>NC_091620.1:79411374-80020601 GCF_027580195.1 Bos mutus | reverse complement strand
ATTTAAATCTGAAAGAATAAGGATTAAGTGACAATGTTTTCTTGGGGAAAATGATCATGCCATTTAAATGTGTGTGATGGCCAAGACAAAAAGCACTGAGCATGATTAAAGACATTTCCTTTACCTTAAACGTATGAACTTCCTCAACTTCGACAAAAAGACTTCGCACCTTAAAATTTTTGTGGCTAATAAAGAAAGGGAATATTTCAACTCTATAATTTCAAGTTCAGTTCCTTTCAAGAAACAAAATGTAAAATCAGCTAAAAGACATGAGGCTTCCTAGAACAATCTATAATGTTGATGAAAAAATAAAATTATGACATGATAGTAACCTGCTAATATCACAATTAATTATGTGTGTTTCATTAATGTTTGCTCCTTGGAAGAAAAGCTCTGACCAACCTAGACAGCATATTCAAAAGCAAAGACATTACTTTGCCAACAAAGGTCCATCTAGTTAAAGTTATGGTTTTTCCAGTAGTCATGTATGGACGTGAGAGTCAGACTATAAAGAAATCTGAGTGCTTAAGAACTGATTCTTTTGAACTGTGGTGTTGGAGAAGACTCTTGAGAGTCCCTTGGACTGCAAGGAGATCCAACCAGTCCATTCTAAAGGAAATCAGTCCTGAATATTCATTGGAAGGACTGATGCTGAGGCTGAAACTCCAATACTTTGGCCACCTGATAGAAAGAACTGATCACTGGAGAAGACCCTGATGCTGGGAAAGATAGAGGGCAGAAGGAGAAGGGGACGACAGAGGATGAGATGGTTGGATGGCATCACCGACTCTATGGACATGAGTCCGAGTAAACTCTGGGAGTTGGTGATGGCCAGGAAGGCCTGTGTGCTGCTGTCCATGGCGTCACAAAGAGTCGGGCATGACTGAGCAACTGAACTGAACTGAACATGCCAGATACAATAATTAACACAACCTATAACATGAATATTATTATACTCATTTTATGAAAAAGACCAGAGAAACTTAAACACAGTACTTCCCAAACTAATATAATAGAGATTATGGTATAAAAAATAGGCTTTGTGACTATGCAGTTAGTGTTCCAACCCAAGTTACTCTGAATATAATTATAAATGTGTTGTTCTCAAATATAAAAGAATATAAACAAAAGTTACTAGAGAATAAAATAGCATTGTCTTCTTTTATTGTTGTTTAGTCACTGTCTGACTCTGTGACCCCATGAACTGCAGGATGCCAGGCTTTTCTGTCCTTCAGTGTCTCCCAGAGTTTGCTCAAACTCATGTCCATTGAGTCAGTGATGCCCTACAGCCACCTCACCCTCAGCCACCCCCTCCTCTTGCCCTTAATCTTTCCCAGAATCAGGGTCTTTTCCAATGAGTAGGTTCTTTGCATCAGGTGGCCAAAGTATTGGAACTTGAGCAGCAGTCCTTCCAATCAATATTCAGGATTGATTTCTTTTAGGATTGACTGGTTGACCTCCTTGCTGTCCAAGGGACTCTCAACAATCTTCTCCAGCACCAGTTTGAAAGCATCACTTCTTAAATGTTCAGCCTTTATGGTATGGCTCTCACATACATACATGACTACTGGAAAAATCATAGCTTTGACTATACGAACCTTTCTCAGCGAAGTGATGTCCCTGTTTTTGAATAAACTGTCTACGTTTGTCATGATTTTCTTCCAAGGAGTAGGTGTCTTTTAATTTCATGGCTGAAGTCCCCATCCACAGTGATTTTGGAGTCCAAGAAAATAAAGTCTGTCACTGTTTCCATTTTCCCCCATCTATTTGCCATGAAGTGATGGGACCTCATGCCATAATCCTGGTTTTCTGATTATTAATAAAGTATAATATATGCTGCTGCTGCTGCTAAGTCACTTCAGTCGTGTCCGACTCTGTGCGACCCCATAGATGGCAGCCCACCAGGCTGCACTGCCCCTGGGATTCTCCAGGCAAGAACACTGGAGTGGGTTGCCATTTCCTTCTCCAATGCATGAAAGTGAAAAGTGGAAGTGAAGTCGCTCAGTCGTGTCTGACTCTTCGCGACCCCATGGACTGCAGCCTACCAGGCTCCTCCGTCCGTGGGATTTTCCAGGCAAGGGTACTGGAGTGGGTTGCCATTGCCTTCTCTGAGTATAATGTACATCACAGTATAATTGCATTCTACTTGGAACCAATCAACCCTCCTTTGCAGGTTTTAATAGAGTTCAGGATATCACATTTCAGAAATATTCAGACCTGTCTTTGGAAAAAATAACTACATGTTGGAGAACACTTAAGGTTATATTACCTTAAAAAATGACAGGTCTAGTGATGTTTGGAGAAGGCAATGGCACCCCACTCCAGTACTCTTGCCTGGAAAATCCCATGGACGGAGGAGCCTAGTAGGCTGCAGTCCATGGGGTCGCTAAGAGTCGGACATGACTGAGCGACTTCACTTTCACTTTTCACTTTCATGCATTGGAAAAGGAAATGGCAACCCACTCCAGTGTTCTTGCCTGGAGAATCCCAGGGACGGGGGAGCCTGGTGGGCTGCCATCCATGGGGTCGCACAGAGTTGGACACGACTGAAGTGACTTAGCAGCAGCAGTGATGTTTAAAGTACAAAATAGGACCATTGAATACTTAAGGAAAATATTGACATTCCTTTTCAAATTAATCAAGCAATAAAAAGAAAGTCAACAAAGTTCATTTAATGTAGCTCCAGAGAACAAATTTGGGATGGTGAGTGGAAGATAAAGAAAGAAGCTATGGAGATGAAGACTTTTAATATCCTATGATCTGAGAAATGTCATATGTATGTCATATATATATGATAATAAATTCTAAACTTTGTGAGGAAGATTTCTTCATTTTAAAGAGGAAAAAAGTGAGGGTGTTTGGAGAAGTTATAAATAAGAGAGCTATTAAGTGGTAAGCAGCCTGCCAGTTCTTTTTCAAATCAAACCCTGTATATAAATAGAGTTCTCTAAGAATGGAGTGAAACGTTCAACATATCCTTTGCGATCTTGGTTCTCTTAGGTGCAAAAAAAGATTCTGGAAGTCAAGATTGTATTCTCTCCAGTTCCAGAAAAGATTGCCCCATGTTATTCTATTAGATTCATCACTTATTTAGATTGCTTTCATATGTTCAGTTCATATATTTAAAGTATAATAATAAATTATTTTTTATTACTACTTTAGGAAATAGAGGGATTAGTGTAATTAACTTTGATTCTTTAAGACTGTTTAAATCTCAGCAAAATGTTTTCCAGTTTTTATTTTGTGACAGATTGATTAGGCATGACCCATATACTGGTAGATAACTTTAAGACTTCAAGGCCTGCCTACTCCCAACTATATAAACAAGGAAACTTTCAAAGGAACATTTTAAGGAAGCAAAGAGAAAGAAAAAAAAAAAAAAACTTAATTTGTCCTTGCTTTTTTTCTCTTCATTATCTCCTTGTTATCATAAAGATTCTATTCAGGAAAAACAAAACCCAAACCAGAGTGCCTTTTTTCTGTACACCTTTTCCACCAGTTAAATTAGCAATTAAAAAAAAAAAAAAGACTAAAATGTTTTGGGAGATTTATGAATAGAAGGTAATTAAAAACCCACCAAACCACCAAATAACAGGCAAATACCAGAATGTTTCTTTTAGTCTTACTAAACTAAATTATATGATCCTAAATAAACAGATCAACAAGATAAAGACTACTACTGTATAAAACCTGTATCTGTCAGTTTGATATCCTGTATCAGAGAATTTATGTATTAAGGGGATTGCTCCAGTTATAAGATTAGATAGGATCTGGTAAACCAGTTATAAACTCTCATTTCCTCCAAGGGTTACTTAAGCTTTTAGTTAAAAAGAGTTTGAATTACTCATGAAAGATCTGTATTTTTCAGACACACAACCAGTGACTCACAGGATGAGTAACACGCAGACCAGTCCTCTTTATTCTTCATCCACCTCCTCAGTTCTCCCCTGCTTAGCCAAAACACACAAATTAATTAACTGCTTTCAGCATGCCCGTCTGCTGCTTATTTTAGTTCTTGTCTTTCAAAGATGCTTTTAAAAAACTACAGTTTTTTCACACATTAAACTATATTTGAGGAGTTGACTGACAGATACTCATTGAAAGATTAAAATATTATATAAGCACATAAATTTATATTTATCTATCTATCTGGAGAAGGCAATGACACCCCACTCCAGTACTCCTGCCTGGAAAATCCCATGGATGGAGGAGCCTGGTGGGCCGCAGTCCATGGGGTAGTGAAGAGTCGGACACGACTGAGCGACTTCACTTTCACTTTTCACTTTCCTGCACTGGAGAAGGAAATGGCAACCCACTCCAGTGTTCTCGCCTGGAGAATCCCAGGGACGGGGGAGCCTGGTGGGCCGCCGTCTCTGGGGTCGCACAGAGTCGGACACGACTGAAGTGACTTAGCAGCAGCATCTATACATCTATCCTGGTCCTGGGAGGAAATATGAAATCTGTAATGGAGGCATTCTAAGGTTCACTTCAATATATTAAACCAAATCCTTTTACTTTTCTCTGAATCAGTTTTTATAATAGGCTGAATTCAGGAAAAAAAAAAAAATCCAATGAGAAAATTTTGTCTATAGTTTGTCCCTTACAGTAATTATTTCAAATAATCCTCAATCCTAGTGTTCTTCCAGTTATTGAGATGACTCCTTGATGAAGAGAGAAAAAATGTCCCTGAGCTCATGTTGTTTACATTGCAGTGAGTGGAAATGGACAACTGATAATATGAACAACTGCACATGTTAAAGGATGATTACTATAGAAAACAGTAAGACAGGGGAAGGGGAGAATGAAGAATTGCTCTTTATGTCAGAAGTTTACCAACTTTAAAAAGAAAATGATAATTGAGCAAAAACTTGAAGGAGATAATGGATCGAGACATGTGAACATCCAGCGGAAGAATGTTCCAGGCAGAGAGAATGGTCATTTCAAAGGCAGCACTCTGTTAGGATGTGTGCTAGAGAGTTTTGGACTTTAAGATTCTGTAAGAATATACATCCTTAAGATGCAAAGGAAGTAAATTCTCATGGTATAATTTAATCCATAATATCATAGTTGACACAAGAATCTTTTGTTCATTCATTTATTTAAAAGCCCAAACGATAAGTAATACACCTTTCATTGTCCTGAGCACTGGAAACACAAACATGAGTTAGACAATGAGGAGACACTTCTGGAAGCACATCTTTAAACCTTGTAAGAACCATAACACAGTGTGTACAAAACTCTTTTAGATGATAGTAAGTTGGATGACTAACCATCCTGGGAAAATCATGAATTTCTTCACTGAGGAAGTGATATTTGATTTGGTTGCTGAAGAATGAGTAAGCTTTTACAAGCACTAAAGCAGGGACAGGCTTTTCTGGGCACAGAATCATATCTGGAAAAACAGAGATTTTGAAGATAATACGATAGTGCCTTGATTTTACTAGATATGTGGTGCATGAGAGGGCGGAAGGAGAAATGAGTAAAATGTGAAATACTGTATGCTTAGTTGTTTGGACTCATATGAATGTTTCAGTAGAAAACTAACATAATTAGGCTTATAAATTAGAACTGTTTGATGGTGGATGTGGAGAATGAATGTACTATTTAAGCAACTTTCTACATTTACCACCTGTTTATAAGAGATCCCTGTAGATACATGTATAAAGATGCTTCCGTTCTTTAGGGAAGGCTTTATAACATTACATAGGAATCTTACTGCAAGTGTTGATGTTGAACAGAACTTCAGAATAGGATAGATTACTTCTGAAAATATTCAAATCACAATCCCAGGGAGCGTACAATGTGAGGGTCTGCACGATTCTGTTCTAGATTTTGAGCTATTTAATGAGGTATCCTAAGTAACTTTAAAGCAATATAAAATATTTGTTGAGTGCTTCTCATATATCCTGTACTGTACTGTGCTTTTTCCTTTTATGGATTACCTCATATACTCTCCATAATAGCTCTGAGGTAGTTACGTAATTTTCCACATATTATAAATGAGGGAAATGATGAGTAGGAAGGTTAAATAACATCCTTAGATGTAAAGCTTCTATTGGAATTAGGTACCTTTGATTGCAAGTGCTTTGCTATACTACTTCCTGGAAAATCTGACCTCTATTGTATAAGAATCTCTAGCAGTTTGCCATTAAAGGATAATACACATTGGAAATATTTCCTTTCTATAGGTTTTGAACTTGCTCTGTTGTATGCACTGAGATCTGTTTGAGTGATTAGAAAGATACACTGAGGTTTATCATGGCAAGAACTTGTGAAAGGCATGAGATTTTGCGACACCTACAAGCAGAGAGGTTTGCTTCTCCTAGCTTCATGCTTGCTGCTGTGAGAACCATGATTGCTCACGGTAGGAGACATGAGTTTCTTGGGTCAGAGACAAAAGAAACTGTTACTCAAGGGAACTATAGATGCCACAGTGTCAGCATTCACACTGGATCTTAAGTCCTGAATTTCAAAGAGCGATTTAAAGAGGCCATGTGATGCGTGATATATTGCCACAGGTTGGGTTATGAGAGAGGACCTTAGAGTTTAGGGATCTCAGGTTTTTTCTAAGGATTATTACGTCTGCATGACTTTTGCATTGGAGAGAGACTTTATTATACTAGACAGTAAACAAACTAATCCCTTATTTTAGATATACCATTTCATTCTTTCAAAATTGTTCCCTACACAAAAATCCTTAAAGATAGTCTAGAACAAAGGTGGTCAAGTTCTGAGTTTAAAAGATAAACAGAAGTGTAAGAAACCCATGGAGAATAGTCTCCTCGGATCTCACTCAAAAGGCAACTGTGCTGGAGTATATGTCAGGAAGTCTAATCAACCACCATTTCTACCTTACATACCTGGAATCCCATGGCACCTTTGGGATGCAAACATTTCCTAAAAAATTTCCCCGGTAGCTCAGCTGATTAAGAATCTGCCTTAATGCAGGAGACTGTGGTTTGATCCCTGGGTTGGGAAGATCCCCTGGAGGAGATCATGGCAACTACTCCAGTATTCTTGTCCGAAGAATCCCCATGAACAGAGGAGCCTGGTGGGCTACTGTCCATGGGGTCGCACAGTCAGACGTGACTGACTGAAGTGACTTAGCACACACAGCCCAAACCAAGTTCAGTTCCACTGCCAGAGCTATACAGAAACTTTCGGATTTCAATTCATTATTAATAAGGCTGTATGGAATTGATTTTTTTTTTAGCTAGAGATTTTATTTTATTTATTTATTTATTTTTAATTTTATTTTATTTTTAAACTTTACAATATTGTATTAGTTTGATTTTTAATCTAATATAGAAAACACTCATTCCTTGGTAGACTTTGATATCATCATTAAAGGAGAATGTGCTTGAAAGAATTTTTCTAGCACTGTGACTGGTTGAATCATATATAACCGTGTTTGTTCTTGGTGATAGTCACTGCTGGCAAAATAATCTAAAATTTAAAGCACTTCTCATATAGATGATCCTGATTCTCTCAGAGTCATGAATGAAAATGTGAAATTTTTCTTTTAACTACCAAATACAATTTAATTTTTCCAGTCAATAGATCAATAAATTATTTCAATTTGTAAAGTCTGTAACCTTAGATGGATTCTCAGACAGGCTATTGACACAAAAACTGAAGATCAGGCAATTTCCTTATCTGATTTTTGGATAAAATATGAGTTAAAGCATGAATGGAAAATCATGAGCGCATCCAGGAAAGAAGGAACAGCAAAGAATATGAATGTAATGTGGCAAAACATTTACCACACTTGCAGATAACTGCAGGATTCCAATCAAAAATAGATGAAGTTAACAGAAGAAATAAAAGACTGTGGAAATATTGATGCTGCCACCTTTTGAGAAACTCTATAGATATGAAGCTAGAGGAACACAGTGAAGGTGACCTATCACCATAAATGAAGACAACAATTGTGCCAAAAGGATGAAACTGTCCCAGAGGTATTGACATTGTCAAAAACTTCACATTAAAGGAAATCTCAAAGACATTGGAAGTACATAGGATAAAGTATGGGAGGCTGATCCAATCTGGAAAGAAATAGAACAATTTGCCATGGCACAGAAAAGATTTCTATTCTGTATCTTAAATTATATGATAAGAAGAAAGCAAGCGCACTATTCAAACTAACCTGGATATATATTTTCTTTTACAAAGAAAACATTTCTATTCTCATTTAAAATACAGTGAATCAAATAAATATTCATCAATTTAAATTACCTATCTATATATGTGTGTACATATAAAATGGTTTATAATATTAATATATATTCTACAGACCAGAGATTATTCTATAAGTATAAAGAATAAGCATCTTTCTATATTTCTGACAACTTATTTTGGATACTCATTATATCTTACGTCAGTTCAGTTCAGTTCAGTCGCTCAGTCGTGTCCAACTCTTTGTGACCCCATGAATCGCAGCACGCCAGGCCTCCCTGTCCATCACCAACTCCCGGAGTTCACCCAGACTCACGTCCATTGAGTCGGTGATGCCATCCAGCCATCTCATCCTCTGTCGTCCCCTTCTCCTCCTGTCCCCAGTCCCTCCCAGCATTAGAAAGCTATAAAAGACTTTTTACCATTGTATCCTCATCTTTCTCACGTTGCTAGTCAACACTTAGTGTCCCTTATATGAATATTTCTAAAATGCATCTGTAGTCATGCCACAGCTTATTTTGTTATACAAAAATATTTTCCAACATCCTAATTGTGCTCATACTGCCTTCACCACAAATGTCTCAATCTCCCCTTTTCCTCTTCCCTTTATTACATGAATGCAAAAACTCGCAAATATTTACTGGTGACATATTTCATATAAACGAAGTAAATTAAGATAACATTCTCTTAGAGGTACTCTCACACACATGGAAATATGGAAAATAACCTACTGTACTTCCATAAGGAAACATTAGAACTTCTAATTACATTTAAATCTGAAATATAAAAGAGAAGCAAAGTTTTTATATTTATTTAGGCAGTGGTATTCTTATGGATCCTCATGTCAAACAGTCACAAGTCACATGAAGGCCAGAGTAGGAAGGCCATTGTACAAACAAGGGATATTTGTTCACATCTGGCATGTTGCAATCATTTGCACATCACGTAAATATGACTAAAGTGAATTTATAAATTATATCATTTTGCTTAAATTAAATCTCACTTTAAAAATTAAAAAATAAATTTAAATTCAATGAGACAAGAATGAAGCAAAACATAGGGGGAGCAGGAACTGACACTGGATATGCATGCTTGCTGCTGGTATTCAGTTCAGTTCCGTCGCTCAGTCGTGTCCAACTCCTTGTGACTCCATGGACTGCAGCACACCAGGCCTCCCTGTCTATAACCAACTCCCGGAGTCCACCCAAACCCATGGCTATTGAGTTGGTGATGTCATCCAACCATCTTATCCTCTGTCATCCCCTTCTCCTCCTGCCCTCAATCTTTCCCAGCATCAGGGTCTTTTCTAACGAGTCAGCTCTTCACATTAGGTGGCTAAAGTATTGGAGTTTCAGCTTGAACATCAGTCCTTCCAAGGAACACTCAGGACCGATCTCCTTTAGAATGGACTGGTTGGATCTCCTTGCAGTCCAAGGGACTCTCAAGAGTCTTCTCCAACACCACAGTTCAAAAGCATCAATTCTTCGGTGCTCAGCTTTCTTTATAGTCCAAATCTCACATCCATACATGACTACTGGAAAAACCATAGCCTTGACTAGACGGACCTTTGTTGACAAAGGAATGTCTCTGCTTTTTAATATGCTATCTAGGTTGATAATAACTTTCCTTCCAAGGAGTAAGTGTCTTTTTATTTCATGGCTGCAATCACCATCTACAGTGATTTTGAAGCCCCCAAAAAGAAAGTCTAACACTGTTTCCACTGTTTCCCCATCTATTTCCCATGAAGTGATGGGACCAGATGCCATGATCTTCGTTTTCTAAATGTTGAGCTTTAAGCCAACTTTTTCACTCTCCACTTTCACTTTCATCAAGAGGCTCTTTAGTTCTTCTTCACTTTTTGCCATAAGGATGGTGTCATCTGCATATCTGAGGTGATTGATATTTCTCCTGGCAATCTTCATTCCAGCTTGTGCTTCCTCCAGCCCAGCATTTCTCATAATGTACTCTACATATAAGTTAAATAAGCAGGGTGACAATACACAGTCTTGATGTACTCTTTTTCTTATTTGGAACCAGTCTGTTGTTCCATGTCCAGTTCTAACTGTTGCTTCCTGACATTGCATACAGGTTTCTCTAGAGGCCAGTCAGGTGGTCTGGTATTCCCATCTCTTTCAGAATTTTCCACAGTTTATTGTGATCCACACAGTCAAAGGCTTTGGCATAGTCAATAAAGCAGAAGTAGATGTTTTTCTGGAACTCTTTTGCTTTTTTGATGATCCTGCAGATGTTGGCAATTTGATCTCTTGTTCCTCTGCCTTTTCTAAAACTAGCTTGAACATCTGGAAGTTCACGATAGTTTACTTAACTTGGTGGTTGTTAAAGATGGAAAAGATGCTGCAGATGCCTCACAAATATGTGTAACCTTGCAAATATGTGTAGAACTAAATGGATGAGGTATATAATTTTGTAGTTAAAATATGAAGGCATCTTTTAGTTTTATCTGCCAGTTCCCAAAAGGATTGAATATTGATAGCATAAAATATTCTTAATCTTTGATGCAAATCTGATATTTCAAACTAATAGAACAGTATTGCATTTTACATTCTTTAGTCAATTATTTTAAAATGTGCTGAGTTTTTCAGGTGAAATAGTTTTAAACCGATTAGAAAATTCTGTTTTCCTGTACAAGTGGGCTGACATAAGAACTTTTGTAGGTGGCATGCTTTCAGTGATTTGAATCACAGAATGATGGAAACATTTACAAACACATCTTCATAGCTTGAATTTTTTTCAGAAAGCAGTTGCTTTCTTATTCATCACTAAATGCCACATTTATTTTTAAGGGATTGATAGAATATATCAAGCCTGTATATTGTCACCCTGGTCATTTAACTTATATGCAGAGTACATCATACAAAATGCTGGGCTGGATTACCCACAAGTTGGAAGCAAGATTGCCAGGAGAAATAAAAAGAGATATACAGATGATGCCACTTTAATGGCAGAAAGTGAAGAGGAACTTAAGGACCTCGATGAAGGTGAAAGAGGAGAGTGAAAAAACTGGCTTAAAACAACATTCATGAAAGAAGATCATGGTTTCTGGTCTTCTTATCACTTCGTGGCAAATTTACACAGGAAAAGTGGAAAGTGTCAGATTTCAAATTTTGTGCTCCAAAATTACTGTGGACAGTGACAGCAGCCACAGATTAAAAGACACTTGCTCCATGGATGAAAAGCTATAACAAACCAAGACAGTGTATTAAAAAGCAGAGACATCACTTTGTGACCAAGGTCCATCTAGTCAAGGCTATGGTTTTTCCAGTAGTCAAGTATGGATGTGAGAGTTGGACTATAAAGAAAGCTGAGCACTGAAGAATTGATGCTTTTGAACTGTGGTGTTGGAGAAGACTCTTGCGAGTCCCTTGGACCGCAAGGAGGTCCAATCAGTCCATCCTAAAGGAGATCGGTCCTGGGTGTTCCTTGGAAGGACTGATGTTGAAGCTGAAACTCCAGTACTTTGGCCACCAAATGTGAAGAACTGACTCATCTGAAAAGACCCTGATGCTGGGAAAGTTTGAGGGCAGGAGGAGAAGGGGACGACAGAGGATAAGATGGCTGGATGGCATCACCGACTTGATGGACATGAGTTTGAGTGAACTCTGGGAGTTGGTGATGGACAGGCAATGGCACCCCACTCCAGTACTCTTGCCTGGAAAAACCCATGGACGGAGGAGCCTGGTAGGCTTCAGTCCATGGGGTCGCTAAGAGTTGGACACAACTGAGCGACTTCAGTTTCCCTTTTCACTTTCATGCATTGGAGAAGGAAATGGCAACCCGCTCCAGTGTTCTTGCCTGGAGAATCCCAGGGACGGGGGAGCCTGGTGGGCTACCATCTATGGGGGTCACACAGAGTCAGACACGACTGAAGTGACTTAGCATAGCATAGCATAGGGAGGCCTGGCATGTGGTTCATGGGGTCACAAAGAGTCAGACACGACTCAGCGACTGAACTGAAGTTAAACATAAATGGAACATTGACCCTGGCTCTGAATAATCACAAAATGCAAAAATTGGATTGTCAATAATAATGAAGCATATTCATTTGCTCTCAGTCTTCAGTATTATTAAATAACAATCAACATTATATTTGTATAGTTTATATAAAATAAAATTAAGAGTTTAATATGTGAAATGTATCTTATATGATAAGAGTTTAAAGAAATATTATTTGATTTCTCCAGCTGATTCTTTACCTCATTATGAAATATTATTAATAAAATCATAAAAGTAATTTATGTTATTTATAATATTTTAAAGAAAGAAAAGCTTTTATTGTAGCATATTCATGTCATTTTGCATTACAATAATATTTATGATCATTGTAACACATTATGTATAACACTACATGGAAATCATCATTATATTATATTATATCATTACATATATAATATATTATATCATTCTTTTAAATTTATTCTAAATTTTATTTATATTTTATACCATATTATATATTATGCCATTTTTGATATAAATACTTTATAAATATATAAAAGTACATATGTTGATAGATACCCACTGAAACCATTTTACTAGAAAGAGCAAAAGACTTTGATGCTTGACAGTCTCATTTTGTAGAAGTCACCTCCTCCTTGAAGCTTTCTTCTTTTTCCCCTCTTTGGAAGTGTCTCCTCTGTCTCTTGAATTTTGATACTATTTTACTGAAACATATCACCCACTCTGCTGTGGTGTAGCAATTTTAACACTCCATTATCTTTGCTAGGTAACAGAAAACCTAAGAATGGTTCTTGCTCATCTCTGGAGCTCCTCAGACATCAACAGGTACTGAGTCCATTGATAGTGCCTCTCAGAAATACATGTGGACTGAATTGTCTTAGGGTATAAAAATATATACAGAGTCTTGTTAGAAATAATTCTTTATCCTATTATAGAGCATTTTCTCTTAGGTAAAGAGGGATTAAATTGCAAATCACTTGGGCTGCTTGACAAAAAATCTCCTTAGGATACCTCGTCTCAAATTCAAATACTTGTAATTTAAATTGATGTTACATAATGATCTTGGCTTTGCTGATAGTATTCTCATTGATATATATGGGAAACAGAAACAGAAGCTGAAATATGACCTGTGTGCTTAATCACTTAGTTAAACAGAATAACATTATTGGTTTCAATGTTGAGTAATAATTTATTAACATTTTGGCTTAAATTCTAGTAAAGACTGAATTTGTATAAATAGACAAAGCCATGCATTTGCTAGTGGGTATTGCTATGGGCGTTAGGCAAGCAGGTCTAGATATGAACATCCTTAAGATTTTATTAATGTGCACAGGTTTGTTTAACTTCTGATGTTTCCTTAGCTCTTAAGAAAGTTGAGGTTAAATGTTAGTTAAGGAATTTGAATTCCTTCTGAGATCCTTTTCAATCACTGAATATTATTTTCTCTTACTCTCTCACTCTGTCTCTTGTGTGTGTATGTTTGTGTATTTAAATGAAAAAGAAAACTCAGGACTTATTCTTTGATTATTTCAAACAAGACTCTACTTTTGGTATTATTTTTTACCTTTAGAGTCCTCTTTTCCCTAGAGTAATTTGCTATATAAAAACTCTATTATATAACAAAATTTATATAAAATATTTAATTTAACTATTGTTTTAATATTGTTCTATTTTTAATATCATTTATATTGCCTTTTAGTCACACTACATACTCTGGGAGTGAGTTACAGGATATGGCTATTTCTGCTTTTTACTCTAGAGGTGCAGCATAACACAATTTACAATGAGTCACAACTTAAGCAAAAACAGAGCCTCTTTTTTCCTAACAGAAATAAAAGCAGTAAAAAATAACTAAATAAATTAATGCAGAAAGAATGTTTCACTGATTTTTTTCAACTAGCATTTTAAAATAAAATACAACAAACGTTTACATGAAAAATATTACTTTTTCAAATATGCAAAATGATTTGACGGAAAAGATAAATAAGCTAAAGTAGGGAATTAACGAAACTTGCTTTTAACAGAAATAACCATTCTATATTACAGTTTCCAATGAAGATCTAAAATAAAATTGTAGTAAAGCTGGTATCTCAAATTTTTCATAGTTTTGCTCTGCATAGTATACCACAGAAGAACAATATTGAAATGAGTTAAAAGAAAAAAAAATGACTTAGTTTTAGATTAAACTTTTTTTCAAAATTATAATTTCATTTGTAAATGTAATTTATAGGGGCAAATATGTGAAATAATTACTGATAAAGCTGTTAATTTTAATATGTTTCATTTTATTTAAAAATCTGTGTTTTCTCTTTAGTGTTCTCACATACTGCAGCAGAAATTCAGTTCTTAATTAACCCAGTGTATTTGCCTGAAAACATGCTTCCTGGGACACAGCTAAGTAGAGCTTATGACAAGGATGTAGCTGGAAATGCTGATGTCTATTACTTTCTGAGTAAAACAAAGGATTTTATCATCGACACAAGTAATGAATTTCAGCATTATTTATTTGTTTTAGGCTTTTAAGATTCAGAGTTTAAAGAAAAATATTTAATTAAACCTAAGTGTTATATTATATTTCTTGGTTAAAACCTGCTGCAGATAGTTATATAAACAAAATTCCCCGAGAAGCTTCTTGTTACTGCCCTAATTCATAATTCAAGTGTTGTCACAAACATTTTCAAAAGAAATAAAAACTTTGGTTATTAAATTGTCATGAGAGTCATCCTATGCTTTTCAGAGAAAAAGTGTTCTTTGAGTAATAAGAAAAATCATCCAGAATATATATTTTGCATTAATTTCAAGAAAATAATTAAAAAAATTCTGGCCAAGTGAATTGAAAAGTTTCTTAAAAGGAAGAATTAATAAATGAGTCAGTTAAGACAGGAAATACATGTCGTGCCTTGTGTTGCCCATAGCATCCTGAGCCAAAGCGGTGGCCTATGCAGTAGGTCCTCAATGAGTTCAAAGAAAAAGCAGAATGGTGTCTCTCAGTTAAAATCCAAATTAAAAAATCCTTTGCTTTCACAATTATAATTCAAACAGGATCGGTCATAAATACAAATGCTATTTCTGAATTCCTCCGAAATAGGGTCCACTTGTTTCCTTACCAGTTTGCTCTTTACTCAGGTTATGATTTCCCTACTGCTGCTGCTGCTAAGTCGCTTCAGTCGTGTCCAACTCTGTGCGACCCCGTAGACGGCAGCCCGCCAGGCTCCCCGGTCCCTGGGATTCTCCAGCCAAGAACACTGGAGTGGGTTGCCATTTCCTTCTCCAATGCATGAAAGTGAAAAGGGAAATTGAAGTCGCTCAGTTGCGCCTGACTCTTAGCGACCCCATGGACTGGAGCATACCAGGCTCCTCCGTCCATGGGTTTTTCCAGGCAAGAGTACTGGAGTGGGGTGCCATTGCCTTCTCCATGATTTCCCTAGCTAAGTGCAATTAACTATATACTAATTCTAAACTAAGACCTAAAATAGCATAGTTGTTTTCTACATTTCAAACACTGGCAATATTGTGTATATATTTGTGTGGTACGCTCAGGAAATGTTAAAACATTGCCAGACATGATTTTTATAAATTTAAGAAAATGGTTTTGAAAACAGGAATAGACAGTTTTTTTGTCTCACTCATTGCATAACTGCACTTCACTGGACAATGAGGCTTGTGGCTCAGTACAGTACCACACTTTGATAACAAGCCCAGCCTCTTTCTTCAGAAGTCAATACTAAATTATGTTGACTTGCCTACACACTTCTTCTTAATAACTAAGATTTTGCTCAAAATCTCCAAATTTTGAATAATATCTGAATAATCCTAGACCTTCCACTTCTCTCCTACAAGGTATAAGATACTGGAAGACTTCCTTTGGTGGGAGAGCTCTGATTCCTCATAGTCAAACTATAATAATGCCTGCCTCCTTAGGCTTCCTGATTGCCTGCCACTTGGTCCTAAAATTTTTTTTTAAAAAATTGACCTTTGCTGGGAATGACATCACAAAACTTGGCTAGAATCCCAGAAGAATTCCTCATCATCTTTATACACTGCTTTCTTAATAATATGGAAATATCTGAACCTAATTATATGAAAAATGTGTATCCACTTAATGTGTATATACTTAAATGTGTATCCTATTTCTCATATCCCTGCTATCCTTGGTAATTCCCTAAGATAAACAAATATATGTTTATCCTCTTTTCTTTTTTCTATTTTCATCTCCATACAACTCCAGGCTTCCTTTCCCCTAATCTAACCTCACATTCTTCTTACATTCTCACACCTTTCATTTATGGATTGTGAAATCCCCATTATGCAGCAAACAAACAAATAAGTCTCTTTCTTTTCAATTTATTTTGTGACATTTGTCTACCTCTTGCTTTAACTGAACTTTGTTTATTTGTAGGACAATCACAGCATGCCTCAAGCTGATGTTATTCATTCACCCACACATCTCATATCTCTGGTTCACCAAGTGGGAATTCAGCATTCTTCTCATTCTCCAAGCTGATTCCTACAATTATTCCAATTCTCTCTGGAAATTCCCTTGCTCATTTGGAGCTCAGGACATTTGGCTCCTTACCAAGTATACTAATCACTGTCCCTCAAGCCTTGGGGACTTGAATACATCATTCTGTGTTTCTCCCAATAACAAGTCCTACCACTGTCTCTTAGGTTACTTCAATATTCACATTATGGCCCAGCCAGCATTCCACAAGCACAACCCCTCTACATTATCTAGTGTAAATCTTGGAACCTAAAGCCTTGTGACTTTAAAATTTACTTCCATCCACACCCTCCCATGGCTGCAGCCAGCGCTTCTTTCAGCAACCAGAACAATTCCACTTCTGCACTATTAATCTTGGACATCTCACTCTGATGTTCTTTTCACCTCCTTTACTCAGTTATCCTTACTACTGTACTGTCTCATCAGCATCACCAAGGGTACACATCCACTGATTTATTTTCTCTCAATTATTCACCTCTTTACTTCTCTATATAGCATTAGAACCCATCTTTCAACCTCTCCATGATAATATCCTTAGATAACTTGCCTTGTTATTCTATCCTTTTATCCAGGAAAACTCAACATGAGATAAATCCAACAGCTTATATTTCCCACTACACCTGGGCTAATGAGTATTGTTAGAATTACATAAGATGGCATATTAACTCTAACTTTCACTTAACTCATCCTTTATGGTAATCCTTCAAAATTCCTTTAGTCAAATTTTCTTTCATTGCCAACTTGGCTATTTAAAATGTTCTCCAGTCTCATCTCAAATCTTCTAGTCAGTTAAATTTTTTGTCTTATCAGATAAATTCAACTGTATTTCGGGGAAAATAAATGTTCTTGCCTGCAGAATCCCAGGGACGGGGGAGCCTCGTGGGTTTCCGTCTATGGGGTCACACAGAGTCGGACACGGCTGAAGCGACTTAGCAGCAAAAGCAATGAGGAAGAAATATTCTTCTATCGATATGTGTAGACAGATGGTTCTTTCTGATCTATTTCTTTTTGCTCTCTTTTCATAAAGGAAGATGCAAACTTGCTTTCATGTACTTCCATTCAGTTCAATTTTATTCTGAATTCGACTTTTTTGCCCTCTTCAGACATCTTGCTATAGAGTTGATACCCTTTTTCTTATGTATTTTCTTTTCTGCTGGTTCCCTTCTATTAAGTTTTTAGTAGTCTCTTAAGCTCCCCACCCATGTTAATAAAATCCACTCCTGACTGCTGTCTCTTTCCTTTGTCTTCCTTCTGACCTTTTATAAAGTGTCTCACTCCTCCTCCAACTGCCCTGACATCTTTAAACAATTCTCTACAGCACTTTTACCACTCCAGCCCCTCCGTTTATTCTTGGACAAAGTTCAGTGTGCATTTTGACGAATCACGCCACTGAGACGTGTCACCATATGTACCAGTCATACTCATTGTTAAATACAGTACCGTATTTGGCCCTCATCTCGCAGAATCTCCCTTTAGCATTTGGAACATTGAGTAGCATTCTATTCTTCTGCAACACTTTCATCCTTTGATTCCTATGACACTGCATTCTGCTGGTGGTTTTCCCCCATCCCTGTGATCCTCCTTTTGATTGTCCTGCCTTTCCAACTCTTTCTCTATGTTCTTTTTTTGACATATATTTTTCTTCTATTTATTTTGTCCATGTATAGATCAGCCCTGGGATTTCTTTGGAAGGAATGATGCTAAAGCTGAAACTCCAGTACTTTGGCCACCTCATGCGAAGAGTTGACTCATTGGAAAAGATTCTGATGCTGGGAGGGATTAGGGGCAGGAGGAGAAGGGGACGACAGAGGATGAGATGGCTGGATGGCATTACTGACTCGATGGACGTGAGTCTGAGTGAACTCCGGGAGTTGGTGATGGACAGGGAGGCCTGGTGTGCTGCGATTCATGGGGTCGCAAAGAGTTGGACACAACTGAGCGACTGATCTGATCTGATGTGTTTCAAGGCTATTTAAGGTTTCCTTTTCTTCAAACTCTTCATATTCTCTCGCTTCATATTCTGAGCAATCTCATCTATCTCTTGACTACAATTACAACATATATTCTGATGATACTCAAGTATATATACAAACTCAAACACTCTGACTAGAATTCAGACTAATATATTTAATTTACTGAAATAGTCACATATAATATTAAATTTAGTTATTCTAACCTGGACTGTTTTTTACCCACTAAACTACTTTAACTTTTGTGTTAAAGTAAACTAGGGAGCAGAGACAGTCAAACAATGAGGAAAAGAATTCTGAACCTCTAATTATCATCTACTATTTTGTAGGACATCACAAACACCTTTATATGTAATAAATTTGTTGCCATCTACCTTTCAAAAAACTTTGTGATATGCATGACTTATTGAATCATTTTGTCACACCTTCCAACTCTGATTATCACCAAAATCTCTGGATTTTAAATCTGGTATTGCATCCAAATCCCATTATCACTATTTGAAGTTACTTCCCCATTAACTTTTTCTCCAGATTTTTGCATCTACCTCCTCATTGTCTTCTTATCTCCAGACCGATTCAACAATTTTCCCTTCATTGAGCTGGTAATCTTGTTAAGGTACAAATAGATCAATAGCACTGATTATTTGCTATCTATCATTTACCATTTATCAATGCTATTCCACTTATAATCTTTGACAGTTCTATTCCCTCAAGGTAAGAATCAAACTCTTTACATTGACATACAAATCTCTTTAAGATATGGTTCCTGTTATTTCTCCATATTCAAAGGAATCACTTTCCATTACATGCTATATATTTCCAAGGAAGGGGAGACTGGCCGGCTACAGTCCATGGGGCTGCAAAAAGTTGGACATGATTGAGCACACACATACACACATATGTGCAGCATTTCCTAAGGCAAAAACTGTCTTCTGCCTGTGTGCCTTTACACATATCATGTCTTTTTCCTTCTTCATTTTGCTTCATGTGACCAACCTCTTCACATTTTTCAGGCACTAGTTAAGAAATAATTCCCTGCAGGAAGAAATTTCAGTATACATCCTGATCTGGTTTCATAAAATGAACTTTTTATGTATTTTTACATGAATTCAGTTCAGTTCAGTCACTCAGTCCTGTCTGACTCTTTGCGACCCCGTGGACTGCAGCACACCAAGATTCCCTGTTCATCACCAAATCCGAGAGCTTACTCAAACTCATGTCCATCGCATCAGTGGTGCCATCCAACCATCTCATCCTCTGTCATCCTCTTCTCTTCCCTCCAATCTTTCCCAGCATCAGGGTCTTTTCAAATGAGTCAGCTCTTCCCATCAGGTGGCCAAAGTAATGGAGTTTCAGCTTCAGCAGCTGTCCCTCCAATGAATATTCAGGACTGATTTCCTTTAGGATGGACTCGTTGGATCTCCTTGCAGTCCAGGGGACTCTCAAGAGTCTTCTCCAACATCACAGTTCAAAAGCATCAATTCTTTGGTGCTCAGCTTTCTAAATAGTCCAACTCTTTCATCCATACATGACTACTGGAAAAACCATAGCCTTGACTAGACGAACCTTAGTTGGCAAAGTAATATCTCTGCTTTTTAGTATGCTGTCTGGGAAGGTCATAGCTTTTCTTCCAAGGAGTAAGCATCTTTTAATTTCATGGCAGCAGTCACCATCTGAAGTGATTTTAGAGCCTCCAAAAATAAAGTCAGCCACTGTTTCCATTGTTTCCCCATCTATTCGCATGAAGTGATGAGACCAGTTGCCATGATTTAGTTTTCTGAATGTTGAGCTTTAAGCCAGCTTTTTCACTCTCCTCTTTCACTTTTATCAAGAGACTTTTTCGTTCCTCTTCACTTTCTGCCATAAGGGTGGTGTCATCTGCATATCTGAGGTTATTGATATTTCTCCCGGCAGTCTTGATTCCAGCTTGTGCTTCATCCAGCCTGGGATTCCATATAATGTACTCTGCATATAAGTTAAACAAGCAGGGTGACAATATACGCCTTAATGTACTCCTTTCCTGATATGGAACCAGGCAGCTGTTCCATGTCCAGTTCTAACTGTTTCTTCTTGACCTGCATACAGATTTCTCAGGAGGCAGGTCAGGTGGTCTGGTAATTCCCATCTCTTGAAGAATTTTCCACAGTTCATTGCAATCTACACAGTCAAAGGCTTTGGTGTAGTCAATAAAGAAGTGGGTGTTTTTTCTGGAACTCTCTTACCTTTTCTATGATCCAGCGTATGTTGGCAATTTGATGTCTTGTTCCTCTGCCTTTTCTAAATCCAGCTTGAACATCAGGAAGTTCATGGTTCATGTACTGTTGAAGCTTAGCTTGGAGAATTTTGAGCATTACTTTGGTAGCGTGTGAGATGAGTGCAATTGTGTGGTAGTCTGAGCATTCTTTGGCATTGCCTTTCTTTGGGATTAGAATGAATACTGACCTTTTCTAGTTCTGTGGCCACTGCTGAGTTTTCCAAATTTGCTGACATATTGAGTGCAGCACTTTCACAGCATCATCTTTTAGGATTTGAAATAGCTCCACTGGAATTCCATCACCTCCACTAGCTTTGTTCATAGTGATACTTCCTAAGGCCCACTGACTTCACATTCCAGGATGTCTGGCTCTAGGTGAGGAATCATACCATCCTGATTATCTGGGTCATAAAGATCTTTTTTGTACAGTTCTTCTGTGTATTCTTGCCACCCATTCTTAATATCTTCTGCTTCTGTTAGGTCCATAACTTTTCTGTCCTTTATTGTGCCCATCTTTGCATAAAATGTTCCCTTGGTATCTCTCATTTTCTTGAAGAGATCTCTATTCTTTCCCATTCTATTGTTTCCCTCTCTTTCTTCACATTGATCACTGAGGAAGACTTTCTTATCTCTCTTTGCTATCACTTGCAGCAATATTTCTTCTCTGGTTCAATCTCTTGAGCACAAGGCCTATGCCCGATTCCGTTTTCTCTCTCCTGATTTTGTATCTCTATGAATGTTCCTACACTAATAGACACTTGGTTGTATTTCTAATTCTTAATCCAACTCTTTGTATGCCTCTTATTTCAATTGTCCACTTCTGCAAAATAAATCACTCAAAAATTTGGTTGCTTAAAACAACACTGTTTTATTTCTCAAAATTCTGTGGGTTGGCTGAATGATTCATCTGCTATTTTTGCCTAGTTTGCTCTTATGTCTGAATTCCAAGGGTATGTTCAAATCTATTCAAAAGAAAAACCAGCTTATCCTCTGAAACCGAGTCTAACCACGAGTCCCTAGATGAGTGCAACCAATTAACTTGAACCAAAAATTGACATATTGTTAATACTGATACTGGAACTCTTTCTCCTTTATATTCTTCATGCCAAAATAAGGTGTAAAAAAATCTTTCTTGAGCTGGAGGGATCAAGGAGAATTAGAGAATTATTCAGTTAAGTTTCACTTCTATTAATATGGCTGTAAGATACTTTTTAGTAAACATTATAATAAATAACCATGCAATGGTTAAATCTATTAATATTCCCTGTAGGTTTCATCTACCAGCATACTTTGAGATTGTTTATTGTCCTTTTTGGAAGGGATATGTAACGTCTATTTCAATTTGAAAGAAGTTCTACATTGGGTTATTACTGTTTCTTTTTATGATCTAATTGTAATTGACACATCATTCCATAAAATGAAAAAGAAAATACAAAACATTGAAAGAAATTAATTTGTTACAGAATAGTTTTTGTTTATATTAAATTCATTAGCTATGATTTTTTGGTACATACTTTTAAAAAGCGTTGCCTATCAATAATAGTGACTTTTCCAAATTTAAGAATACTATTTCTACCTCTAATTCAATAGCCTTAGTGATTCATGGCTTTCTAAGAATATCCAAAATATTTCACTCCCTTTAAAAGATACTCTTTGCTTTAGGTGTAGAGTTAGGTTACAGTATACTAACACATACATTGTCAATGAAGCAGAAGTAGATGTTTTTCTGGAACTCTCTTGCTTTTTTGATGATCCATCGGATGTTGGCAATTTGATCTGTTTCCTCTGCCTTTTATAAATCGAGCTTGAATATCTGGGATTTCTTGGTTCATGTACTGTTGAAGCCCAGCTTGGAGAATTTTGAGCATTAATTTGCTAGCATGTGAAATGAGTGCAATTTTGTGGTACTTTGAACATTCTTTGGCATTGACCTTCTTTTGGATTAGAATGAAAACTGACCTTTTCCTGTCCTTTGGCCACTGCTCAGTTTTCCAAATTTGCTGGTATATTGAGTGCAGCACTTTCACAGCATCATCTTTTAGGATTTGAAATAGCTCAGCTGGAATTCCATCACCTCCTCTAGCCTTGTTCATAGTGATGCTTCCTAAGACCCATTTGACTTTGCACTCCAGGATGTCTGGCTGTAGATGAGTGATCACACCATCCTGCTTATCTGTGTAATTAAGATCTTTTTGTATAGTTCTTCTGTGTATTGTTGCCACCTCTTCTTGATGTATTCTGCTTCTTTTAGGTCCATACTGTTTCTATCCTTTATTGTGGCCATCTTTGCATGAAATATTCCCTTGATATCTCTAATTTTCTTTTAGGTCTTCATGAAACTGTTTTATTTCAGCTTCTTCAGCATTAGTGGTAGGGGCATAGATTTGGGTTTCTTTGATTGTACATAGTTTGCCTTGGAAACCAACCAAGATCATTCTGTCATTTTTTGAGATTGCACCCAAGTACTGCATTTGGACTCTTTTGTTGACTATGAGGGCTACTCCATTTCCTCTAAGGGATTCTTGCCCACAGTATCATATACAATGGTCATCTGAATTAAATTTGCTTATTCCCATAAATTTTAGTTCAATAATTCCTAAAATGTCGATGTTCACTCCTGCTATCTCCTGTTTGGTCAGTTCCAGTTTATCTTGATTCATGGACTTAACATTCCAGGTTACTATCCATAGTTGTTTTTTTACAGTATTGGGCTTTACTTTCACCACCAGACACATCCACATCTGGACATTGTTTCCACTTTGACTCAGCCTCTCCATTCTTTCTGGAGCTATTTCTCTGCTCTTCTTCAGCAGCATATTGGGTACCTACTGACCTGTGGGGTTCACTTTTCTGTGTCATATCTTTTTGCCTTTTCATACTGTTTATGGGGTTCTCAAGGCAAGAATGCAATGTGGTTTTCCGTTCCCTTATCCAGTGGACCCTTGTTTATCAGAACTCTCCACCATGACTGTCCATCTTGGGTGGCTTGCAAATTTATATTGATTTATTTTTTTATTTGGCAGATAATCACTTTACAATATTGTGTTTGTTTCTGCTGTACAACAATGTGAATCAGCCATAAGTATACATATCCACTCCCTCTTGAGCTCTTTCCCACAATCCCTATAGGTGAAATACAGATTCTTAAAAAGACTTACATCAAGAAGAGCAAGGCACGACAGAAAAAAATATATATAATGGGTCTTGACAACTTAATACATAAATTTAAACTCTTGTTTGTGAAAATGCCTCAGAGTAATTTACTTTTACTACCCTTAATGTTCAAAGGATATTTTCATATTATGAAAGCCCATAATGTGTGTGTGTGTGCATGTGCGTGCATTTGTGTGTAGGCATTGATCAAGTCAGACTTTTAGGGAAGCTTTCTCTAAGGAACTGATAATTTACTTTAGATCAAAACTCTGATATCAGTAAATAAACAAGAGAGGGAAGAGTATATTCATGTAGAAGGAACTACATGTAAAAAGCCTTGAGACAGTACAGAACAAGGCAAGAACTGAAAATTTAGTGGCAGAAAATGAGACATCACTAAGTATTATGACACAAAATGAATACTGAAAGGTGATACAGGCATTTTAAGAATGTTGATCTTTCCCCTAAAGGCAGCGGGAATTCTTTGAAATATTATATGCAGATAGGTGTTTTAAAAAGATCCATCTGTTTGAGGGGAGAGAAAGATTTGAAGGCAACAAAGGTAGAATAGGTATCAGTAGATGCTGTGAAGGGTCAGATAGTAAATAAGTTGGGTTTTAAAGTCTAAAAGGTAAGATCAAAAATAGCATTTATGTTGGGCTTATGTAACAATGAAGGAAACAAGTTTGTATAAATTTTTATTAAGAAATTAAATTTTAAAATATAATAATACTAATAATTGGTTACAATTTTTAACATAAATATACTACTGAGAAGAATGTACTCATTTTTGGAAGGGAAGGTTCCCTTTTAATTGTTAAAAGGTTTAATAAGTCAACATCAGTGAATAGTTTTCCTTGCTTAGATGACAAGTGAGCCACTCAGAATCTTATTTTGGTGGCAGCTTCATTTTTATCTTTGTGAATAAAAGCTGTCATGATGAGATATTTTGTTACACATTTACCATTTTTTCTGACCATTGTTTTTGTGTCAAATGGGAATATAGAGATGAATACTTAGCCTTATACTTCTTTTATATATTGTATTTTTTTTATCAGCCAAGCTGGAATCAAGATTGCTGGGAGAAATATCAATAACCTCAGATATACAGATGACACCACCCTTATGGCAGAAAGTGAAGAGGAACTCAAAAGCCTCTTGATGAAAGTGAAAGAGGAGAGTGAAAAAGTTGGCTTAAAGCTCAACATTCAGAAAACGAAAATCATGGCATCTGGTCCCATCACTTCATGGGAAATAGATGGGGAAACAGTGGAAACAGTGTCAGACTTTATTTTTTTGGCTCCAAAATCACTGCAGATGGTGACTGCAGCCATGAAATTAAAAGATGTTTACTCCTTGGAAGGAAAGTTATGACCAACCTAGATAGCATATTCAAAAGCAGAGACATTACTTTGCCAACAAAGGTTCCTCTAGTCAAGGCTATGGTTTTTCCAGTGGTCATGTATGGATGTGAGAGTTGGACTGTGAAGAAAGCTGAGTGCCGAAGAATTGATGCTTTTGAACTGTGGTGTTGGAGAAGATTCTTGAGAGTTCCTTGGACTGCAAGGAGATCCAACCAGTCCATTCTAAAGGAGAACACTCCTGGAGAACTCTAAAGGAGAACATTGGAAGGACTGATGCTAAAGCTGAAACTCAAGTACTTTGGCCACCTCATGCGAAGAGTTAACTCATTGGAAAAGACTGTGATTCTTGGAGGGATAGGGGGCAGGAGGAGAAGGGGACGACAGAGGATGAGATGGCTGGATGGCATCACCGACTTGATGGACATGAGTTTGAGTAGACTTCAGGAGTTGGTGATGGACAGGGAGGCCTGGCATGCTGCAATTCATGGGGTCACAAAGAGTCGAACATGACTGAGCGACTGAACTGAACTGAACAGATAACACTTTGTATAATAAGCAGAATGCTTTGCCACATCCATTGTGCTTTGAAAGTAATCCACTCCCTCATACCTTTAAAGTATGGCATTCAAAGTCCACATTTCTATTCTTCTTTTATTTAGCCATGATGGGTAGGCATGGTAACAAAAAAATAACATGGTACTCGGAATGCTATTGTGACTGGATTACTGCACTTTATACTATATGAAGTGATGAGAGAGCATCATTTATGCTCTCTATTTCTGTTATCAAATCTACCAGCATAGCAAAAGTGCAGCAACAGACACTACATAACCAAGTGAGTGTGTATGTGTTCTGTAGAAAGTGAAAGTGAAAGTCACTCAATCTTGTCCAACTCTTTCCAATCCCATGGACTATACAGTCCATGGAATTCTCCAAGACAGACTACTGGAGTGGGGCTTTTCCCCTTCTCCACGGGATCTTCCCAACCCAGGGATTGAACCCAGGTCTTCCATATTGTGGGTGGATTCTTTACCTGCTGACCCACAAGGGAAGCTCAAGAATACATGGGTTCTGTTAATGCTTGATAAACCCTGAAATTGGACTTTCAGTGCCACAGATATTACTCTTTCTTTTGATTTTATAAAACCACTTAAATATGAAAAAAACATTCTTTGCTCATAAGGCCATACAGAAATAGGCAACAGTGTAGATTTGACTTATGAGCAGTAGTTTGAAGACCCTTGGAGAATAGGGAGGAAGTCCAGTTATCAGGTTGTTTCAGACTAGAGATGGTATAATTTGACCAAGGAAGGTGATGGAGATAAAAAGATAGTCTTGAGATAGGTAAAGGGTAAATAAACAATTTATTTACCAGTCAATATATCTGGTACTGAATTAAATACAAACGAAGTGAAGAGGACTCAGGTTTATGATTTGCATAAGTAGCTTGGAGATTCTCAGTTAAATTAGGAAAATCTAGAAATAGATCAAATTTGGGGAGAAAAATTATGAGTTCACTTTTGAACATTTTGCTTAATTATGCCTTTGTTATATCAAAGGATAGATTTAAGTAAGCAGTGAAGCTCACAGGTCTTGCCTAGGGCTATAAATGTTTTGTAATTGAAAACATGAACTGGGATAAAATTACTTAGCTAGAGAGTATAGAATTAGAAGAAAGAAAGGCATAGGGCCAAACCTTGAGAAACTCCTACACTTAATGACGTGGGGGAGAAGCTTAGCTTGCCAAGGAGAGTAAGGAGCAGCTAAAGTGGTAGTATAAAAAAGAGAAAGTTATGCCCTGAATGGCAAAGGGAGAAGTTCTTGAAAGAGAGTGCCCTTGGTTAGTAGACTTGAATTCTACAATCAAGTAAGATGATATTAAAATGTTCGTTGCACTTATTTAGTGATATGGGGATAATGAAACGTAATGAATCTAGTGAGAACTATTGTATTGGTGTTTTAGAGGAAGAAACCAGAATGGAGCAGAATTAGGACTGGGGTCATGAAAATTGAAACCATGTTTTAGAAACCTGCATATGAAACTGTAGAGAAGTCAGTGGCAGAACTATATGGATAAAAGCTTTGTCTGGGGCATTTGGTTTTAAAGGATGATGCTTGGGTAAATTTACAAAGAACTGGGGTGAATCCACTTGACTTGGTGATTGAAGATACATGAAAAAGTAAAAGACAGGTGGGATCAAAGCCCAGGTGTAATTAATCAATCATTAATCCCAAGTGACACTAGTGGTAAAGAGAACCCTCCTGCCAATGCAGAAAACGTGAGACATGGATTCAATCCCTAGGTTGGGAAAATCCCCTGGAGGAGGAAATGGCAACCCACTCCAGTATTTTTGCCTGGAAATCCCATGGACAGAGGAGCCTGATGGGCTGTGGTTCTAGGGTCACAAAGAATCTGGCATGACTGAGAGGCTAAGCACAGCACACATACGAATGGGCATGGTCTTATAAAATAACATAAGCACTTTTTGCTTTTCTTTTTTACTACTACTATTTATATTTTCTATTCATTTTCATATTTCATAATTCAAAATGCCTTGAAGCTTTAACTTTTCTCCTTTCAGAATGTACTTACAACTCTAATCGCTGGAAATCAATGAGTGAATTGAAGGTACCAGTTCATTTGATCACGTGCCTGACAGAAATTTTCTTTATCAATCCAATTAAAATACAGTATTTTGGAAACACATTATTATCCCTTAATTTAGAACCCCTCTTATATCAATGGACAGATTGACCAGACGGAAACACCAGCCTTAAATGACACATTTGACAAAATAAACTTAACAGATACATACAGAACATTCTATACAAAAGAGGCTGAATACACTTATATTCATAATAGTCTATCCCAAAGAAGCAGAATACACATTCTTTTCAAATGCACATGGAACATACTCCAGAAGAGATCATACTCTAGGAAACAAAACAAATCTCAATACATTTAAGAAGACTGTCATACTATCAAGCATCTTTCTGACCAAAATACTATAAGACTAGAAATAAATTATATATTAAAAAAAACTTGCAAAACACAAACATATAGGCTAAACAACATGCTACTAAAGAACATTCAATGGATAACTGAACACATCAAAGAAGAATTTTTAAAATACCATTTCAAAAATGCAAATGAAAACCCAGAAAACCAAAATCTATGGGATGCAGCACAAAAGTAGTTCTAAGAGGGACATTTATATGATGCAAGCCTAACTCAGGAAACAAGAAAAATCTCAAATAAACAACCTAAACTTATACATAAAGGGATGAGAAAAATAAGGACAAACAAAACTCAGAGTGAGTGCTGTGCTGTGCTTAGCTGCTCAGTTGTGTCTGACTCTTTGCAATCCCATGGACAGTAGCCTGCCAGGCTCCTCTGTCCTTGGGGATTCTCCAGGCAAGAATACTGGAATAGGTTTCCATGTTCTTCTCCAGGGGATCTTCCCAACCTATGGATTGGACCCAGGTCTCTGGCATGGCAGGTGGATTCTTTACCATCTGAGCCACCAGGGAAACCCAAGAATACTGGAGTGAGTAGCCTATCCCTTCTCTAGGGATCTTTCCAAACCAGGAATCAAACTGGGGTCTCCTGCAGTGTAGGTGGATTCTTTATCAGTTGAATTCTTAGGGAAGCCTGAATAAGAGGAAAAAAATAATTAAGATGAGAGCAGAAATGTATAAAAATAGAGACTAAAAACACTTGAAAAGATTAATAAAACTAAGAGAGACTGTTTGAAAACATAAATGAAATAGATAAACCTTCACCCAGACTCATCAAGAAAAACAGAGATGACTCAAATTAATCAAATCAGAAATTTAAAAAAAGTTATAACCAACACCACAGAAATGAAAAGAATCATAAAGGATTACTGTAAACAATTATAGGCCAATAAAATGGAAAACATAGAAGAGAATCACACACAATGATCAAGTGGAATTTATCCCAGACATGGAAGGGTTTTTCTCAATATCCACAAATCTATCAGTGGTACACCACATTAATTGAGAGTGAATAAATTGAAGAATTAAAATCCTATGATCATCTCAATAGATACAGAAAAAGATCTGATAAAATTCAACATCCATTTTTGATAAAACACTTGACAAAGTGAGTATAGATGGAATATATCTCAATATAATAAAGGTCATACATAATAAGTCCACAGTTAAAATTATATTCAGTGCTCAAATGCCAAAAGGATTTCCTCTAAGATTAAGAAAAAGACAAGGATGCCCATTCTTTTATTCAAAATAGCACTGGAAGAGGTAGAAACAGCAATCAAACAAGAAAAAGAAATAAAAGTAATCTATACTAGAAAGGAAAAAATAAAATTGTCACTGTTCACAGATGACATGATATTAAACACAGAAAATTCTCAAGATGCCACCAAGAAACTACCGAAGCTCGTCAATGAATCCAGTAAAGTTGCAGGATGCACAACCAATATACTGAAATCTGTTGCATTTCTATATACTAAAAATGAACCATTACAAAAATGAATTAAGAAAACAGTCACATTAACTATTGAGTCAAGAGGGACAAATATACAGGAATAGAACTAACTAAAGAAGCAAAAGACCTGTACTCAGAAAACTGTAAGAAAATGATAAAAGAAACTAAAAAAATACAAATAGAGACACTGTGCCCATGAAGTGCAAGAATTAATATTATTAAAATGACCATACTATCCAAGGAAATCTATGGATTAGACGCAATTCCTATCAAAATATCAATAGCATTTTTCACAGAACTAGAAAAAATAATACAAAAATGTGTTTGGAAACACAAAAGACACTATAAACAGTGAAACAATCTTGAGGAAAAAGAAAAAGCTGGAAGTATCACAGTCCTTTACTTCAAACAGTCCTACAAAGCTATAGTCATCAGAATAGTATGGTGCTAGCACAGACATAGACACATAGATTAATAAACAGAATGGAGAGCCCAGAATTAACCCATACTTACATAGTCAGCTAATCTATGACAAAGGAGGTAAGAATATACAATGAGGAAAAGACAGTCTCTTCAATAAATAGTGTTGGGAAAACTAGATAGTTACATAAAAAAGAATCAAACTGGACTACTTTCTCACAACATGTACAAAAATAAACTGTAAGTAAATTGAAGACTTAAATGTAAGATCTGAAATCATAAAATATCTAGAAAAAATAGGAGATATGCTCTCTGACACGAATCTTAGGAATATTTTTTGATATGCCTCCTCAGGGGAAATAAAAGTCAAAATAAGCAAATTAGACTACAACAAACTTGAAACTACTGCAAGTGAAGCAAACTATCAACAAAATGAAATGCAAACTAAATGAGAGAATATATTGGGAAGTGGTATATCTGATAAGAGATTGATATTCAAAATACACCTAATTAAACTTAAAAGCTTCTGCACAACAAAGGAAACTATTAGCAAGGTGAAAAGGCAGCCTTCAGAATGGGAGAAAATAATAGCAAATGAAGCAACTGACAAACAACTAATCTCAAAAATATACAAGCAACTCCTATAGCTCAACTCCAGAAAAATAAATGACCCAATCAAAAAATGGGCCAAAGAACTAAATAGACATTTCTCCAAAGAAGACATACAGATGGCTAACAAACTCATGAAAAGATTCTCAACATCACTCATTATCAGAGAAATGCAAATCAAAACCACTATGAGGTACCATTTCACGCCAGTCAGAATGGCTGCGATCCAAAAGTCTACAAGCAATAAATGCTGGAGAGGGTGTGGAGAAAAGGGAACCCTCTTACACTGTTGGTGAGAATGCAAACTAGTACAGCCACTATGGAGAACAGTGTGGAGATTCCTTAAAAAACTGGAAATAGAACTGCCTTATGATCCAGCAATCCCACTGCTGGGCATACACACTGAGGAAACCAGAAGGGAAAGAGACACGTGTACCCCAATGTTCATCGCAGCACTGTTTATAATAGCCAGGACGTGGAAGCAACCTAGATGCCCATCAGCAGATGAATGGATAAGAAAGCTGTGGTACATATACACAATGGAGTATTACTCAGCCATTAAAAAGAATACATTTGAATCAGTTCTAATGAGATAGATGAAACTGGAACCAGAGTGAAGTAAGCCAGAAAGAAAAACACCAATACAGTATACTAACGCATATATATGGAATTTAGAAAGATGGTAACAAAAACCCTGTGTACGAGACAGCAAAAGAGACACTGATGTATAGATCAGTCTTATGGACTCTGTGGGAGAGGGAGAGGGTGGGGAGATTTGGGAGAATGGCATTGAAACATGTATAATATCATGTATGAAATGAGTCGCCAGTCCAGGTTCGATGCACGATACTGGATGCTTGGGGCTGGTGCACTAGGACGACCCAGAGGGAGGGTATGGGGAGGGAGGAGGGAGGAGGGTTCAGGATGGGGAACACAGGTATACCTGTGGTGGATTCGTTTTGATATTTGGCAAAACTAATACAATTATGTAAAGTTTAAAAATAAAATAAAATTAAAAAATATATACAAAGAACTCATAGAACTCACCATCAAAAAAAAAAAAAAGAAAAAAACAAACATCCTTATTTAAAAGTGGCAGAGGATTTGAATAAACACTTATCCAAAGCAGACATACACATGCAAAATAGGCACATGGAAAGATGCTCAGCATAACTAAACTTCAGGGAAATGAGAATGTGGATAAAGGGAACCCTGGTACACCATTGGTAGGAATGTAAGTTTTTACAGCCACTGGTTCCAAATAGGAAAAGGAGTACATCAAGACTGTATATTGTCACCCTGTTTATTTAACTTATATGCAGAGTACATCATGAGAAACGCTGGGCCGGAAGAAACACAAGCTGGAGTCAGGATTGCCGGGAGAAATATCAATAACCTCAGATATGCAGATGACACCACCTTTAATGCAGAAAGTGAAGAGGAACTCAAAAGCCTCTTGATGAAAGTGAAAGTGGAGAGTGAAAAAGTTGGCTTAAAGCTCAACATTCAGAAAACGAAGATCATGGCATCTGGTCCCATCACTTCATGGGAAATAGATGGGGAAACAGTGGAAACAGTGTCAGACTTTATTTTTTTGGCTCCAAAATCACTGCAGATGGTGACCACAGCCATGAAATTAAAAGACGCTTACTCCTTGGAAGGAAAGTTATGACCAACCTAGATAGCATATTCAAAAGCAGAGACATTACTTTGCCAACAAAGGTTCGTTTAGTCAAGGCTATGGTTTTTCCTGTGGTCATGTATGGATGTGAGAATTGGACTGTGAAGAAGGCTGAGCACCGACGAATTGATGCTTTTGAACTGTGGTGTTGGAGAAGACTCTTGAGAGTCCCTTGGACTGCAAGGAGATCCAACCAGTCCATTCTGAAGGAGATCAGCCCTGGGATTTCTTTGGAAGGAATGATGCTAAAGCTGAAACTCCAGTACTTTGGCCACCTCATGCGAAGAGTTGACTCATTGGAAAAGACTCTGATGCTGGGAGGGATTGGGGGCAGGAGGAAAAGGGGACGACAGAGGATGAGATGGCTGGATGGCATCGCTGACTCGATGGATGTGAGTCTGAGTGAGCTCTAGGATTTGGTGATGGACGGGGAGACCTGGCATGTTGCGATTCATGGGGTTGCAAAGAGTCGGACACGACTGAGTGACTGAACTGAACTGAACTGATGGAAAACAGTATGGAAATTCCTCAAAAATTTAAAAATAGAATTACCATATAATCCAGCAATTTCACTACTGGGTATCCAAAGGAAACAAAAACATTAATTAGAAAGGATATATGTACCCCTAAGTTCATTGGAGTATTATTAATATTTAATATGGCAAAGATATGGAACCAAACAGTCAATTAATGAATGGATAAGGAAGCTGTTGTCTATATATGTACAATAGAATATGACTCAGGCATGAAAAAATAAATTTTGCTCTCTGTGACAACATGAGTGGACCCAGAGTATATTATGCTAAATAAGTCAGAGAAAGGCAAATATTGTATGATATCACTTGTATATGGAATACAAAAAACAAAACAAATGAATAAACAAATCAAAAATAGTTATAAATATGGAGACAAACAGGCGGTTGCCAAAGAGGGAATAAAGAAATAGATGAGGGAAATTAAGAGGTACACATTTCAGATTGCAAAATAAATGACTCACAGGTGTGAAACACAGTGTGGGAAATATAGTCAATAATTATGGGTGATTATTTCCTTCCCCATTTTAGGGAAGTTTTCAACTATTATCTCCTCAAGTATTTTCTCATGGTCTTTCTTTCCCTTAAAAAACTGGAAACAGAACTGCCATATGACCAAGCAATCCCACTGCTGGGCATACACACCGAGGAAACCAGAATTGAAAGAGACACGTGTACCCCAATGTTCATCGCAGCACTGTTTATAATAGCCAGGACATGGAAGCAACCTAGATGTCCATCAGCAGATGAATGGATAAGTAAGCTGTGGTACATATACACAATGGAGTATTCAGTTCAGTTCAGTTCAGTTGCTCAGTTGTGTCCGACTCTTTGCAACCCCATGAATCGCAGCATGCCAGGCATCCCCGTCCATCACCAACTCCTGGAGTTCACTCAGACTCACATCCATCGAGTCAGTGATGCCATCCAGCCATCTCATCCTCTGTCGTCCCCTTCTCCTCCTGCCCCCAATCCCTCCCAGCATGAGAGTCTTTTCCAATGAGTCAACTCTTTGCATGAGGTGGCCAAAGTACTTAGCCATTGAAAAGACTACATTTGAATCAGTCCTAATGAGGTGGATGAAACTGGAGCCTATTATACAGAGTGGAGTAAGCCAGAAAAAATAACACCAATACAGTATACTAATGCATATATATGGAATTTAGAAAGATGGTAATGATAACCCTGTATGCAAGACAGCAAAAGAGACACAGATGTATAGAACAGTCTTTTGGACTCTGTGGGAGAGGGAGCGGGGGGATGATTTGGGAGAATGGCATTAAAACGTGTATAATATCATATAAGAAATGAATCGCCAGTCCAGGTTCGATGCAGGATACAGGAAGCTTGGGGCTGGTGCACTGGGATGACCCAGAGGGATGGTATGGGGAGGGAGGTGGGAGGGGGTTCAGGATGGGGAACACATGTACACCCGTGGCGGATGCATGTTGATGTATGGCAAAACCAATACAATATTGAAAAGTAAAAAATAAAAAAAATAATAATAATTTTTAAAAAATAATAATTATGCAACATCTTTGTATGGTAAGATTTATCATGGTGATCATTTTGAAATGTATAGAAATCATGATGTTGATTAACGGGAACAAACGTAGTGTCATAGGTCAATTATGTTTCAAAAAAACTCACAAATAAGAGATTATATTTGTGGTTATCAGAGGTGGAGTTGGAGGGAGGGAGAATTGGATAGAGACAGTCAAAAGGTACAAACCTCCAGTTATAATTTCTAGGAATGTAAATTACAACATGAAGACATAATTAACACTGCTGTCTATTATATATGAAAGTTTTGAATTCTCATGACAATTAAAAAAATTTTTTTTAAATTTTGTATCTATATGAAATGATGGATGTTCAGTATACTTATTGTAATAATCTTTTTATGATGTATGTTAGATCATCAAGCAGTACACCTTAAACTTATACAGTGCTATATATCAATTATATTGGATAATGAAATAGATAGCATTTTGGAAACGTGGATTATTATCTTTTTCTCTGAAGAATCATGAATGTAAATTATAAATTTCTTTTAAAAATATTAAAGAAATATTAAACTTACCATTTTGAAGTTTGGACCACATAAGCCAAAATCTATTATTTATTTAATTAAACTGTCTTATTGCATATCTTGAAAGTTAATTATAAAAATATAAAGTTTTTTTATACACATTTCTACTATATTGTGCTCAAATATCACATTCATTTTCTTAAAAGCTGTAGATTATACCATATTGATTACATTCAGAAATGTAATATTTATTATTTTGACTCAAAAGCATTCTTCTTTCTAATTTTCACAATTAAAGTTCTCTGATACCATGTGCTATTAATTTTCAAAACAAACTTGCACACACATACAAACACAAAAACATTCACATGTTCACAGGCAGTCTTTCAAACAAAATTTGGAGGAGCGTTAACACCTATCCTTCTCAAACTATTCCAAACAATTGTAGAGGAAGAGCTCATTCTACAAGGCCACCGTAACCTCAGTATCAAAACCCACCAAAGATATCATAACACAAAAAAAGAAAATTACAGGCCAATATCACTGATGAACATAAGTGCAAAAGAAAGAAAAATCAAAAAACTCAACAAAATGCTAGGAAACCAAATTAAACAACTCATTAAAAGGATGATACAACAATATACTTAAATCAAGAAATGTGATACTCCACATTAACAAATTGAAGAATAAAAACCAAACGACCATCTCAATAGATGTAGAAAAAGCTTTTAGCAAAACTCACCACCCATTAGTGATTAAAAAAAAAATCTCTCCAGAAAGTGGGCATAAAGAGAATATACCTCAACATAATAAAGACAATATATGACAAATCCACATAAAATATCATTCTCAATGATGAAAAATGAAAAGATTTCCTCTAAGATCAGGAATAAGACAAGTATATCCATTCCAATTTTATTCAGTATGGTTTTAGAAGTCCTAGTCATGGTGATCAGAGAAGAAAAATAAATTAAAGGACTCTAAATTGGAAGAAGAAAACTGTTATACATATAAGCTTTTCCGGTTGACTCAGCAGTAAAGAATCTGCCTTCCAATGCAGGAGACTTGGGTTATCCTTGGGTCTGGAAGATCCCCTGGAGTATGAAATGGCAACCTGCTCCAGTATTTTTGCCTGGAAAATTTCATGGACAGAGGAGCCTGGTAGTCTACAGTCCATGAGTCCATGAGGTTGCAAAGAGTTGGACACAACTGAACAACTGAGCGTGCACACACACACACACACACACACACACATAACTGATTCATTTTGGTATATGGAAGAAAGGAACACAACATTGTAAAGAAATTATACTCCAATAAAACTAATTGAAAAATATATACAAGTTCAATAATGATATTGGCTATGGATGTGAACAATTAACTAGGATCCCTTCATAGTTCCCCCCCTCCTTTCTCTCTTGATCAATGTATTAAGACTACATAATCTTTCCCAAGCTCCCCTGGGCTCTCAGCCTCCTTCTCTGTCATACTGAGGGCACTTGAGTCCTTACTGTTTCTGTTCCTAGTGCTGGCTCTGCCCAGGATATGAGGTTCAGGATATGAGGTGGTGAAAAGTGTACACTCAAGGATTATAGATTAGGGTGGTAGTTAAAGGAGACTTCAGGTTATTTAGAAGTTGTTGATTCAGATTTGAAAAGCTGTACAAGTATTTTGTCTAATCTGAGAACTTAATGGCTCTTCAGGAACTATGCCAAGTTTAATTTTCCAGGGCAATTTTTCCAAAGATATTGAAAATTTTAGAGCACACCCTATTGATTTGCAATAATGTTTTTCTGCCAAGAGGAAAAGCAAGCATCAACTGTATAAAGGTCGAAGAGAAATGAAATAAGATGGACAGTGAGTATGATTGCTCTATCTATATAGACTTTTACTGACATTTTAGAAAACAAGATTGATGTTCATAGCGGGCAGAACCTCTAGTAGACTGGACTAAAGACTGAGAGGGAGGTGAAGAAATACACAAAATTCTAGTAGAGAGACAGGGGCATCGCTAAAGTGAGTTTACAATTAGGCTGCTTTTTTTTTTTTTTTTTTCACAAGCAATTTCCATTTTATTTTACTTTTAAACTTTACATAATTGTATTAGTTTTGCCAAATATCAAAATGAATCCGCTACAGGTATACATGTGTTCCCCATCCCGAACCCTCCTCCCTCCCCATACCATCCCTCTGGGCCGTCCCAGTGCACCAGCCCCAAGCATCCAGCATCGTGCATCGAACCTGGACTGGCAACTCGCTTTTTTTAAAGGATGAGATTTGAGCATGTTTAAGTGGTAATACAAAGTAGACAGTAGTGAGGGAGTATTTGAAAGAGGGATATAGAGTTAAGTTCCTGAGAAATAAGAAGGGGAAGATACCTTCCAGTGGACAGGGATTATCATTAATAACAAGCAGTTCTATCCTTTTACTGTGAAACAAAGGGAAATGATGCAGATATTAGTGGGACTACAGATCTTATGAGAAACTAGTCTAACAGTTTCTCTTTACTCTGTTTAAGAAGAGAGATTGTCTTTGGGAAGTAGGACAGACAGGAAGGAGTAAGAGGTTTGGGGCAAAAGGCTAAAGTTTGAAGTAGTTTTTGTAGAAAGGTGAATAATAAATAGAATAGAACTTGCTTAACAGCAATGAGAGGCCAATGCACTTATTTATATATTAATTTTCTTTTCAATAAATAGTTCAGGCTTATACATATGATGTGTTACAGAATCTGACTTTTGTCTAAATGTTGGAAAATTAAAAAAAAAAAACAACTTTTAAGTGCAAATTTTTGATTTAGATAGTGTGTAGATGCCAGTTTATCTTGTTGTTGTTGTTTAGTCAAAGTTGTGTCTGATTCTTTGGACCCCGTGGATTATAACCTGCCAGGCTCCTCTGTCCATGGAATTTCCCAGACCAGAATACTGGAATGGGTTGCTATTGCCTTTTCTAGGGAATCTTCTGAACCCAGGGATCAAACTCGTGCCTCCTGCATTGGCAAACAGATTCTTTATCGCTGAGCCTTTAGGGAAGCCCCCAGTATATCTCTAGCGTACATTTTACTTCATTCACTGTTCTGTTCAAAAATATTTATATCTTAAAACAAGTTTTGTTTTTATTATTACTTGCCTTTAAGAAAAAAAGTGGGGGATATGAAACTTGCTTTTTTCATTATGCATTTCCTTAGAGTACTAAGCATGGTGCTTTCAACGTAATAGAAGTTAGGGCTTTTCTTTTACATTTTTACTTACTCTTTCTGATGGTAATTTTACATCAATCTTAGGCCCGAAGTTTGCTTTATCTTTTCTCTTACCAGAAACTTTTCTGAATCATCCTTTGCTAGACACAAGCCTCATGGTGGGATGAACACCTGTGATATTATTTGCCAGGATTTGTTAAACTTTTTCATTTCTTTCTTTTATTTTTTAAATATGAAGTTTGGTCACATTCTATCTCCTGGTTCCTCTGAGGACAAATTTCTTCCTTATTACTGTATTGCTTTTGGAGAAATTATTGGCTACATGCTTTAAGACAGCTACCATTATTTTATTATCTCAGCTTCACGTACCCTGGCATTTCTTGGTCACTCACTTTAAATGTAATTATATTACAAAATTGTGAGGGACAGGGAAGCCTGGTGTGTTGCAGTCCTTAGGGTTGAAAAGATCTGGACATGACTTGCTGACTGAACAATTAGAAATTCAATTAGCTTTAGAAAAACAAAGATAATTAAATTTAGTTGGCCAACCTGTTAAAATGTATCATGATGTATAAATTTAGTTAAAAAACATAGGTGTGTAAGAAACAGAAAAGTTGCAAATGTCTTACACTTTGTGTTAAATTCTATTCCAAACTTCTACTCTATGGATTGTAATAAACACACACACAAACATATATGAGACGCACAAAACACCAGAAAATAAATAAGTAAAACAATTAACCTACATCTTTCCTGAAGTCACTCTACCCATGTTACATTGTAGTTGTGGGCTTTCTTTTTTTTTTTTTAACCCAATTGGTCAAGGTTTTGGGGAGATTTTAGAAGGTGTGTGAGAGTTGGAGATCAACCACAACAATCGCAAATGTCCACAGACGTATTTCTGTAAGAAAGAGTTCCTCCACACATAGCTCCATCAGTTCTAGAAACTGGAGTACAAAAATCTTTTATAGCAAACCTGGCTGGCTTCTCCTGGGGTAATCTGTCAGTATATATGTCATGTTCTTTTTGTTTAAGCTATAGTTGCCACGGACAGTGCTAGGAAGTAAGGCAAAGGAGCAAGAAAGATGGCAGGAAGCTAAAGGGAAAAAAAACAAAAATAAGAAAAAATAGATCCCTATCTTAAAATATTATCCCAACCCTACCCTAAAATCTAAAATTAATGTTGTCCTGTTTTTATTACATAAAGACCTAATGAAAGCATCATATATGCTAATTTTTGATACATGTTGATTTTTGTTTCACAGCTACCTTAGAAATTGATGACAACTATTCATATATCAGTCCATTTATAGAGTGACAGCCACAGATGAGGACTCTTCAAATGGTGATAGATTGATGGTAGGTGGTGATCATTGGGTGAAAAACATATATCGCTTCAGCATGCACTTAGAATGGCAAAACACATGAAAGATGTGATATAAGCCTTATATATAAATTTGAAGCTAATGTGGTAGGAAAGAACAATTTCTGTTATTTCCATGAAGAAAATCAGGAAAGCATTGCTGGGAACTTTTCTGAGCACAGTGCTATGCTTTGAAGATATTTTTTAAGATTGGTTAATATATTTAATTTGATAATTAAAAGAGAGCACAATGAATTTGGCAAATACTCTAACATAATATTCACATTAATGCTGGAAATAACATTTTTATAAGAAGAATTTTTCTTGATGAAAATAAGAAAATTATATAACTTCTAATTGAGGTGGACAGCTGCAAGAAAGATGTCAACACTGAGCTGAAACTGGCGCTTTGCCTTTGGGATTGTATTCAGAACTGTTCCATTTTTCTAGTTATTCCAATGTCACATGTGAATGTGATTATATTTTTTGATCTTTCATTATCCTAATTACTAGATATCTAACTAAAAGAAACTTGCTTTTCTCATAATTGTCTCATGGTTGTAAAGTCTCTTAGAGATTTGGCAAAATAAAAAGAACCTACAAATCTTTAAATGGAGACTAGTGGTACATTGGACGACAAAAGTCAGCATGCTTGCTCTGCAGCTGTTCTTTTTAAACATGTATTGAAAGAGTTTTCTTCCAATTTAGCAATTCATAGTATGAAGTGATGGAGCACTGAATGGGGGTGAAGTAATGGTGCTTCAGGTGACTTGGGTCAAGTTAGGACTTTACCACTAACTAGCGCTTTAATCCTGGGGAAGTCACTTAATCCCTTGTTCCCTCGATTTCCAGTTAACCTCCAGTGATACAGGGCTGCTGTTAGCCAAGGTACTCAAAAGCTCTGCTTAAAAATAGTTTGCTGTAGACCAGCCAGTATAACATTAATATGAAACCGTTAAGAAATATGAGACTTTTCCTATTTGATAATATCTTTCCCATAGGTTAAAAAATAACCTATGATCCAGTTGAAAATAGTTATTACCAACTGTGTCATCTGCAAGAACAGAGCCCAGCTGGTGTATTTTAAAATTTAATATTTGGATACATAGAGTTACGTTGGTGAAGTCTAGATCCTTAATACATTTTAAAAATATATGGTTATAATTGAACTTTTCTTTAATCAAATTTAACCTAATTTCAAATATTTTTTCAGACACTTTTAAGAAAGATTTATCTACTCTCACCTCTTGTCAAACATGGTGGCAAATAAATAAATAGTGTGATCAAGAAGAAAGACAAATTATAAACTGTATTCAACTGTATTAGTATTTAAAATTAGTTTATATCATTATAATTCTTATTTCGTTTCTAAGAAGTCAAACAGTGACGGTGAGTTTATTTTGTACATTCTTTCAGAGGTATATTAACTTGCAAAATCAGATGTTATTTTTGGAATTCTCATAAAGAAATATGTATAGTGTTATGTAGCTCTATAAAAATAAAACAAATCTTTTGGCTGGGTTAATGAACTAAACAACACTTAGTTTTCTTGTATTCTGCATCAATATATTCCAATAGTTTTAATACAGGCTTAGATAATAGAGAAATTAATGTGAAAATAAAGAACTTTCTACTACTGTATATTTGCACCATTGTTGTATCTTAGTGATCTTCCACATACCTTTTCATTTCAGTGTGATTAATGTATTATTTTGTTTTTCTACTGCTCCATTGAGACACGGTTATCTGGACCAAAGCAAGGAGCAAATTCTTTTGGAGTGGATTCTATAATTGGCATTGTTAGTGTGAGAGGCAATGATCTCTTGGACTTTGATTCTGGATACCATGTAATTAATATATTTATTATTTTACAGAGCAACAAGGTTATTTGTAACTCTGAACTCTGCCTGAAAAACACACTATTATTTTAAAGGAAGAGTAATAGTATGTGATCCATTAATAAGGATTATGCAGCTAACCAAATATCAAAAGATCCAGTCTTTGCAGATACCAAAGCATACAGGTCGTGTCTTAATTTTTTTTGATATCTAGCGAAAGAAGTTTCATAAAAAAGATTTTAAATAGCTTTCTAATTAGGTAAAGTTAAATCAATACACTAACATTTATTCTGAACATCACTGACGAAAAAAAAATTAAAAGTCAAGTTTCTTATTGAAACAAGTTTCTTATTGAACATTCATATCTTGTCCCACTTAGAATGGCAAAACACACAGGTAGCCCAAGGAAAGATGAGGTATTCACTTTATAGATGATTCTGACGCTAATATGGTAGGAAAGAAGGGGAAAAATCTGATTTTCCATGAGAAAAATAAGAAAAGCATTTTTGGGAAGATTTTTCTGAGTAGAGAATGATGTGTTAGTAGGAACAACTGATTGGAAAGGAAAGAGCTAGATGGCTATAGTGGTACCCTATGCACACAGAAATGGACTGTGAAATTTGAGAAATAAGGGATAAATTATTATTATTGGCATTGGTAAAACATTTTCATTTTCAGAAATTCTCCACATGTATTATTTAAATAATGTGGTTGAGAAAATAGTCATAGAGAGCGAATGCAAGAATTTATAGAAAAAATAGTGAATTTGCTGCTGAATAGATATTTAGGAGAAGGAAGTATTAATAACAAGATAATCGTAACCTTCTAGCCCAAGGAATACAAAGGGTAGAAGAAAGCCAATGATTTCCATTTAAATTTGGAAATGTTAAATGTCACAGAAGGATGGAGAAGCCGATGATACCTATCTTTTAAGTGATCTTAGTGTTAGGACTACAATATGAGGTTAAAATTAGGTGAGAAAAATGAAGATTGTACATACGAGCTACATACATATTAAGCAGTTGAGCTCCATACTTGTGCTCATTCCCTACCTCACCTCCCTTGCTTGCCTTGACTCACGTATTCAACCAAACCTCTAGTAAGTCCTTTAAGACCTACCTCATCTTTCTACTATGTAACTAACCAATTAACTTTATGACATTTTATATGTTAGTACCTATCCAAGAGATTTAAGAACAATCGTTGACAACTCCGCACTTAGCACAGGCTCTTGTGCATTGTAAGGGCTCATTTAATGTTTGCTTAAGAAAAGTATAATAGATACCTTATTGCCTCAGGAGTGTTTTTTTCTTTTCAAAAGAACACTTACTGTATGTCTGAACAAATAATGTCTAAAGGGTAAGATGTGTGACAGGATAATGAGGAAAATATTCGAGATCTGATGACATTCTTAGAAGTTATCTCCTGTTCTTGATCCCAAGAGTAACTCATAGTTCTGTTTCCAGGAGTTAGAATTAAACAGCTTGCTTTGTGAATATTTTAAGTGCATTGTACTTTTAGTTAATAACTGACTCCGTGATTCATTCATTATCTTTTTTGTTCAGTTTCGTCTATATCTAGGCATACATCTAAGCTACACATTCGAGTGAGGCTTAATGGCATATGAAATGAAGCTATTTTGAAATATACAATTAATCTAATTAACTGAGAAAGCACATGTATTTCTTTTAATCGCCTAGGAGAAAAATAAGTCTATATCTAACTGGAGAATACTACAACAAAAATCTAACAGGAGACATACTATAAAGATATATATGTATTACTAAATAGTATAATTTTTAACTCTTTTCCAGGTTTTCCAGCTTACACTGAGAGCAACATATTCAACAGGTCTGTTCTGTCAAGAGACATTGATTATCACAATTAGAAACATAAATGATGAGAAACCTCAATTTGAGTAAGCATATTTATTTTGAACTGTGGTGCTGGAGAAGACTCTTGAGAGTCTCTTGGACTGCAAGGAGATCCAACCAGTCCATTCTGAAGGAGATCAGCCCTGGGATTTCTTTGGAAGGAATGATGCTAAAGCTGAAACTCCAATACTTTGGCCACCTCATGCGAAGAATTGACTCAATGGAAAAGACTCTGATGTTGGGAGGGATTGGGGGCAGGAGGAGAAGGGGACGACAGAGGATGAGATGGCTGGATGGCATCACCGACTGGATGGACGTGAGTCTGAGTGAACTCCGGGAGTTGGTGATGGACAGGGAGGCCTGGCGGGCTGCAATTCATGGGGTTGCAAAGAGTCGGACACGACTGAGCAACTGAACTGAACTGAACTGATTTATTTTAAAGTGTAACCATAAGAGAATACCTAACTAAATTTTCACATATATTATAAATAATAATAATAAAGATTATGTAACTACATATAAATATATTATAGGGTTATATTAAAATATATTACTAATATATTAAAATATATAAATATAGGGTTATATTTACATATATTAAAATATATTACTATATATTAAAATATATTACTATATTATAGTAAAACATATTACTATATACAAATTTGATATATGTAGCAATATAAAGTAAAATACATTTTGTAAAATATTGGAAAATAAATATAGAAGTGAACAATATTGTAATATGGTGAAAGCACTTTTGTGTCTTTCGGTTGTCTTCTGTAAAAGTTTTGTAATGTTGTCTGGTTGTTATATATTAATTTTAAATTATAGGAAAAGTATACCTTAAAATGTAGTTTTAAATGTTTAATTTAAACTACTTAACTTCCGTACTCAGGTATAACTGTAGCTTTCAAAAACATTTTCAGATTATGAATGACTGTTAGATGTTTTTCTTTATGTTAAAGTGTTGTAAACAAAAATATTACTACAATCTAAGCAAAATTAAATACTTCTTAGATTGATGAAGAGGAAAAGCAACATTGTAATATTCAAACTATTTTACTTCTACCCCTAAGTTATATCTCTACAGATGACTAAGAAGAGTGACATTGTCGCAGTCCTCAAATTCATTTTTGTATTATCTGAATAATAAAAGCAAATATGGAGCTTTTATTTCTTAGCTTTTCTCTTATTTCTTGGGTTAGTTACCCTACCTGCCTACGTACATTTGGGCTAGAGGTATTATCAATTTTTAAAATAATTTTTGTCACCTGCATGCTTTTTATAAGCATAAATTTATTTTACTTGCTTAGTAGATTTCAATGTTAGATAATAAGCAATATCAAAATTTTGAAAATATGGTATGGCTGCAAAATATTGTTTTCATTTCTTAAGAGACATAGTATATTAAGTCACAATTAATGAAACAGAAAAGAAAATGATGCAAAGTGGTACAGCATGTAGATATTGTGAGTTATATTATACTATGGTAAAAGGAGAAATCACATTGTAAAGGAGAAACCACATTAGATTGTGGTGGTCAAGAAAGTTGCTCAGAGGAATGGCCTTACCCACTCACCTCCCTTTTCCTTTAATCCCACTGAACTTCTCTTCTGACCCCAGATTTAGCCTTTCCTTTAAAATATCCAGCAAAGTTATAGTATCTATTACACAGTACTGTATTTATTTATATACATGTTCACCACTAGCAATGAGATCTAATAAGCAGAAACCAGCTTATCATGTGTATAAATTGGAATAATATACTGTAGGTTATTGATAAATGTCTGATGCTTGAATGGAAGTTTTAATAAGAAAGAAATTTAAGTTTCAGAAATGTTCTAGAAATTGATCAGGGATTTGAAATATACTTTAAATAGATGAACAATACATTTAAAATAAATGTCCTGATAACTTGCTTTAATAAGTTCTGACTTTGGAAATCATTTCAATATACCAGATAACAAGATGAAAATGAAAATATTTAATCCCTTATGTTCAGTTGCCAACTGTTCCATGCATTTGATATTTGGAATATAGAGGTGCACTATTTCACTCTGTCTTTCAGCTTTATTTCTTTGATGTCATGATTATCTTTGCTATCTGTCATGATTCCAGAGACTAAATCATTAAAAATTATTGCTTATGCAAAGATTACACAACTTAATGCCAGAAAAGGATTTTCTTAACATTTGATTACCTTTGGAACTCAAATTCTTGACATAGTGAACATAGTACTATTACAAATCCAAAAGATTCTTTGCAAGTTATCAGAACTAGGCAGGTATGTGCATACAGATTTGCATTTGCAACATCCTTTGATCACTATATTTTGTAGACCATTTCTTCTGAATTCTATTAATGCGACTGGAAAAAAAAACCCTGTTGGAGGAATTATAGCAAGAGTAAAAGCAACAGATCGAGATGAAGACAACAGCGTCAATTATTCCTTTAGAACACAGCAGGAAAAGTTTGTTTTGGACTCTTTTAAGTTTTAGATACATACTTTTAGCTTTCTTTATTTAAGCATTCACTATCTAATCTGTATTTCTTTTAGAAATTGGCCTAGTAAAACTACTCTTTCAAAATTAAATATGAAGAAGGAAACACCAAAAATGTGTGGTATTTCACAGTTGCTATTTTCCTACTTGAAAAAATGACCTTGTGAAATAATGACTGTCATAATAACTTATTTTTATAACTGGCTATTGGCTTACAGAAGCAATCAACACAATATTTCTGTGAAATCTCTGTAGACTATAGGACAGATAAGTCATATCTAATTCTTTAATTTCTCTTGAGAAAATCAGAACTTTTCCTTAACAATTATATTTTGAATACTTGATTATAGATATATTCCAATATATGTGGACATGAGAGTCCCTTGGACTGCAAGGAGATCCAACCAGTCCATTCTGAAGATCAGCCCTGGGATTTCTTTGGAAGGAATGATGCTAAAGCTGAAACTCCAGTACTTTGGCCACCTCATGCGAAGAGTTGACTCATTGGAAAAGACTCTGATGCTGGGAGGGATTGGGGGCAGGAGGAAAAGGGGACGACAGAGAATGAGATGGCTGGATGGCATCACTGACTCAATGAACATGAATTTGAGTGAACTCCAGAAGATGGTGATGGACAGGAAGGTCTGGCGTGCTGCAATTCATGGGGTCACAAAGAGTCGGACACGACTGAGCAACTGAACTGAATTGACTGATGTAGACAGAATTACCACTCCAAGATACCACTTTCTTATGGCTTGTCATAGTATTTGACAAGCATTCAACCAGAGGAAAAAAAACACCACCAGCAACAGCACTCTGAGAATTTCTTAGGCAGACTGTGTAAGACTGTTCTCTCTCTGTCTGATTCAGGGAGCTTGAGGTTCACAGGCCCAGAAATCAGGAGGGAAGATGGATATAAAGTAGAGGAGATTAAGGGTAGACCGGAAAACACAAGCAGATGTAGAAACAAACTTATTGTTATCAAAGGGTAAAGGGAAAAGGGATAAATTGGGAGATTGGGATTGACATATAAACACTACTATATATGAAATAGATAACTAACAAGGACTTACTACAGAACAGGGAATACTACTCAATACTCTGTACTGGCCTATATGAGAAAAATCTTAAAAAGATGGATATATGTATATGTGTAATTAATTTACTTTTCTGTACACCTGAAACTAATAAAATATTAGAAGTCAATTATACTCTCATAAAAATTTAAAAAAAAGGAATAAGTTAAGTGAGATGGCAAAAACAATACATGATTATGATTTTAACATAGTTTTTTTTCAGGCTCAAAAACACTGATAAATTTTTATTATTATAACTAAAATAAAATATTATAATCTAGTATTTTAAAGTACAGATGCTACCTATGCTTGGCATATCCATAAATTACAATTTAGAGATTTGGGTAACAATATGATAAAATCATTTTTAATATTAAATTATATTTTAAAGGTAAGTATAAAGCAAGTGAGCATTCCTAAACAAATATTTTCGTTGAATATAGAACTGCTAAACATCACTTTTCTTATTCACTAAACATATACACTATTAAATGAATTAAACTACTATCAATATGAATAAATTGACATTTGCTTAATTATTTGAGTTTGGTAATTTTTCTTTATTTCTTTTCATTAGTCACAGGCATAATTACTCTTCTTCAGCCTTTGAATCTTGACAACCCAGAAAATCCTAAAACCTACTCTTTGGAAATTGAGGCCATAGATAATGCGAATAATACAAGTACTTATGTGTTTTCAGTTTTTGTGGAGGATGTAGATGATCCTATTGTCTGTGACCCAAGTTTTTCAACAGGAGCAGGTATACTACAAGTCTATTTTATTGATAACATCCATGAAATGAAAGAGAAAAAAAAACAACTAGAGTTGGTGTGATTTAAAATAACATTCAAATAATTGTGTCTTTATGTGGCAGACTGGACATAGGAATAGTTACAAACATATTTTAAGTTTATCATAACATATGAGTTAACAGGCAGCTTCACAATATTAAGATATGTGAAAATCTAAATTATAAAATACAACTTCCATCTTCTAAATTGACCAAGGCTTTAAGATAATTGGGGGGAAAGGCAGTGCTGACTAAGGTATAAACAAATTAACACAATGCAGTACTATTCAGACATAAAAAAGAATGGATTTTTACATTTGCAGCAATATGGATAGACTTGCAGGGCATTGTGTTAGGTGAAATAAGTCAGACCGAAAAAGACAAACATTGTATAATATGATTTAATGTGGAACTGGAAAAAATACAGTGAATATAACAAAAAAGAAGCAGACTCACAGATCTAGAGAACAAACTAGTGTCCACCAGTGGGAAGAGTGCAGTTAGAGAGGAGACAATATAAAGGGAAGGGATTTAGGGGAACAAATTAGTAGGTATAAAAGAAGCTACAAGAATACATTATACAACATGGAGAATATAGCAAATATTTTATAATAACTATAAATGAAGTGCATGTGTGCGTATTCAGTAGCTCAGTTGTGTCTAACTCTTTGTGACCCCATGGACTGTAGCCCACCATAATTCTCTGTCCATGGAATTTTCCAGGCAAGAATACTGGAGTGTGGGTTTCCATTTCCTACTTCACAGGATCTTCCTGACCCAGGGATCAAACCCACATCTTCTGTCTCCTGTATTGGCAGGTGGATTCTTTACCATTGAGCCACCTGGGAAGACTATGAATCACTATATTATATACCTGTAACATATAATACTGTACATCAACTATACTTCAATAAAAAAGAAATTAACACTTCATAAAGCAAAATTTTGAATAGCAATCTAAAATACTATTTCAGTTCAGTCCAGTCACTCAGTCGTGTCCGATTCTTTGCGACCCCATGAATCGCAGCACGCCAGGCCTCCCTGTCCATCACCAACTCCCGGAGTTCACTCAAACTCACATCATCGAGTCAGCGATGCCATCCAGCCATCTCATCCTCTGTCGTCCCCTTCTCCTCCTGCCCCCAGTCCCTCCCAGCAGCAGGGTCTTTCCCAATGAGTCAACTCTTCGCATGAGGTGGTCAAAGTATTGTTTAGTAACTGCTTATAAAGAGTATTAAAATTATTATCTTCATTTCATTATTTTTGTTTCTTGGTTTATTTTTACAGAATTAGACATGTATTCAAGGTTTATGGGCAGAACTTATAGTAACATAATATTTTAATATTTATTTTTTAATCCTCAAACATGTATAAAGTGTTTCAGGTTCTTTCTAAGCCACACAAAACATAATGTCCCAAATACAAAGATGTGGCAACATGTAAAATAAAATGAAAGCATGTGTTTAAGAGGGGTTTCTCTGGTGGCTCAGCAGTAAAGAATCAGCCTACAATGCAGGGGATGTGGGTTTGATCCCTGAGTTGGGAATATCCCTTGGAGAAGGGAATGGCAAGCCACTGTATTAAGAGATTGAAAAAGTGAAGTTGCTCAGTCGTGTCCGACTCTTTGCAACCCCATGGACTATAGCCTACCAGGCTCCTCCCTCCATGGGATTCTCCAGGCAAGAGTACTGGAGTGGGTTGCCATTTCCTTCTCCAGGGAATCTTCCCGACCCAGGGATCAAACCTGGGTCTCCCGCATTCCAAGCAGATGCTTTAACCTTAGCATGTTATTAAGGTGAAATCACTCAGTTGTGTCTGACTCTTTGCGACCCCATGGACGGTAGCCTGCACCAGGCTCCTCCATCCATGGGATTTTCTAGGCAAGAGTACTGGAGTGGGTTGCCATTTTCTTCTCCAGGGAATCTTCCAGACCCAGGGATCGAACCCAGGTCTCCCTCATTGATAGACAGACGCTTTACCGTCTGAGCTACCAGGGAAGTCCAAACCACTCTATTATTGCCTGGTAAATCCCATAGACAGACGAACATGGTGGGCTACAGTTCAGGGGTCGCAAAAGAGTTGGACATGACTTAGTGACTAAAAAATAGCAACATTTGAAAGAAACAAAATGTCTAACAACAGAAAATTGGTTAAAAGATAGTATATCCATTTGATGAAATGTTACCTAGCAATTAAAAATTGTCTTTACAAAAAATAAAAAGCATGAGACGAAATAAACTGTAAAAAGTTTTCTTAATTATATTGAATACAATGCTATATGATATTAGCCAATAATTGTAAATATCATTTTATTTATATGATCATATTTATCTCTATTTTTGTATAGTTACAAAAACTATTCTTTATTTCATAAATGTTTTAAAAAATATATCTATTGTTAATTTTTAAAATGTTTCTCAAGTTAAAATTCTAGCCATGGTTATAAACTTCAACTTCTTGAATAATCACCATCATACTCCTAATAGTTTGTAGCTATCTCAACTGATATTCTTGCTCCCAAAAGAGTACTTGGTTAAAATAGGTTTTCAATTATATAAATTGCAATAGAATAGATATTTAAAGTAATATATGAAGGAACCCTTCAGTATGAGTAAAATAGATGCTCCTGAAAAGTTTGGTATAAGTTAAAATTTTGTCAAGTGTATTTCATCTTAAAAATTTCACTCATTAAAAAACACTCATAATATGTTAATTAAAATCAGTATACTGTCAATGCATAAGAAAATGAATTATGTTTTCAATAGCACCAAACAAATCACAACTTCACATACTGTTTTCTGACTTTATCAGTATATGTGTTTATGTTTTTCATAAAGACCTCCTGAAAATAAAACTTTTAAACATTTAAATACATTAATACCTGAGACTTTGTACATAGTAGGATCTCAGAAAATCCAAGTTGGTTTGGTTTGAATTTGGTTTGGTCAATTCAACTCCTTAATTATATCTGTTCTGCTAGTTACTCTCTCCAGTCTTTTCTTTCATGTATCTTTAATCTTACTTGCTTGCTTATCTATCATAGTCAAACCCTCTCTCCTGTTTCTGTCTTCTCTGTTCTGACTCCTTTATTTTTTCTAGCTGTTTCTATTAGGAGAAACTATCCAGTTAACCAGGAAACAATGAGAGGATAATAAAGTTGAGGGTAAATGGAACATAGCAAGCTTTATTAAAACAGTTTGTTTTTGCTTTAAAAAAAAAATTCCTGTCCATTATTGCTTTGTTTTCATTTCACACAGCCATTGTTATCATTTCTCCATTCTTAAAGAAATATCACCCTTTAAGAAATGGAAATTTTCCAAAACACACACGTATGTGTGTGTGTGTGTACTTCCATCTTATTTTGACCTAAAACATATATTCTGGTATGTTATAAATCTATCTGAAATAAGAATTTGTGTTAAAGGGACTTGTTCATAGATGCTAAACCTCAGAAAGAAAAACCTCCTAGTAGGCCTTGGCAATGAATCACCTTATAGGCCTGGTGTTTATAAAAACTTTATCTTTTGGATCACTTTGAGACAATCGAACTGATGTTCTTCATAATTTACTCTTCTGGTCTCCCCCAAATCATGGAAAGCTTTAAAAAGATACACATGGATCACAAGGAGGTCATTCTGACCCAATTTCTCCCACAGACTTGGCTGAACCAGCATAAACTGCTTCGGCAGGATCAAGATCAGGTTCTCTTCTCTTCCATCATGTGGGTTCATGGACCTTGTGACAGAGAAGTAGGAGAAAATAAAATTCTACTTTCTATCTAAAATAGTGTAAATCTGCTGCTCTCTGTGAGATTTCTTAAGATAAGGTATCCAATGGCTTTAATTAACTAGAGCAAACCACTAAATTAGGGAATCCGTTTATATGTCGAGTTTGAAACAATGAGTTCAAAATAAACAAGACCTGTTCACATAACAATTGTTCCATTACATTCTTAGAAATAGTCAAATTACATGAGGCTTTTTCAGGACTTCCTAGTCTAGTTTATAGACTATATTCAATATTCAAGTGAACAGAAAGCAGAAATAATTTTAAAAGAGTATCATTTGTAGAATCATACAATAGGTGAAAAAAATTCCTATGGTTTAATGTGTGTGTGTTTGTGTAATTTGGTTTTGAGGTGAGACAGAATCACAATTGGTAACACTGAAAGAAAGATAAGAAGCAGTAGTTGAAGAAAGGAAAGTAACTTTTATTGATCACTTGTGAGATGCATTATGCATAATATTTAATCCTCAGAACTACTCTAACGTTGAGAATATATCTTATCCTTTTATATAGATAAGATTATTGATGGATTAGAAATTCAACACTATTTTTTCCTGACTCCACAGCTTTTGCTCTATTTCTTGTACATTATTGTGAAAAGAGATAAAAGACCAATTATCAAACAAAGGAATCAGAGTTGAAAGCATATCTTAATGGTCACTGACTTTGTGCCAGACACTGAGCAATTATATCCTATTCCACACACTAGCTCAAAATTTAAATGTAGAAATATGTTGGTTTTCTTAAAATGAATGTTAGTTGAAAAATTATTTGTGATTGTTTTTCTCTGAAATAAATATCATTAAGAAAACTACCATAGGGAGAAATTCTTACAGCATGACAATTTATGGAACCATTATGAAACAAAACGTGGTAAAAGAATGTTTGAATTTAAATTACTGCTCATGGTTTATGTAATTTTATAGGTGTTTCCATGTCTGTTCCTGAAAATGTTCCTGCATCTGCTTTTACATATATGATTCTTGCAAGAGATCCAGATCCAGGACAAGAAGTTGAGGTAAGCATTTCGTTATTATCTATTAATTTTTTCCAACTTTCACTTTTTAAAAAGTGGTCAAATATTCAATGAGCAAAAAATTATTTCATCAGACTTTGAATTAATGTCATCTTTATTATCTTATGGTAGTCAGTGAAGTGAAAGAAACCTCTGAATAAGTACATTCTAAAAATGATGACTTGGAAATGAAAGTAATAGACCTTGCAAGATACTCTAAAAGGTATTTAGAAAAACTAGAGCATACATTTATTTGATGATATTTATACAGCTGAGAGAGTATCCTTTCATGTTTATTACCTTTTATTCATCCTAGATCAGGAATAATTTCTTTACTACACATATAATTTGAATAAATGATATGTTATTGGATTGGCCAAAATGTCTGTTAGGGATTTTCTGTACAATGTTATGGAAAAACCTGAATGAACTTACTGGGTTTTTTGTTTGTTGGTTTGCTTTGTTTTTCTGCTTCGATGGGTTTTGGTTGCTGCACGCTGGCTTTCTTGAGTTGTGGCGAGTAGGGGATACCTCTGGTTGTGGTAGTGTGCTTCTCACTGTGGTGGCTTCTCTTGTTGCAGAGCCCAGGTCCTAGGTCGTGCACACTTGAGTAGTTGCTGCTCACGAGCTCTGGAGCATGAGCTCAGTAGTTGTGACACATGGGCTTAGTTGCCCCATGGCATGTGAAATCTTCCCGGACCAGGGATCAAACTTGTACCCCCTGCCTTGGCAGGCAGATTCTTAACCACTGGATCATCAGAGAAGTTCCCAAATGGACTTTTTGGACAACCCAATATACCTTCATATAATTTCTAGTTACAAAAATAAATAATAATGCTGCTGCTGCTGATGCCAAGTCACTCAGTCATGTCCAACTCTGTGCGACCCCACAGACAGCAGCCCACCAGGCTCCACCGTCCCTGGGATTCTCCAGGCAAGAACACTGGAATGGGTTGCCATTTCCTTCTCCAATGCATGAAAGTGAAAAGTGAAAGGGAAGTCGCTCAGTCATGTCCGACTCTTAGCGACCCCATGGACTGCAGCCCACCAGACTTCTCCATCCATGGTATTTTCAGGCAAGAGTACTGGAGTGGGATGCCATTGCCTTCTCCAAACAATAATAGTGATTTAATAAATAATAGATGACAAAATAATTACATTAAGAAGCAGTAAAGAAGAAGAAATTCAGGATAATTAGTCTAGATTTTCTCAGGAATTTTTTATGGTATACATATGAATGATATTCTAATTGCAAGAAAAAATTGATTTTTTGATTATAGAATTATAAATCATATTAGTACAGTAGACTATTCTGCTCTAATTCTCTTTAGAGCTAACTGCATTTTTTCTATTTGCTCATATTTACTCTAGCAACTGGCTTGTAAACATTGTTTGAAGAATAAGGCTGAAGCGATAGGGGCATTGTTGGAAAATTTAGTCTGTATACAGTTTTTCTGGTGATATGATTACAGTGATGCATTGATCAATAGTCCCAATTTCATTTTTTTGCTCATGTGAATTTTAGATTGAGGAAAGAAAATAACACAGGAAAAACATAATTTCTTATTTACTCAATTCAGAAGCTCCATTTATATGGATGTGTAAATGCTTGTGGGAGGATAGGGTCAGGATATGTATATTATGTGCATTTAGGGTGTGTAGATATATATGGGGATTTAGGCCAGGATTATATCCATATAGGAGAAGGATGGGGTTTCTATATAAATACCAATTATAATTTTATGTGTTTCCATGTATATATTTCATAACTAAATATTATATGAATTATAATGTAAAAGTCACTGGGAAAGAAAAACAAAGACTTGGAAAATAAATTTTAAAACAAATCCCAAAGTATAATAATATGGGGAGAAACAGGCAAATGAGATTTTCCCATAAGAACATTTAATGGATTTTAGTCTAACATAAGCCAACTTTGGTTGTTCACTTAAAGACAAATAAAAATCAGTTAGTATACCCATCAAAATGACTGTGATGTCTTTTTGGAAATGGCATTGGAAATGTCTCCCAGGTCTTATTGTTTTTCTTCGGACCAGAAAATAAATGTAAATTTTTTAAAAATATGATATCTTTACTAAATCCTTGAAACTGAGTCTATTTATAAGCAAAGTGATAACAATGGTGAGGAATGTGATGATGCCCATAAAAATATCTAAGGCAATATTTTATTGTGCCATACAGAAAATCAATACAGAGATGATGTCTGATGGATTTTTCCAAATAATTCAGTGCATGTATACAAGAAGGAATGGCTTATTTATATATTAGAAAAATCTGTAAATGCAACACTAGAAATAAACTAATTATAAAACCAATAATGGATGTTTACCAAACATGCTCTAATATTTAAATATAAAAATCTTGGGGGAAAAAAAACCTAAAATGCTGAAAAAATTTCAGATTGCTTTTGAAGTCTGGAAAAGAAAGTTTAGCTTTTATTTTATGGGCACTGTCTTCACAAAATTAATTTTGGTTTAGTTAGGTATGCCAAATAATTGATCAAAACTGTCAGTTCAAAATTCATGCTTTTTCAATAATATATTAACCATTATTTTGTGTGTGTTTCTTAAAAGTTTTTAATATCAAATTCTTCAGTTAATGCCACTGTCTACCTTGCTTTGGATTCCCATAATGGTGTCATTTCTAATACCATGAAACTTCTTTTGGATTATGAAACAAATCCTAAAGTAAGAATATATATGAAACTATATTAAAATAATAAATATATTTAAATGCCCTACATTATGAATAATTTTCAATATATTTAATGAGAATAACTTGTGAAAACAAAACACACCAAATTCATGTAAATTATATTTTCATATTCACATAGATCAAGCAAAATTTCACTTTAAGAAAATACATTTAGAGGTTTATTTGATTTATTGTACTTTTTCCATTAGACTTTTTAAAAATAACATTTCATTTTTGTATTTGCTTCTTTAAGTGGATATAAAAGAGAGAGAAGGGATTATCTCCATATTGAAAAACATAAAAAAGTTGGAGAAGGGACTCCCTCCATATTCAAAAGCATAAAGCTTAAGCAATGTTCTAGGTAATTAAATAAAATTGCCCTATTTTACAGTCACGATTTATCTGGAGTGTTGCCTTTATCCTTGGCTTTACTTGACTACAGAAATCTGCCCTAAGTCTTTTTTCCCCCCAATGTCCTGGTCAAATTTCAAATTTGCAAATATTTGGAAAGAAGAGAGAGGTATAAAGGAAAGGAAAAGCATAACAAATCACTTTTCCTACAAAGTCATTCTGGGAAATGGGACCACTTAAATTTCAAATGTTTACCAGTGTCTTTAAACATTTCTCAAAATTTCCAGTAGTAGACTTATCAGGCACATTAAAAAAAAAAACATCATATTACCTAAAATAAGCCTTTATAAGCTGCAAAAAAATTTTTTTGTAAGTTGCAAATATTTTGACCAGGATTTTCTCACTGTGTGACAGAAGAAAGAAATAAAGCAACAACTGGTGCTCTAGGACAATTGGCTAATAGTCTCTAACATTACTTTTAACTTTGGTATTGTAGGATCTCTCTCATATATTCAATTTTGTTGTTTGAAACAAAGTGCCTCTGTTCTATTTGCTTCTTCACTCTTTCAAATAATGTTAAAAATTAACTTTAGGAAAAAAGCCTGATTCATATTTTTATTTTAATTGCACTGAATTTATAAATTAGACAGAAGAAAATTAGCGTTCTTATTATTCATAAAGCAGGATGATTTATTAATTTATTCTGAACTTCATTAATTCCTTCCCTATATTTTACATTTTCTCCACAAAAGAATTTACTTTTACACATTATATTAATATTTATTACATTCCTAGGCAACTTGAGTTTTGTTGCTAAATATTCATTCCCTAATTGTTCTTCAAGGTTATGGAGGAAACTTGGTATTTATACCTTGATATTTAATGGCAGCTTTGCTAACTCCTTGTATTAATTCAGATAATTTCTATATGATCTTTCATTTTCTATGTGTCAACATTCATAGTTAAAATGACAGTCAAGAATGACATTTTTTTCTCCTTAATTCTTTGCTATAGCTTTTTATTTATATCATGGTGATGGTGGTTTAGTTGCTAAGTCATGTCCCATTCTTGCAACTCCATGGACTGTAAACCACCAGGTTTCTCTGTCCTTGGGGTTCTCCAGACAGGAATACTGGAGAAGGTTACCATTTCCTTCTTCAGGGAATTTTCCAGACTCAGGGATCAAATCCTCGTCTCCTAAATTGGCAGTTGGGTTTTTTACTGATTAAGCCACAAGACTTATTTTTTTTATGAGGACTTCCAGAACAATGTTTACTAGAAGTGGTAATAGGAGGCATCGTTGTTTTGTCATGATTTTAAAAGGTATTGCTTAAAGGTTTCAAATAATGGTATTTCTTATAGGGCTATAGCAGATTTTTTTTTTTTTTAAATAAGACAAGTATTTTTAAATTCTTAGTTTGTTAAGGGCTTCTATCAGGAAGTTGATATTGAATTTTATTATATTTTTTTCCATTTGCTTACAAAATTATATGGCTCTTTTTTAAATTTATTAAACTTCCAAGTTACTTTAATACATTTTATGCTACTATATCATATTTGTCTTTCTGGGATATGTCCTACTCCATATGAGGTAGTTTTCAGTATAGGTTACTTTATTCAATTTGCTAATTTTTAATTTAATTTAGGGATTCCAAACCTAGATGTTCTGTTTTCCATGTACACTAAAGTTCAAGGCAGTTTGTTCTCTCATTTTTTTCCCCCAACATATGAGCTTATGTTTAGAAGAGCTTCTATACGTTTACACATTTAAACAGTATTGACCAATTGTCTCTCCAAAAGGATATACTTTTGGCATTGCTAAGACATCACTGACTTTATATGTTAATTTAATTTTCTCCTTGGAAGAAAAGCTATGATCAACCTAGACAGCATATTAAAAAGCAGAGGCATTACTTTGCCAACAAAGGTCCGTCTAGTTAAAGCTTAGGTTTTTCCAGTAGTCATGTATGGATGTGAGAGTTGGACTATAAAGAAAGCTGAACACTGAAGAATTAATGTTTTTGAATTGTGGTGTTGGAGAAGACTCTTGAGAGTCCCTTGGACTGCAAGGAGATCCAACCAGTCCATCCTAAAGGAAATCAGTCCTGAATATCCATTGGAAGGACTGATGCTGAAGCTGAAACCAATACTTTGGCCACCTGATGCAAATAACTGACTCACTAGAAAAGACCCTGATGCTGGGAAAGACTGAAAGCGGGAGGAGAAGGGGATGATAGAGGATGAGATGGTTGGATGGCATCACTGACTTGATGAACATGAGTTTGAGTAAGCTATGGGAGTTGATGATGGATAGGGAAGCCTGGTGTGCTGCAGTCCATGGGGTCACAAAGAGTTGGACATGACTGAGTGACTGAACTGAATTGAACTGAATAGCCTGGCTATTCCTGAATCAAATGTGTTGTAAAGCCTAACTTTTATGAATCTCTCTCTCTCTTTTTCTTTTTCTTCTATGATTTAATTTCAGTGGTATTCTGAAAGGATTATGACAAATGATTTTACTCTGTCCACCAATCTGCTCTTAAAAAAAAAAAAAAAACCTTCATTTGATAAACTTTTCTCTTTCTTTGATCTATATATTAGTCTTCCCCATTAGAATGTGATTTCCTCCATAGTGAGGTTATTTCTAATTTAGTGCTTATCTCTGATGTACTGGCTTCCCAGGTGGCACTGATGGTAAAGAATTCGCCTGCCAGTGCAGGAGACTTAAGAGGCACGGTTCAATCCTGGGGTCCGGAAGATCCCCTGAAGGAAATGGCAACCCACTCTAGTGTTATTGTCTGGAGGATTCCATGGACAGAGAAACCTGGTAGGCTATTTTCCATAGGGTCACAAAGAGTTGGACGTGTCTGAAGTGACTTTGCACACTGGTGTACTGTGCTGTTGCATCATATAATCAGTGCTCAATAAATATTTATTGAATGAAAGCATGAACTCTCTCTTCTAATTTCAAGAGTTCATGTATTTTGTTAAAACTTAAAACAATGAGAAACAATAGATTCATTAGGTTGAAATCATTTTTGAATTGCCAAGTACTGTACTGGAACACTTACCCTGATTTTCAAGACATCACATGTTTATTTTTTTCCTAGAGCAGCAAAATACTTGCATTAGGTTGAGTATGTGTTAGGCACCAGTAAGGTGCTTCATAAATTATAACTTAATGCTTATGAAAGCCTTGTGAGGTAGATACCATTTTAACCTCCATTTTTATGGATGAAGACATTAATAAATAAGTAGCCTACTCAAGATCACCCAGCTGGTAAATGGATGAATAACGATTTCAACACAAGCAGCCTAACTTTAGCATGGGTTCTTCACCACTTTGCTATCTTGCCACTATTGGCTTCTCATCTCTTTTAAAAAGATGTTACTATCCTCCTCATACTTTCATGCTCTGCTGTAATCTCTGTGTATTCAGAAGCTGTGTGTGCTGCTTATTTTAAATATCAGTGTTTGGTACTTAAATGATGTACTAAGGATGAATGAACAAGTGATTGAATGATTAATTCAGAAGAGCTGTGCTGTCATAGGAAATCCCACTTTTTCAGACAGTTTCAATGAACAGAAAATTGACATATGTGAGGACAAACTTTTCATTTTAAATCACCCTTTTCACTTGTTGTTTAGGCAGTTTTTACATTTTTTGAATAATAATTTACTTCAGTGGTAATATGTTTTTGGTCAAGCCACAGTTTGTTACATACTCCTTGTAATCTTCAGGTTTTTTCTCATTTATTTGAAATAGAGGGCTCTATAAGATATGCTGCTGCTCCTGCTGAGTTGCTTCAGTAGTGTCTGACTCCTAGCGACCTCATGGACTGCAGTCCACCAGGCTCCCCCGTCCCTGGGATTCTCCAGGCAAGAACACTGGTGTGGGTTGCCATTTCCTTCTCCAATGCATGAAAGTGAAAAGTGAAAGTGAAGTCGCTCAGTCGTGTCTGACTCTTAGTGAACCCATGGACTGCAGCCCACCATGCTCCTCCATCCATGGGATTTTCCAGGCAAGAGTACTGGAGTGAGGTGCCATTGTCTTCTCCGCAATAAGGTATATCCTTCTATAATTAAAAGCACTTAGATTTGTTTTTTCTACATATTCTGCCTATTAATTATATAATTAAGTTTGATAAAACAAAAATTAAAATCATTCTTTGACTTCATCAAGCTTTTAACTATCACATTAGATCACATTTTTAATTATTATGACAATTGAATATCAACTTTTTATATGAAATTTTACAACTTTTTAATGAGGTTTCTAAAGTATGCATTATTTTTCTTTTTTTTTTTTTCAAAAAATAAGATAGCTGTTTAGCTTCACATAGTTTTTTTCCTAAATACTGAAACTTAGTTATTCTTTTAGTTTGCTATTTCAACAAATTTGACTATGTTACCTTAAATGTAGCATACCAAACCTAAAGTTTAAAAACATTGTCAAAATTCTGTAACAATTAGTAGGTAGCTTAAACACAGAAATCTATATGAGGGTACAAAAGATACTCCTTTTGACAAATCATCTTTATTTATTTTTGTTTTCTTTAGGAATGGACTTACATTCTTAAGCAGCAATTTTTAAAGCACTTTTCACTTGTATATATAAAGTGCTCTTTTGTAAAGGGAAATTGCATATTTTAAGGACTCAAAAAAAACATATTCTGTCATGTATTATTTATTTTAGCATCTCCAAATAGTGGTTGCTGTTAAAAACAGGGAGAACCTGTCCCTGGATTCATGCGTTGGCAACATCATTTTAAACATCAGGAATGTTAATGATGAGAGTCCTATTCTTACATGAATAATGACTAATCTAAATATTTAGATTTTACAACTGAAACTTTTTTATAATGGAATAAATATCAGAGTTTTGCTATTATTTCCATTGTCATTTTTTTAAATAAATATTCAAAGTAACCCAGAAGCAAACCTCTATTAGTTCTACACTGTAACTCTCTTTACACACAGTGAAGGTAAACCTCATTCATTTTTTATGCTTGAAACCACAGAAGAGAGTCAATTTTTATGGAATAAGAATTCAAGGTTTTCTACTTAACTGTTAAGTAATATATTGTAAACATTCCTTAATAAGTAAAATATTGTAGGAGATGCACACGGATACACTCATAATGAAGAGAATTAGGAACTTGCTCTGGATTAGGTTTTGGCTTACAGGAATATTGTGGCCGGTTTGATCTTCTATCCAGACCACTAAAACGTTCTCCATATCAAAAATAAAGCTGTTTCACTTATTATCACTAGTGATTCACTAGAGCAGCACTTTTAATTTCCTTTAAAAAACTTTTCCCTTGCATTCAGAACTTGGATAACTGTTTGGCATAAGAGGCCTAGTTTTCAGCCTATTTTCAGCCTATTTTCAGCCTATTTCTACGTGTATTCCTCACTAAGTTTAATCATTTCTAGCTTTTGATTTAAATTGAGAGAGATGTCATTCATTCCTATGCATATTTAGACACTACTGTAGGGTAATTAATATTGTTGTGTCTCAGGGAATAGGGTGGACAAGGAGAAAAGAGACAAAGGAATGGCCAATCAGTGGAGCAGTCAGAAAACACACCATATTTATCCAAGTCCATTGTCTCATATTGGCATAGTTTGTGGTGTCCCAAAACAATTATAATAGTAATATCAAAATCACTGATCACAGATCATCATAACAAATATCAATATAATAATAATAATAATTAAAAAAGAAACATTATGAGGATTTCCAAAATGTGATGTGAAAGTGAAAGTTGCTCAGTTGTTTCCTACTCTTTACAACCACATGGACTATACAGTCCATGGAATTCTCCAGGCCAGAATACTGACGTGGGTAGCCTTTCCCTTCTCCAGGGGTATGTCCCAACCCAGGGATCAAACCCAGGTCTCCTTCATTGCAGGCAGATTTCTTACCAGCTGAACCACAAGGAAAGCCCAATAATACTGGAGTGGGTAGCCTATTCCTTCTCCAGTGGAACTTCCCAATCCAGGATTTGAACCGGGGTCTTCTGCATTGCAGGCAGACTCTTTACCAACTGACCTATCAGGGAAGCCCAAATGTGATACAGAGACATGAAATGAGCAAATGCCAGAAACTTTCAATTTGTAAGAAAATGCAATATCTGCAAAATGGTTTAAAGTAAATGCAATAAATGGAGCACGCCTAAATATGAAATGAAACAGTGATTTCCAAAGTGTTTGTAGTAATTTTGTTATCTGGAATAACAAAAAGATATAATTTACTGGTCACTAGAAGGACTAGAGAAAGGGCATAGATAGGTGAAAACTTTCAACTGCACTTTATAATACTTAAACATTCCCTAATACATGTAGTAATTTATAAACAAAAAGAATTTTGAAGCCAGGGACTTGAGACTCTTACAAAATAAGTATGATTTAAAATATTTGCTGTGTGACAGATGAAAAGAGACATTTGTCTACACTAAGTGATTAAAAAAATCCCTTTTGTCCCACAGATATATACCAGATGCATCTATAAATATTTATGAAAATCTGCCTGTTGGAACAAGCTAGTGAAGCCAACAGTAACTGATAGAGACATAGGGGACTTGGTACATTATGAATTTATAGGTATACAAAGAGAATTTTCAATAAATGAAGGTATAATAATTTTTGTTGCTAATAATTTTATAGAGTATATTATAAAATGTGTCGCAAAGAGTCAGACACGACTGGGCGACTTTCACTTTCACTATACATTCTCGTAAGCACTTTGCATATATAATAACTTCTTTGTTTACTGTCCTAATTCTCATCTAACATATGATGCTTGGAGAGAATTCTGACTTTATCCAAGTTCATGCAGCTAATTTGCATATCAGAACCTGCATCTGAATTCAGTCTGCTTGAATATAAGACCTATAACTCTAAGTACATTCTATATGACTGCAAGATAAGAATTCATGCCTTTCAAAACACTCTCTGACAAAAATCACAGCAGGATCCTCTATGACCCACCTCCTAGCGTAATGGAAATAAAAGCAAAAATAAACAAATAAGACCTAATTAAACTTAAAAGCTTTTGCACAATGAAGGAAATTATAAGCAAGGTGAAAAGACAGCCTTCAGAATGGGAGAAAATAATAACAAATGAAGCAACTTACAAAGAATGAATCTCAATAATATACAAGCAGCTCATGCAGCTCAATTCCAGAAAAATAAACAACCCAATCAAAAAATGGGCCAAAGAACTAAACAGACATTTCTCCAAAAAAGGCATACAGATGGCTAACAAACACATGAAAAGGTGAACAACATCACTCATTATCAAAGAAATGTACATCAAAACCACAATGAGGTACCATCTCACGCCAGTCAGAATGGCTGTTATCAAAAAGTCTACAAACAATAAATGCTGGAGAGGGTGTGGAGAAAAGGGAACCCTCTTACACTGTTGGTGGGAATGCAAACTAGTACAGCCACTATGGAGAACAGTGTGGAGATTCCTTAAAAAACTGGACATAGAATTGCCATATAACCCCGCAATCCCACTGCTGGGCATACACACCAAGGAAACCAGAATTGAAAGAGACACATGTACCCCAATGTTCATTGCAGCACTGTTTACAATAGCCAGGACCTGGAAGCAACCTAGATGTCCATAGACAGACAAATGGATAAGAAAGCTGTGGCACATATACACAATGGAATATTTCTCAGCTATTAAAAAGAATGCATTTGAATCAGTTCTAATGAGGTGGATGAAACTGGAGCCTATTATACAGTGAAGTAAGGCAGAAAGAAAAACACCAATACAGTATATTAACTCATATATATGGAATTTAGAAAGATGGTAACGATGACCCTATATGCGAGACAGCAAAAGAGACACAGATGTATAGAACAGACATTTGGACTCTGTGGAAGATGAGGGTGGGATGATTTGAGAGAATAGCACTGAAACATGTATATTACCATATGTGAAATAGATTGCCAGTCCAGGTTCGATGCATGAGACAGGGCGCTCAGGGCTGGTGCACTGGGACGACCCTGAGGGATGGGATGGGGAGTGAGGGAGGAGGGGGTTTCAGGACGGGGGACACATGTACACCCATGGCTAATATATGCCAATGTATGGCAAAACCACTATAATATTGTAAGATAATTAGCCTGCAATTAAAAAAAAATTAATTTAAAAAAAAAAAAGAATTCATGCCTTTAACAATTTAGGCATTAAAAAAAGGAATGGGATAAAGAAATGTTTTTTCATTTCTTAAGAGGTATTGTACATTTGGTATGCATAAAAAGAGCACTATTAAAAACACAGTGTCTGTCATATTGGTGAAGAGTCCCACATGGGAGTGGAATCTCCCCTTACTCACCTTTGTTGAGTAAGGGGACATGGAGGGGAAGAGCCACCTATGGCAAGCCAGAGCTATAGCAAAGGGAGAAGATGTTCAAGTCAGGAGTGATGGGAAGAGAGTGGCAGCAGAAATAGATTCATTATATAAAGTATGATTGTAGTAAAATCTACTTGTTAAACATAAATTAAAGCTGGTGTCTCCTGTCAGACATGTGAATTACAAAAGCAGAGAATGAGAAAACTATAATGAACAATATGAGGATAAATGAAAATTGAAGGTGTTAGAGTAATCATGTTTTTCATTATATGTTTAGGTACAAGAAGTATGCATGCATGTGTGTGCATATATAGTTACATAAATACTGATGTAACTGTACACACAGGCACACCTATACATGGATACACTTCTATAGTTATATTTACTAAAAGAGTGAAAGAACTTAGGAGGATGATACCTCAGTAGCAACGAGCACACTGAATACTCAGATACTGACTTCTATATACCATTTTACCTTACAAGAGTTCCTTAGAGAAAAAACTCATTTTGAATCTGATAGGGTTAAAATATAAGATGAACTTGGAAATATTTGGTTGTGACAGAAAACAAAAACAGGCTCAAAGAATATTGAGGGTATGTTACACACACACACACACACACACACACACACACACTCAGAAATTAGCTTGAATTGGCACCCAAATCTTATCATGGGCAGACATCAGGCAAATCCAATTTGAGGATAATTCTCCTAAAAGTTACCAACCTTTAATCTTCAAAATGGTCTTGAGAAGATTTAAGAACTTTTGAGATTGAGGGAGACTAAAATAATGTGACAACCCAGTCTTTCTGCTATAAAAATATTATTAAGACAATTACTAAAACTTGAAAGGAAGTCTCAGTATTATGTATGTTGATGTTAACTTATGGATTTAGTTATTTTTATTGTGATAATGTTGGGGGATGCTCTTAGCAAATATACCTTAAAGTATTTGGAGATGATGAGACATCAGGTCAGCAAATTATTCTCAAATGGGTTAGGAAAAAAATTTCCTACATGTTTATGATTATTTAAAATATTTAACTCTTACAAAGACTAAAAAACAGAAATAAAGAAAGAAAATTTGATATTGAAGACAGGTAGAAAGGGGCAATGGGTTTAAATCATACTATAAAAATTCCAGAAAAAGCACATAAAAGCAGTAGAGTAGAATACTGAAAAGTCACACTCAAGAAAATATTTCTAAAATAAAAGCAATTTTGAGGCCACACAGTTAAAGAAGGTTTCTAGGTTTCTGGAAGACAAATACAGAGTGGCTGAATCTGAAATATTTTTCTAGTAAACCATTAGATATTAATGAAAGAAGAAAGGAAATATTTGAGACTCTACACAATAAGGTTAAGTTACATATAAGAGAGTGATAATCAAATCGTAAGAAGACTTTATCATAAGACTTTTCCCACATTTAATGGAGTTACATATTTAGCAAACTTGTGGACACAAATTGTGACTTTAAAAATTTATACAAATGAAAATGATCCCATAGATAAAGAAGGCAAATAAAATTTTAGGAACACGGAAACACCAAGGAAATATTATTCCTATGAGCTCTTCCTGAGAAATTTGCTAGAGAATGAACTCTAGATAATCAAAATAACTGGAGAATTATCAATAGAAGAAATGACGGTAAAAGACAGATACATTATTTATTTACAAAAATAACAATTAAAAACTTTTTATTTACTTTTTATTTACTACACATAAGGGCTGCATTAGCTGCAAATATAAATAAATTAAATTATAAAGCAACTATTAATTAAAATATTACCAGTTTTTACTTTTGCTGATTTTTGTTATTGCTTAGGTATTTTTCTTGGCACACACATCCCTAACCTAACTCTACTCTGAAGCCAGAAGAACTAAAACTGAATTAGTAGGGGAAAAAAAAATTGGAACAGAGGTGCAATGAGGGGAAACTAGCATATATTAAAACATGTTATAACGCCTCTAAATCGCAAAAGTGTGATAGATAAATGACTATTCATATAGATATATGAAACATAATATATAATCTTGATAAGAGTATGTATCTCTTGATACATACTTGATAATCTTGATAAGAGTAAGAATACATTCATGAAAACTTAAAAGTGAAGAAAAGATAGACATTTTAAAACTATGCAATAACTATGCAAAACTATGCAATAACAGGATAGGAAAAATAAAACATTTTTGTACTGTGGAGCAGAGAAAATCAAATTGATTAGACATTTTTTAAAAAATGCAATCATACACATAATAGAACAAAATATAAATGGATTTCTTTATATTTGGGAATAGGAAAAACTTTTATAACTGCAACTCAAAATCCAGAAACTACATGGGAATAAATTCACGAATGTGACAAAATCATGATATAATCAGCATCATCACTATCATCACAACTGCAACAGCATTAACAATAACATTTTTATGACAAACAAATACAATCACCATAATAAAAGTAAAAATACAAGTGAGAAAATGGGAAAATATTTGCATATTAGAAACTAAAACAATCATATATGAAAATGAACTAAGATGAGAATCAACAACTTAGAGGAGCTGCAAATGACTCTAAAGCATATGAAAATATGCTCTATTTTATCCATAATAAAATTGAAAATTAAAACAATACTACACATATTTTGTAACCTGTAAGATTACCAAAATTTCATGTTTGACAATATCTTCTTTTGGTAATGCTGTGTAAAACAGGCCTTGTATAAGTATTGGGGAGGATGAAAAATACTACAACCCTTACTGAGAGAAATATGGTAGAATCTAGGAAAACTGCATATGCATCTGCACCTTAATGCCACAATCTCACCTCTAGAAAATATCTCAAAGTACACTGGCAAAAACATAAAAAAGATGTATGCAGATGCCATTCTTTGCATCATTATTTAATAGCAAGATTGAGAATATCCATAGGGTAATGACTGTATAAACTGTAATAATAGACAATGGAATATGTCCACAGAAATAAGGACTCTTTATATATTATTTATATTATATATATAAATATCTCAGTGTAATGGTCTCTGAGATACTAGAGGTGGAAAGGTGGAAAAAAGTATGCACAGTGTGTTACCATTAAACTTACCAAGGAAAGAATATACAACTAGATAACAAAATTTTTTAAACCCTGAAGAATTTTGTAGAATAGAGAGAGTTGAGAGACATATCAACTAATTAAAAAGTGTGAACTTAGATAATGATTTGAAAAGCAATAAAACTTAATAAGACAATAAAAAATGTTATAATTACTGAATATATGATGATGCTAAGGATTTATTTATTTATTTTTTTTTAATTTTATTTCTCATGTGTTCCCCATCCTGAACCCTCCTCCCTCCTCCCTCCCCATACCATCCCTCTGGGTCGTCCCAGTGCACCAGCCCCAAGCTGGTGTTTTAAAATATAACTCTCTCTATTCTACAAAATTCTTCAGGGTTTAAAAAATTTTGTTATCTAGTTGTATATTCTTTCCTTGGTAAGTTTAATGGTAACACACTGTGCATACTTTTTTCCACCTTTCCACCTCTAGTATCTCAGAGACCATTACACTGAGATATTTATATATATAATATAAATAATATATAAAGAGTCCTTATTTCTGTGGACATATTCCATTGTCTATTATTACAGTTTATACAGTCATTACCCTATGGATATTCTCAATCTTGCTATTAAATAATGATGCAAAGAATGGCATCTGCATACATCTTTTTTATGTTTTTGCCAGTGTACTTTGAGATATTTTCTAGAGGTGAGATTGTGGCATTAAGGTGCAGATGCTAAGGATTTAATGTGATTCCCTAGGTATGCTAATTATATCATAGTTATATTTTAAAACAGGGGTCTTTTGCCTTTAAGAATAGATAATATAATATTTACAAATAAAATAACATATAGTTTGGGATTTTCTTCAAAATAATTCAAGTAGGAGATAAAGTAGGCAATGCTATAGATGAAATAAAATTGGCCATAAATTTGTAATTGTCAAGGCTAGTGATATGTACATAAGAGTTTATTCCATTATTCTCTCATGGGGTTGCAAAGAGTCTGAGATGGCTGAGTGACTGAACTGAAATGATCTTGGATTTAATACATGTGAATTTTTAACTAAAATGTTTTATTCAGGAAAATATATGCCCTATCTTAATAAAAGTAAATATACTTTCAAATGCAATAAACTGCATCTGTAAAACAACACAATTTAAAAATTGGATGGAAGGCTGACACTCCAAAGTGAGCAAGTGAGTGCCTTCTACAGGATGCCTGGGCATGTCTCCCTCCATGCTCTTCCATACTGGGCTCTGGGGCAGAGGATGTATTTCACATATATCTATAGATTTGGTGTGTCTGTGAGAGAACTGACTTCCTCCAGAGTCACCACGGAGTAACTTATTATAGATTCTTCAGTTCCATTATTTATATTTGCGCTTCTGCATCTAGATACCACCCTACTGTCATCCACTTTATATGATAAATGGTGCTTAGAACTTGCTACCATCAAATGTTGCAAAATAAAATATGTATCACAGTCATCTAAAGTTAATACAGATGCATGCACTGCTGCACTGAGTACCACCGTCTATGGAGCAGGCCACCGCTGATCCATGCCTCTGCTGGGTTAGGGTTAGGGTTAGGGTTAGGGAGACCTCTGGACACTCACAAGCAAGTCTGGATATCAAGCCCTGAGCCTTTGGAGTGGGAGCACTGACTCCAAGACCCTAGACTACCAGAGAACTAACCCTAGGGAGTATTAAATAGTGAGAACTCACACAAAGGAAACCACTTGAATAAAAGACCCAGCATCACCCAACCACTAATAGCACCCTGTGCAGGATGCCCCATTTAAACAACAAACAAAACAAAAATACAAACCCAATCATCAACAGACAGGATTACCACCTCACTCAGCCTTGCCCATCAGAGGAAAAACAAACAAAAACTCAGCATAAATCTCACCCTACATGAAGCTTATACAAACCACTGGACCAACCTGAAGAGGACAGAAACCAAAAGGAAGAAAGAATTCAACCTTGAAGCCTGGGAAAAGAAGACCTCAAACACAATAAGTTAAAAAAAAAAAATGAAAAGGCAGAGAAATACTACACAAATGAAAGAACAAACTAGAAACAGAGAAGTCAAAATAAATGAAGAGGAAGTAGGCAAACTACCTGAAAAATAATTCAGAATAATGATAGTAAAGATGATCAAAAACCTTGAAAGCAAAATGGAGAAAATGCAAGAATCAATTAACAAATACCTAGAAGAATTAAAGAATAAACATACAGAGACAAACAACACAATTACTGAAACTAAAAAATACTCTAGCAGGAATCAGTAGCAAAATATCTGAAGCAGAAGAATGAATCAGCGAGCTGGAAGATAAAATGGTGGAAATAACTTCTGAAGAGCAGAATAAAAAGGATGAAAAGAACTGAGGATAGTCTCAGAGACCTCTGGGATAATATCAAACACACCAACATTCCAAGTATAGGGGTCCCAGAAGAAGAAGAGAAAAAGAAAGGGTATGAGAAAATTTTTGAAGAGATTACTGTTGAAAATTTTCCCAACATGGAAAAGGAAACAGTTAATCAAGTGCAAGAGGCACAAAGAGTCCCATACAGGATAAATCCCAAGGAGAAACACACCAAGACACATACTAATCAAACTAACAAAGACTAAACACAAAAAAAGAATGTTAAAAGCAGCAAGGGAGAAGCAACAGGCAACAAACAAGGGAAACCTCATATGCTTAAGAGCTGATCTTTCAGTAGAAACTCTGCAAGCCAGAAGGCAATGGCAGGATATACTTAACTTACTGAAAGGGAAAAACCTACAACCAAGATTACTGTACCTGGCAAGGATCTCCTTCAAAATTGATGGATAAATAAAAAGTTTTTCAGATAATCAAAAGTTAAGAGAATTCAGCACCACCAAATCAGCTTTACAACAAATGTTAAAGGGACTTATTTAGTCAAGAAATACAAGACAAGAAAAAACATCTATAAAATCAACCCCAAATAATTAAAAAAATGGCAATAGGAATATTTATATCAATAATTACTTTAAATGTAAATAAATTCAATGCTCCAACCAAAAGACACAGACTGGCTGAATGGATACAAAAACAAGACCCATGTATATGCTGTTTACAAGAATCCCACTTCAGACCTCAAGACCCATATAGACTGAAAATAAGAGGATGGAAAAATATATTCCATGCAAATGGGAAGCAGAAGAAACCTGGAGTAGCAATCCTCATATCAGACAGAATAGACCTTAAAATAAAGATAATTACAAGAGATAAGGAAGGACACTGCATAATGATCAAGGGATCAATCCAAGAGGAAGACATACCAATGGTAAATATCTATGCTCCCAACACAGGAGCACCTTAGTACATAAGACAAACACTAACAGACATAAAAGGAGAAACTGAGAGTAACACAATAATAGTAGGAGATTTTAACACCCCACTCATACCAATGGACAGATCATTAAAATAGAAAACTAACAAGGAAACACATCTTAAATGATACATTAGATGAGATGGATCTCATTGATATCTTCAGGACATTCCATCCAAATGCAGAAGAATACACTTTCTCTCAAATGCACATGGAACATTATCCAGGATAGAGCACACTTGGGTCACAAATCAAACCTCAGGAAACTTAAGTAAATTGAAATCATATCAAGCATCTCCAACCACAATGCTATAAGACTAGATATCAATTACAAGAAGAAAAAAAAAAAAAAACTGTTACAAACACAAACAAATGGAGATTAAAAACACATTTCTAAATAACCACTTCCATGGTGGCTCAGATGATAAAGCGTCTGCCTACAATGCAGGAGACCTGGGTGGGGATGATCCTCTGGAGAAGGAAATGGCAACCCACTCTGGTAGTCTTGCCTGGAAAATCCCATGGATGGAGGAGCCTGGTAGGCTACAGTCCATGGGGTCTCAAAGAGTTGGACACCACTGAGTGACTTCACTTTCACTTTTCTAAATAATCAACAGCTTACTGAAGAAATCAAAAGTGATATAAAAAGAATTCTAGAAACAAATGACAATGAAAACATGAGAATTCAAACCCATGGGATGCAGTTCTAAGAGGGAAGTTTACAGCAATACAATCCTACCTCAAGAAACAAGAAAAACAATGCATACACAACTTAACTTTATACCTAAAACAACTGGAAAAACAACAACAACAACAACAAAAACCCAAAATGAGTAGAAAGAGAGAAATCATAAAGGTCTTAGCAGAAATAAATTAAAAAGAAATGAAAGAAGCAATAATAAAGATTAATAACACTAAAAGCTGTTCTTTGAGAAGATAAACAAAATTGACAAGCCTTTGCCAGATTCATCAAGGAAAACAAGAGAGAAGAATCAGTTCAACAAAATTAGAATGAAAAAGGAGAGGTTATAACAGACAATGCAGAAACACAAAGGATTATAAGAGACTATTATGAACAACTATATGGCAATTAAATGGATAACTTGGATGAAATGGACAGATTCTTAGAAAAGTTCAGTCTTCCAAGACTGAACCAGAAAGAAATATAAATTATGAACAATCCACTTACAAGCACTGAAATTGAAGCTGTGATCAAAAATCTCCCAAAAATCAAAAGCCTGGACCAGATGGCTTCATAGAAGAATTCTATAAAACATTTAGAGAAGGGCTAATGCCTATTCTTCTGAAACTCTTTCAAAAAATTTTAGAGGGAACCCTTCCAAACTCATTCTATGAGGCCACCATCACCCTGATACCAAAACCAGACAAAGACAACACAGAAAAAGAAAACTGTAGACCAATAGCACTGAAGAACATAGATGCAAAAATCCTCAAGAAAATTTTAGCAAACTGAATTCAACACATTAAAAAGCTCATACACCATGATCAAGTTGGGTTTATTCCAGGGATGCAAGGATTCTTCAATATATGCAAATAAATCAATGTGATACCATGTTAACAAATTGAAAGATAAAAACCATATGATAATCTCAATAGATGCAGAAAAGGCCTTTGACAAAATTCAGCACCTATTTATGATTAAAACTCTTTAAAAATGGGCATAGAGGGAACCTACCTCAACATAGTAAAGGCCATCTATAATAAGCCTACAGATCAGATCAGATCAGTCGCTCAGTCGTGTCAGACTCTTTGCGACCCCATGAATCGCAGCACGCCAGGCCTCCCTGTCCATCACCAACTCCCAGAGTTCAGTGAGACTCACGTCCATCGAGTCAGTGATGTCATCCAGCCATCTCATCCTCTGTCGTCCCCTTCTCCTCTTGCCCCCAATCCCTCCCAGCATCAGAGTCTTTTCCAATGAGTCAACTCTTCACATGAGGTGGCCAAAGGACTGGAGTTTCAGCTTTAGCATCATTCCTTCCAAAGAAATCCCAGGGTTGATCTCCTTCAGAATGGACTGGTTGGATCTCCTTGCAGTCCAAGGGACTCTCAAGAGGCTTCTCCAACACCACAGTTCAAAAGCATCAATTCTTCGGCGCTCAGCCTTCTTCACAGTCCAACTCTCACATCCATACATGACCACTGGAAAAACCATAGCCTTGACTAGACGGACCTTTGTTGGCAAAGTAATGTCTCTGCTTTTGAATATGCTATCTAGGTTGGTCATAACTTTCCTTCCAAGGAGTAAGCGTCTTTTAATTTCATGGCTGCAGTCACCATCTGCAGTGATTTTGGAACCCAGAAAAATAAAGTCTGACACTGTCTCCACTGTTTCCCCATCTATTTCCCATGAAGTGATGGGACCAGATGCCATGATCTTCGTTTTCTGAATGTTGAGCTTTAAGCCAACTTTTTCACTCTCCACTTTCACTTTCATCAAGAGGCTTTTGAGTTCCTCTTCACTTTCTGCCATAAGGGTGGTGTCATCTGCATAGCTGAGGTTATTGATATTTCTCCCAGAAATCTTGATTCCAGCTTGTGTTTCTTCCTACAGCAAACATTATTCTCAGTGGTGAAAAAATGAAAGCATTCCCCTAAGATCAGGAACAAGACAAGGGTGTCCACTTTCACCACTATTAATCAACATAGTTCTGGAAGTCCTAACTATAGCAATCAGAGAAGAAAAAAAAATAAAAGGAATTCAGATCAGAAAAGAAGAAGTAAAGCTCTCACTGTTTGCAGATGACATGATACATACATAGAAAGTCCTAAAGATAGTATCAGAAAATTACTAGAGCTAATCATTGAATTTAGCTAAGTTTCAGGATACAAAATCAATACACAGAAATCACTCTCATTTCTATACACTAACACTGAAAAATCAGAGAGAGAAATTAAGGAATCAATCCCATTCACTATTGCAACAAAAAGAATTAAATATTTAGGAATAAACTTACCTAAGGAGACAAAAGAAATGTACACAGAAAACTATAAGACACTACCTAGATAGCATACTGAAAAGCAGAGACATTACTTTGCCAACAAAGGTCCATCTAGTCAAGGCTATGGTTTTTCCAGTGGTCATGTATGGATGTGAGATTTGGACTGTGAAGAAAGCTGAGGACCGAAGAATTGATGCTTTTGAACTGTGGTGTTGGAGAAGACTCTTGAGAGTCCCTTGGACTGCAAGGAGATCCAACCAGTCCATTCTGAAGGAGATCAGCCCTGGGTGTTCTTTGGAAGGACTGATGCTAAAAGCTAAAACTCCAGTCCTTTGGCCACCTCATGCGAAGAGCTGACTCATTGGAAAAGACTCTGCTGCTGGGAGGGATTGGGGGCAAGAGGAGAAGGGGATGACAGAGGATGAGATGGCTGGATGGCATCATCGACTCGATGGACATGAGTTTTAGTGAACTCCAGGAGTTGGTGATGGACAGGGAGGCCTGGCGTGCTGTGATTCATGGGGTCGCAAAGAGTCGGACACGACTGAGTGACTGAACTGAACTGAACTGAACTGAATGAAAGAAATCAAAGACTACATAAACAGAAGGAGAGATATTCCATGTTACTGGATAGGAATAATAAATATTGTGAAAATGACTGTACTACCAAACACAATCTACAGATTCAATGTGATCCCTATTAGATTACCAATAAATTACCAATGGCATTTTTCACATAACTAGAACAAAAAGTTTCACAACACATATGGAAACACAAAAGACTCCAAATAGCCAAAGCAGTCTTGAGAAAGAAGAATGAAGCTGGAGGAATCAACCTTCCTGAGTTCAGATAATACTACAAAGCTACAGTCACCTTATGGTACTGTCAGAAAAACAGAAATATAGACCAACAGAACAAGATAGAAAGCCCAGAAATAAACCCATGCACCTATGGGTACCTTATTTTTGACAAAAGAGGCAAGAATATACAATGGGGCAAAGACAGCCTCTTAAATAAATGGTTCTGGGAAAACTGGACAGCTACATGTAAAAGAATGTAATTAGAATACTTCCTAACACCATACACAAAGATAAACTCAAAATGAATTAAAGACCTAAATGTAAGACCATAAACTATAAAGTTCTTAGAGGAAAACTTAGACAGAACACTCCATGATGTAAATCAAATCAAGATCCTCTATGACCCACTTCCTAGAGTAATGGAAATAAGAACAAAAGTAAATAAGTGGGACCTGATTAAACTTAAAATCTTTTGAACAGCAAAGGAAACTATAAGCAAAGTGAAAAGACAGCCCTCCAAATGGGAGAAAATAATAGCAAATGAAACAACTGACAAAGGATTAATTTCCAAAATATACAAGCAGCTCATACAACTCAATACCAGAAAAACAAACTACCCAATCAAAAAATGGGCCAAAGACCTAAACAGACATTTCTCCAAAGAATACACACAGATGGCTAACAAACACATGAAAAGATGCTCAACACCACTCATTATTAGAGAAATGCAAATCAAAACTACAATGAAATATCACCTCACACCAGTCAAAATGGCCATCATCAAAAAGTCTACAAACAATAAATGCTGGAGAGGGTGTGGAGAAAAGGGAATGCTCTTGCACTGTTGGCTGGAATGTAACTTGATACAGCCACTATGGAAGATGGTATGGAGATGCCTTAAAAATAGGAATAAACCCACCATATGACCCAGGAATCCTACTCCTGGGCGTAAACCCTGAGGAAACCAAAACTGAAAAAGGCACATGTATCCCATTTTCATTGCAGCACTATGTACAATAACATTATGTACTTCCTAATGGAAGTAACCTAATGTCCATGGACAGATGAATGGATAAAGAAGTTGTGGTACACATGCACAATGGAATATTACTCAGCTATAAAAAGGAATGCATTTGAGTCAGTTCTGTTGAGGTGTATGAATATAGAACCTATTATACAGAGTGAAGTCAGTCAGAAATAGAAAGGTAAATATCGTATTCTAATGCATATAGATGGATCTAGAAAAATGGTACTGAAGAATTTATTTACAGCAGTGGAGAAACAGACATAAAGAATAAATTTATGGACATGGTGAGAGGGAAAGAGAGGGTGAGATGCATGGAAAGAGTAACAGTGAAACTTACACTAACATATGTAAAATAGATAACCAATGGGAATTTAGTATGTGACTTGGGAAACTCAAACAGGAGCTCTGTATCAATGTAGAGGGGTGGGATGGGGCAGGAGACGGGAGGTAGGCTCAAAAGGGAGATAATATATGTGTACCTATGGCTGATTCTGGGCTTGATAAAGGACAGAAATGGTATGGACCTAACAGAAGCAGAAGATATTAAAAAGAGATGGCAAGAATACACAGAAGAACTGGACAAAAAAGATCTTCATGACCCAGATAATCACGATGGTGTGATCACTGACCTAGAGCCAGACATCCTGGAATGTGAAGTCAAGTGGGCCTTAGAAAGCATCACTATGAACAAAACTAGTGGAGGTGATGAAATTCCAGATGAGCTATTCCAAATCCTGAAAGATGATGCTGTGAAAGTGCCGCACTCAATATGCCAGCAAATTTGGAAAACTCAGCAGTGGCCAAGGACTGGAAAAGGTCAGTTTTCATTGCAATCCCAAAGAAAGGAAATGCCAAAGAATGCTCAAAATCCCGCTCAATTGCACTCATCTCACACGCTAGTAAAGTAATGCTCAAAATTCTCCAAGCCAGGCTTCAGCAATATGTGAACCGTGAACTTCCTGATGTTCAAGCTGGTTTCAGAAAAGGCAGAGGAACCAGAGATCAAATTGCCAACATCCACTGGATCATGGAAAAAGCAAGAGAGTTCCAGAAAAACATCTATTTCTGCTTTATTGACTATGCCAAAGCCTTTGACTGTGTGGATCACAATAAACTGTGGAAAATTCTGAAAGAGATAGGAATACCAGACCACCTAATCAGCCTCTTGAGAAATTTGTATGCAGGTCAGGAAGCAACAGTTAGAACTGGACATGGAACAACAGACTGGTTCCAAATAGGAAAATGGGTACGTCAAGGCTGGATATTGTCACCCTGTTTATTTAACTTCTATGCAGAGTACATCATGAGAAATGCTGGGCTGGAAGAAACACAAGCTGGAATCAAGACTGTTCAGAGAAATATCAATAACCTCAGCTACGCAGATGACACCACCCTTATGGCAGAAAGTGAAGAGGAACTAAAAAGCCTCTTGATGAAGGTGAAAGAGGAGAGTGAAAAAGTTGGCTTAAAGCTCAACATTCAGAAAATGAAGATCATGGCATCTGGTCCCATCACTTCATGGGATATAGAGGGGGAAACAGTGGAAACAGTGTCAGACTTTATTTTTCTGGGCTCCAAAATCACTGCAGATGGTGATTGCAGCCATGAAATTAAAAGATGCTTACTCCTTCGAAGGAAAGTTATGACCAACCTAGATAGCATATTCAAAAGCAGAGACATTACTTTGCCAACAAAGGTCCGTCTAGTCAAGGCTATGGTTTTTCCTGTGGTCATGTATGGATGTGAGAGTTGGACTGTGAAGAAGGCTGAGCACCAAAGAATTGATGCTTTTGAACTGTGATGTTGCAGAAGACTCTTGAGAGTCCCTTGGACTGCAAGGAGATCCAACCAGTCCATTCTAAAGGAGATCAGCCCTGGGATTTCTTTGGAAGGAATGATGCTAAAGCTGAAACTCCAGTACTTTGGCCACCTCATGCGAAGAGTTGACTCATTGGATAAGACTCTGATGCTGGGAGGGATTGGGGGCAGGAGGAGAAGGGGACGACAGAGGATGAGATGGCTGGATGGCATCACTGACTCGATGGACGCGAGTCTCAGTGAACTCCGGAGTTGGTGACGGAAAGGGAAGCCTGGCGTGCTGCGATTCATGGGGTCACAAAGAGTTGGACACGACTGAGCGACTGATCTGATCTGATCTGATGGCTGATTCATGCTGAGGTTTGACGGAAAACAACAAAATTCTATAAAGCAATTATCCTTCAAAAAATTAACAAAGAAGAGAATCCAAAAATAAATAAATAAATTTAATACAACTTGTCAACTATCTGACATGGGTTAGAGCATTGTAACTTCTCAAATTCAGTAGAGCTGGCCATTTAGAAAACCAGTATCTAAAAAATTATAAAAGTATTAAGAATACTTAAAGCATATATAATGTATGTTCAAGCGGGATTTCGAAAAGGCAGAGGAAGGAGAAGTCAAATCGCCAGCATCCACTGGATCATAGATAAAGCAAGAGAATTCCAGAAAAACATCTTCTTCTGCTTCATTGACTATGCCAAAGCTTTTGACTGTGTGGATCACAACAAACTCTGGAAAATTCTTAAAGCAATGGGAATACCAGACCACCTTACCTGCCTCCTGAGAAACATGTATGCAAGTCAAGAAGCAACAGTTAGAACCAGACATGTATAACAGACTGGTTCCAAATTGGGAAAGGAGTACGTCAAGGCTGTATATTGTCACCCTGCTTATTTAGCTTAAATGCAGAATATATCATGTGAAATGCTGGGTTGGTTGAATCACAAGCTAGAATCAAGATTGCCAGGAGAAATATCAATAACCTTAGATATACAGATGACACTACCTTTATGGCAGAAAGCAAAGAGTAACTAAGGAGCCTCTTGATTAAAGTGAAAGATGAGAGTGAAAAAACTGGCTTAAATCTCAACATTCAACGAACTAAGATCATGGTATCTGGTCTCATCAGTTCATGGCAAATAGATGGGGAAACTGGAAACAGTGAAAGACTTTATTAACCAAGACTGTGTTACTAATGTGCTTCATGAACATAATTCCTAGTAAAAGGCATGAAAGTATTACAGAAGTCTAGTGAATAAACAGTTTTTGTTAACTACATTTTCTAGCAAAGTTTTTGGAGTTGCATTTATCTCAAATCTTTTCAACGTGCTCATTTTGAAAGTTTTTCTATTTCTAAATCCATCCTTATAAAATATCTATATATTTGACAATCTTTTAAAATAGTTCAATTTTCCTCCCATGCAATACATTTTAAATACATTAAAAAGCCTTGAAATAAATTTGGTACTTGTGAGAAAAATAAATTAAAAAAAAGTGGATGGGATATAGTAAAATTATTAAGAATTTCTTTTATTGTTTTCACTCTACTTCTGTTGTTCTTTCCAAGACAGATGCCTAATCAGCTAGAATATGTTTATCAATTCTATCTGCTAAATACAGATTAAAATCCTTTTTTTCCATCACTATTATAATTCAAACTCTCACCCAGTCCTCAGCAGTGCAATTTGCTTTTCTCAAAATACTCTGTTCTTGTACATATTTCTGCCCCTCCATGTGTTATTCCATTTATCTGGAGTGTACATCCTATTTCTTCTTCTCTTTTGGCTTCTCTTTACCATGACTCTCTCCTTGCAACCTCCACTCTCACCAGTCTTCTTTATCTGGATTTCCTGTGCTTGTTTTTCAGCACTCAGTATAGGCTTCATCGTGCACCCATCACCCCTCCCAACATGACCCTCTTATGAAATGCTTTCTGACTTATGTAGTTCAGGAGGTCTTCCCTTGCATGTCACTAACCATTCCCCATAGATACTGAATGGTGACTGATTTATAAGCCTCATCAAATCAGCAACTGTTTTGTCCTTTAATTTATCTGCAGAACTATTTTCTCCATATCACTATCTTAATTTATGTTTTCACCTTGTGAATGTTGAACAAATATGCATGGTCTGCTTTTTAGATTCAGGAGAGGTTACAACTGTCTATCCTTTGGATTACGAAGATGCAGCCACCCCACATTTTTGGGTATTATATTTTATACTTTATGACAATGAACGAGTATATTCCACAACTGGATTACTCACAGTGATTCTACAAGATGTTAATGACAATCCCCCTCAATGCAACTCAGGATATTTACATGTAAGTTATTATAGCAAAATTGTTCAGATTTTGGCATTGAAAGAAAAATAAATGTATAAACAACATATTATTCCTGGAATGAAGAATAAGTCCTTCCTTCCCTCTTTACCGTATTATTAACTAATTTTCAGCATCTCTGGTACAGTTAGACCTGCTTTATTTTGACTCAGATTATTATAAAAATAAAGCTAGAAAGGAACACAAAAAGTGACATTTGTCTAACTCCTTGATTACAGGGAGGTAAAACAACTATCACATTAAAAATTATATATGTGTATGGATGTGTGTGTGTGTGTGTGTATGTGTGTGTGTGTGCGGGCGTGTGTGCATGTGCCCACACATCCTCAGTGGTGTCTGACTCTTTGAGACTGCATGGACTGTAGCCCACTAGGCTCCTCTGTCCATGGGATTTCCCAGGCAAGAATCCTGGAGAGGGATGTCATTTCCCCCTCCAGGGGAGCTTCCCGGCCCTGGGATGGAACCCGTCTCTCCTGTGTTGGCAGGCAGATTCTTTATCATTAGCGCCACCATTCATTTAAAAAATATTTTTGGCATTAATTTACAGATAGATCTAAAGCTACATAAAAATAGATTTTTAATTACATATAGATTTTAAGGTGCAGGCATGAGAAATTATTTCCATTATATAAAAGGTGTACCAAATTTGTCAGATTTCATTCACTGAAGCACAGATTTCCTGATCCCTAGTACATTTTCCCCTACAGAATATCTGATTGCTTGGAAAATTCTTAATCTGTTCTGGGAGAACTCTGGTAACATACTCTTTGGTATTCTCGTTGCATATCTCATTCCAACAGTGTATTCAGTGATCCACCTTTGAGGAAAACCATAGATACGTGTGCTTTATATCATCAAGTAACAGAAAACAATCTAGATGGAATTAAAATCAACTACATGGAGTAGAACTTTTGACAGTCCTGCCTGCAAGCTGAGCAATAGAAGCAGCCCCTGCTTAATCAGACCTTTAACTTACAGAGCCCAAACAATATTTATACAATCCTATAGAATTGTTTGGTGGTCTGCTCTTGAATAACTTACTTAAACCATTCAAATAATATTTTAGAAATACTTCTGCTGACATATATTTGATAACTTTGTAGAAATGAAACATAATCCAAAATCCACATATAGAAATAGTGCCATTATACTACTGTTACTTCAAAAATCAATTTCTAGTTTGTAAACTTTTTTCCAGAAATATATTTTATTAAAAACCTGAGATGAAAAGAATAAACAATAATTCTGTGGATACTCCAATTGTAGTTTGCTTTCATTTCCCATTATAGCTAGTAGTTTACTGAATCTTACTGGAAAAATATTAGAATTTTTGGTCTCTAAAACATTCTGTCAACAAATTTGACAACTCACTTTTTATTCCATCTAATTTTCAAACTTAAAGTATTTTAAGTAATTAAAATGAGAAATATTCTCTTAAAAATACAAATCTGTTTTTATTGGTCAGGATATTTAACACTGGTTTCTGTAATACCAGTGACAATTTTTTTTTTTTAATCAGTGGCTAAATTCATTCAGCATTTCTTTGCCCCTTCTGCGAACAGTAGTAAAGGCTGATTGGCCCTAGGGTGTTGCACTCCTTTCTCTCTGCTGGGGCTCAGGGATCCTGGCTTATTGAGTCCTGGACTTCCGTCCTGGTCCTATTGTTGCCTTTTGCTTCTAACCACTTGGACAGAGAGATCGTGTGGAATGTATCCAACATATTTAATCACTTTGCCTAGACTGAACACAGCCTTTCAACTTACATTTCATTTTTAAGCACATCCTCTCTTCCTCCTGACCCCCAAAGCCAACTGCAGAAGCTGTTGGAAAACTGGGACACAGCAAGCAGCATAAGAATATAGATAAAAATTAGCAGTCCCTGCTAACCATTAAGCAAATTTAATAGACAGTAACAGGACTACTACAGCTTGAACTGTGCCTAGAGTGATCAAAGCAATATTAATTTTCAAGTCTAATATTAATTTTAGGAAATTTCTTAAAAAAGACAGCTTTAAATACCAAGAACACAAAGAAAATAATAGTGCAAGGAAGGCAAAAATTCAAAGGTTCATTCTTTCCTTCAGTCTTTTTAATTGTCATTTAACTACTCTAGTTCTCAACATCCTAGTTTTAAAAATGGGGAAAATGATAACTTATGTGCCTAAGGGCAAGAGCATGGAGCAAGTAATTTCAGATCAGTTTTAGCTGTAGGATGTATAAATTAAAAAATTTATGAAGCTGGGGTACTACTGTCATTTCTTCAATGATAATATATGTGTGTATGTTACTAAAGTTGCTGCTTATTAATCCAACATAATAGCTGTTCATTTTTCCTAGGCCTTAAAGCAAGAATGCCAAATATTTTTTTAATCTTTAACATTTGTTCCCCAACATTATAATTTTATAATTGGCAAAGGTAGTTATCTAAAAGAATATATTTTTAAAATATTTGAAATTAAGTATTATCATTTGCATAAATCTAAATTAACATGCTATATCACATTTTTTCTCATATTTTACTTATTACAGAATTGAACTTCCTGAAAATATTCCAGCTAAAACTCTTAGTCTCTTTAACTTGTACAGATAAGGACAAAACTGTCCCAGATAACAAAATAACTTATCATTTGATTATGGATACTTTTTCAAATGAAACCTTTATCCTCACAAACAATGAACTGAAAGTTGGTATTCTAAAAATTCTCTCTTATTGTGGCCTTGTGACTGAACTAAGAAAAACATTTTATTTTTATTATTGTAAAATTCTTAATGAACTACAGTAGTTCAAATAGCTGATGGCAGAATCTGTTCCTGTATTTTCAACTGAACCTTAAATTGCCAACAAAATATTTAGTTTAGGATGAATGCTGGAATGCAATTTTGATCTTGGGAACTGAACTAAGAAGTTTATAAATTTCCTAGGACAAATGGTTCTGTGATAAAGTACTGGCTATTCTTTTGGAATGTGTTAAAGTTACCATAATTGCCATGAATAAATATAATAAACAACTATTGAGCATTATATAAAATAGAATATGCATATTTTATTACTACATCTTGGAAATAAAATAGCTTAAATATTTTAACAATTCAGTAAATCTAAACTTTATTTTAAACAATTTTTTGAGACAAAAGTCAGGCTATAAATTGCTATATTCATATATATTTAATAGAATTGATAGGGTTGGTTAAGTATTGTGTTCATCCAGGATTTGTGGGTAATGTGTGGATATCATTATGATAAAAAAATTGCTCATTTGACAAGTTGGCTAAGACATTGGACACGGTCTGAATAAGACATAGATAGTTAATATTCAGTTCTTTGGCTTTGATTTGATATAATCTCTTGCAGTTGGACTCCTATCCAAGCCCCACGTTGCACTTAATACTAACTCTGCTGCTGCTGCTGCTGCTAAGTCGCTTCAGTCGTGTCCGACTCTGTGCGACCCCATAGACGGCAGCCCACCAGGCTCCCCCATCCCTGGGATTCTCCAAGCAAGAATACTGGAGTGGGTTGCCATTTCCTTCTCCAATACTAACTCTAATACCCTTTTGTTCGCTGCCTCACTCTGTAATAGAGGTGCACAGAATCACTTCCACAACATTAAACACAGTCTGTCAGCTCTTTTAGTCTTGGTAGACAGTTTGTACCATTAGAAAAATGCTCCAGCACTTTGTTACCCACAAACTTTTGCACAGTCTTCATAACTTTGTTTAGACATTTATTTTAAGAAGGCTTCCCTGGTATTTATTCTCTCTCTTGTCTGTATCGGGTGATACTTTGCATTCTCACAGCACTTTGTATATCTCCCATGAAAGTCCTAATCACATCTCTGTATGCCCAAATAAACAGGGAAAGAAAAAATGTCTGTTATTAAACTAGTGCCTGGCACATACTCAGTACTTCTTTGATATATGTTAATTAATGACTGAATTAATGAGTTATAAGTGAACAAAATTAAACTGAAAAAAGTTTGTAAGGCATTGAAAGGATTTAGTAACAAATTATACCCAAATGCACCAATACTACATTTTCACAATTCTTTGCAACTAGAAGTTATTGTTAATATGACTAGAATGTGAAAACAGATTTTATAAACTATATATACTACTTTGTACCTGATAATGATGAAAAAATAATGCAATATCAAAACATTCTTCATTAGGAGTATTCAGATCATAGCACTTATAACATTTCCTTGAAAAAATAGTAAATAAAATAAGCTCACAAAATATATGAACAAACAGTAACAGATTGTTGCACTCTACCTGCTCTCATTTTGACAAAACCCATAAAACTTGCCACATAAATTTCCTAGAAGCAAAATCACTGAATCAGGGTACCCATGCTGACTTTTCCTACGTTTTCCTGTATATTATTGAATGTTGAGCTCACAGGTATATAGTACACCTCCCTTTTTTTAAAAAAAAAAAAACATTATTAGATTATTTGAATGAGAACAAGAGGATATTTTTTTCAAAAGTTTATTAAGTTCAAAAAAGGTTATTAAAATGGCAACAGTCTTATCTTGCTACAGCAGACAAGCCAAAAGAAGCCAGATGATAGAAGAAAAGAAACTGACATAATTTTAATGCTTAGTGAATAAAAACTTTATTAAGAGAACATAGAACACAAATTTGGCTTTTCAACAATGTCTTAATTTTAAACCCACAAAGGGACATAATTAAGATTCTAACTTTAAAAAATAAAATTGATTTGTTCCAAGATGGCTATACATTTGCAGTGTATTTTACTAAGTGGAGAAAAAAACAGTCATAGCATTCCCTCAAAACTGAGATTTACAATATTCATTGAGTTTTATGTTAAAGTAATGAATAAATCTCTCATAAACTAGTAGATACCATTAACTCTAAATTTATCTTAAATCACTGAATAGTGATGTTCACCAGGGTACTGGTGGTAGCTATGTGAATTTAATGTTGGATGTTGAATAATCAATTATTATATAATTAATTCAAACTGCTTCATTTGTAATATATTTAAATTATTAATAAAATAATTTAAAAATAAAGGTTTCTTTATATTAGTATTGCTAATCACATATTTTATTAGGTCATTTCTCTTTAATGAGTATTCCTAAAACATCATCCCAAAATATTTTATTAGTCAATTCATTTTTAATTATTAATACTATTTTATGAAGTAATATTTGGTATTTATAAGATAACATATTTTCAAGCTATGACACATAGCATTAAAATGAACTCTGTTAAAATATTTACAGAAAATGATATATTTTCCAGAATGAAGAGTCATTTGTGTATTGTATCTATCTATCTATCTATCTATCTATCTTCTATCTACCTACCTACCTAGTTGCTATAATGTTCTCTTACATGCTTTAATATCCCATTGTGTGACTATAACCATTTTCCCATTGGAATTTGGATTTCTTCCTGGATATCACTTAAGGTTGCAATAAATATTCTTTTATGTTTTTCATGGTGCCTACACGCAACACATTTGGAAGAGTATCTACTTAAGGACAGACGATATTGCCATATTGTATGTAAATGGTCAGTTACATGATGTAGTGCCAAATTGGAGAAGGCACTGGCACCCCACTCCAGTACTCTTGCCTGGAAAATCCCATGGGCGGAGGAGCCTGGTAGGCTGCAGTCCATGGGGTCGCTCAGAGTCGGACACGACTGAGTGACTTCACTTTCACTTTTCACTTTCATGCATCGGAGGAGGAAATGGCAACCCACTCCAGTGTTCTTGCCTGGAGAATCCCAGGGATGGTGGGGCCTGGTGGGCTGCCCTTTATGGGGTCGCACAGAGTCGGACACGACTACAGTGACTTAGCAGCAGCAGCAGCAGTGCCAAATTATTTTCCAAACTGGTTGTATCACATTATACTCTCACCAGCAATGTATAAGGATTTTCTTGATCAATATCCTTCTCATAATAACAGGTACTCTTGCATAGTTTAACATATTTTTTGCCTGATTAGCCATGAGGCTAAACATTTCTTCATATATTAATCAATTGAGTGAAAAAACTTGAAATACTTGTTTTTCCTTTGTGTGATACACAAAGTATATATTTATCCATTCTTATTTTGTTTTCCTTACTGAATCAAACAATACATTCTGGAAAATATCTCATTTTCTCTAAATATTTTAACAAGAGGATTTTCATACATAAGTTTTCTAAATACAGGAGAACTGATTTTGTGGTTTGAAGTGAAGTAGGGATTTCAATGATTTTTTCACCATTTGTAATACCAACTTGCAGTGATGTTTCTACAGTCACCTGCACTGCCAACTTGGACATAGATAACTTTTCATGTATTTTTGTGCACCTGTTATTTTCTTTTTTTGTTGTTGTATTTCTTTTCAGTGCTCAATTTATTTCTATTTTTAATATTATTTTAATGTAAATAGGATGAAAAAAGCACACAGCAAATTAACAGGAGCATTACCTCTGTGGATTATTAACTTCTTAACTAATAGTCTGGTTCAGTGGTCATCACATCACCTCTCTTTACCTAATTAGAATATAGACTACAGAATTTTATCATTGAAAAGTAGTTTAGAAAACACATAATATTATACTTTATTCATGCAGAAACATTTTTTCCCAATTGGACAATTCATTCTCAGTACTTGGTTTCTATAATTCTTAGAGCATTGTAAGAACATCTTAGAATCCTAAGGAAACAATGCTTTTCACGTATGCTTTTCTGCACCAACTTATCACCTCATTGCTACACATAACTTTCCTCCCTAATAGGTGTTGGCTGTTTGTTGAGGAAAGATCCTTAATGCATCATGGATGCCCTGCACATCCCTCTCAGGAGAGTAAAGTGAAAAACAGATTATGTGAGATGTTTGATCTCTCACACAGAGTAGATCTCAAATTCTGTTTTTGCATTTCAAAGCTTGCAGTTTAAAGCTTGCTTCTGAGAGATTATTCTTGCTAATACTAACTCATAGCTAATTCACTTTTTAAGAATGCAAATAAATTTATGACAACTACATTTTACGAATCTTAATTATACATCAGAGCAGTTATTTATGAAGAGGATGTATGAAATAGGAAGAATACAATGTATGGCAAATTAATCAGTGTGAATAAATGCATATCAAATATAGAAGCCTAGTTTTGCTATCAGTATACTTTCACAGTATGAAATAATGATTACAAACTGCCATAATATACAATAATACAATCTTAGGTTGTGTAATAAATTTATAGATTTTGTATTATAAAGCTTTGCTTGCCAGTATGGAAGCTATCAGTTACTTGTGCTTTTGAACACCTAGAACATGGCTTGTCTGAACTGAGATATGATACAAGTACGAAGTAAACAATGAATTTCAGAGAATTAACACAAACAAATGCATGTTTGTGCTAAACATCCCATTAATAAATTTTGGTTGTTATTACAAGTTGAAATGATAGTATTTTAGACATTTTTATTAAATAAAATACTTTGTTAAACACAATTTTTTTTCCTGTTTCTTCTTACTTTTTAAAAATGTGCCTACTAGAACATTCAGTTCAATGTCAAAAAGGAAGGATGGCATGGGACATCCTTGTCTTGTGCCTAGTGGGAAGCTATGAGTTTTTCACTACTGCATATGATGTTAGATGTAATTCTTTGTATATATTCTTTATCAAGCTGAGGAAGTTTTCCTCTAATTCTGGTGTACTGCGAGCTTTTATTATGAATTTGATTTTTTTTTTCTTTCCTTTTTAGCCTGTTGATGTGATGGTAACATGGCTTCCTGAAAACTTAAAATTACATATATGATTCACATTCAGTTCAGTTCAGTCGCTCAGTTCAGTTCAGTTCAGTTTAGTTGCTCACTTGTGTCTGACTCCTCCCGACCCAATGAACCACAGCATGCCAGGCATCCCTGTCCATCACCAACTCCCAGAGTCCACCCAAACCCATGTCCATTGACTTGGTGATGCCATCCATCTCATCCTCTGTCATCCCCTTCTCCTCCTGCCCTCAATCTTTCCCAGCATCAGGGTCTTTTCAGATGAGTCAGCTGTTTGCATCAGGGGGCCAAAGTATTGGACTTTCACCTTCAACATGAGTCCTTCCAATGAACACCCAGGACTGATCTCCTTTAGGATTGACAGGTTGGATCTCCTTGCAGTTCAAGGGACTCTCAAGAGTCTTCTCCAACACCACAATTCAAAAGCATCAACTCTTCGGCATTCAGCTTTCTTTACAGTCCAACTCTCACATCCATACATGACCACTAGAAAAACCATAGCCTTGACTAGACGGACCTTTGTTGGCAAAGTAATGTCTCTGCTTTTGAATATGCTATCTAGGTTGGTCATAACTTTCCTTCTAAGGAGTAAGGGTCTTTTAATTTCATGTCTGCAGTCACCATCTGCAGTGATTTTGGAGCCCCCAAAAATAAAGTCAGCCACTGATTCCACTGTTTCCCCATCTATTTGCCATGAAGTGATGGGGCTAGATGCCATGATCTTAGTTTTCTGAATGTTGAGTTTTAAGCCAAGTTTTTCACTCTCCTCTTTCACTTTCATCAAGAGGCTCTTTAGTTCTTCTTCACTTTCTGCCATAAGTGTAGTGTCATCTGCATATCTGAGGTTACTGATATTTCTCCTGGCAATCTTGATTCCAGCTTGTGCTTCATCCAGCCCAGCATTTCTTGTGATGTACTCTGCTTATAAGTTAAATAAGCAGTGTGACAATATACAGCCTTGATGTACTCCTTTTCCTATTTGGAACCAGTCTGTTGTCCCGTGTCCAGTTTTAACTGTTGCTTCTTGACCTGCATACAGATTTCTCAGGAGGCAGGTAAGGTGGTCTGGTATTCCCATCTGTTTCAGAATTTTCCACAGTCTGTTGTGATCCAATGATTTACTTACTATCAAATATATCCCCACTGAATACCATTGCTGAAGAATGTTATTTTCAGTTATTTTTTATTACCAAAGGTTTCACAAGTCTTAGTTTAAGATTCATGTAACTGACAACATGGTGTTTACTTTTAAAAATATCAACATGATTATTTTTCATCTGCAGATTGGATCTACACATCTAGAGTATAATAATGCTATTTTTGCAGAAATGCAATTCAAATAAACATTACTTGTGAGAGTATCTGTTGAAGGAAGTCCTGTAGTCTCAAGTGAGAAGTTACTAGTTTGACATATTAAAATGTTTTAGTTATATAAAATATAATTTTATAACAAGTAATTTAAGAAATTAGAAATTTATTATACTTTTAAGTATTCTGATGATCTGGTATAATAAAGTATACAAATTATTACTTATATTGATTTATTTAGTGCATATCCACTGCTATTTAAATAAGAAAGTCCAAATAAAAATTGGAACGTAAGTGAGAGAATGATGTCCAAATGCTATTACAGCATGTTGCAGCTATTTAAAGACAATGTCAAAGTTGAAATTTTCTTAAATATTTGTTGTTTAAAGGATATCTCAGGGAATTAATTTATTTTTCCATAGAGAAAATATTAATATTAATGTTTATAGAAATTGCACTTCATATTCTTTATTATATTGTCCTGCTGAAGTATTATAATCATATTTCAATTAGAAATTGAATTGCTTTTTTGAAACTATAATTTTTAAATCACAATAGTACCATTATGTATAAATATATTATACAATGTAATTGTTTTGACAGGCTTTAAAATCAGTTAATAGAGTGTTTTAATCCTAAACTTATTTTCAAATGTTTAATAATTTAAGAGGTAATAATTTAACAACTAAAACTTAATAATATAGATATATGTGTATAATTTATATACTTATATAATATTTAAAAGGTAATAATTTAATAACTAAAACTTAATAATATAGATATATGTGTATAATTTATATACTTATATAATATTATGTTAACTAAAAAAAGAAAAGAAACTATGAGAATTATGGAAGGCACATGATCATCTTAGTTACATCTTTATGTACTTATTTCTTCATAGCATCTATTACAGTTATTATAAGGGTGAGTTGCATAAATGAATTAAATTCAATTGGTACTACATTGGCATTTACCTTCACTGTATTTGAAAACAGTTCAGTTGATACTCTAGTTGGAAAACTTACATTTACAGGTGGAGGCTGGCTGTTTAATAATATAAAATATACAATTGGTGGAGGAAATTTAGGATCATCTCCCATATTTTACATTGGACCAGACACAAGTACTGTAAAAATGCTAGTATCAGTAACAAAAATAAAGAAATCATATATACTCATTAAAAATGCATTTTACTGAGAAACAGTTGATAGTGGAAATTGTTTTTTTTTTTTTTTTTAAACAGCTTTCTCTTTACCTATAAATGTTTACCTTGGTTTGTTAGCTGTATCCATAAATACAGGAAAAGCACTGAATCTTTGGTATACAGATCTTCAGAAAGCCTATGCCCATGTATGTCATCCATGTATCTAAGAATACATAATAGGTAACTAAAATGGTGTGTGAATTAATGTCTACAATAGTTTTGCTGTTGGATATGCATGCTGGGACTATGAAAGTTGATTTGTATTAATTCATTCCCATTTGTTATTATAATGATTAGTTCATTCATATAATTTATAATTTAGCATTAATTGACATTCAGTGATCCCGGACAATCATTCTCCTTTCATTTTTCTGTCAGGAATGAAAAAGCTATTGGATTCACTGGACAGGGAATCTGAAACACAGTACAAGATAGATGTGAGAATAAGAGACTTGGATAATGACGCTGTTCCTGACCCCCTCAGACAGAGAAACAGTACTGCGCAGGTGACTGTCAGCGTTCTGGTAAGAATGAATCATTACTTGTAATAGCGTTATCCCTTAGGAGACATATTCTTGGGAACTAAAAATGAGAAAATTATGAATGATTCAATTCAGTCCCCTCAGCATGGACCCAATTCAGAGAGTGATACATGGGTTCAAAAATGGTAACACACAATGAGAAAACTGCCATTATATACAAACTAATCTGTGTGAATTCTGAATCTGATGGTCTCACAAATCTGAGACAATCAGATGTCTTCCATGATGGCTCAGCCAGTAAAGAGTCTGCCTGCAACGCGGGAGACCTGTGTTCAACCCCTGGGTTGGGAAGATTCCCTGAAGGAAATGGCAATCTACTCCAGTATCCTTGCCTGGAGAATTCCATGGACAGAGGAGCCTGGTGGGCTACAGTTCATGGGGTTACAAAGAGTCAGACACGACTGAGTGACTAACACACACACACAAGTCGGAACTTTTATTTAGAGTGCCTGATACCTAAAGTTGTTATGTAAGAAGTTGGAAGAATCATCCCCTTGTCACATATAGTTTCATAAAGAAACACACATATATTCTAGAGTTTCAGGAGGTCACTCTGTTTGATATTAAATAAAAACAAACTCTGTTTCTATGCTCATTTGGTTGCCCTATCCCTCTCTAGTTTTCACCTAAGCAATATTTTAATATTTTCCATAACGAAGATTCTGAGAGATTAGAAGTTCACAAACATGAACCATAGAGGCAAGAACTTCCAACTTATAAATAAATACTATTTAAATATTCAAAGTAAAAACATTTGACTTGGTTTGTACACTTCTAATATTGGTAGGACTGTACACTACTTATATTGGTAGGCCTATACAAAAGGAGAAATTCTCTTTTATAGATAGTGCTAAATTTTCTTTATATTATGACTTTATTTGTGCCCTTTCTTGCTACTTGAGAGCAGTAAGAATTCTAACAGGAGATTCTATGAAGCAGGCAATGAATTTAATGAGATGATTTAAAACCACAAACACTGTTTAGAGTCTATGCATACCCCTACACAGCAGACATTTTCACATGTGTTCTTGGTGAGCTAAAATCCTTACTGGAGCCCATGACTCAGTGTCACAATCCCCACTATAGGATCATTATGTCTGGAAAGCATGATAAACAAGGCCAAAAATCTTTGTGGAGAAAAATTTAATGAAGTAATTTGAGTGGTTTCAGCCATGACTCAGAGGATATCATAAGCTAATGAACCTGCAGTCTTTCTGTAAGCTTTCAGTAATATACTCCAAGTGCACTTTAAGTTACAAGTTTCAATAGATGTCTTTTGCATTTGTGCTTCTAAAACTGATTGTTTCCACTTTCATTTTGTTTGCTAATTCTTATATTTGGATTGGTATAGAACAAAATATCTTTGTTCTTCAGCTTTAAAAGCATTCACATTTCTTGTGGGGCTAGAAAGATTCACTTAGGAATGAATATCTGGTTTCTTGGCACTAGGAAAAATGCTATACATTTCCCACAATCAAATAGTATGGTAAACTTTTGCCTAAGACGTTGACACTGAATTCAGATACCCCTCCTCTAAAGAAGGGTACTTCCAACCAAATTTTGAGAGGAAGGTATAAAAATGTTTTACTCAGAAAAATAAACTGAGGCCAAAATTCTCTGTACAATGTAATTATTTTTATACTACAATTCTTCCCAAGAAAGACTGAAGCTCATACAAAAGATGAGCACACATAACAATACTACTTAAATTAAAATTAGATGACTATATCTAAATTTCATCTGTAAAAACAAATAAGAAAAATTTGTATCTTTTATAAAATGAACGATGAACATTGTTATGTACTGAATGCTTGTGTCCCACCAAAATTCATATAGTTATAGCCCTAATCCTCTCTGTGACAGCATTTGAGAATGAGGCCTTTTAGATTAGGTCATGAGGATGAGGCCCTTGTCTGATGACATTATTTTCTTATTAGAAAAGATATCCGAGAGCTTATTTTCCCTCCCTGCCATGTAAGGATATGGCAAGGAGCTGACTATCTGCAAACCAGAAAGTGCTTTCACAAGATACTAAAACCTGCTTGCCTTTGATCTTAGACTTTCTAGCTTCTACTATTTAAGCAACTCAGTCTATAGAATTTTGTTATATCCCAAGCATACTAAAGCAAATATAATTTGTTTAAAGAAACACAAAGATGTTATAAACTATAATATTAAAAGATATATTCCCAGTAAATAATAGATACATAGCTATATCTGTGTAACATACTGGGAAATCTGGGATGCAAGATATAAGATAGTAGGTTAATGATAAATTCTTATACAAACTGTGTTAGAATAACTAACAAAAAAGTTTTGGCAAAAATGAATGCTATTTCTTATTTTAAATAGGAATCTTAGAGAAATAAATGCAAAATAATAAGCTATAAATATATATATATATATGTATGAAGAAAAATAAGTAAGCATTTACAAAATCTTGAACTTGAGGAAGGGCTTCCACTAAGTATTATGACAAGGAAGCATCATATAGGACAAGATAGCTAGATCTAACTACAAAACATGAAAACAGCATGCATTTCAAAAACAGCAGAAAGCAAACTGAAAGGCAAATAGAAAGTTGACAAAAATATATTCATAGCATTTATAACAGAATTTCAAATATTTATATCTTTAGTCAATAAGAAAATATTATTTATATCTTTAGTCAATAAGATTATTATAATCATAAGAAAAGCAACTTTACTAAGTAAACTAAAGAATGAAAAATTTTTGAAAACTAATATACTTCTGCATATTAAATTAGCTAAGAGAGAATAAGTAGATGATATTTTGTGTTGGAAATAATATACGATATAGAAAACTCATTTCTCTGGGAATTTAAATTGGCATAATTTTTCTGAAGCATTTTTTGGGAATGTCTATAAATTCACATTTCAAATGTGAAGAGGCTAATATTCACAGAGGTTAATAAACCTCAGACTAGCATGGCTATCAAAAGAAGAGTCAGTTCTTAAACTTTTAATCACTGAACTCTTCAAGTATTTTTTCAAAAGCATCAATACAAAGACTATACATATTTGCAATTCCTGTAATGGAAAATTATTTCAAATCATAGCATATATGTCATTTTTAAATGGTATTTTATTTGAAAATATGCCATAGATATATTTCCATGTCATTAAATATTCTTCTTGCCATCATATCTATGTCATTTTAAAATTTTAATAGAAATAATTATAGTACAGAGTATTTATCTTTGTTTCTAAAATTGTAAAAAAAGGACAATCAAAAACACTCCCCATTGAAATGCTCTAAAAGCTTGTAAACAATCTCCTGCTATATCTTTCAAGATAAATCAGTTTCAAAATACATGCCAAACTTTTGTAGTGAGATGAATTTTATAAACATCATCATCTATTGCCAGATTCAAATTTATTATCAATTGATTAGTTCATCTGCAGTTCCTTTTTTATGGAATAATTAACTTCTTGGGTCATATGATTCCAAGAGAACTCATAAATTATGATAATAAACAGCATCATGAGGATAAATTGGCTTGTTGGAACATGCTATGTTCCATAGAAGTAAAAGTTGTAGAGACATGCTTTTACTTTGACAAAATTGAGCCCCAAATTTTTAGGACCATTTTAGAAAGAATCTCATTCTCATTCTATAGAGAATTATTATCTGTTTTATAGAAAGATAAATCCTAAGCACCATGCCTCCCAAGGAAATTAGAAAATCTCTCTAGGTTACAGGCATTACCTAATGACATCTACTGTTATCCAGTAGATGAATATCTACTATTGTCCATAAAAAGCAGAGAGATTACTTTGCCAACAAAGGTACGTATAGTCAAAGCTATGGCTTTTCCAGTAGTCATATATGGATGTGAGAGTTAGACCATAAAGAAGGCTGAGCACCAAAGAATTGATGCTTTCAAACTGTGGCGTTGAAGAAGATTCTTGAGAGTCCCTTGGACTATAAGATCAAACCAGTCAATCCTAAATGAAATCAGTTCTGAATATTCACTGGTAGGACTGATGCTGAAGTGTCAATACTTTGGTCACCTGATGCGAAGAACTGGCTCATTTGAAAAGACCCTGATGCTAGGAAAGATTGAAGGTAGGCGGAGAAGGGGACGCAGAGACAAGATGGTTGGATAGCATCACCGACTCAATGGACATGAGTTTGAACAAGCTCTGTGTGATGGTGAAGGGCAGGGAAGCCTGGCGTGCTGCAGTCCATGGGGTTGCAAAGAGTCAGACATTACTGAGTGACTGAACAACAAATACACTATAACATATGCTTCCAGGCTTCTAAATTGTGTTCTCAATTTAATATGTCCTATACTTTATTCTGTATCTATTACTATTCTACATGTCTTTCAAATTCCAATATATTACTTCTAGAAGGCTTACTTTTTAAATGAAATGCAAGTATTGTGTGAACTGTTAGGTCAGGTCTATACTCAAAGTTGAACTCGTTTCTCTGCTCTCTAGGAGTTTGTAGTCAGGACCAGTTATTCTCAGCTAGGATGCACATAGCTCACTAAGCTACCATCATAAAAGATGTTCCCTCCAGGATTGTGACACCTACAGATTTGTTCAGAATGCAAATTACAGAAAATACAAATTAATCTGTAAAAGAAAAAATTGATGCTGCTTCTTGCTGCTATTCAGTCTAGGAGTTCCCAGATCAGTAGGATTCCAATCTATACAGTTTATCATTTATTTCTATTTCACCTGTAAGATAAAGGAAATACCCTCAAAGAATCCTCTGGCACAAAACAGCTTGACATGTGTGATAAAATTTAACACATAAGTCTTTAAGCTAGAAGACTGACCTCCAAAGAAATTAAGGGAAATTTTTGGAAGCAAAAAATGAAGAAGCTATTCAAAGCTGCCAATTGTCCTGGAACCATTTTATTCTCTATAAAGAAAAAGCTTGCATTTTCACAGCTACTTGGACAGGAAATAAAATCTGGGGACAAGGCAGAGAATTGGAATCCCTTATAGCAATGGAGCCTTTAAAATGGTCAAAAATGAAATAACATTTTAATATACTGGCCTGCAGAAGGGAACAAGGCTTGCTCATCGAGACCTGGGATTAAATTAAGTGGAAAAACATGCTCCCGAAATTCAAAGCAAATTTAGTCTGTTTGAATTATGCACACTGTTAGATATCAGAAAACCCAAGACTAGACATTAGCAGAAAAAGTGGTCCTGAAAGTTTCGTTTTGAGGAATTTCTGGCAGAAAGAGAATCAAAATTTCTCAAGAGAGCCCTAACCTACACCTGAACTGTAAAAAAATCTTACAGATAAAACTTGGTTAAATATGAGCTTAGACTGTACAATCTAAAACTCTTTAGAAAGAGGTCACAATATGTAGAGTACTAATTTCACCAGTGCACAGTATTTCATGCCCGGCTCACTAGCTGGAATGTCAGCTGGGATGATGGGAGCCTGGGTGACCCGTGCAGCCAGCACACCTCTATGAGGTAGCTCCACGACCAGGGGAGGGTTGATTCCTTGTGTTATAGAGTCTATTTCTGACTTACGCACAGGTGATGATCTGACAATGCTGTTTTGCTTTATGTTAGTTAGCCAATTGTTACATCATTTGGTTACTAATTATTAACACATTGTACACTGTTTACTTCATACTGAATCTGCATACCACATCTAGGTAACATTGGCATATTTGGAGATGTCTTTTGTGGAAGGAACTTACCTGGAAAATAACATATTGGTTCTTTGTTTTGTTTTCACTATATTCTTATTAGATCATTTATATGATAAAAACAGAATTTAGTGACTATAATGTTTACATGGCACCTGGTCTCAAATTACCAATGTGTTCTGAACATTTTAACAAAGTTGACAGTAGTAAAAAATTTAGATATGCTCCTGACATTTAGAAGGGCACTATTTTATTACAATGATAGAAGCTGGAGGTCATTTAGTAATGTCCTGATTGAGAAGTTATTATAAGCTTCCAACCAAGTTGCAGTTTTATGTGACAAGGAGTCCCATGTAGTACCTAAAAAGCTAGGAAACCACACTAGTAAACTAATATTAGAAAACTGAAGAATGGCATTGAGACTAGATGTACCAAAGAAGTTTCAACAAGTTTTCTCATCAAATGGTAATTTATGAGCTGGAACATCATATCTGAAACGAGTTTTTGAAAAGATAGAAACACCAGTCCTTTCAGGTGAATACAACCTGCCTGAGTGGTAGCTTCAGTCAACTGTTAGTCTGTGCTTTGTATCAGTTAGAAAGTGACCACAGAAGAAAGAATATAGCTAAAAGGAAATGTGCTTTTATCTAGCCAGAGTCAAAATGTTTGCACATATGACACTCAAAGTAAGTAAACCAATATTCACAAGTAACACTCCTGCTTGGATCTGAAGTGCAACAAACCAGGAATTTTTTTACTTATGTAAAAAATAAAAAAAAAAAATAGTGAAAACAATTTCATAGCATGATCATACATTGTCTATTGCACCGTTGTGTACTCGCTGACAAGAATGTGCCTACAAAACCGAAGGCTGTTTTGTCTCCTGCAAAGCGCATGATATATTTCCTCAGAGAATAGATTCGAAATCATCACTGTCTCTTCTTCATGATTCTTTTGAAGAAACTATTACCAAGCATATTCCCTGTCTTTCCAAATCAGAGTTCAGTGGCTCTCCCCTGGCCAGATGCTTACTTCATTTCTAGAACATGTAAATATATAAGCTATTTTCTTTACCACTAAAATAGTAATAGTGGAATACATACAGATTAATCTTTGTCCTTCCCTGAATATGATTATAAGACTATTCAAACTTTTAGAACCTATTCCAGTTCTAAAGGAATTAGAATGCAAGAGCATGGAAATGGCCACACTTAATTTATCTGGTTTTATAAATAAACTGTCTATTGGTTAGGCAAATTTTACTAACTTTTATAACAGAAAGGTGTTAGAAAAAACAGAAATAATCACTTGAGATGACAACGCATTACCAAGAGTTGATTGCTTCTCCATGGCTATTTTTCTCTTGGAGAGCTCTTGATCCCAAAGAAATATATTGGACCTGTATATCTTTTTAACCTGAATGTCTATTAACCACAGGAGCCAGAAACTATATTCATATATATTTAGAGATGACAGTGTTTCCAAATATTTTTATGCCATTCCATGGTGTTTAAGCTGTGTTTGTGAACTTGGACATGTTATTGAATTTATTGAGCAAGTTGCTGAAACCTTGCTTAGTCATTAAAATATGAAAATAACATTGCCTATCCCAGAAGGCAGAGACGAGATTTTAAAAAGTATTTATAATGCACTGACTGTCTCATCGTAAGCAACATATGAGTGTTGGGTAAACATATAAACTAGAAGCATTTTCACAGCTGGGGAAAAAAGGATGGAGATTATTGTTGTATTGAGTCTATATACTTGATTAAGTTTGGATTTTTATCATTTAACCATTAAACAAAGGCCAGAAACCATTTAAATATGATGGATAAGCACTTCAAAATGTTATTTTTTGTAGATATAGAATAATGCTACAGCATGAAAATCACTAAGCTTGCATATTTTAAAAAGCATAATACTTCTTGCATTATTTATATTATGAAACTGAAACTGTAAATCAATTTCTTTCATGTACTAAATATGACATGGTTTAAAGAACTTTAATATATAGCATAAAGAACTAACTTACTACAGATTTTATTTATAAGATGTATGAGATCACATTTTGAGAAAAATTTTAAACAATTCAAGCTGAAGGAAACAAAAGAAAAAAAAACATTGTTTTTTCTAGAGAAGTATATATCTCTATATCTATTGTGCATTTATTCATCTATCTATTTTCTATATAAAGAGATTTATTATAAGCAACTGGCTCACATGATCATGGAGGATGTAGAGTTCCATGTTCTGATGTCTGCAAACTGGACTCTGGAAAACTGAGTGTAGTTCCAGTTTGAGTTTGAAGGTCTGAAAACTAAGAGCACCAATGTACAGGCCCCAGTCTTAGAGCAGGAGAAGAAACATGTCCAGCTTATCAGTCAGGCAAAGACAGCAATTTCTCTTTCCTCTGTTCAGCTCTATGCATTGGATGATGCTCACTCACTCACTTTGGGGAAGGCTTTACTCAGTCTCACGATTTACATGCTAATCTCATCCAGAAACACACACACATATCTGGATATCCCATGACCCAGTCAGACTGACACTTAAAATTAACCATCTCACCCACACAATTATAGTAGATCTCTGAACTCTTACACTGTTGGTGGGAATGCAAACTAGTACAGCCACTATGGAGAACAGTGTGGAGATTCCTTAAAAAACTGGAAATAGAACTGCCTTATGACCCAGCAATCCCACTACTGGGCATACAAACCAAGGAAACCAGAATTGAAAGAGACACGTGTACCCCAATGTTCATCGCAGCACTCTTTATAATAGCCAGGACATGGAAGCAATTTAGATGTCTATCAGCAGATGAATGGATAAGAAAGCTGTGGTACATATACACAATGGAGTATTACTCAGCCATTAAAAAGAATACATTTGAATCAGTTCTAATGAGGTGGATGAAACTGGAGCCTATTATACACAGTGAAGTAAGCCAGAAAGAAAAACACCAATACAGTATACTAACGCATAGATATGGAATTTAGAAAGATGGTAACGATAACCCTGTATGCGAGACAGCAAAAGAGACACAGATATATAGAACAGTCTTTTGGACTCTGTGGGAGAGGGAGAGGGTGGGATGATTTGGGAGAATGGCATTGAAACATGTATAATATCATATATGAAAAGAATCGCGGTCCAGGTTCGATGCAGGATACAGGATGCTTGGGGCTGGTGCACTGGGACAACCCAGAGGGATGGTACGGGGAGGGAGGAGGGAGGGGGGTTCGGGATGGGGAACACGTGTACACCCGTGGCGGATTCATGTTGATGTATGGCAAAACAAATACAATATTGTAAAGTAATTAGCCTCCAATTAAAATAAATTTATACTTTAAAAAATTAAAGAAAAAATAAAAATAAAAATCAATTATACTTTCTTAGTGTTCTAAAGTTTTTATGTCTATATTTTGTCATCAAAGTCTTTCTGACTTAGATAGTAAAAACTGTTCTTTATTTTTTTATTCTATTAACTTGTTAAGTTTTTGTATTCTGAATTCTTTCTTGTGTGTGTATTAGATGCTTAGTTGTGTCTGATTCTTTGTGACACTGTGGACTGTAGCCTGCCAGGTTCCTCTGTCCATGCATTCTCCAAGCAACAATGCTGGCGTGGGTTGCCATTTTATTCTTTAGGGGATCTTCCTGACCCAGGGGTCAAAGCTGGGTTTCCTGCATTTGAAGGCAGATTCTTTATGAGCTGAGCCACCAGGAAAGCCCTTCTTCTTTTTTTTTTCCTATGCATTTAAGCAGAATGTCAACAAAGGTCTGTCTGGTCAAGGCTATGGTTTTTCCAGTAGTCATGTATGGATGTGAGAGTTGATCTGTAAAGAAAGCTGAGCACCGAAGAATTGATGCTTTTGAACTATGGTGTTGGAGAAGACTCTTGAGAGTCCCTTGGACTGCAAAGAGATCCAACCAGTCCATCCTAAAGGAGATCAGTCCTGGGTGTTCACTGGAAGGACTGATGCTAAAGCTGAAACTCCAATACTTTGGCCATGGATGCAAAGAGTTGACTCATTTGAAAAGACCCTGATGCTGGGAAAGATTGAAGGCAGGAGGAGAAAGGGATGACAGAGGATGAGATGGTTGGATGGCATCGCCGACTCAATGGACATGAGTTTGGGTAACTCCAGGAGTTGGTGATGGACAGGGAGGCCTGGTGTGCTGTGGTTCATGGGGTCACAAAGAGTTGGACATGACTGAGTGACTGAACTGAAGCATAATGTTTCATTAATTATTTACTGAATATATATATATGACTACAAATTCAATTGGAATTCTGAATGGAGGGGTAGGGGAAAGAGCCTAAGTACTTACATGTCATTCAGTATGAGAATTTGAGGGCTGGAGAAAACCTAAGAAAAACCTTGTATTTTTTCTTCTCTCATTTTATACAAAAGAGACTTACCTTATTGAAGCTGAAAAGCATTGTAATTATCAAAGATTCCCCAAATGTGTAGTTTGTAGTTGAGATAATGGCAGACACATTGCTTTTGCTCACCAGATCCTGTTTGGTTTTCTGAGTACACAAGACTACATTTTCTGGCTACTTTTCAGTGAGATTGCTGCCATGTGATTTGTATGTAGGCTGAACCCCTTCCCCAAGCCCGGTTGTGAAAACTCCAATATGATTAACTACCCTTGTGCAAGGTGATTTTCAAAACCCATCTTTTAAATATGGAAAAAAAAAATTACAAGATGGAAGTCACTGCATGAAAAAGAGCCTCCAAGAAGACCCACCTAAAATGTTTGATTGTAACATGGACAAAAATTAACCTTATTCATGTTAAATCAATCAGATTTCATGTTTTAATTGTTACTGCAGCATAGTTTAGCCTACTGTGCTTTATGTGGAATTTTTCTGGATGACAGTTGGATTTTCCCAAATCGTTGGAATTCTCACAAATTCTTTCCATCTCTATGTTCCTGTGGCTTTGAGACTAACCAACAACCTTTTTATAAGACACACTTTCATGGTTTTTTAGGTTATAAAAGTACATAAACATTTACATAAGAAACTTTTTCTCAGAAAAATCAATAGAAATGTTTATCAGTTAATTTTATGTAAAAGTACATGCTTAACTAATTGCTTCATAATTTTTCCAGTGTTAGTGAATGATAAAGAGAAACTCAGAAGGTTCTGGATAAAATTTAATCATTATTTCAGCAATCATAATTTAAGTTTCAACAATAAGAAATAAATATAACAAAAATAACAACAAAAATAAATCTTTCAAAATCACAAAAATTGAGATAAATATTTGTGAAATTCTAAAATGTATTACCGATATTGGGATTTTTATTCCAGTATTATATGATTTATGGGATAAACTTCTTGAGATGAACATTGTCTCTTATTTGCTCTCATCTTTTATTTTTACTGGAATATAACTGTCCTGAGAGCAATGACTTGATGTTTTGTATGATACATATACATATATATGTATATATAAAATAAGAAACCAGTGTATTCCTGGGAAAACAATTTTTTGAGAGAGATAATTTGACAATTACTTTAAACAAAAATTATAAAAGACATAAAAGTGAATATAAAATGACATTTCCTGTGTTGACAATTTAAAAGTCTTCTCTAAGTATTACATGGTCAAGAAGAGGAGAAATAAATCGCTTGACTTATTTCTGACAATATGTTCTTATGATAAATGAAAAATCTTTTATGTAGTTTAAATTTTAGGGTAAGTGATGACAAGTAGGCTTCCCAGGTGGCACTAGTGGTAAAGAATCCACCTGCCAATGCAGGAGACACAGAGACTCAGTTGGATCCCTGGGTCAGGAAGATCCCCTGCAGGAGGAAGTGGCAACCCTCTCTAGTATTCTTGCCTAGAGAATCCCATGGACAGAGGAGGCTCCAGTCTAAAGGGTCTCAAAGAGTCAGACACAACTGAAATGACTGAGCATACACACAAGCATATATGACCCATTTTTAAATGAAAACATGTATATTTATTTCCTCAATTAAAATTTTTATGTTATCAATAATTTAGATACATTAGCTTGAAAATGGTTTTAATTATGTTAAATTACATTGTGATCTTGGGGGTGAGATTTATATTCTATATTAACCTTTCCTAATAACTCTGCTTATATTTCTGCAAATATAAGCAATGTGTGTATCCTATTAGATTTAAATACTGAGTATACATGTTCACTGCTATTAGTTTTCTATGACTGTCACAATCAAGTACACAGACTAGGTGGCTTAAAGCAATAGAAGTCTATTCTCTCACAGCTTGGAGACTAGAAGTTTGAAAACAAGGTGTCCCCGGAGCCATGTTCTCTCTGAATGCTCTAGGGGATAGTCTGTTCCATGCCTTTCTTTTGGCTTCTGCTGTCAATAGCAATGCTTGTCCTTTCTTAGCCTGTAACTACATTTCTACAATCTACACCTTCATCCTAATATACGGTTCTTCTCATATGTCTCTTTTCTGTGTTTCTTCTCCTCTTCTTCCTACAATACCACACTGTATTAAGTGCTTGCTCTACTCCAATATGACTTCGTCTTTATTTGATTACAGTTGAAAGACTCTATTTCCAAAAACACATCATATTCACAGATACCTGGGGAAAAGTATTTGACCATGTATTTGGGGGCTGCACAATTCAACCCATAACAGTCACATATATCATCTTAGTCAATTCTATTTTGAGAAGGATGTTTAAAATCATAGATAGGATCATGGTATTAGATAAACTTGTTAGTAATCACATTTTGCCTTTATGGACTATATACCTTAAGAGACTTACTTAACTCTGTGGGCCTCAGTTTCTTCACAAGGAACATGTGCTAACAATAGTACACACATAAAAGGTTTTAGGAATTGGAGAAGGCAATGGCACCCCACTCCAGTACTCCTGCCTGGAAAATCCCACGGACGGAGCAGCCTGGTAGGCTGCAGTCCATGGGGTCGCTGAGGGTCAGACACGACTGAGCAACTTCACTTTCACTTTTCACTTTCATGCATTGGAGAAGGAAATGGCAACCCATTCCAGTGTTCTTGCCCGGAGAATCTCAGGGACGGTGGAGCCTGGTGGGCTGCCGTCTGTGGGGTCGCACAGAGTCAGACACGACTGAAGTGACTTAGCTTAGCTTAGCTTATATCCAGAAGAGTGCCAGGGATATAGTAAATGCAAAGGAAATTTCAGTGTCTGTTCTTCCTATTACTACGACTACTTGAGTTTTGAACAAGTTTCATGGAATGGTTCCATAGAGAGACTGAAATTCTCTCTACCTTTTACAATATCGTGTTTATTTACCAGTTAATATAATAAACATACATCTTGGTAAAGGCTATTTGAAAAATTTGGCCAGAATTCAATGACAATGATCAGTTTAGAACTAAAGAAAATGTGATATAGATAGATGAATGGATAGATAGAGGTAGATATAAGAAAATATACAATCAGTAACAGCAAACATTTTTTATCCTCTGCTCAAATTCATGGGGTATTAATAGGCTAAAATGCAGTTTGAATCTGTGAGGGGGTTGAAAGTAATATTATATAGTAGTTTCCAAACTCACTTTCCATGAATATTTTTCTTTTTGTCCATATTACACACATCATGTTGGATTTAGTTCCCTGACAAGGGATCAAACCCACAACCCCTGCATTGGAAGCTCAGAGTCTTAATCACCAAACCACCAGGGAAGTGCCTCCATGAACCAAATTTTTATGGTGTATCTTGGGAAAGGTACATTCCTTAGAACATGCATTGAGAGATAATGTAGACAAGCAATAGATAATTGAGAGTAAAATAAAAGCAAAAAACAAAGTACAATAATGTGGCTTAAATAATACAGATATTAGTGAACAATCTAATCTCTTAAACATATACTTTTAACACTAATACATCTAAAAAGTTTATTTATTACAGTATTCAGAATAACATTAGATATTGTTTTTAGGGATTTTGCTGCTGAAATTATTAACACTAAAACCTACAAACAAAATGTTTTGGTTGGAAGACTCAATATTGTCAAGATGTCAGTTCTTCCCAACTTGATTTATAGATTCAGTGCAATCCAAACCAAAATCCCAGAAAGTTGTTTTATGAATATGAACAACGTGAATCCTAAAGTTTATATGGAGAGCTAAAGACTTAGAATAGCCAACACAATATTAGAGGATAAGGACAACATTTGAGGACTGTTACAACCAGCTTCCAATAAAGCTATAGTAAGTGAGATAGTGTGATAGTGGTGAAAAAAGAGACAAATTGATCAACAGAACAGAACAGAGAGGTCAGAAATAGACCGATGTAAACCTTTGGACTGATCTTTGATAAGGACTACTTGACATCTACATGCAAAGAAAGGAATTTAGACACAGACCTTACACTTTTCATGAAAAGTAACTTAAAATGAATCTAAACTAAAACCCTAAACTATAAAACTTCTAGTAGATAATAAAGAAGAAAAGCTGAATGACCTTGAGTATGGTGATGACTTTTAGATATAACATAAGATATGATCTACAGAAGAAATTTAGAAAGTTGTACTTAATTACAATTAGAAATATCTGCTCTGCAAAAGACAATGTCTAGGAAATAAAAAGACAAGTTATATACTGTAAAAGTCTCTTTGACAATGATATATCCAATAGATAACTGTTATATAATATGTCTAAATAACTCTTAAAACTCAACTAGAAGAAACCAAGTAGCCTAATTTTAAAATGGCCAGAAGACTTGAACAAACATCTCACTGAAGAAGATATGTAGATAGCAAGTAAGCATATGAAAACAGGTTCAGCATGTTATCATTATGGAATTTCAAATTAAAATAACACTGAGATACCACTACACACCAAGTAGAATGGTCAAAATCCAAAACTTTAACAATGCCAAATACTGGCAAGGACGTGGAGTGGTGGGTGGGAACTCTCATTCACTGATGGCAGGGAAGCAAAATGATACAAACACTTTGGAACACAGTTTGACATTCAACATATAGCACAAAACTTAGATATACTCTTATACTACAGTTGAACAGTCATTCTCTTTGGTACTTACCTGTGCTGTGCTTAATCGTTCAGTCATGTCCAACTCTTTGTGACCCCATGGAGTGTAGCCCACCAGGCTCCTCTGTCCATGGGGATTCTCCAGGCAAGAATACTGGAGTGGGTTGCCATGCCCTCCTCAGGAGCAGAAAACATCTCCACATGAAAACCTGCAAATGGATGTTTTAGTTCAGTTGCTCAGTCATGTCTGATTCTTTATAACCCCATGGACTGCAGCCCACCAGGCTTCCCTGTCCATCACCAACTCCTGGAGCATGCTCAAACTCATGTCCATAGAGTCAGTGATGTCATCCAATCATCTCATTCTCTGTGATCCCTTCTCCTCTTGCCTTCAATCTTTCCCAGCATCAGGGTGTTCTAATAAGTCAGTTCTTCGCATCAGGTGGCCAAAGTATTGGAATTTCAGCTTCAGAATCAGTCCTTCCAATGCATATTCAGGACTGATTTCTTTTAGCATTGACTGGTTTGATCTCCTTGCAGTCCAAGGGACTCTCAAGACTCTTCTCCAATACCACATTTCAAAAGCATCAATTCTTTAGCACTGTTTTCTTTATAGGCCAACTCTCACATCCATGCAGACTACTGGAAAAACCATAGCTTTGACTAGATGGACCTTTGTCAGCAAAGTAATGTCTCTGATTTTTAATATTCTGTCTAGGTTTGTCATAGCTTTACTTCCATGCAGTCACCACCTGCAGTGATTCCGGAGCCCAGGAAAATAAAGTCTGTCACTGTTTCCATTGTTTCTCCATCTATTTGCCATGAAGTGATGGGACTGGATGCCATGATCTTCGTTTTCTGAATGTTGAGTTTTAAGCCAACTTTTTCACTCTCCTCTTTCACTTTCATCAAGATGCTTTTGAGTTCCTCTTCACTTTCTGCCATAAGGGTGGTGTCATCTGCATATCTGAGGTTATTGATATTTCTCCTGGAAATCTTGATTCCAGCTTGTGCTTTATCCAGGCCAGCATTTTGCATGATGTACTCAGCATATAAGTTAAATAACCAGGGTGACAGAATACAGCCTCTAGTACTCCTTTTCCAATTTGGAACCAGTCTGTTGTTCCATATCCAGTTCTAACTGTTGCTTCCTAACCTGTATACAGATTTCTCAGAAGCCAGGTCAGGTGGTCTGGTATTCCCATCTCTTTCAGAATTTTCCACAGTCTTTTGTGATCCACACAGTCAAAGGTTTGTCGTAGTCAGTAGAGCAGAAGTAGATGTTTTTCTGGAACTCTTGATTTTTCAATGATCCAACAGATGTTGGCAATTTGATCTTGGTTCCTCTGCCTTTTCTAAATCCCAGTTGAACATCTGGAAGTTCATGGTTCATATACTATTTAAACCTGGCTTGGAGAATTTTGAGCATTACTTTGCTAGCATATGAGATGAGCACAATTGTGTGGTAGTTTGAACATTCTTTGGCATTGCTTTTCTTTGGGATTGGAATGAAAATGGACCTTTTCCAGTCCTGTGGCCACTGCTGTTTTCCAAATTTGCTGGTATATTGAGTGCAGCACTTTAAAAGCATCATCTTTTAGCATTTGAAATAATTCATCTGGAATATAGTAGCTTTACTCATAATTGTCAAAGCTTGAAGCAACCAAGATATGCCTCAATATGTGAATGGATAAATACATTGTGAAATATCCAGATGATGGAATACTGTTCAGCACTAAAAGAAGTGAGCTATTGAACCAAAAGACATAAAGTAAACTTAAATGCATATTACTGAGTGAGAGAAGCCAATATGAAAAGGCTACATACCATACAATTCCAACTACTTGACATTCTGGGAAAGACAAAATACAGATAGAGGAAAAGTATCTGTGGTTGTCAAGGTTTATAGTGGGGGGAGATGAATAGAGTATAGAGGATTTTGGGGGTCAGAAAAATTATTCTGTATGATAATACATAAGGAATAGTTATCATTATACTTTCTGCATACTCATAAAATGTACAACACTAACAGTAAACCCTAATATAAATTATGAACTTAGGGTGATAATGATGTGTCATTATATATGTGCCTTGAATGTGACAGAAGCTCTGATGCAAGGTGTTAATTGTGAAGGGGTTTTGTGTGTTCAGGTACAGGGTTATACGGGAACTCTATACCTTGCTCTGTATTTTGCCACAAACCTAAACTTCTCTAAACTGTGGTTTCAATCACTTTATAGTCGTGTCCGACTCTTTCAACCCTATGGACTATAGCCCACTGGCTCCTCTATCCATGGGATTTCCCAGGCAAGTATAGTGAAATGGCTTGCCATTTCCTTCTCTAGGGGTCTTTCTGACCCAGGGATGAACCCATGTCTCTTATGTCTCCAACACTGGCAGGTGGTTTCTTTGCTACCAGCGCCACCTCTCTAAACCTTCAGTTCAGTTCAGTTCAGTCGCTCAGTCATGTTCAACTCTTTGCCACCCCATGGACTGCAGCACGCCAGGCTTCCCTGTCCATTACCAATTCCCGGAGCTTACTAAAACTCATGTCCATTGAGTTGGTGATGCCTTTCAACCATCTCATCCTCTGTCATCCCCTTCTCCTCCTACCTTCAATCTTTCCCAGCATCAGGATCTTTTCAAATGAGTCAATTCTTTGCATTGGGTGGCCAAAGTATTTTGAGTCTTAAGACTTAAATAAGTCTAAACCTGATCTTAAATGAGTCTAACTCTAAACCTTAAAGTTTATTAATTTAAAACAAATTGTTCACAGATGAAAGTGTGACTTACTTCCAAAGAATAGTTGTAGAAACAGTTGTACTTTTTTCTAAAATAAGAGGAAGGAACAAACATATGATGACTGTTATGAGGATCCATGGTCTATAATGGAAAAATTAACCTAGGCTCTTTGTAAATCCTTATGTAAGAAATCAAAGTTGGACACAGAATTTATGTAGTCTGTAAGTATTTATTTATTTATTTGGGTTTTTATTTTTAACAGTCATAAGCTCATGGATGCCAGAGACAGCTCACACTGGTTCACAAGAGTGCATTGTTAGTGTCTCTTCCCAACTCTGCCTTCAGTAATGTCTTGCAGGTCACTTAACATCAGTTATGGTGGAAGTATTCACACCATGGAATATGGAAAATTCTATGAATCAGAGTTTTAGTCCTTTGGGGAGGAATGTAGAGTCAACTGTTAAACAACAGGGCACCAGTAAGATCTCTGAAACCTCAGATTGACCAGACATCCTTCTCATTCCATTTTCTGTGTGTAGCAGAGGCCATGACTCATTATTAGAGTTTGAAAAATATAGGTTGAACTGATGAAGGCATTTGAAAATGATTTGCAGTGATGTTATGATCGAAGCCAATTGAGAGAATTTAGGTGGAAGTATAGTGAGAAATAAAGTTGAAATGAATTTGATAAGGCATCTCACTCAGATAGAAAGAAAAAAAAGAATGCATTTTCATGTCGATGTATGGCAAAACCAATATAATATTGTAAAGTAATTAGCCCATAATTAAAATAAATAAATTTATATTTAAAAATAAACAAAAATAAATAAAAAAAGAAAAACCATGAAAAAAAAACAGAATTAAAATAGGAAACTCAATATGCTCATTATAGTGGATGGCAGAGATATAAGAAGAAATAAAAAGTTTTACATGTTGAAGAGAGTGAGACAAAACCTTCATTTTAAGAAGAGTTTTGGGGCAAAAATCCAAAAGGCAGGATACAGATTAATAAATTGGGGTGTAGAAATGGAGATATTAAAGAGCACTGCTCCCTTTGGAGAACCTGTTCCCTTCAGACTTTGGTCTGCTCCTACAGGTAGGTGCCTTGTTTCCTTTTAGAAACCACAAGCTTCTCTGAGCGATATGTGCCTAACCTGTGAAACAAGTGTGATGAACTAGAAGGTCTGATTATGCTGGTAGAGAGAAAGGAAAAAATCCAAGGTATACAGCGGGTAGATTATTTAAATGGGGAGAATATTCAAATGGGGAGGATATGAGGATATTATAGACTGAAATGGGAAAAGGAAAAAAAAGTAGGGGTATTAGTATGGCAATTTAAAAAAAAAATCATTGAGTTCAGGAAATTAGAATAGTTAACTTTTACTAAGGATAACATAGGTGTTTTTCTAAATGTTTTATATGCAATATATATTTTAATTCTCACAAAATCTAAAAGTTAGGCAGTTTTTATTCCTATTTTTACAAGGAACTGAGAGATTTCTTATGCTGGAACCTGCCACAGATACATAATTTTACCCAAAATTCTGACTCCTGATTGTGTAGGCTGGTAGACAGAAGCCTATAATTAGAGACCTGTTTGATAACTTATCCAACTCATTTACTACTTTGCTCTCCATTTCCTTATTCAACAAACAGCCACAATGTTTTCTTTCCCATCTAAATTTTAGGGCTATTTTGAAATTGTACTTTATGAAAGTTAAACTATGACAGATATGCAGAATATTTCTCATAAAAAAATAGACAAAAGGACATAAGAATGTTAAGAGGATGAAAATCAAGTGGCTTAATCTTGAATGTCCTTGATTACTTCATTAATGTAGATGGGGTCATATACTAAAAAGGAAGAGCTACACATTGGAAGTATAAGCGACGGAAAAAAGTTCTGGACAAGTTAATACCAGATGATCCCCAGTAGTTCTACTATTTTTACCCTAGTTGGATAATGGGACATTTGCCAGACCATAACAAAGGAAATTCCAGATTATGATTTAGCAGATACTCTTATGTTGGCTTCAGTGCCATTTTGCTTTCTATTGAGTCTGTCAACATTCATACCATCTTCTATTAGTGTGTCAGACATACAATTCCACTCACTATGGAAACAGATTTCTCGTGAGAATGTGAACATTAGGATGACAACAACTTTGGACACGTATACCCACACAGAGTTTTCCTTTCTGAGTTTTTGCTTTTGCTTCACTGGCTGAAATAAGAAAATGCAGAAATAAAGCCGGAAGGGTTTGGAGGTTTATTTTTGCTATTTGTTTGAACCAGAATATGAGTTTGCTTCTATTTTCAGTGCTGTTGTTGTTTAGTCCAAATGATTTCACTTTCCTTTTTACAATGCAGCAAATCTTAACAGCATAATGAAAGTATGGGTGGGAAACATTATTATTACATCTTTTGCTATTTTGGCTCAAAGAATGAGTGTGGAAAAAAAAAGGCAAGGGGAAAATTATGACTATGCCCACCCACAATTGGAAAACGCTCCCTAGTTTTTACAGTAATTAAAGTCCAGTTTCTGGCTGGAGGCTGTATGTGTATAAACCCTGGAGATAACATAAAAATGGCTTTATGGGCATCCTCTGAGAGAGAGGATGTTCAATCAGATTCCAAGAACTCAAGAACATGTGCTTTACAAGAAAGAAAGCCAAAATACAAACTTGCCTGTAAGAACTACAATTACCATATGGAAAATTGATCCCATAAACTAAGAAGAAAAACAATAAAGGAATATCTTTTGAATCCCACTATGCCAGTTAAGTGATATAGTCCTGCTTTTCATCCTAATTAAAAAATGTTTAGTTAAAAGGGATCGTTTGATTAGTAACTCAAGTGTCATTTCTTTTTATCTTAGCAAGCCTGCTACAGTCTGATACATTTTGTAAAAATAACCCATTTTTCCAAAGGAAAGATATGATTACTTTCATTGATTTCCTGTACTATAAGTTATTTTGGGTTACTGTTTATGTTTTCTTTCAAATAAAGGTATATCTTGTTTAAGTTGTAAGGAGTCTCCCGATAAATAGGGAGAAAATAAATCATCTCTGCATTTTGGGTATTTATTTATTCATTTTATTTGCTTATAATTAGTAAGGCAGAGTAGAGTTCAATGGTGAGAGTATAAACTACAATTAGCATAAACTCCATCCTTATATAAAATATTTTACATGATTTTTACTATTAATTCCAAATGAAACAGGACGTGATGAAAAATAATTGTATCTTATAAAATTTTATATTTTTCATAGGGCCTTATACTTTCCTTATGGTTTATAATATTTAAAATTTACTTCAGTCAATTTAAGAATACTTACTTTAATTGTTCCTTCTAGATAATTACCATTTGCTGGAGGATTACTTCTATTTGTGTTTTATTATTTTGCATTGTGCACTTATCTTTTTGCAGGGATTTTAGTTTTTGATAGAAAGTCCACTGACTGTCTTGTAAAATTATCTCTCTAGAACAGATTTGCCTTTATTTCTGCTCTGCACTCTCTAAATATCATGTGTTCTGGATCCAATTTTATATTACTCTTACCAAGATTTCCCACAGTAGGGTAAATTTGAACTCCCTACCAGAACAAATATGGTGTTGTGGTATTTATTTGTTCCAAAAAACTTTTCATTTTTCCCTTTCAGATCCCTAGGGAGAAAAAAGTTTTCTTGCTGTGGATAGAATGTATGTATTCTACTCCAAATGAAACTACCAGCTTTCATGAGTTCTGACTCTGCACAGAATTTTCACTTTCAACTCTTTGCCTCAGATAGTTTCAGATGTATTCTTCCATCACCACTGTGCAGACATTAACTTCAAGATTCTTACTATTCTTACTATTTAGATCTTATGCAAATCTGATGATCCTCCAGGATCGGGGCAGAATGAGTTTGTATCCTTATTGCTCTGCCTTTTAGTTTCCTTTTCATTGGATAGCATTTAGGGACTTCCCTCTATTTCTAAATTCAATTCAGTAGGCTCAAATTCGGCATTTTAGTCAGTTCGTAGTAGAAGATATTCCTCTTACTTTCCTAGAAATCTGAAAGGACCTTTGCATTTATTTTATAAAATAGGACATCAGGTGCACAGACTTGGATACTTTTGTAATTCATGATTCATAACTCTTACCATTGTTCTTTTGCAGCCTGCTTTTACTTATCTTTTTGAATAATTAGTATGTTCAAGACTATCACTAAATAATACTCAAGATCTTGATGATAAGGTAGAACAGTGGGCAAAATGAATGATTTTGAATGAGCAGTAAAAATGAATAATTCACAGTAAGACCCTGTCATATACATGAATCTTAACAATAAGCTGTTAAGTGTTAATAAGCTCCAAAAGTGGATATCACTATTATGCTCACTTTTGGGCTGCCCTGGTGGCATAGACAGAAAATAATCTGTCTGGAACGTGGGAGACCTGGGTTCGATCCCTGGGTTGGGAAGATCCCTTGGAGGAGATTCTTGCCTGGAGAATCCCTATGGATACAGGAGCTTGGCAGGCTATAGTCCATGGGGTCGCACAGAATTGGACACAACTGAGCAACTAAACACAGCACAGAGCGCAGCACGTGCTCACTTTCAAAAGTCATGAAAGCAAAACAAAGCAAGATATTATTGACTACTAACTGCAGGATGAAGTTTGCCTTTGGTGATATCTGAGAACTTCTGTAAGAATAGGATGGTACAAGTAGGAAACACTACATGGTTAGATGCAGATTTTTTTTTTCCAACTCAAAATAACATGTAATGCGGTGTTTCAAAGAATAGCAAAGAGAGATAAGAAAGCCTTCCTAAGTGAACAATGCAAAGAAGTAGAGGAAAACAATAGAATGGGAAAAACCAGAGATCTCTTCAAGAAAATTAGAGATACCAAGGGAATATTTCATGCAAAGATGGGCACAATAAAAGACAGAAACAGTATGGATCTAACAGAAGCAGAAGATATTAAGAAGAGGTGGCAAGAATTCACAGAACGACTATACAAAAAAAAAAGATCTTAATGACCCAGATGACCAAGATTGTGTGATCACTCACCTAGAGTCAGACATCATGGAGTGGGAAGTCAAGTGGGCCTTAGGAAACATCATTATGAACAAAACTAGTAGAGGTGATGGAATTCCAGTTGAGCTATTTCAAATCCTAAAAGATGATGCTGTGAAAGTGCTGCACTCAACATGCCAGCAGATTTGGAAAACTCAGCAATGGCCACAGGTCTCCAAAACGTAGGTTTTCATTCTAATCCTAAAGAAGGGCAATGTCAAAGATTGTTCAAACTACCACACAATTGTATTCATTTCATATGCAAGCAAAGTCACACTCAAAATTCTCAAAGCTAGGCTTCAACAGTACATGAACCAAGGACTTCCAGATGTTCAAGTTGGATTTAGAAAAGGAAGAGGAACCAGAGATCAAATTGCCAACATCTGTTGGCTCATAGAAAAAGCAAGGGGAATTCAGAAAAACATCTACTTCTGCTTCATTGACTATGATAAAGCCTTTGATTGTGTGGATCACAACAAACTGTGGAAAATTCCTAAAGAGATGGGCATATCAGACCACCTTACCTGCCTGCTGAGAAACCTGTATGCATGTCAGGAAGCAACAGCAAGAACCAGACATGGAACGATGGACTGGTTCCATATTGGGAAAAGAATACTGAAGGCTGCATATTGTCACCCTGATTATTTAACTTCCATGCAGAGTACATCATGTGAAGTGCTGGGCTAGATGGATCACAAGGTAGAATCAAGATTGCCAGGAGAAATTTCAATAACCTCAGATATGCAGATGACACCACCCTTATGGCAGAAAGCGAAGAAGAACTAAAGCACCTCTTGTTGAAGGTGAAAGAGGAGCATGGAAAAGCTGGCTTAAAATTCAACTTTTAAAAAAAACTAAGATTATGGTATCCAGTCCCATCATTTCATGACAAATAAACAGCATCTGTGGCAATAATGTTAAGTCAAGCTTTTTGAGAAAGGTGAAGAAAATATGATTTTATAGAGAAAAGATAAAAACCGTAAGTCCCCTATATATGAACCTTTCAGTTGGGAACTTTCAAAGATGCAAACATGAGTTTGCATGCGTAATCACTTAAGTTAGTTCACATGTCTGGCATATATTGTCATGTGCATAGATGTTCTACAAAATTTTCTGTGCACTTTACTGTACGATGTGTTTATTTCATGCCCAGGATGTCCTGAAGCAAGCACAAAAGCAGCAGTGGTGTAGCTGGTAATGTTAAGAGGTGCCAGCTGTTGTACTGTACTGCTGTATAGGCCAAATTTGTTGGACTTAATGATTTCAGAGGGGAACTTATTCATATGTAGGGGACTTACTGTAACAGAAAAAAAAATGTTATTCTCACCTTTTTTTTTCCCAGAGAGAGGAAAAATTAATCAAGTCTTTGGTGACTATCTGGGAAATTTACAATTGCTACATGGACAAAGAGTGCTCTGAAACTGATTGTAAATTAATCTACTCCCTCTAACTTTCAGAATATTCTCCCTGACTTCTCCCTAGCCTGGGGGTTCTGAAGAATAGACTAGTTATTAAGGTATTTTCTAAGTAGCAGGTTAACTTCTTTTTTAATAACTGTATTTATTTATTTAGGCTGTGCTGGGTCTTCAAGGGTACGCGGGCTTTTCTCTAGTTGCAGGGATCAGGAGTTACTCTCTAGTTGCAGTGTGTGAGCTTCTCATTGTGTGGCTTCTCTTGTCGTGGAGCACAGGCTTTAGTGTGTGCAGGTTTAAGCAGTTGCAGCTCATGGGCTCAGTTGGGTTTCCTAGGTGGTGCAGTGGTAAAGAATCTTCCTGTCAATGTAGGAGAGACCCAGGTTTAATACCTGGGTCAGGAAGATACCCTAGAAGAGGAGGAAATGGCAACCAACTCCAGTATCTTGCCTGTCCATGGATAGAGGAGCCTGGCGGGCCTCAGTCCATAGGGTGGCAGAGTCGGACACAGCTGAACATGCACACATGTGGGCTCAGTAATTGCAGCTCCTATGCACTAGAGCACAGGCTCAATAGTTGTGGCACATGGGCCTGGTTGCCCTGTGGAATGTGGGATCCTCCCAGACCAAGGATCGAACCCATGCCACCTGCATGGCAGGTGGATTCTTTACCACTGAGCCACCAGGGAAGCTTCTAGTAGATTAACTCAAGATGGTGTAGTCCCCTTTCTTCCTACTCCTTGCTAAGTACAACTATAAACGTTGGAAATAACATGAGACACAATCAAAGAAGAGTTCTCAAAGGTTCTAAGAAGAAGATGAACTTGTTTAGAACACCAGGACTTGAGGAACTATATAGCGGCCACCCAGCAGAAGAGAGTAACCCAGATCCGTTATTTCTTGAACTTCAACCTAACAACAGAAGGAAGGTCGGGCAGGCTTATTCTTCCCTAGGGTGGAATAGGACTCTGACAATATCAGGGAAGCCCAAAAGCACTGAGATGGGTCAGGATCTCTGCCAACAATAAGCAACTACTGGAAATGCCCTCTTATTGCTTGTATCAGCAAATGCTCACTCATTAGACTTTTTTCCTCTATGGGATACTTGGTTTTAACTCATATGTGAATAATCTTCCCATAAAGTAGCACTGAAATGAAACTGAGAATGCGTTCTTTCAAAAAGAGTTGACTTTTTACCTCTGCTTTGAGAAAGACTCACTACCTGCTAAAAACTACTACAGTCTCCTTCATGCAGCTTAACATAAATATCTTAGTTTCAGCTTTCCTGGTTTCAAATACGAGTCTCAGGATCACATACCAAAATGATCACTGTCAGATTTAGCATTTACTTACAAAGTTAAATTCCAGTTTATCTCTCTTTATCATAAAATATTAATTCTCTAAAGGCCATCAATGCATTAATCATCGTATTTTATCTATGTTGGCACAAAAGTAATTACCTTTTTGAACCCTGAATTTTAAATCATTATAACTAGGCTCAAACACATCTTTATTAATCAAAATAGGAAACATTACAATCAACATATTTTTGCCAACAAGAAATGTTTGTTTATTCCTATAGCATAAAGAAAACAGGCTTTGGGATTTGACAAACTCTTGGAAAGCATTTTCTGTGTCCTGCTGGTTGTGGAAGCATTTTCCCTGGAAAAAGTTGAGATACTTGAAGAAGTGGTAGTCAGTTGGCAAGAGGTCAGGTGAATATGACAAATGAGGCAAAATTTCATAGCCCAATTTGTCCAACTTTTGAAGCATTGATTGTGCAACGTGTTGAGCATTGTTGGAGAGAAGAATTGGGCCCTTTTTGTTGACAAATGCCTACTGCAGGCCTTGCATTTTTTGGTGCATCTCATCGACTGCTGAGCATACATCTCAGATGTAATTGTATCACCGGGATTCAGAAAACTGTAGTGGATCAGAAGGGTAGCAGACCACCAAACAGAAATAAGTTTTTTGGTGCAAATTTGGCTTTGGGAAGTGCTTTGGGGCCTCTTCTCAATCCAAACATTGAGCTGGTCTACACCGGATGTTGTATAAAATCCACTTTTCATCACACATCACAATCCAACTAATGGTTCATTGTTACACAGAATAAGAGAAGACAACACTTCAAAACAACAATTTGTTTGACTTTTGGTCAGCTCTTGAGGCACCCACTTATCAAACTTTTACACCTTTCCAATTTGATTCAAATGTCAAATGACTGTAGAATGGTTGACATTGAGTGCTTAGGCAACTTCTCCTATAGTCATAAGAGGATCAGCTTTGATGATTTTTCTCTATTGGTCGTTGTCAACTTTCAATGACCAGGCACTACACTCATAATTTTCAAGGCTGTCCTTTTCTTTGCAAAACTTCAACCACCATTGCACTGTATTCATTAGCAGTTCCTGGGCCAAATATTTTGCTGATGCTGCAAGTTGTCTCTGCTGCTTTATGACCCATTTTGAACTTGAATAAGAATATTTCTCGAGTTTGTTTTTTGTCTAACATCATTTCCTCAGTCTAAAATACCTATAAAATAAGCAACAAGTCATAAATCATTAGCAAAATCATAGGAAGTAATGCACGTTAAAATGATGTGTAACATAACCACGTTTAAGAATGTATTCCAACATACAAAGGCAAAGCTCAACAATGCAAAGCCACAATTAGTTTTACACCAAACTAATAGAATCTATTTATTTGTAGAAGCATGGATCTTCAGAGAAACTGTCTGTTCACTATACAGAGCAGCTGCTCAAGTAGACTTTTTGATTCAGTTCAGTTCAATTGCTCATGTCTGACTCTTTGCTACCCCATGGACTGCAGCATGCCAAGCTTCCCTGTCCATCACCAACTCCTGCAGCTTGCTCAAATTCATGTCCATCAAGTTGGTGATGTCATACAACTGTCTCATCCTCTGTCTTTCACTCCTTCTTCTGCTTCAATCTTTCCCAGCTTCGGGGTCTTTTCCAACAAGTCAGTTCTTCCTATCAGATGGCCAAAATATTGGAGTTTCAGCATCAGTATCTGTCCTTCCAATGACTATTCAGGATTGATTTCTTTTAGGATTGACTAATTTTATCTCCTTGCAGTCCAAGGGACTCTCAAGAGTCTTCTCCAATGCCACATTTCAAAAGCATCAATTCTTTGACACTCTGCTTTCTTTATAGGCCAACTCTCACATCCATACATGACTACTGGAAAAACCACAACATTGACTAGATGGGCCTTTGTCAGGAAAGTAATGTCTCTGCTTTTTAATATTCTGTCTAGGTTTGTCATAGCTTTACTTCCAAGGAGCAAGCATCTTTTAATTTCATGGCTGCAGTCACCATCTGCAGTGATTCTGGAGCCCAAGAAAATAAAGTCTGTCACTGTTTCCATTGTTTCCCTATCTATTTGCCATGAAGTGATGGGACTGGATGCCATGATCTTTGTTTTCTGAATGTTGAATTTTAAGACAACTTTTTCACTCTCCTTTTTCACTTTCATCAAGAGGCTCTTTAGTTCCTCTTCACTTTCTGCCATAAGGGTGGTGTCATCTGAATATCTGAGGTTACTGATATTTCTCCTGGAAATCTTGATTCCAGCTTGTGCTTCATCCAGGCCAGCATTTCACATGATGCACTCTGCATAGAAGTTAAATAATCAGGGTGACAATATACAGCCTTCAGTACTCCTTTCCCAATTTGGAATCGGTTTGTTTTTCCGTGTCTGGTTCTAACTCTTGCTTCTTGACCTGCATACAGATTTCTCAGGAGGTAGGTAAGGTGGTCTGGTATTCCCATCTCTTAAAGAATTTTCCACAGTCTGTTCTGATCCACACAGTCAAAGGCTTTGGCAAAATCAATAAAGCAGAAGTAGATATTTTTCTGGAATTTTCTTGTTTTTTTTTTTTTGATGATCCAACGGATGTTGGCAATTTGATCTCTGTTCCTCTGCCTTTTTAAAATCCAGCTTGAACACCTGGAATTTCACAGTTCATGTACTGTTGAAGCGTGACATGGAGAATTTTGAGCATTATCAGGGATCCCTGAGAGCTCAGTTGGTAAAGAATCCACCTGCAATGCAGGAGACCCCGGTTTGATTCCTGGGTTGGGAAGATCCCCTGGAGAAGGGAAAGGCTACCCACTCCAGTATTGCCCGTTGACTTTTTGATTACTTAAATGCAATTAATATATGCTGGTGATTCTGTAAAAACTTGAAGGCTAATTATTGGTGTATGCAGTCAAGGCACTGAAGCATATTTCAGGGAAAATTTTTTGCATTTTGATTAAAATGTTTAAGAGCTATTCATCACTGTCATTAATTTTAAATTGATGAGGGTCATCATTTATTTTTCTCCTGAGTTTCCATTTGGGATTTTTAAACATCATTTAAAAATATAATGATATTCAACTTGAAGAGATATTTTGATGCATGTTCCAGATGATTATTTTTTAAACAGCTACCTAAATATTTTGCCATATATATAAAAGAAATATTTTATTTTGAATTAAGTTATTAAAAACTAGAAGCTAAATTCAAGTGCATAAATTTGTGGGAACAACAAATAATTCACTCTACTGAAACCTGATTTATCCTAAATGAAAGGTTTTGTATTAATAACAGCACGGCTAATATGGGCTTTAATGGTGGCTCATATGGTAAAGAATCTGCCTGCAATGCAGGAGACCTGGGTTCAATCCCTGGGTTGGGAAGATTCCCTGGAGAAGAGAATGGCAACCCACTCCAGTATTCTTGCCTGGAGAATCCCATGGACAGAGGAGCTTGGTGGGTCGCAAAGAATCAGACCCTCTGAGTGACTAACACACACTAACTCATTTATCCTGGAGAAGGGAACAGTTACTCACTCCAGTATTCTGGCCTGGAGAATTCCATGGACTCTATAGTCCATGGAGTGTCAAGGAATCAGACACGACTGAGTGGCTTTCACTTTCATTGCTAATATAGTTATTGATTTAGCTTAATATGCCACATTCAATCTTAACTTGTATTCATATAACATTATTGTTCTTGTTTAGTTGCTAATTTGCATCTGACTCTTTGCCATCCCATGGACTGTAGCCCACCAGGCTCCTCTGGTCATTGGATTTTCCAGGCAAGAATACTGGAGTCGGGTGCCATTTCCTTCTCCAGGGAATGTTCCCAACTCAGGAAAGGAAATCATGTCTCCTGCATTGTAGGCAGATTCTTTACCACTGAGTCACCAGAGAAGCTCAGGGTATAACAATGTCAACCATTGTAATAGCATTAGAGAAAATAAACCCATAAAGCATTCACAAAATGTAGCTTATACTGAAATTTTTGTCACTTCACAAAAGACATGCACATAAACAATAAATAGAAGTCTTAGTCCTAAAATTCAATTGAGAAAGTGAAAAATCTTAGTAATATGTAACTATGTTTTGAATCTAGAACCCTATTGACTCAGAATTTTTCATCAAATTCTCAACCATATTTTCCAGAATTTATCAACTCATTGCATCAGTGGTCTCATGCATAGTGTACACCACAATCACACAAGCAGCTTTTTCAAAACAGAGATTCTTGGAATTCACAAAAGATACACAAGTAAAATCTCTAAACATGGAGCTTAAAAAATTTAGTTTTTAAGATTTTCAGGTAATTTTAGAATAAACAATTTGAGAACTCTAAACTAGATGATCTCTAACTTAATTCTTGCATTCAAATTCTATGATATAACTTGGATACCTTCATTAATCAATAATTAGGCATATATTAATTTTTAAATTTATTTTTAATTGGTGGATAATTGTTTTACAATATTGTATTTCTTTCATATATCAACATGTATCAGCCATAGGTATATGTATGCCCCTCCCTCTTGAAAATCTCTCTCACCTCTCACCCTATCCCACCCCTCTAGGTTATCACAGAACACTGAATTTGAGCTCCTAGCATAATACAGTAAATTTCCACTGGCAAAGTAATGTATAAGTTTCAATGCTACTCTCTCAATCCATCCCTCCCTCTCCTTGCCCTGCTGCACTGTGTCTGCTTTCTACGTCTGTGTCTCCACTGCAGTCCTAGAGAGAGGTTAGTCAATACATACCATCTTTCTAGATTCCATACATATGCATTAATCTATGATTTTTATCTTTCTCTTTCTGACTTACTTCACTCTGTATAACAGGCTGCAAGGTCATCCATTTTAACTGAGTTAAATACATTCCTTTTTCTGGCTGAGTTACATTCCATTGTGTTTATGTTTCACAAATTCTTTATCCATTTATCTGTCGATGGACATATACATTGCTTCAATGTCCTAGCTATTGTAAATAGTGCTGTGATGAACATTGGGGTGCATATCGATAATGGGTTCCTCAGGGTATATGGCCAGTAGTGGGATTGGTGGGTCATATAGCAGTTTTCAGAGAAGGCAATGGCACCCCACTCCAGCCCTCTTGCCTGGAAAATCCCATGAATGGAGGAGCCTGGTGGGCTGTAGTCCACGGGGTCGCTAAGAGTCAGACACGACTGAGCAACTTCACTTTCACTTTTCACTTTCATGCATTGGAGAAGGAAATGGCAACCCACTCCAGTGTTCTTGCCTGGAGAATCCCAGGGACGGGGGAGCCTGGTGGGCTTCTCTCTATGGGGTCGCACAGAGTCGGACACGACTGAAGCAACTTAGCAGCAGCAGCATGGCAGTATTATTCCTAGTTTTTTAAGGACTCCCCATACTATTCTCCGTAGTGGCTATATCAATTTGCATTCCCACCAATAATGTAAGAGGGCTCACTTTCTCCAAAGCCTCTTCAACATTTTTTGTTTTGTAGATTTTTTGACAATGGCCATTCTGACCAGTGTGAAGTGATATCTCATTGTAGTTTTGATTTGCATTTCTCAAATAATAAATGATGCTGAGCATTTTTTCATGTGTTTATTAGCCATCTAAGAAATGTCTATTTAGGTCTTCTGCCCACTTTTTGATTGGGTTGTATTTGTGGTATTGAGCTGAATGAGATGCTCCTATATTTTGGAGATTAATTATTTGTCAGTTTTTTAATTAGCATTATTTTCTCCCATTCTGAGGGTTGTCTTTTCATCTTGTTTACAGTTTCCTTTGGTGTGCAAAAGCTTTTAAGTTTAATTAGGCCCCATTTATTTATTTTTGTTTTTATTTCCATTAATTCAGGAGGTGGGTCATAGTAGAAGGAAAGGACTCAAAGATCAGAGCAGAAATAGATCAAAAAGAAATAAAGGAGACAATAGCAAAGATCAATAAAACTAAAAGCTGGTTCTTTGAGAAGATAAACAGTAAAGTCTCCAAATCACAATTATGGAGAGAATTACTAATCAGACCATTCACAATGGCAAAACAAAGCAAAGAAACTATACGCATGACTTGGAGATATTTTGGGTTTAGTTTCAGATATTGGCAATAAATGGCATATTGCAATAAACTGAACTGCATGAAATTAAGTTTCTCAGTACACATATAAATTATGTTAACACTATATTGCAGTTTATTAAGTATGCAATAGCACAGTTTAAAAAAATGATGTACATCCTTAATTAGAAAATACTTTATTTCTAAAAACTGCTAACCTACCACTTAGCTTTCAGCAAGTCATAATTTTTTTTTTCAGCAGTAACATCAAAATCACTGATCACAAACCTCTGTAATGAATATAATAATAAAAAATGTTGGACATATTGCGGGAATTACCAAAACATAACACAGATACTAGAATTGAACAAATGTTGTTAGAAAAATGGTGCCAATAGATTTTCTAGATGCAATGTTGCCATAAACCTTCAATTTGCAAAAAATAAAGTATACATGAAGCACAATAAAACAACATGCCTATATTTTTTCTGGCCTATTATAAATTTTTGAACTATGTTCTTCCCCTTCTTCCTGTAAGAATTCTTTTCTAACTACTATCTCCCTGTCTTTTAAAAGCCTGTAACAGTACCTCATAATTTAGCATACTTTTTTCCTATAGATTTCCTATAAAACCATTTTATCTCATAGCTAGATTCTTGGGATTAGGGACTAATGCCATATGTTATCATGTTTTCACACAATTAGTAGAACAATATTTAAAAGTATATAAATGTGAGTTTCAGTGGATAATCTTATTATTGATTTCATATATATAATTATGTACAAGCAATGCAGCAATTATATTTCAATTTATTTTTTTAATTTATGGAGAGCGCACTACAATAAACACACACACACAAAAATCACATTATTATTGTCCAGTTTAGGAGCTTGGGAGTTAGGTCATTTGATCTACTGCATACAACTATACCTCATATGGCTTCTGGGATCTCCTTCTTTTCCATATCTTGGTTTATGTTATTTTCCAGAGATTATAGCTTCCTCACGATAGGTATAGTAAGTGTAATATTATCTTTTGTTTTGAGAAACAAGATCCTTATCCATGCCTTTTCACAAAAACATTTCCACTACTTAGCTTTACCATGTCTTATATAGGTTAGTGTTTTGGAGATGTTTTAAAATTAGAATTTTATTAGCCATATATATTGGAGAAGGCAATGGCAATCCACTCCAGTACTCTTGTCTGGAAAATCCCATGGATGGAGGACCCTGGTAGGCTTCAGTCCATTGGGTTGCTAAGAGTCATACATGACTGAGCACTTCACTTTTACTTTTCACTTTCATGCATTGGAGAAGGAAATGGCAACCCACTCCAGTGTTCTTGCCTGGAGAATCCCAGGGATGGGGGAGCCTGGTGGGCTGCCGCACAGAGATGGGGTCGCACAGAGTCGGACACGACTGAAGTGACTTAGCAGTAGCAGCAGCCATATATATACACACACACACACATGTGGGAGATATATATATATATATATGGTATAGTTGTATGCAGGAGATCAAAAAACCTAATTCTCAAGCTCCTAAACTGGACAATAACAATGTAATTTTTTGTTTGTTTATTGTAGCATGCTCTCCATATATTTTATGTATATATGTTTATATATCCCTCCTTTGGGTTTTTTAACACATTAATTTGAATTTTTTTAAATAATAAGGCTTTTGCACCATAAGTACAAATTTAGTCAGGGAGATGACCTGAGTGGTTAGAAAAAGGTTTGAGTAGCTACATTCTAAAAGTTCGGCTCACCTAGAAAAATGGAAATAAAAACAAAACAAGTGGGAAGGGTAAAAAGTTTTTTCACTGCAAAGGAAACTGTAAACAAGGTGAAAAGACAACCCTCAGAATAGGAGAAAATAATAGCACATGAAAGTAACAAAGGATTAATCACCAAAATATACAATCAGCTCATACAGCTCAAAACCAGAAAAACAAGCAACCCAATCAAAAAGTGGTCAGAAGCCCTAAACAGACATTTCTCCAAAGAAGACGTACAGATGGCTAATAAACATATGAAAGGTGCTCAATATCACTCATTATTTGAGAAGTGCAAATCAAAACTACAATGAAATATCACTTCACACTGGTCAGAATGGCCATTGTCAAAAAATCTACAAGCAATAAATGCTGGAAAGGCTTTGGATAAAGGGAACCCTCTTGCAAGTGTTGGTGGTAATGCAAATTGATGTCATCACTATGGAGAATAGTTTGGATATTCCTTTAAAAACTAGGAATAAAACTGCCATATGATCCACCAATCCCTCTACTGGGCACATACTCTGAAGAAACCATAATCGAAAAAGACACATGCACCCCAGTGTTCATCACAGCACCATTTACAATAGCTAGGATATGGAAGCAATGTATATGTCCATCAACAGATGAATGGATAAAGAATTTGTGGCATCTTTGTCAGGTTTTGGTATTAGTGTGATTGTAGCCTCATAGAATGAGTTTGGAAGTTTACCTTCTTCTGCAATTTTCTGGAAGAGTTTGAGTAGTTTAGGTGTTAGCTCTTCTCTAAATTTTGGTAGAATTAAGCTGTGAAGCCATCTGGATCTGGGCTTTTGTTTGCTGGAAGATTTCTGATTACAGTTTCAATTTCCATGCTTGTGATGGGTCTGTTAAGATTTTCTATTTCTTCCTGGTTCAGTTTTGGAAAGTTGTACTTTTCTAAGAATGTGTCCATTTCTTCCATGTTGTCCATTTTATTGCATATAATTGCTGATAATAGTCTCTTATGATCCTTTGTATTTATGTGTTGTCCATTGTGAAAATTATAGGCCAATATCACTGATGAATATAGATGAAAAAATATTTAACAAAATTCTAGCAGTCAGAATCCAACAACACATTAAAAACATCATACACCATGACCAAGTGGGCTTTATCCCAGGGATGCAAGGATTCTTCAATATCCGCAAATCAATCAATGTAATACACCACATTAACAAATTGAAAAATAAAAGCCGTGTGATTATCTCAATAGATGCAGAGAAAGACTTTGACAAAATTCAACATCCATTTATGAGAAAAACTCTCCAGAAAGCAGGAATAGAAGGAACATACCTCAACATAATAAAAGCTATATATGACAAACCCACAGCAAACATTATCCTCAATGGTGAAAAACTGAAAGCATTTCCCCCAGAGTCAGGAATAAGACAAGGGTGCCCACTCTCACCACTACTCTTCAACATAGTTTTGGAAGTTTTGGCCACAGCAATCAGAGCAGAAAAAAAAAATAAAAGGAATCCAAACTGGAAAAGAAGTAAAACTCACACTGTTTGTAGATGACATGATCCTCTACATAGAAAATCCTAAAGACTCCACCAGAAAATTACTAGAAGTAATCAATGAACATAGTAAAGTTGCAGGATATAAAATCAACACACAGAAATCCCTTGCATTCCTATACACTAATAATGAGAAAATAGAAAGAGAAATTAAGGAAACAATTCCATTCACCATTGCAACAAAAAGAATAAAATACTTAGGAATATATCTACCTAAAGAAACTAAAGACCTATATATAGAAAACTATAAAACACTGGTGAAAGAAATCAAAGAGGACACTAATAGATGGAGAAATATACCATGTTCATGGATGGGAAGAATCAATATAGTGAAAATGAGTATACTACCCAAAGCAATTTATAGATTCAATGCAATACCTATCAAGCTACCAACGGTATTCTTCACAGAGCTAGAACAAATAACTTCACAATTTGTATAGAAATACAAAAAACTTCGAGTAGACAAAGCAATCTTGAGAAAGAAGAATGGAACTGGAGGAATCAACCTGCCTGACTTCAGGCTCTACTACAAACCCACAGTCATCAAGACAGTATGGTACTGGCACAAAGACAGAAATATAGACCAATGGAACAAAATAGAAAGCCCAGAGATAAACCCATGCACCTATGGACACCTTATCTTTGACAGGGGAGGCAAGAATATACAATGGAGAAAAGACAATCTCTTCAACAAGTGGTGCTGGGAAAACTGGTCAACCACTTGTAAAAGTATGAAACTAGAACACTTTCTAACACCATACACAAAAATAAACTCAAAATGGATTAAAGATCTAAATGTAGGACCAGAAACTATAAAACTCTTAGAGGAGAACACAGGCAAAACACTCTCCGAAATACATCATAGCAGGATCCTCTATGACCCACCTCCCAGAATACTGGAAATAAAAGCAAAAATAAACAAATGGGACCTAATTAAAATTAAAAGTTTCTGCACAACAAAAGAAACTATAAGCAAGGTGAAAAGACAGCCTTCAGAATGGGAGAAAATAATAGCAAATGAAGCAACTGACAAACAACTAATCTCAAAAATATACAAGCAACTCCTGCAGCTCAATTCCAGAAAAATAAACAACCCAATCAAAAAATAGGCCAAAGAACTAAATAGACATTTCTCCAAATAAGACATACAGATGGCTAACAAACACATGAAAAGATGCTCAACATCACTCATTATTAGAGAAATGCAAATCAAAATCACAATGAGGTACAATTTCATGCCAGTCAGAATGGCTGCGATCCAAAAGTTAACAAGCAATAAATGCTGGAGAGGATGTGGAGAAAGGGGAACCCTCTTACACTGTTGGTGGGAAGGCAAACTAGTACAGCCACTATGGAGAACAGTGTGAGATTCCTTAAAAAACTGGAAATAAAACTGCCATACGACCCAGCAATCCCACTGCTGGGCATACACACTGAGGAAACCAGAAGGGAAAGAGACACGTGTACCCCAATGTTCATCGCAGCACTGTTTATAATAGCCAGGACATGGAAGCAACCTAGATGCCCATCAGCAGATGAATGGATAAGAAAGCTGTGGCACATATACACAATGGAGTATTACTCAGACATTAAAAAGAATACATTGAATCAGTTCTAATGAGGTGGATGAAACTGGAGCCTATTATACAGAGTGAGGTAAGCCAGAAAGAAAAACACCAATACAGTATTCAGTTCAGTTCAGTTCAGTCACTCAGTCGTGTCCCACTCTTTGCGACCCCATGGACTGCAGCACGCCAGGCCTCCCTGTCCAACACCAACTCCCGGAGTTCACTCAGATTCACGTCCATCGAGTCAGTGATGCCATCCAGCCAGCTCATCCTCTGTCGTCCCCTTCTCCTCCTGCCCCCAAACCCTCCCACCATCAGAGTCTTTTCCAATGAGTCAACTCTTTGCATGAGTTGGCCAAAATACTGGAGTATCAGCTTTAGCATCATTCCCTCCAAAGAAATCCCAGGGCTGATCTCCTTCAGAATGGACTGGTTGGATCTCCTTGCAGTCCAAGGGACTCTCAAGAGTCTTCTCCAACACCACAGTTCAAAAGCATCAATTCTTCAGCACTCAGCCTTCTTCACAGTCCAAATCTCACATCCATACATGACCACAGGAAAAACCATAGCCTTGACTAGACGGACCTTTGTTGGCAAAGTAATGTCTCTGCTTTTGAATATGCTATCTAGGTTGGTCATAACTTTCCTTCCAAGGAGTAAGCGTCTTTTAATTTCATGGCTGTGGTCACCATCTGCGGTGATTTTGGAGCTCCAAAAAATAAAGTCTGGCACTGTTTCACTGTTTCCCCATCTATTTCCCATGAAGTGATGGGACCGGATGCCATGATCTTCGTTTTCTGAATGTTGAGCTTTAAGCCAACTTTTTCACTCTCCTCTTTCACCTTCATCAAGAGGCTTTTTAGTTCCTCTTCACTTTCTGCCATAAGGGTGGTGTCATCTGTATATCTGAGGTTATTGATATTTCTCCTGGCAATCTTGATTCCAGCTTGTGCTTCTTCCAGCCCAGCGTTTCTCATGATGTACTCTGCATATAAGTTAAATAATCAGGGTGACAATATACAGCCTTGACGAACTCCTTTTCCTATTTGGAACCAGTCTGTTGTTCCATGTCCAGTTCTAACTGTTGCTTCCTGACCTGCATACAAATTTCTCAAGAGGAAGATCAGGTGGTCTGGTATTCCCATCTCTTTCAGAATTTTCCACAGTTGATTGTGATCCACACAGTCAAAGGCTTTGGCATAGTCAATAAAGCAGAAATAGATGTTTTTCTGGAACTCTCTTGCTTTTTCCATGATCTAGCGGATGTTGGCAATTTGATCTCTGCTTCCTCTGCCTTTTCTAAAACCAGCTTAAACACCTGGAAGTTCACGGTTCACGTATTGCTGAAGCCTGGCTTCGAGAATTTTGAGCATTACTTTACTAGTGTGAGAGATGAGTGCAATTGTGCAGTAGTTTGAGCATTCTTTGGCATTCCCTTTCTTTGGGATTGGAATGAAAACTGTGGCCTGTGACCTGTAGAATGAAAACTTTCCAGTCCTGTGGCCACAGTTGAGTTTTCCAAATTTGCTGGCATATTGAGTGCAGCAATTTCACAGCATCATCTTTCAGGATTTGAAATAGCTCAACTGGAATTCCATCACCTCCACTAGCTTTGTTCATAGTGATGCTTTCTAAGGCCCTTCAGGCAATTATTCTTGACTGAAGAATTCCATGGACAGAGGAGATGGCAGGCTATAGTCCATGGGATCGCAAAGAGCTGGACATGACTGAGCGAAACATGTATAATACCATATAAGAAATGAATCGCCAGTCCAGGTTCGATGCAGGAAACAGGATGCTTGGGGCTGGTGTACTGGGATGACCCAGAAGGAGGGTATGGGGAGGGAGGTGGGAGGGGGGTTCAGGACTGGGAACACGTGTACACCCGTGGCGGATTCATGTTAATGTATGGCAAAGCTAATATAATATTGTAAAGTAATTAGCCTCCAATTTAAATAAATAAATACATTAATTAATTAAAAAAAAGAATTTGTGGTACATACACACAATGGTATGTGACTCAGCCATAAAAAGGAACGCATTTTGACTCAATTTTAATAAGGTGGATGAACCTACAGCTTATTATATAGAGTGAAGTAAGTCAGAAAGAGAAAGACAACATATGTTAATGCATATATATGGAATCTGGAAAGATGGCATTTATTGATGAACTCATCTCTTGGACAGCAATGGAGACACAGAGGTAGATGGCAGACGTAGCGGGGCAAGGAGAGGTAGGGACAGATTAAGAGAGTAGCTTTGAAACATATACATTACCATACGTAAAACACATAGTCAACAGAAATTTGCTGTATGACTCAGGGAGCTCAAATCCAGTGCCCTGTGACAACTAGAGGGATGGGATGGAGTGGGAAGTGAGAGGGAGGTAAAAGAGGGAGGGGACACATGTATACTTATGGCTGATTCATGTTGATTTATGGCAGAAACTAACACAATATTGTTAAGCAATAACCCTCCAATTAAAAATAAAATAACTAAAATAAATATAAAAGTTCAACTCAGAATTTTCTGTATAGACAAGTTGATGACTTCTAATATAGACAATCTCTAAGTTTCTTCTTTCAAAATCAATGAAATATTTTGGGTTTCCATTAACTGATAACTGCACATATATTTATTTTTAGGGCTTCCCTGGTGGCTCAGATGGTAAAGAATCTGCCTGCAATACTGGGGACCTAGGTTTGCTCCCTGTGTGGGAAGATACCCTGGAAAAGGGAATGCCAACCCACTCCAGTATTCTTGCCTGAAGAATTCCATGGACAGAGGAGATGGCAGGCTACAGTCCATGGGATCGCAAAGAGCTAGACATGACTGAGTGACTAACACTAACTTACATAGTCAAATCCTAATTTTCTAGAGGTTTTCTTCCCCAATTATTCAAAATGCCAACAAGTCACAAATATTTTTATGAGATTGTGGCTTTAATTTCTGAACTGTATTGCCTCCTTATCTCTTCTATAAAGTGTTTCCAGCGATTATCACTATGTCTTCTAAACTTTAATAATAACACATTGTTTAGCAGAGTTTTTCTCTTCATGTTTCAGTTTTAACCTAATAGAAATAAGCTTCTTGAGTTTAGGTACTATGTCATAGACTAATTTTGATTATTAAAGTTATATTTAAAACTAAAACATTAAATCACTATATAACAGAAATTGACTAGTTTAAGGAATAATTTCAACCAAAATGGAAAAAGACTAATTTATGTTAACTAAAAATTTAAAGAATGCTTAAACTCAAATGAGAAATATATAAATGCAAGAATTATTATATTTGTAATATTTATAAGGTATAATTGTCCTTCACTTTTGAAGATGGATTTGTTCTTGTCAGGTATTATGTAAAGTATAATTCATGAAATACAGCATGATTTATCACTAGAACTGATCATTTTGTAAACTGGAAAATTTGCAAATAGCTTTGCCTCACTTGATAAATACAGAATTCTATGTTTTTCGGGGGTGGAATTGGGGTGGAGGGTATAAATGTTTAAACACCAAAGTGAAAACTTAAAAAACTTGTCACAAACTTGCATTGTAGGGTTACAGTTTGTGGAATTACAAAAAAGTCTTTGCTATTTCCTATTATCATAATTTATTTAATCCACCTGTGAGGAGAAAGATTTTTAAAACACTGGATAATATAAAACCTCATTTGTCTCTTTATGAATTTCATGAACATTCATATAAAGAGTTGGCTATTCTTTTTAATTATATATTAAAACCTCATATCTGATTTAAACATTTCTGTGAGAGACTGCCCTGTCTAAAGACACTGGAGCTTACAATTTCCTCTTGCAGAATAACTAGTTTCATTATTATTTATGTAGTACTCTGTTCTGTATAATAAGAATCAGTGTAGAGTACTCATGATAGCATATCATTTTACTATCAGAAAATTTGCTTAATTTAAACTTGTATTTGACATTTTTCAATTAATTTCTATTTATATTAATAAAATGGTTCATACCTGAATAAATGATCCACCAATTAATTTTATTTTAACAATTGATACATTTTCTACACTTAAAACAATATTACCTGTCCAGAAGATAAAATAAAAAAAATAATATTATCAAGAATTGTAATTTCTACATTAAAAATAGTTTCATAATTATCAAATATAAAAATATAGGTAGTTTGTTTTCTTCATTAACAAGAAATTGAAAATGATCTTTACTTGATGATAATCTTAATTTATTTAGCTTTAACTGGGAGGAGCGGTGGCTGCACGGGTGCAGGAGGGCCTAGAGGAGCTATTCCACGTTGAAGGTCAGGAAGGGCAGCAGTGAGGAGATAACCCTTGTCCAAGGTAAGGAACAGCAGCTGCGCTTTGCTGGAGCAGCCATTAAGAGATACCCCATGCCCAAGGTAAGAGAAACCCAAGTAAGACTGTAGGTGTTGCAAGAGGGCATCAGAGGGCAAACACACGAAAACCATACTCACAGAAAACTAGTCAATCTAATCACACTAGGACCACAGCCTTGTCTAACTCAATGAAACTAAGCCATGCCCCTGGGGCAACCCAAGACGGGTGGGTCATGGTGGAGAGATTTGACAGAATGTGGTCCACTGGAGAATGGAATGGCAAACCACTTAAGTATTCTTGCCTTGAGAACCCCATGAACAGTATGAAAAGGCAAAATGATAGGATACTGAAAGAGGAACTCCCCAGGTCAGTAGGTGCCCAATATGCTACTGGAGATCAGTGGAGAAATAACTCCAGAAAGAATGAAGGGACGGAGCCAAAGCAAAAAGAATACCCAGCTGTGGATGTGACTGGTGATAGAAGCAAGGTCCAATGCTGTAAAGAGAAATATTGCATAGGAACCTGGAATGTCAGGCCCATGAATCAAGGCAAATTTGAAGTGGTCAAACAAGAGATGGCAAGAATGAATGTCGACATTCTAGGAATCAGCGAACTGAAATGGACTGGAATGGGTGAATTTAACTCAGATGACCATTATATCTTCTACTGCAGGCAGGAATCCCTCAGAAGAAATGGAGTAGCCATCATGGTCAACAAAAGAGTCCGAAATGCAGTACTTGGATGCAATCTCAAAAACGACAGAATGATCTCTGTTCATTTCCAAGGCAAACCATTCAATATCACAGTAATCCAAGTCTATGCCCCAACATGTAACGCTGAGGCAGCTGAAGTGGAACGGTTCTATGAAGACCTACAAGACCTTTTAGAACTAACACCCAAAAAAGATGTCCTTTTCATTATAGGGGACTGGAATGCACAAATAGGACGTCAAGAAACATCTGGAGTAACAGGCAAATTTGGCCTTGGTATACGGAATGAAGCAGGGCAAAGACTAATAGAGTTTTGCCAAGAAAAAATGCACTGGTCATAGCAAACACCCTCTTCCAAAAACACAAAAGAAGACTCTACATGGACATCACCAGATGGTCAACACCGAAATCAGATTGATTATATTCTTTGCTGCCAAAGATGGAGAAGCTCTATACAGTCAACAACAACAAGACGAGGAGCTGACTGTGGCTCAGATCATGAACTCCTTATTACCAAACTCAGACTTAAATTGAAGAAAGTAGGGAAAACCACTAGACCATTCAGGTATGACCTAAATCAAATCCCTTATGATTATACAGTGGAAGTGAGAAATAGATTTAAGGGCCTAGATTTGATAGATAGAGTGCCTGATGAGCTATGGAATGAGGTTCGTTACATTGTACAGGAGACAGGGATCAAGACCATCCCCATGGAAAAGAAATGCAAAAAAGCAAAATGGCTGTCTGGGGAGGCCTTGCAAATAGCTGTGAAAAGAAGAGAAGCGAAAAACAAAGGAGAAAAGGAAAGATATAAACATCTGAATGCAGAGTTCCAAAGAATAGCAAGAAGTGATAAGAAAGCCTTCCTCAGTGATCAATGCAAAGAAATAGAGGAAAACAACAGAATGGGAAAGACTAGAGATCTCTTCAAGAAAATTAGAGATACCAAGGGAACAGTTCATGCAAAGATGGGTTCGATAAAGGACAGAAATGGTATGGACCTAGCAGAAGCAGAAGCAGAAGATAGAAAGAAGAGGTGGCAAGAATACACAGAAGAACTGTACAAAAAGATGTTCACGACCCAGATAATCATGATGGTGTGATCACTGACCTAGAGCCAGACATCCTGGAGTGAACAAAGCTAGTGGAGGTGATGGAATTCCAGTTGAGCTATTTCAAATCCTGAAAGATGATGCTGTGAAAGTGTTGCACTCAATATGCCAGCAAATTTGGAAAACTCAGCAGTGGCCACAGGACTGGAAAAGGTCAGTTTTCATTCCAATCCCAAAGAAAGGCAATGCCAAAGAATGCTCAAACTACTGCACAATTGCACTCATCTCACATGCTAGTAAAGTAATGCTCAAAATTCTCCAAGCCAGGCTTCAGCAATACGTGAACCATGAACTTCCTGATGTTCAAGCTGGTTTTAGAAAAAGCAGAGGAACCAGAGATCAAATTGCCAACATCCGCTGGATCATGGAAAAAGCAAGAGAGTTCCAGAAAAACATCTATTTCTGCTTTATTGACTATGCCAAAGCCTTTGACTGTGTGGATCACAATAAGCTGTGGAAAATTCTGAAAGAGATGGGAATACCAGACCACCTAATCTGCCTCTTGAAAATCTGTATGCAGATCAGGAAGCAACAATTAGAACTGGACATGGAACAACAGACTGGTTCCAAATAAGAAAAGGAGTACATCAAGGCTGTATATTGTCACCCTGCTTATTTAACTTATACGCAGAGTACATCATGAGAAACGCTGGAGTGGAAGAAACAAAAGCTGGAGTCAAGATTGCTCAGAGAAATATCAATAACCTCAGATATGCAGATGACACCACCCTTATGGCAGAAAGTGAAGAGGAACTCAAAAGCCTCTTGATGAAAGTGAAAGTGGAGAGTGAAAAAGTTGGCTTAAAGCTCAACATTCAGAAAACGAAGATCATGGCATCTGGTCCCATCACTTCATGGCAAATAGATGGGGAAAGAGTGGAAACAGTGTCAGACTTTATTTTTGGGGGCTCCAAAATCACTGCAGATGGTGATTGCAGCCATGAAATTAAAAGACGCTTACTCCTTGGAAGGAAAGTTATGACCAACCTAGATAGCATATTCAAAAGCAGAGACATTACTTTGCCAACAAAGGTCCGTCTAGTCAAGGCTATGGTTTTTCCTGTGGTCATGTATGGATGTGAGATTTGGACTGTGAAGAAGGCTGAGTGCTGAAGAATTGATGCTTTTGAACTGTGGTGTTGGAGAAGACTCTTGAGAGTCCCTTGGACTGCAAGGAGATCCAACCAGTCCATTCTGAAGGAGATCAGCCCTGGGATTTCTTTGGAGGGAATGATGCTTAAGCTAAAACTCCAGTACTGGCCACCTCATGCGAAGAGTTGACTCATTGGAAAAGACTCTGATGCTGGGAGGGATTGGGGGCAAGAGGAGAAGGGGACGACAGAGGATGAGCTGGCTGGATGGCATCACTGACTTGATGGACGTGAGTCTGAGTGAACTCCGGGAGTTGGTGATGGACAGGGAGGCCTGGTGTGCTGCAATTCATGGGGTCGCAAAGATTCGGAGACGACTGAGCGACTGAACTGAACTGAACTGAACTGCCTTATTATTTACATTTTTATATTGCAAGTAACAAGAAAAGTCAAACATTACCTATCCTTTTTTTCTTAGTGAAAAGAATTTCTTGTTCAGCCATTACCATTCCACAAGTTTAATAATTCTAAACCTTTGAAATGTACAAACAGCCAAAACTTAGTTTTGCTCTCTCTCGTAGAATTTGTATTGAAAAAATTTCCATAATCTGATAGCTGTATTTCTAATATTTTAACTAGAAACATTTAGAGCAGTAAATGTGTTACATTATCCCATAATTGGAGACTCAGTCAGGATAATAATGGTCTTTGGCCAAAATTATTCTGACAAGCAACACTGGCATTGTATATTAAATGTCAGGCCATAGAAACAGCACCCCAGAAATAGGAGCTGATGATTCAAGCTTGGCAGAGTCTCCTGTACTCAATGTTAAGAACTAGCTAAAAGGCTCGTCATAATAATGTTGGAGAAAAAAGAATTCTTCCTTCCAACATGTTTCTCAATGGAGATATCAAAATGACTGCTGAAAATTACAGGTCTAGAAAATAAGGCCAAGTGATGAATTTGGAAGCCACCAATAAATAAAAGCCACAAACGACATATATAATTTTTTTTCTGAAAGCTTTTAAACCATTTCTAGCTGAGAACTGTCTGTGGGTCCTAAATCCTCTATCCTTCTTAGTAATGCTTTTACTCTTTAGGTTTGTTAATTTCTCACTAAAGTTATGAGGAGGATTGACTTTTAAAGGTAACAAACTTCACAGTAAAATTAAAGAATAATATCAACACATTTAATAAACTCATGCCCTTTTCATTGGATCTTGTCCTTAGTAACCAAAAAGTGCTTTTTCTTTTTAAGTTCTGGTTGTCTCTGCATAATTTCACAGTATCCTTACAGTTATAGTACTAAGCTAAAACATTCAGAATAAAACCATCAGGGTTTTTAACTGGTATACTTTAGAATGAGACACTTTAAAGTAATATATTTTCCTATATAATTTTTATGAAAGAGCTACTGCATATTCAAATCAATATTATTAGAAGTCAAGTATGTCTATTTTCATAAATTCTGCTGCTGCTGCTAAGTCACTACAGTTGTGTCCAACTCTATGTGACCCCATAGATGGCAGCCCACCAAGCTCCCCAACCCCTGGGATTCTCCAGGCAAGAACATTGGAGTGGGTTGCCATTTCCTTCTCCAATGCATGAAAGTGAAAAGTGAAAGTGAAGTTGCTTAGTCATGCCTGACTCTTAGCTACCACATGGACTGCAGCCTACCAGGCTCCTCCGTCCATGGGATTTAACAGGCAAGAGTACTGGAGTGGATTTTCACAAATGAGTAACATGAAAATAGAAGAAAAGGTAAGTGAATGAATGAGTCCAATAGGAAAGGTAACAGGAATTTTCTGTGAAGAGAGCATACTATGCAAAGTTGTAGAGGTGAGAAACTCCAGTTTTGAGCATTTAAATAAATCACCTTAGGTATTCATCAATCATAGAATCTGAGCCACTGGATATAGATATGCACAAGTGGGTATATTGCTACATAAATATACTACATATTGATTTATGTAGATGCATCAAATTATCTATAGAATTGAGCAGTCTCACTCCCAAAAGGAAAAAAGCTATATAGATCACTTGGTCCAGATAATATGGTTCCCTGAAGGACTCTCTTCACTTACCCAAAGTTAGGTTAGTAAGCATCCATTACATGGAAGGAATATCATCTTCCTAGTATGGATCTTAAAGCTAATATGAAATTGGAATAAAATGTACACATGATGGTATTAGAAATGACTGAGTGGAGTTCAGTGTACCTGAGTATTAACATGATATTTCTGTTACCGAAAAGAAATAAGTTTTTCTGAATGATTTATTATACTTCAGGAGAAAATCAGACTATAAGAACATACAATAAAACAGAAAATGCTATGGAAAAAGTTTATTTTGGCATAATTTCCACCTACTTCTTACTATGTGTATTTAGTATCCATTTCTGCAATATTTTCTTTTGTGCTTCCAATATCATTTCTATATCTAGCCTTTTAAAGGCATTTTTTCCAAGTATATCTGTATACCTATTATTTTTCATTTCCACAAAAATGGAAAAAATTAACAGATAAAAATGAAAAGTTAGGTCGAGTACTAGGCAATAACTTTTCTTTTCATCAGTTCAGTTCAGTCCAGGTGCTCAGTCATTCTGACTCTTTGTGACCCCAAGGACTGCAGCATGCCAGGCCTCCCTGTCCATTACCAACTCCCAGAGTTTACCCAAACTCATGTCCATTGAGTCGATGATGCCATCCAACCATCTCATCCTCTGTCATCCCCTTCTCCTCCTGCCTTCAAGCTTTCCCAGCATCAGGGTCTTTTCCAATGAGTCAGCTCTTCTTATGAGGCAGCCAAAGTATTGGAGTTTCAGGTTTAGCATCAGTCCTTCCAATGAACACCCGGGACTGATCTCCTTTAGGATGGACTGGCTGGATCTCCTTGCAGTCCAAGGGACTCTCAAAAGTCTTATTCAACACCACAGTTCAAAAGCATCAATTCTTCGGTGCTCAGCTCTCTTCACAGTCCAACTCTCACATCCATGCATGACTACTGGAAAAACCATAGCTTTGACCAGATGGACCTTTGTTGGCAAAGTAACATCTCTGGTTTCTAATATGCTGTCTAGGTTGGTCATAACTTTACTTCCAAGGAGTAAGCATCATTTAATTTCATGGCTGCAGTCACCATCTGCAATGATTTTGGAGCCTCAAAAATAAAGTCAGCCACTGTTTCCACTGTTTCCCCATCTACATAGACACCTATATTTGTATTTAAAGTGAATTTTATAGGTAATTTTCAGTTTAAAGTGTTTAAAATGTGTTGGTCTAAAGAAAAATAGTATTTGAATAGCCAAACCTATTTGGGATTTTATAAAAATTTCAGATCCCTTGTGGCTCAGCTGGTAAAAATCTGCCTGCAAGGCGGGAGACCTGATTTCTATCCCTGGGTTGGGAAGATCCCCTGGAGAAGGGAAAGGCTACCCACTCCACTTTTATGGCCTGGAGAATTTCATGCACTGTATAGTCCATGGGGTCACAAAGAGTCGGACACGACTGAGCGACTTCCACTTCACTTCAGACCATATATGAAGAAGTTATAAAGCATAAAATACACAATTTCTTAGATCCAGAAATGCTTTAAGAGTGCATTTAAACCAAATCAGCATTAAAAAAATAAAGGAATGTCCCCCTTTAATGAATTAAAATCACTCAGAATATCTTTTAAAGAGTACACGGGATGGGATGTGTGTATACATATAGCTGATTCACATTGCGGTACAACAGAAACTAGCACAACATTGTATAGCAATTATACTTCAATAAAATGAAAAGAACACAAAACAGAGTAGGCTAGTGTCAGAGTAGTATAAAATGATATGATTAAGTAGAATGCAGTCATAAATAGACAGTATAGCACATAGGTTAAAATCTTATTTTTGAATTCTGACACTTGCACACTTCATAGCTGTCTGAGCTATTTCATCTCTTTTCAGCTTCTGTTTTAGAATAACAATACTTCACTTTCATTGGGTTGTTGAATATATACTAATGTAGGTAAATTAGAGTATATCACATATTATTCATTCAGAAAATATTAGCTGTAGTTATTACAAAAGCAGTTATAGAGAAATTGTGAAAGAATAAATAATATCTTTCCTGTTTTTGAACTATGTGTGGAAGGAGACTAATGATTCATTTTCAGATATATATGAATCTTTAATCTGAAAGATTAAAGAAATTAGTCTTTAATCTTAAAGAAATTAGTATTTAATTAGTGAGACAGCATTTAAGTATTAGCAAGTGTCCCCTTGTGGCCCCCAGTGGGCAACCCAACAAACCAAACTGCACTGTACTGGAGAGAAAAACAAAAAAGACTGGATTTGCTCTCTACTCTCAGGTGGATTCTAAGGAACTGACTGTTCAAGGTAGAGTCCAAGAATAGTCAAGAAATATTACTAAAGGCAGAAAGGAGAGCCTAGATAATATTAGACACTTCATTTTCCTAAATCAAGGACATAAATTGGTTCCATTTCACATTCTATTCTGATGAATCGATAGTCTCTTCACTGAGGACTACTCTAATAACATCTCTGAGGTCATGTTTATGGGGGCGTGGATAGAATGACAATATCTGTTATAAGAAAGAAGGAGGTTGTAATAATGGCAAGTAGTTTATCAGATATTTTCTATCCTAGATTATTGAGTCAAAGAACTTTAGAATCTAAACATTCCCAGAGATAATATAGTTCTTTTTTCAATCTCATTGCTGGAATCTCCAGGTGTTTCAACTTTAAGCCACATGCTCTACTAGATTTTGAGCTTCTTCTGAACAAAAGCTAGAAATAGTAGGTTGAATGTGCAGACAAAAAAACCCCTTGAGATCAATAAAAATGAATATTTCTAATAAATAATACTTCTCAATGGTGAAATATGCTTCCTTTTATACAGTGAGTATCCCTTTTGAGGAAATGTTGAATATAAGACGATGATATATGAAAGAAAGTGAAAATGCTAGTTGCTCAGTCGTGTCTGACTCTTTGCAACCCCCTGGACTGTAGCCCACCAGGCTCCTCTGTCCATGGGATTCTCCAGGCAAGAATACTGGAGTGGGTTGCCATTTCCCCCTCCAGGGGATTTTCCTGACCCAGAGATCAAACCTGCGTCTCTTATGTCTCTTGCTCTGGCAAGCACATTCTTTATTGCTAGTGCCACCTGATGACATATAGCATCGAGATTAAAGGGAAGTAATTAGAGTATATAACAAATTTCAGTTTGATTGTAAAACTTAATAATCTCATGACTGTCATAAGTTCCTGTCCCAGAAATATTATATAGCTTATAGACATTTATTAAAAATAGATTCCTTGCTCAGAAATTAAGAGGAGGCAATAAACTATATTGATGGGTAACATCAAAACAAATTTTGCATGATGAAACACCTAAATATAGTCTTCAAATGTAAAATAAGTAAGATAAATTGTAAAAGTATACCTGAGAAATATTGTGAAGATGAAAATAATGAATAATAAAAATTGAACAAGCGATTGATTACATATGGCGAGATTTTTAAGACACAATCTAAAACAGATAATATTCTTGTGTTATAGAATATGAGTGATGAACCTCTTTTGGAAACTCTGATTTACTCCACTACTAATATTCCTTTTATTCATCTCAACTGTTCAGACAAAGATTCTCCACAGGGACAGCAGAGCTATTCAATTGTAGGAGGTAAGACATAATTTGAAATAATTCACTTTTATGCTCTTTTAAAAGATACCCTATATGAGATATTTTATAGCTGTTGAAAACATATTATCATAGAAGATATTTTTAAATAAGAACTTCAACAATAGAAATAAAATAATATGCAATGTAGTCTTATTTCTGTTTTATTACCTAATCATTTTCAGGAAATACAAACAATCAGTTCACACTTTGGAGACTAGGCGTTGATCCTCCTTATCTGGCTACCACTCAGAATTTCCAGAATGATGTATTTCAAGGGATTCAAGATCCTATGACGTTCCAGCTACTTATTGAAGTTACTGATGAATTAGGTGGGAATAAAACTAGTCAGCTGTCAGCCACTACAACAGTCATAATTCATGCGTTTCCTTGGACCACAACAGAGCCAACTTCTTCCACAAAAACAACTACAAGTAAAGTAAGTACTTAGTAACGAAATATAATTCTAAAGTAGTTGAATTAGTCATAAGCATAGAAGTATTTGGGAACTCTCATAGGAGTTGTCTTTATATTTTGGCAATAAAAGGCATCAATAAAACAGTTACTTTAACACATTAAAATTTCCATCATTAAAATAAGGAAAAAATATTATAGATGTTAGTCTTTTTGAATCAGGGTAAATATATCAATGTTGATAATTTTTTAGGCCCTTTTGCTATTTTTTAGTTTTGATTCTTAGTAATTCTGTTGATTCCCATCATAGTACACTTTTCTATAATTGGCCGAATATTCCTGAAGATTTCTTATGTGCAAGCACCACATAAGGTTTTAAAAACAAATATTTGACAAACTTGTTTCCTTAAAAGTATACAGTCCCACTGGAAAAGAAGATAAGTACTTAGAACAACTTAAATAATACTAGTCAGTGTCAAATGATAGTATAATTGTTATAACTTTGAGGTTGAAAAGCAGGTAAATTTATTTGGGCTGAGGTAGTAAATTGTCTATAAAAAGAGGAAGAAAACAATAATGCAGTTCTTTAAAAACAGATTTTTTTCCATGTAAATATAAAAGAAGTGCTTTTCAGAGAAAAGGTATAGAATTATGCTGGAAAGAATAAAATATATTCTGGGGAATGCTGAGAAGGTAGTGAAGCTGAAGTCTAGTTTTAATGTTAGGAAAAATGAAGTTCATGGTACACTTGTAACATATTTGAGCATAGACATATCTTATATGTGAAAAAAATTTTTGGATGATTACTGAAGGAAGGAAGTTGTAACATTTTGCAAGCAGGAAAGACAGACTTACAATACCTCATAAACTTTGCTAATATAAATACAAAGAGAAATATCAATGAGAGGATGGGATTGATTTGTATGGATTTGTTTGATTTCAAACAAGTGGTGTTTGAACAGTCAAGTAGTTATTGACATCCATGCCCTCAGTAACATTATTATGGTGTTTTTTTTATGGCTCTTCATATAACTGAGTTAACACTATGAAAGCTATTTGAATTAAAATAGCCATTTGTGAAAACATTATTTAAAGTTGCTTCCATTGTTTGACTTCACAGTAAGAAGTTTTACATTAGCTATATAAAATCATCATAAGACAATCTGAATATTATTAATTCAAAAAATCCACTTGGATTAAACTGGTAATCCTTCCAAATGCCCAGCGGAAGGAAATTAAAAGACTCCCTGTGGGATGGTAATAGTAACCTAAGTGAAAGTTGCTCAGCCATGTCTGACTCTTTGTGACCCCATGGACTATACAGTCCATGGAATTCTCTAGGCCAGAATACTGGAGTGGGTAGCCTTTCCCTTCTTCAGGGGATTTTTCCCAACCCAGGGATCGAACCCAGGTCTCCCGCATTGCAGGTGGATTCTTTATCAGCTGAGCCACAAGGGAAGCCCATAGTAACTTAGACATCCAATTATTTCTAACAATTTTCCAATCCAGTAAGCACCATGTGGTTAAATATAATGTGAGAAAATAAGATACCATAACCAAGAAGCAGCAAAACCACAAAAAGCAGAAACATGGAAACTACAGCAATTTTTAAGTATAAAATGTAAAGTAATTATGAGGTATAAACCAAATTTGAAATCTGGTTAGAGTACTGGATACTACGGACTTGCCAGGTGCTGCTAGTGATAAAGAATCTGCCTGCCAATGCAGGAGATGTAAGAGTTGCAGGTTCGATCCCTGGGTCAGGAAGATCCTCTGGAGAGGGGCATGTCAACCACTCCAGTATTCTTGCATGGTGAATCCCACGGACAGAGGAACCCATGGACAGAGGAGCAGGCTACAGTACATAGGGTCACAAAGAGTCCGAGACGACTGAAGTGACTTAGCAAGTATGCACAGTGAATACTATAAAAGTAACACAGGATATATGAAAATATATCAAATATATGGAAATTAAAAACACAATGGAAACTAAAACTTGACCATATTGACTTACAAAATATGTAAACACTATGCTATGCTAAGTCACTTCAGTCGTGTCCGACTCTGTGCGACCCCATAGACGGCAGCCCACCAGGCTCCCCCGTCCCTGGGATTCTCCAGGCAAGAACACTGGAGTGGGTTGCCATTTCCTTCTCCAGTGCATGAAAGTGAAAAGTGAAAGTGAAAAGTGAATGTGAAGTCGCTCAGTCGTGTCCGACTTCTAGCGACCCCATGGACTTTAGCCTACCAGGCTCCTCTGTCCATGGGATTTTCCAGGCAAGAGTACTGGAGTGGAGTGCCATTGCCTTCTCCGATGTAAACACTACACTCAAAGATTAATGAAAATATACCTTTTTCCCAACATATGTGAACATTTACAAAATTTGATTATCTATTAGGGGCTATAAAGCAAGTCTCAACCGATTTCAGTGGGTTGAAAACATCCTGATGAAAACATGCTGAATATTATCTGTAATCTTATATATCAATAATCATGCTAGAGATCAAAACAAATAATTATTTAGAATATTCCCTATATCTTTAGAAGTTAAAGGAATAGAGAATATTTTTTAATAATGGAACCATGAGATGCAGTTAAAATGAAATTGAAAGCTATATAATCTCCCCTAAGTACCATTTTTAACAGTATCTCACAAATTTTAATATGTAGTATTTTTGTCGTTGTTCATTTAAAATTATTACCTAACTCCTCAAAATTTCTTGTTTCCCCCCGCATGTTATTTTAAACTGCATTTCATTTGAAGTCAGAAAAAGAATTAGAAAGTAAACATACAAAAGTAAAGCCCATAGTCAGTAACTTGAAAATAATACTAAAGTCTACATTACTCTGAGTAAGCTGATAAAGATGAGTTAATGCACATTTTACCATTGTGAGGAATGAAAAAGGAACATCATTAGGTCCTGCAATACTTCAAAAATGAAAAAACAGAGAATCCCAAGACAGCATTATATTACAGGCTCCCCAGGTGGTTGCTAGTATTAACGAACCCATCTACTGATGCGGAAGACAAAGAGACATAGGTTCCATCCCTTGGTCAGGAAAATCCCTTGGAGAAGGACATGGCAGCCCACTCCAGTATTCTTGCCTGGGAGATTCCATGGACAGAGGAGCCTGGCGGGCTACAGTCCATAGCGTTGCAAAGAATTGGACACAACTGAAGTGACTTAGTTTGGATGCAAGAGAGTATTATGAACAACCTTGTCGATATATTCAATGTAGGAAAATCAAGGTGTGAGGATTTTCTGTGCCCCAAAATGAGACTTAATATAAAATACAATAATTAAAACAGTGTAGCATGGGTACATGAAAGACAGAGAGACAAGAGAACAGAATAAAGAGTCCAGCTAATACTCACAACATATGGATCTATGACTTATGTCAAAAGTGGCAATATACTGCCATGGTAAAAAGATGACAGTTTCAACAAATAATATTGGGCAACTAGTATGCCAATTAAACATCAAAATAAATAAATTTTATAAAAAATGAGATGATCTTATAATTTGGGGGTAGGGAAATATTTCTCAAATAACACAAAAAATAACCATAAGGAAAAATTTTGGAAAACTGAATATATTATCTAAGAACTTTGTATTATGGAGGAAATGATAGGATATTTGACTATGTGATTTTTTTGTTTCAGAATAATTCAATGGAGAAGACTGAGTATAAGTAAGTTTAAACAAAACTGGGCACAAGTTGATAATTATTAAGATTGTGTTACAGGTATCTGGAGAGTTATTGGACTATTATTTTATACATTTGCATATATGTAGGTATCACAAAAATTAGTTGTAAAATAACAAAAAGGGAAATAATCTGAGAAGCCTGTTATTTTGTCAAGTGATAAGCATTTAATACTGTAAATTTTTCCCCAAATAACCTCACATATTAAATACCCTCAGCCTGGAGCTTCATTAAAACTGCTTTGTAGCTTTAAACATGTGTTTCATAGTCAAATGCTATCATTTATTATTTGGGGCATGAATCTGCTCCTGGTAAATTTAGTAAACTCAGTGAACTAGTTCTTAGCCCCTTCTCCACCCCAGGATATATGGCCATAGAACTTTCTTTCACATTCCACAAATATATATTCAAATCATTTTATAAATCAGGTAAATATTGTCTAAGACTAAGCTATAACATCAGTAATTTAAAGCTAGTATACCAACATTTGAAACAAGTAAAGTGTATTGCTTTTCATTTTTGGCTCAGCATGAATCTTACCTACCTATTCTGAGTCAGTCTCTTGATAAATCTTGCTCCTTTGAGAGAGATTAGTTTTAGCTTGTACCATGGTGGAAAAAAAAGTCTAACCTACATTAACACACGGACTTCTACCATCCAAATTCATGATTAATAAAGAAAATTACTAATATAAAGAAAATGAAAACACTAATTGAAAAAGGTATATGCACCCTTATGTTCACTGCAGCATATTCACGATGGCCGAGATATGAAAGCAGCCTAAGTGACCATCAGTAGATGAATGGATAAAGACTATGTGGTATATATGGAATACTGGCTTCCCAGGTAGCTCAGTGGTAAAGACTGCCTGCAATGCAGAAGACCGGGCTTTGATCCTTGAGTCAGGAATCCCCTGGAGAAGGAAATGGCAACATATTCCTGTATTCTTTCCTGGGAAATCTCATGAACCTAGGAGCCTATGAGTTACAATCCATGGGGTCGCAAAAAGAGTCAGATATGACAGCGACTAAAAAACAACAACATACTAGAATATTATTTAGTCATTTAAAAAATGATGAAATTTTACTATTTGCAACTATATGGGTGGACCTAGAGAGCAAATAGGAGAAGGAAATGGCAGCCAACTCCAGTATTCTTGCCTGGAGAATCCCAGGGATGGGGGAGTCTGGTGGGCTGCCGTCTATGGGGTCGCACAGAGTCAGACACGACTGAAGCGACTTAGCAGCAGAGAGCAAATAAGTGAAATAAGTCAGACAAAAAAAGATAAATACTGTATGATTCCACTTATATGTGAAACGTAAAAAACAAAGTGAACAAAAAAACAGAAACAGACTTTTAGATATGTAGAACAAACAAGTCATAGCTATGAAGGGAGTGAGACACGGTAAAGAAAGAAATATATGAGGTAGATTAGGTCAGTTCAGTTCAGTCACTCAGTCGTGTTAGAATCTTTGCGACCCAATGAATCACAGCACGCCAGGCATCCCTGTCCATCACCAACTCCCGGAGTTCCCTCAGACTCAAGTCCATCGAGTCAGTGATGCCATCCAGCCATCTCATCCTCTGTCGTCCCCTTCTCCTCCTGCCCCCAATCCCTCCCAGCATCAGAGTCTTTTCCAATGAGTCAACTCTTCGCATGAGGTGGCCAAAGGACGGGAGTTTCAGCTTTAGCATCATTCCTTCCAAAGAAATCCCAGGGCTGATCTTCTTCAGAATGGACTGGTTGGATCTCCTTGCAGTCCAAGGGACTCTCAAGAGTCTTCTCCAACACCACAGTTCAAAAGCATCAATTCTTTGGTGCTCAGCCTTCTTCACAGTCCAACTTTCACATCCATACATGACCACAGGAAAAACCATAGCCTTGACTAGACGGACCTTTGTTGGCAAAGTAATGTCTCTGCTTTTGAATATGCTATCTAGGTTGGTCATAACTTTCCTTCCAAGGAGTAAGCGTCTTTTAATTTCATGGCTGCAGTCACCATCTGTAGTGATTTTGGAGCCCAGAAAAATAAAGTCTGACACTGTTTCCACTGTTTCCCCATCTATTTCCCATGAAGTGATGGGACCGGATGCCATGATCTTTGTTTTCTGAATGTTGAACTTTAAGCCAACTTTTTCACTCTCCACTTTCACTTTCATCAAGAGGCTTTTGAGTTCCTCTTCACTTTCTGCCATAAGGGTGGTGTCATCTGCATATCTGAGGTGATTGATATTTCTCCCAGCAATATTGATTCCAGCTTGTGCTTCTTCCAGCCCAGCATTTTTCAATATGTACTCGGCATATAAATTAAAAAAGCAGGGAGACAATATACAGCCTTGACGTACTCCTTTTCCTATTTGGAACCAGTCTGTTGTTCCATGTCCAGTTCTAACTGTTGCTTCCTGACCTGCATACAGATTTCTCAAGAGGCAGATCAGTGGTCTGGTATTCCCATCTCTTTCAGAATTTTTCACAGTTGATTGTGATCCACACAGTCAAAGGCTTTGGCATAGTCAATAAAGCAGAAATAGATGTTTTTCTGGAACTCTCTTGCTTTTTCGATGATCCAGCAGAGGTAGATTAAGTGGTACAAATTTCCAGTTGCAAATAAATAAGTCACAAGTATGAAATGTACAGTGTGGTCAGATCAGATCAGATCAGTCGCTCAGTCATGTCCGACTCTTTGCGACCCCATGAATCACAGCACGCCAGGCCTCCCTGTCCATCAGCAACTCCCGGAGTTCACTCAGACTCACGTCCATCGAGTCAGTGATGCCATCCAGCCAGCTCATCCTCTGTCGTCCCCTTCTCCTCTTGTCCCGAATCCCGCACAGCATCAGAGTCTTTTCCAATGAGTCAACTCTTCGCATAAGGTGGCCAAAGTACTGGAGTTTCAGCTTTAGCATCATTCCTTCCAAAGAAATTCCAGGGCTGACCTCCTTTAGAATGGACTGGTTGGATCTCCTTGCAGTCCAAGGGACTCTCAAGAGTCTTCTCCAACACCACAGTTCAAAAGCATCAATTCTTTGGTGCTCAGCCTTCTTCACAATCCAACTCTCACATCCATACATGACCACAGGAAAAACCATAGCCTTGACTAGACGGACCTTTGTTGGCAAAGTAATGTCTCTGCTTTTGAATATGCTATCTAGGTTGGTCATAACTTTCCTTCCAAGGAGTAAGCGTCTTTTAATTTCATGGCTGCAGTCACCATCTGTAGTGATTTTGGAGCCCAGAAAAATAAAGTCTGACACTGTTTCCACTGTTTCCCCATCTATTTCCCATGAAGTGATGGGACCGATGCCATGATCTTTGTTTTCTGAATGTTGAGCTTTAAGCCAACTTTTTCACTCTCCACTTTCACTTTCATCAAGAGGCTTTTGAGTTCCTCTTCACTTTCTGCCATAAGGGTGGTGTCATCTGCATATCTGAGGTGATTGATATTTCTCCCGGCAATCTTGATTCCAGCTTGTGTTTCTTCCAGCCCAGCGTTTCTCATGATGTATTCTGCATATAAATTAAATAAACAGGGTGACAATATACAGCCTTGACGAACTCCTTTTCCTATTTGGAACCAGTCTGTTGTTCCATGTCCAGTTCTAACTGTTGCTTCCTGACCTGCATACAAATTTCTCAAGAGGCAGATCAGGTGGTCTGGTATTCCCATCTCTTTCAGAATTTTCCACAGTTTATTGTGATCCACACAATTAAAGGCTTTGGCATAGTCAATAAAGCAGAAATAGATGTTTTTCTGGAACTCTCTTGCTTTTTCGATGATCCAGCAGATGTTGGCAATTTGATCTCTGGTTCCTCTGCCTTTTCTAAAACCAGCTTGAACATCATGAAGTTCACGGTTCACATATTGCTGAAGCCTGGCTTGGAGAATTTTAAGCATTATTTTACTAGCATGTGAGATGAGTGCAATTGTGCGGTAGTTTGAGCAGTTCTTGGCATTGCCTTTCTTTGGGATTGGAATGAAAACTGACCTTTTCCAGTCCTGTGGCCACTGCTGAGTTTTCCAAATTTGCTGGCATATTGAGTGCAGCACTTTCACAGCATCATCTTTCAGGATTTGGAATAGCTCAGTATAGTCAATAATTATGTAATATCTTTGTACAGTGGCAAATCATAACTAGACTTATCATGGTGATCATTTTGAAACGTAAAGAAGTATTGAATCACTGCACTGTGTAACATTCTAACACAGTGTTATAAGTCAATTATACCCTAAAAACAAAGAAACAGACTCAGAAAAAGATCAGATTTTGTGGTTACCAGAGGTAGTTGGCTGAATGTAGTCAAAAGGTACAAACTTTCATTTATAAGAAGAATAAGTAGTAAGAATGTAATGTACAACATGATAAATACACTTTACATTGCTGTATGTTATATATGAAAGTTAAGAGAGAAAATCCTGAGTTTTCTTAACAAGAAAATTCTTTTCTATTTAACTTTGTATCTATGTAAGATAATGGATATTCATCAAATTTATTGTAATAATCATCTTATGATGTATATAAGTCAAATCATTATGTCATGTACTTATCCAATGTTGTGATATCAATTACATATCAATAAATCTGAAAGAAAAAAAAAAGCAAAATCCAGCAAAGGAGAAGGCTTATAATAAAACATGATAGACAGAATAAACAAATTATCCAGCAAGATGTAAAAGATTTTTTAGATTTGTAGTTGAGTAGTATCATAATCCTCATAAATCTTTTGGCAAACTATTTTGGGCTGCTAAAAGAAGCAAATCAAGTAATTCTGCCTGGAAATGGTTCACAATCTGTGCCTTATGAATTTACTCCGCAAGACTGTGGCAAATGGTCTTTGCTATGATCCATAAGCCATATCAGCTTTTATGTTTACACAAGCACTTATATAATACACATATCTCTACAGGGAGATATATGTCCCTCTCTTTGCAAAAAGTATTACCAAACCAGAAGTAACCTCAGGAATTCTATAGCTTAATTCATTCATTGCGCAGCAGTGATACCCACACAGATTGTAACATCCATTTATCCATTTTCTTGAGAGTGAGCAAACAGACACACAAAACACCTTCCTGCTTTAAGGTGGGTCTTAAAATATATTTCTGAAAGTTTAATGTATTAATGACTAGCTGTTATTCATATTTAATTATGCTCCAATACTTTGGCCAACTGATGTGAAGAGCTGACTCATTGGAAAATACCCTGATGCTGGGAAAGCTTGAAGGCAGGAGGAGAAGGGGATGATAGAGGATGAGAAGGTTGGATGGCATCACCGACCCAATGGACATGAGTTTGGGTAAACTCTGGGAATTGGTGATGGACAAGGAAGGCTGGCGTGCTGTAGTCCATGGGGCTGCAGAGTCGGACATGACTGAGCAACTGAACTTAACTGATATAAAATTACCCAGTAAATATTACCTGTGTCTCCAGATATCCATTTATCAACTGCATGGCCAAGCCTCATGTTAGGTGTTAGAGTACAAAGCTGAGCAAGTCAGAGAAAAACTTTCTAGTTATAAATAATAGAATATCCAACTTGAAATGGCTTAAAGAAGATAGACTCAGATTCAGAAAATCAGTGGACTATTAAGGCAAAAGTGTGAAGATCTCTGTGTACCTTCCTAAGGCATATGAATTTTATCCTCCAATCAGGGAGGATCTAAAGAGATAATGCAGGAGAAGGATGATAGGATCAGATATATCTGATAAGTATGAGTTATTTTAGAATAAGTGTGGAGAGAAAACAAAGGTATTGGTGAAAACACAAAGACTGGTGAACGAAGTGCCCGTGAAACCAATTTGGATTTTACTTTCTTCTAGATAAGAGAGTTAGACCCTAAAATCAGGCAGTGGTACAATATGTGGAGATACAGTGCTGATATGAAATACACACAAATAATAAAATTCACCATTTGCTGTATTTGAAATTTTTGTGTTACAATATGCCATGGGAAATAGAATTTCTCATAAGATTTAGACACTATTACTAGACTGTAGTTTTTTTTTTTTTTAATAATAAGAGAGATCTTTCCATTTAGAATGTTGAATGAGATGAAAACTTAAAAACATTTCTAAATGGTTATAATATGCTGCCAGATTTTTTGGGCTCCAAAATCACTGCAGATGGTGACTGCAGCCATGAAATTAAAAGACGCTTACTCCTTGGAAGAAAAGTTATGACCAACTTAGATGGCATATTCAAAAGCAGAGACATTACTTTGCCAACAAAGGTCCATCTAGTCAAGGCTATGGGTTTTCCAGTGGTCATGTATGGATGTGAGAGCTGGACTGTGAAGAGAGCTGAGCACCGAAGAATTGATGCTTTTGAACTGTGGTGTTGGAGAAGACTCTTGAGAATCTCTTGGACTGCAAGGAGATCCAACCAGTCCATTCTGAAGGAGATCAGTCCTGGGATTTCTTTCGAAGGAATGATACTAAGGCTGAAACTCCAGTACTTTGGCCACCTCATGCGAAAAGTTGACTCATTGGAAAAGACTCTGATGCTGGGAAGGATTGGGGGCAGGAGGAGAAGGGGACGACAGAGGGTGAGATGGCTGGATGGCATCACTGACTTGATGAACATGAGTCTGAGTGAACTCCGGGAGTTGGTGATGCACAGGGAGGCCTGGTGTGCTGGGATTCATGGGGTTGCAAAGAGTCGGACACGACTGATCAACTGATCTGAACGGAACTGAAGATAAAACTATAAAGTTTCATTACAAAAATAAAACATTCTTCAAGCCAAATTGTTAACAATGTGTGTGTATGAGTTATAAAAAAATTAAGGCCTAAGATGAAAAAACTCAAAGTAATTAAAAATTAATTCAACCATATAATAAACACTGTAGGAAATATCTTCAGCATGAAATAACCTATAAAGGCAGATTCTTTTTAACAATAGCAATAAAAACTCTTCTATGCTCTTGAAAAAAAATATATAGGGCATCTCACAACTTGCAATCTAGTTTAGGCATTCAATAACGCCTTTGCATCTTTTATGATGCAGAGTATGGTACTTGATACGTAAAGGGTCAGGGACAAGGGCATATGTTATACAAAAGGTATGTGAAAGTTCTTAATTGAGAGATGGGAACTCATGACCTGCTGCAAATCTGGTGAAAGTTATGGTCTCTCTCTCTAGAAAAATGTACACATGTACACATGTTGATGTACATACACTTTTATATTTGATTTTAGAGGCTTGTAAAACTCATTCATACAATCCAGATTAAGGAACTTGTATGGAAAACAAGGGCTTGTTACTTCTTCTCAATTTGTGTGAAAAGAGAAAAATGCTTCCATGAGCAAAATATATTTCCATTGTTATAAACAAAGCAATGTAAGTCACTAAAATAACTATAGAGAAAAATTTTACACAAGATATTCCTTAAATATGTTAATACTTGGCATACTCCTTTAGACATTACAATAAGTAAAATAATATCTTAAAGCTTAGAAAAATATAAAAAACCCATTTATCTCTAATGTAGAATGTAATCAAAGAAGCTAGTAATAAATAAGCTTAACTTTAAATGAAGAAAAATAAAGAGAACTGTTGCAAACTGTCCCTTGATCAACCTTTGTCTTTGAACCCATACCTGTTTATTCAGAGGTCCCTCTCAGGGCAGGAAGGGAGAAACTAAGTCACGTTTCAGGAATAGAATTAAACTTGTCCAATTCAAGTCTAGATTGGCTAAAAAGACAATGAGGTAACTGGCTAGACACCATTTCCTGCAAATATATCCCCAAAGAATTATGAATCAAAATTCCTGAAACTATCTGCATGCAGCAAATTGAGTTCATAATAAAAAGCCCAGAATCAATTTTCAAAACATAGAAGATAGTAAAACTTTAAATCATACTAATTTATAACTATGTTTTTAAACTCTGATTTACATAAACAGTGCATGGTTAAAGAATAGAAAGAAGGGCATCTTTATAAGTAACTGTCCAGTCTTTCCATCAATCAACTCATTCTAGTAGCTCATCCATGTTTCATGATATGTATCAGCATAATGAAATGTTGAACCCATTAATGAGGAGTTGAAAAAAAGGCATTAGATACATGGAGTGAGAAAATTAGAACTATTCAGTTTCTTTCACTTAATCTGAATTTTAAAGACTCAATTTAAGGATATTATGGCTGCTTAGAGTCATATGGTTAGAGATGAGTTCTTATGTCTTTATAACCTCACATATTTCTACACAATTGTGCTCACCACAGAGGCGTATTACTTTCCCAAGGCTGATTTTGACTTATCAAAGACCAATCCTTTACTAGCATATACCTCATAAAATAATTTACAACCAAATATGTCTGAAATTTTGTTTTCAGTGATAATTTGAAACAGTGGTGTGCTGGAGTTGCCTTATTTAAGTTAATGACAGCTTCTTGTTAAATATTCATAAATTCTGTAGGCCAGTTGTTAAGCCAGCTTGAAATCAGTCATAGTGGGAATACTAACACTGCGAAACTGGTAAATGTGATATAGTAGGATCTAGCTTTTCTTCATTTCTTCTTTCTTCTCTTCCTTCCTTCCTTTACATTTTATTTTTTAAGAGTTTGTTGACCAGTATAATACTGGATCTGTCCATCTTATACCTCAGCAGATTTAGGAAGGAAGAAGAAATTTAAAGTAGGCAGGAAGAAGATTCCCGAGGAATTAGCAAATACATATGTATGATAAGCAAAAATTCAGCCATGATAAAATGGCAAAATTGCTTTTTTAACAATAGCAAATAGCTAATTTGCTTTATTTTCTGACTTCTCATTTCAAGGCACAATATGGAATTAAAGCCATATTTTTTATTAGGTCAGATTATCCATGAAAGCCACTAGTACTTTCTGCTGACTTGAGTCTAGTCTTTACTTTTTATAGCCATCAAAATTACAGAAAAAAATTAGGGAAATATATCACTTGTTGTGAGCTATGTTTTAACAGCCTTTCTGCCTTATATGCCTAGGAAGTGGGATTCATTGTGGTATTTTTATAATCACTCAACATCTCTCATCTCTCTAAACTAAATGAACTAAATCTCATTGTTATTCTTTGTCTCTTTCTAATATGAAGGAACAATGAAACAGTCAGATCAGATCAGATCAGATCAGTCGCTCAGTTGTGTCCAACTCTTTGCGACTCCGTGATTCGCAGCACGCCAGGCCTCCCTGTCCATCACCAACTCTCGGAGTTCACTGAGACTCACATCCATTGAATCAGTGATGCCATCCAGCCATCTCATCCTCTGTCGTCCCCTTCTCCTCCTGCCCAGAGTCCCTCCCAGCATCAGAGTCTTCCAATGAGTCAACTCTTCACATGAGGTGGCCAAAGGACTAGAGTTTCAGCTTTAGCATCATTCCTTCCAAAGAAATCCCAGGGCTGATCTCCTTCAGAATGGACTGGTTGGATCTCCTTGCAGTCCAAGGGACTCTCAAGAGTCTTCTCCAACACCACAGTTCAAAAGCATCAATTCTTCGGTGCTCAGCCTTCCTCACAGTCCAACTCTCACATCCATACATGACCACAGGAAAAACCAGAGCCCTGACTAGACGGACCTTTGTTGGCAAAGTAATGTCTCTGCTTTTGAATACGCTATCTAGGTTGGTCATAACTTTCCTTCCAAGGAGTAAGCGTCTTTTAATTTCACAGCTGTGGTCACCATATGCAGTGATTTTGGAGCCCAGAAAAATAAAGTCTGACACTGTTTCCACTGTTTCCCCATCTATTTCCCATGAAGTGATGGGACCGGATACCATGATCTTCGTTTTCTGAATGTTGAGCTTTAAGCCAACTTTTTCACTCTCCACTTTCACTTTCATCAAGAGGCTTTTGAGTTCCTCTTCACTTTCTGCCATAAGGGTGGTGTCATCTGCATATCTGAGGTGATTGATATTTCTCCCGGCAATCTTGATTCCAGTTTGTGTTTCTTCCAGCCCAGCGTTTCTCATGATGTACTCTTCATATAAGTTAAATAAACAGGATGACGATATATGGCCTTGACGTACTCCTTTTCCTATTTGGAACCAGTCTGTTGTTCCATGTCCAGTTCTAACTGTTGCTTCCTGACCTGCATACAAATTTCTCAAGAGGCAGATCAGGTGGTCTGGTATTCCCATCTCTTTCAGAATTTTCCACAGTTTATTGTGATCCACACAGTCAAAGGCTTTGGCATAGTCAATAAAGCAGAAATAGATGTTTTTCTGGAACTCTCTTGCTTTTTCCATGATCCAGAGGATGTTGGCAATTTGATCTCTGGTTCCTCTGCCTTTTCTAAAACCAGCTTGAACATCAGGAAGTTCACGGTTCACGTACTGCTGAAGCCTGGCTTGGAGAATTTTGAGCATTACTGTACTAGTGTGTGAGATGAGTGCAATTGTGCGGTAGTTTGAGCGTTCTTTGGCATTGCCTTTCTTTGGGATTGGAATGAAAACTGACCTTTTCCAGTCCTGTGGCCACTGCTGAGTTTTCCAAATTTGCTGGCATATTGAGTGCAGCACTTTCACAGCATCATCTTTCAAGATTTGGAATAGTTTAACTGGAATTTTATCACCTCCACTAGCTTTATTCACAGTGATGCTTTCTAAGGCCCACTTGACTTCACATTCCAGGGTGTCTGGCTCTAGGTGAGTGATCACACCATCGTGATTATCTGGGTCGTGAAGATCTTTTTTGCATAGTTCTTCTGTGTATTCTTGCCATCTCTTCTTAATATCTTCTGCTTCTGTTAGGTTCATACCATTTCTGTCCTTTATAGAGCCCATCTTTGCATGAAATGTTCCCTTGGTATCTCTCATTTTCTTGAAGAGATCTCTAGTCTTTCCCATTCTGTTGTTTTCCTCTATTTCTTTGCATTGATTGCTGAAGAAGGCTTTCTTATCTCTTTTTGCTATTCTTTGGAACTCTGCATTCAGATGTTTATATCTTTCCTTTTCTCCTTTACTTTTCACTTCTCTTCTTTTCACAGCTATTTGTAAGGCCTCCCCAGACAGCCATTTTGCTTTTTTGCATTTCTTTTCCATGGGGATGTTCTTGATCCCTGTCTCCTGTGGCTTAGTTTCATTGAGTTAGACAAGGCTGTGGTCCTAGTGTGATTAGATTGACTAGTTTTCTGTGAGTATCGTTTCAGTAATGACACAGTAGTAGTGGTTAATGATTGTCACTAATTGATAAATAAGTAGCAGAATTACATTAATTATTTTATAAATATTTATTAATTGGCTGAAAACACAGAAAATATTTGTTTGAAAACATTAGTCTTAAGTGATGGGAGATATGGTTATCAAACCTGTTAAAGGGGACTAGAATATGTCACTCCAAAATGTGCTTCTTTAGTGTAAGAAGCATTTTTGCCTGATTATTTTTGAGAAACAGCAGAGACAGGAAAAGCTCTGAAAACAGAATGCCATTTTTTAGTAAGAGATATTTACATCTATAAGACAAATTTCCATCTCTAAAGGTGTCTCCCTCTCTGTACCAAGTAGAGGAGGATGACCTAATATCTAGAAATTTGTCAGTGGAGAAGGCAAGGACCTAAATCTGCATAGCAACCTCACCCTTGTTTACTGTGCCTTTTTGGTTAGCCTCCCGCAACTGGCTTCCGCATCCCAACATCTTCTTTTGTCTTTAGCTGAAGATAGTACTTAAGATTGGAGAAGGAAAAGGCAACCCACTGCAGTATTCTTGCCTGGAGAATCCTGTGGACACAGGAGCCTAGTGGGCTGCTGTCCATGTGGTCGCACAGAGTCGGACACGACTGAAGCGACTTAGCATGCATGCATGCATTGGAGAAGGAAATGGCAACCCACTCCAGTATTCTTGCCTGGAGAATCCCAGAGACAGAGGAGCCTGGTGGGCTGCCGTCTATGGGGTCGCACAGTCAGACACGACTGAAGCGACTTAGCAGCAGCAGCAGCAGTACTTAAGATGGTGGCTTGGCCCATTTCAGAGAGTAATTCAGTTTTCCTGGGTATCTCCCAGGTATACAGGAGGGATACATGTTATTAAACTTCTGTTTGTTTTTCTGTTAACTTGTCTTTTATTATTATAGGGGTGTCTCAGATAAAAACCTAGAAGGGTAAAGGGAAAATTAGTTTTCTTGCAGTTTACACAAAGGAAAAAGAAAAATATCCGTGTTTTCTTTATAATACTGATTTTTTTAAAAAAATGATAGTATGTACTAACTTTTGTAGTACTTTTTGGCAAATGGGTAAAAACAGCATATCTCTTTAAATTACTAATGTCTTGCCACTGAAAATTACTTATTTTCTTTTGAAGTCTGGTCTATATGCAGCTTAAAGTATTTAGGCACATCATAAGAAGCAACTATCGTATACATGTGAATCAGAAGTTCATACTGGCATAATTTTAAAACCTCTTCTTGATGAAAGTTATTAACTTAACTTAATAATTTTAAAGTCAGCAGAAATATGCAAATTGTACTTTAATAGGTTATAGCCTTGCACATCTGCTTTGCCTCTAATACCCACTGACGAAAGATTTCATGATGGGGAAGATTATTATTATTGTCTTTTCTGTAATATATAACAAATTAAGTAATTAAGGTTATGAATCAAACCAAATTAACTGCACACAGCTGTAAGAAGCTTAGTACGTGACCAAATAACAGATGGGAAATTCTTTTGTTTTCACTGGTGATTTACCTAATGGTGAGATAAATGTCTGATGACATACATAGTCCAGTATCTTGTCAACCCTTAACCATGTTTTTCTTCACTCCTCATGTCTGTGACAGAGAAGGGTAATGGCTCAATTGTTCAACTATAAGACTATCTTCATGGTTTCTGCTTAAGGAAGCCCATAAACAATAAAGAAGTTTCAATTCATATTTAAAATGTAAATATAAAAAGGGGATATTTTGCACAATAATATATATATATATGATCTAAAGTGATTTCCAGAAATTTTAGGATACCACAAATTAATAAAATTTTAACAATTCTTTCTTATGAGAAAATAGTATCATTAATATATTAAGAAAACTTCCTACCTACTCTAAATTTATTTTTATAAATTTATATAAATGTATGTCTATCTACACATAAAATTTTCACATGGTTTAAAAAAAAACATTAACATGATTTAATCAAAGTTTCAATTACTTTTATCCATATTACTTGGAGAAAACTGAGATTCTAGGTATTTAAATAAACTTCCCCAAATCCAAGATCTTAAGTGATAGAACCAATAAAACTGGAAAAAGAAAAATGGCTATGATCTGAGCAACCTTCTGACTAGTATGATGAGTTAGAGAAAAACTCGAAATTAAGAGAATGACAGGAGTCATATCATGTAAAAACTTATAAGCCACAAAAACATTTAGATTTATTTCCAATTAATCAAATGACATGTCATTATGACAAGTGTTGAGAAGGAAGAGTAAACAAATGTATGGTAGTAGACAATGCCATTGATTCTGACTTGGAGAATATGCAAAGTTCCAAGAAGAAATATCTGAATTGTATATGGGACTTTACAGACAGAATGAGAAGCAAAGATATTTAGAATTGGTAGAAACAGAGGAATATAGGTTGTGAGAGTATATGGCCTGCTCCTAAAAGAAGAAAAGCCAAGTGTGTCTAGAATATGTGGGGAAGGTTGGCCAGAGGTAAGCCCAGGAAAGTAGATATTAAGTAGACAGATAACGTCTGGAGTCAATGCAATGGATTTGGGGCTTTGTTTTATAGACAACACAAAGCCAATTCAGATTTCTGAGAAGTGCAAACAAATAACTTCAGGATGAAAGAATGGAGAAGAGGAAAAGATGGGGACAGCAAGACCAGTTAAGTTGCTAATGCAAGAAGGAAGAGTGAATGTCCTAGTCTGCATGATTATTAGTGCTGGGGACTCCAAAAAGTTAAAAAAGAAAGAAAGAAAACAGAAGGCAATAATGTAGTAAACTATGGGAGCCTGGAAGCATCAAATTCTAAGCCTCAGACTTTTTAAATTTATTTATTGTTTTGAATCACCAACTAAAACAGTATATAATTGAGAGAAGTAAGTCTTGAAATAACAAACATTTAACTATGTACCGTGTGTGTAAGGATTACTAAAGGAATTAGAAAAGCTTTTCGTATTGTACAAAGGCAAAGGATCAAAAGATACAAGAGATATGAAAGATCTTGTAATAAACATATTATATAAATACAACCCATTGATATTATATTCAACCCTTATAGAAAGATTTTGTCATTTTACATAGTCCTTTAAAAGTAATAACGTAGCCTATCTTAATTCAAAATATTTTTAAATTGCCACTTTATTTTTTAATAAAAACTTCATATTTGATCTGTATGCATGAGAGAAGGAAGGAAAAAAGACAGGATAAAGAAACTGGAAAATCTACATTTGTTAGTCAGACAAATCAAATACAAGAAGTAAAGATGATCCTTTCATCTAACCTCTAAGCAATTTTCAAATACCTTTAATCGGATTTATACTATTGCCTTTTCCAGGAAAAAAAAATTGTAATTACTTTTATGTGATGCAGGAATTGAATTTTTTCCAAATCTCCCACAATGTTCTCATTTTCTTAGAAGGTAGTATTGCCTACTAGAAAGAAAATGGCCTTTAGAGATATTCAAATCTAGATAAGAACACCAGTTCAAGATGGAGGAGACAAAGGAGCTCCTCACAGAGAAGATGGAGGAGACAAAGGATAGAATCACTGAAAAACTGCAAGAAACCAAAGGAAAGAGTTCTCTTAAGAAAAAAGTGGAATAGGGTGCCTTATATACCAAGTTTAGGCAGTTCTTATACTTGAACCTTAAGAAACTATGGACAAAGGTACATGCTCTTGATTTTTTTTTTTTTGGTTAGCTGCCTAAACATAGATTTACTGAGCGTGGCCTTGCATCAGAACAAGACCCAGTTTCCCCCTCTGTCAATCTCTTCCATCAGAAAGCTTCCATAAGCTTCTTATCCTTCTCCTCAGAGGGCAGAAAGAATGAAAATCACAATCACAGAAAACTAACCAATCTAATCACAAGGACAACAGCCTTGTCTAACTCAATGAAACTATGATCTATTGGGGCCACCCAAGACGCATGGGTCATGGTGGAGAATTCTGACAAAACGTGGTCCACTGGAGAGGGGAATGGCAAACCACTTCAGTATTCTTGCCTTGAAGATCACCTGAACAGTATGAAAAGGCAAAAAGATAGGACACTGAAAGATGACCTCCCCAGGTCAGTAGGTGCCCAATATGCTACTGGAGATCAGTGGAGAAATAACTCCAGAAAGAATGAAGAGTTGGGGTCAAAGCAACAAAGCCCAGTTGCAGATATCACTGGTGATGGAAGGAAAGTCGGATGCTGTAAAGAGCAGTATTGCATAGGAACCTGGAATGTCAGGTCCAGGAGATGGCAAGAGTAAACGTCGACATTTTAGGAATCAGCAAACTAAAATGGATTGGAATGGGTGAATTTAACTCAGATGACCATTATATCTACTACTATGGGCAAGAATCCCTTAGAAGAAATGGAGTAGCCCTCATAGTCAACAAAAGAGTTCAACATGCAACACTTGGATGCAGTCTTAAAAGTAACAAATTGATCTCTGTTTGTTTTCAAGGCAAACCATTCAGTATCACAGTACTCCAAGTCTATGCCCTGACAAATAATGCTGAAGAAGCTGAAGTTGAATGGTTCTATGAAGACCTAAAAGACCTTCTAGAATTAACACCCAAAAAAGATATCCTTTTCATTATAGCGGACTGGAATGCAAAAGTAGGAAGTCAAGAAATACCTGACGCAACAGGCAAACTTGGCCTTGGAATACAGAATGAAGCAGGGCACAGGCTAACAGAATTCTGCCGAGAGAACACATTGGCCATAGCAAACATCCTCTTCCAACAACACAACAGAAGACTCTACACATGGACATCACTAGATGGTGAACACTGAAATCAGATTGATTATACTCTTTGCAGTTAAGCTCTAGACAGCCAGAAAAAAAGCAAGACCAGGAGCTGACTGTGGCTCAGATCATGAACTCCTTAATGCAAAATTCAGACTTAAAGAAACTAGGGAAAACCATTAGACCATTCAGGTATGACCTAAATCAAATCCCTTACAATTATACAGTGGAAGTGACAAATAGATTCAATGGATTAGATCTGATAGAGTGCCTGGAGAACTATGGACAGAGGTTTGTGACATTATACAGGAGGCAGTGATCAAGACCACCCCCAAGAAAAACAAATGCAAAAAGGAATAATAGTTGTCTGAGGAGGCTTTAAAAATGACTGTGAAAAGAAGAGAAGTGAAAGGCAAAGCAGAAAAGGAAAGATATACCCATTTGAATGCAGAGTTCCAAAGAATAGCAAGGAGAGATGAGAAAGCTTTCCTCAGAGATCAAGGCAAAGAAATAGAGGAAAACAATAGAATAGGAAAGACTACAGATGTCTTCAAGAAAATTAGAGATACCAAGGGAACATTTCATGGAAAGATGGGCACAATAAAGGACAGAAATGGTATGGACCTTCTGAAGCAGCAGATTATGAAGAGGTGGCAAGAATACACAGAAGAACTATACAAAAAAGATCTTCATGACCCAGATAGTCACGATGGTGTGATCACTCACCTAGAGCCAGGCATCCTGGAATGTGAAGTCAAGTGTGCCTTAGGAAGAAGCATCACTATGAACAAAGCTAGTGGAGGTAATGGAATTCCAGTTGAGCTATTTCAAATTCTAAAAGATGATGCTGTGAAAGTGCTGCACTCAATATGCCAGCTAATTGGGAAAACTCAGCAGTGGCCACAGGACTGAAAAAGGGCAGTTTTCAATCAAATCCCAAAGAAAGGTAATGCCAAAGAATGTTCAGACTACTGCACAATTACACTCATCTCAAATGCTAGCAAAGTAATGCTCAAAATTCTCCAAGCCAGGCTTCAACAGTACATGAACTGTGAATTTCCAAATGTTCAAGCTGGATTTAGAAAAGACAGAGGAACCAGAGATCAAATTGTCAGCATCTGCTAGATCATCGAAAAATTGAGAAAGTTCCAGAAAAACATCTACTTCTGCTTTATTGACTACGACAAAGCCTTTGACTCTGTGGATCACAACAAACTGGAAAATTCTTCAAGAGATGGGAATACCAGAACACCTGAACAGCTTCCTGAGAAATCTGTATGCAGGTCAGGAAGCAACAGTTAGAACTGGACATGGTACAACAGACTGGTTCCAAATCGAGAAGTGAAAGTGAAAGTCACTCAGTCGTGTCCGACTCTTTGCGACCCAATGGACTATATAGTCCATGGAATTTTCCAGGCCAGAATACTGGATTGGATAGCCATTCCCTTCTCTAGGGGTTCTTCCCAATCCAGGGATTGAACCCAGGAGTCCTGCACTGCAGGCAGATTCTTTACCATCTGAGCCACCAGGGACACCGATTGTATATTGTCACCCTACTATTTAACTTATATGCAGAGTACAAAGAACTTATATGCAGAGTACATGAAAAATGCTGGCTTGGATGAAGCACAAGCTGGAATCAAGATTGCTAGGAGAAATATCAAGAACCTCAGATATGCAGATGACACCACACTTATGGCAGAAAGGGAAGAAGAACTAAAGAGCCTCTTGATGTAAGTGAAAGAGGAAAGTGAAAAAGTTGGCTTAAAACTCAACATTCAGAAAACTAAGATTGTGGCATCTTGTCCCATCACTTCATGGCAAATAGCTGGGGAAAGAATGGAAACAGTGACAGACTTTTTTCAGGAGAGGGGCTCCAAAATCACTGCAGATGGTGATTGCAGCCATGAAATAAAGACACTTGCACCTTAGAAGAAAAGTTATGACCAACCTAGACAGCATATTAAAAAGCAGAAGCATTACTTTGCCAATAAAGGTCCATCTAGTCAAGGCTATGTTTTTTCTAGTAATCAAGTATGGATGTGAGAGTTGGACTATAAAGAAAGCTGAGCACCAAAGAATTGATGCTTTTGAACCATGGTGTTGGAGAAGACTCTTGAGAGTCCCTTGGACAGCAAGAAGATTCAACCAGTCCATCCTAAAAGAAATTATTCCTGAATATTCACTGGAAGGACTGATGCTGAAGTTGAAACACCAATACTTTGGCCTCCTGATGAGAAGAGCTGACTCATTGGAAAAGACCCTGATTATGAGAAAGATTGAAGGTGAGAGAAGGGGACGACAGAGGATGAGCTGGTTGGATGGCATCACTGACTCAATGGACATGAGTTTGAGTATGCCCTGGGAGTTGGTGATGGACCAGGAAGCCTGGTGTGCTGCAGTCCATGGGGTATCGGACACAACTGAGTGACAGAACTATCTGCCACTTACTTATGTGGAACTCAATTTTTCTTCGTGTAAGCTGGAAGCAGCAGACACTTTTCTTTTGGTACTGGCTTTAGAAGAAATTGAAATAATGTAGCTAAAGTCATGTCACACAGTGGATTGGACACAATGGATTGGATGCTAAATAAATGATAGTTCTATCCTTTTCAGGTTTAATGTTTTCTATTTCCTTTGTGTGGCAGTTCTGATGCACGGTACATGCAATATAATTAGCAGTCAATAAATATTTTAGAGAGAGAGAGAGCTGGGAGGGTTGGACGAAAAAAGAAAAAGAAAGCAAGCTAGCTAACTTAACAGATTTAGGCTTGGAACATTCTTTCCAAACGTGTTTTGTTCAGTTCCGTTCAGTCGCTCAGTCATGTCCGATTCTTTGTGACCCTGTGGACGGTAGCACGCCAGGCTTCCCTGTCCATCACCAACTCCTGGAGCTTCCTCAAACTCAATGTGGTTGGTAGGAATATATATCTTAATGAGCTAAAAGTAGAGCTAGATATTTAAGGACATAACCAACGGCATATTTTTGGTCTGTTTACTCCTTGGAAATATGGTATATTGCTTATTTAAGAAAACTGCTGCTGCTGCTGCTGCTGTTGTTAAGTCATGTCGGACTCTGTGCGACCCCATAGACGGCAGCCCACCAGGCTCTGGGATTCTCCAGGCAAGAATACTGGAGTGGATTGCCATTTCCTTCTACAATGCATACATGCATGCTAAGTAGCTTCAGTTGTGTAAGAAAACTAGGCCACTACTAAAACCGAGTAATTGCTTGAACTTTCTTTGTCCAGACATGCCCAGATTGTTGTAGTATAAAATAGAAGGTTTAATCATGTAATACGTAATCTCAACAATTACCAAAATTCAACAAAGTAAACAAGATTACTCTTCCTGACTTACATAAGTAGTGCTATCTCTGTTACGATCTCTGTTGATGGATACTTGTTTTCAAAGTTCTGTTTGTTTTTCATTTCTGTTAAATCAGTCCCCTGACTTTGTCGCCTAAGAAATGACACACTTACTGCCTATGATCACAAAACTAATCCTATCCTATGCTGCCATCTGCTGGGAATATTATGAGCTTTGTTTGACATCAAACTTTTTATTACTCGCTTCTTTAATGGCAATATTTGATGACAGTTTATCTGATAAAAAAATCTTTTTGTGCTTTTATGATAGGGAACAAGAAAAGGCAACAATATATTTTTAAGTAAAGTAAAAACACTTTACTCTGTAAATAACTTGCTGATCCACTGAGTCATTTAGCTAAAATTAATCAATATCTTTTCTGGGCCAGGAATTCTGTACAATCCATATCAATATATAGCAAGTAATAGTCCTTATGTAATGGGAATTTATTTCCCACTAGAAGAGTCATGATTAAAGGATATAAATGTAGTAATTTATTCTATTTATTACAGTGGATATTTGAACAAAGAGGTGTGGAAATGTTTACCCAGAAATCAGGCTTGCAAAGGCAGTAATGGAGGATAACTCCATTAAATGAACAGGGATTCACCAGGAGCGTACCATGACAAAGAAGAGGATTTCAGTCAGTGGTACTACTGTAAACAAAGATACCTGTTTTAAAGAAAGACATTTGTTTACTGGTTGGTGGAAAGGGGTGTTCATTTATTATGCCTTGCTGTGTTTGTGTTTTTCATTTTCAAGTATCAGCATATTATTTTCATATTATAAAAAGAAACTGAAATGTGCAAAGGACATTACTCAGTGTATATTGTTCTTCATTTTTGTGTACAACACTGCTATTAATATTTATTATATTTCTCAGATTACTACTTCTGTCTTAATAAAAATTTTATGTTATTGGAGCCCAGATAACTGCAATCCTGCAGTGTTAACTAAAAGGATTTCTTTTTGTGTCTCTATGCTATAGCATGGTGCGTCATCAAAGAGTAAGATGTGGATTGCTCCTTCTATTTAAATTTGCTCATTGCTCAAAAAGTCTATCAAGGATGTCTTAAAAAGGTCATGGTGGAAGTGGAGGGAAGAGTGGGGGGGAAATGTAGTGAGCATCTATTACTTTTATGCATTTCATACATTATCCCTGCTGATAATCACACAAAAGGTGAGAGATATACAACAGCATCACTGTTTTAGATTTAGAATGCCAAGGAATGCTCAAACACAACTGCACTCATCTCACACACTAGTAAAGTAATGCTCAATATTCTCCAAGCCAGGCTTCAGCAATATGTGAACTGTGAACTTCCAGATGTTCAAGCTGGTTTTAGAAAAAGCAGAGGAACCAGAGATCAAATTGCCAAATCCGCTGGACCATTGAAAAAGCAAGAAAGTTCCAGAAAAATATCTATTTCTGCTTTATTGACTATGCCAAAGCCTTTGACTGTGTGGATCACAATAAACTGTGGAAAATTCTGAAGAAGATGGGAATACCAGACCATCTGACCTGCCTCTTGAGAAACAGGTCAGGAAACAACATTTAGAACTGGACATGGAACAACAGACTGGTTCCAAACAGGAAAAGGAGTACGTCAAGGCTGTATATTGTCACACTGCTTATTCAACCTATATGCAGAGTACATCATGAGAAACGCTGGGCTGGAGGAAGCACAAGCTGAAATCAAGATTGCAAGGAGAAATAACAATAACCTCAGATATGCAAATGACACCAGCCTTATGCAGAAAGTGAAGAAGAACTAAAGAGCCTCTTGATGAAAGTGAAAGAGGAGAATGAAAAAATTGGCTTAAAGCTCAACATTCAGAAAACTTAAGATCATGGCATCCGGCCCCATCACTTCATGGCAAATAGATGGGGAAACAGTGGAAACAGTGGCTGACTTTACTTTTGGGGGTTCCAAAATCACTGCAGATGGTGATTGCCGCAATGAAATTAAAAGATGCTTACTCCTCGGAAGGAAAATTATGACCAACCTAGACAGCATATTAAAAAGCAGAGACATTACTTTGTCAGCAAAGGTCCATCTAGTTAAAGCTATGGTCTTTCCAGTGGTTATGTATGGATGTGAGAGTTGGACTATAAAGAAAGCTGAGCACTGAAGAATTGATGCTTTTGAATTGTGGTGTTGGAGAAGACTCTTGAGAGTCCCTTGGACTGCAAGGAGATCCAACCAATTCATCCTAAAGGAGACCAGTCTTGGGTCTTCACTGGAAGGACTGATGTTGAAGCTGAAACTCTATTACTTTGGCCACCTGATGAGAAGAGCTGACTCATTTGAAAAGATCCTGATGCTGGGAAAGATTGAAGGTGAGAGGAGAAGGGGACGACAGAGGATGAGATGGTTGGATGGCATCACCGACTCAACGGACATGAGTTTGGGTAGGCTCCAGGAGTTGGTGATGGACAGAGAGGCCTGGTGTGCTGCAGTTCATGGGGCTGCAGAGTCAGACACGACTGAGCGACTGAACTGGACTGATAAGATGCTAACAAAGATCTTCTGGTTCCAAAAATAATACTCTTTTCCTTAAGGCATCAATCAAACTATTCAAACTAAAAGCCATTTGTCTGAAAAAACGTAAACTAAGAAAGTGTAATAAGTGGACTTAAAAGTGTTCTCCATCCATTTCCCTCCATATAATAGATTTCTGATCTGAAATCCTCTATCATATGAAAGGAAGTGAAGATGTGCTATCAACAAGAGGAGAATGACCAAGTATATTGCTACAACATAGCATCTTTTAAACTAGAAACATCTCTCCAAGTATTACAATACCATCTACCATATTCACAGTTTTTTTTTTCCCCCTCATTTGCAGAAATGGCAAAGCAATCTGAAATATCTTCAGCATGTAAGGAACTTATACTTTCTAATGGAAATTTTATTAGAATGGTTTAAGGATATTATTTGTACTTTCATATACGAAAGGAATACTTATTGTCATTGTGTTTACATTACACTGTGTGTGTGTCAGCATGGGCATGCATGCATGCACAGTGTTAATTGAGAAGCTCAATGCTGTTTGATTAATATCAAAGCAGATAATTGATTTTGATAATCTGACAACTTTGATTACAAAATAGGCACTCAGTTTTTTTTTTTAATTTTTCTTTTTTCTTGTTCCCTTATCTATAGTATTTCTGCCTGTTTAAAACTCTTTCTCCACTGTCACAAACATCAACAGACCCAACCAGATTTCACTACCAAGGAATATGGGCAAGTACCAAGGTAAAAGTCAACTTGATGCCTTAAAAAAGAAATTTTAGGCCTTAAAATATGCATTCTTTATGCTTCATTAAATTTCAGGTCTACAGCATAAAATGGTGATTTGCATTTTAATGGTTTAATTTCAACTATAAATATTTTATCAAAATATTTTTAAAGTAGCTCTATATTCAGTTAATGGTATTTACTGACTACCTAAAAATATTGTGGGCATAAGGACAAGCAGGAAAAAAAAATCAGATTTACCGATGAGCACTAAGCTGTACTACAGGCATTCTAAATTGCCAGTTGCATAATATTATAACTATTTTCTATTGAACTTGTTTGTTTAATGCTGAGGAGCCATAAAAGCCACAGGAATAAAAATACATATACTTTTTTCAAGAATGTAAAATGTTATATATAAATTTTTGTCTTAGAAAAGTATCAAGATCCGTCCATCTCTCTCTGGAATAAGAGATCTGAAACTATTATTAATAATTAAATTTCCATTAATCTTTACATAAATGAATATAAATGTGTTTATAATATTTACAAATGATTATAAATATAAAAATAAATGATTATTATTTATTACACATGGGATGTTATCAAGGGCCAATTAAAGTCTTATTTAAATATAACATCATATAGTGCTTGACTACTACTGCTAACTGTTGATAAGTCACTTCAGTCGTGTCCGACTCTGTGGGACCCCATAGATGGCAGCCCACCAACTCCCCCATCCCTGGGATTCTCCAGGCAAGAACACTGGAGTGGGTTGCCATTTCCTTCTCCAATGCATGAAAATGAAAAGTGAAAGTGAAGTTGCTCAGTCGTGTCCGACTCTTAGCTACCCCATGGACTGCAGCCTACCATGCTCCTCCATCCATGGGATTATCCAGGCAAGAGTACTGGAATGGGGTGCCATTGCCTTCTCCATAGTTCTTGACTACTAATTTATAAATGTAAACTAATGATGTTGCTAAAGTGCTGCACTCAATATACCGGCAAATTTGGAAAACAGCAGTGGCCACAGGACTGGAAAAGGTCAGTTTTCATTCCAATCCCAAATAAAGGTAATGCCAGAGAATGTTCAAACTACCACACAATTGCACTCATCTCACACACTGGCAAAATAACATACAAAACATACAGCAGTCTCACTGCTGAAGACTTCAGCAGTACGTGAACCGAGAACTTCCAGATGTTAAAGTTGGATTTAAAAAAGGCAGAGGAACCAGAGATTAAACTGCCAACATCTTTTGGATCATAGAAAAACCAAGAGAACTCCAGAAAAACATCTACTTCGGCTTCATTGACTACCCTAAAGCCTTTGACTGTGTGTATCACAACAAACTGAAAAATTCTGAAAGAGATGAGAATACCAGACCACCTTACCTGCCTCCTGAAAAACCTGTATGCACGTCAAGAAGCAACAGTTAGAACTGGACATGGAACAGTGGACTGGTTCCAAATTGGGAAAGGAATATATTGGTTGTATATTGTCAGGGTTGTATATTGTCAGCTTGCTTATTTAACTTATATGCAGAGTAAATCATGCAAAATGCTGGACTGGATGAAGTACAAACTGGAATCAAGAAATATCAGTAACCTCAGATACACAGATGACATCACCCTTATGGCAGAAAGAGAAGAGGAACTAAAGAGCCTCTTGATGAAAGTGAAAGAGGAGTGTGAAAAAGCCAGCTTAAAATCCAACATTTAAAAAAACAAAACAAAACGAAGATGATGGCATTTGGTCCCATCACTTCGTGGCAAACAAATGGGGAAACAATGGTAACAGTGAGAGATTTTATTTTCGTGGGCTCCAAAATCATTGCAGATGGTGACTGCAGCTATGGAATTAAAAGATACTTGTTCCTTGGAAGAAAAACAATGACAAACCTAGACAATATATTAAAAAGTAGAGACATTACTTTGTCAACAAAGGTCTGTATAATCAAAGCTATGGTTTTTCCAGTGGTTAGGTATGGACGTGAGAGTTGGACTATAAGGAAATCTGAGCACTGAAAAAAAGATGCTTTTGAACTGTGGTGTTAGAGAAGACTCTTGAGAGTCCCTTGGACTGCAAGGAGATCCAATCAGTCCATCCTAAAGAAGATCAATCCTGAACATTCATTGGAAGGACTGAAGCTGAAGTTCTAATATTTTGGCCACCTGATGCGAAGAACTGACTCAGTGGAAAAGACCCTGATGCTGGGAAAGTTTGAAGGTTGGAGCGGAAGGGGACAACAGAGCATGAGATGGTCAGATAGAATCACCGACTCCATGAACATGAGTTTGAGTAAGCTCCGGGAGTTGGTGATGGACAGGGAAGCCTGGTGTGCTGCACCACGTGGTTGAAAGAATCAAACTGAGAGACTGAACTGAATTGATGAATTATTTATTACTTATGCATATAAGCACTAAAAATTATATATATTTGTATTAAAGATGAAAACAAATATTCCCATTATTTCGTCAATGTCTTTTATAGGCATGGAAAGTTATTGAACAATGATCCCAAACCAAACACAAAGGCAGATCTGGTGCTTGGAAATCATCAGGTAAGGGCAAAGAGAAACACCATATCATAGATATTATAATAGCTACATTTTCATTTTTAATACCATCCAGAAAATAAAAAGTACTTGAAAATAAATTACAGTGAATGGTAACTCATAAAGAGTAATGAAAGAGTTTATGGAAATAGACATTGAAGGAGAAACAAGCTAACACTCAATTTCAAGTTACTGACATTCTTGATATAGTGATAAGGAAAATAATATTCTAATGCTGATATATCTATGGTAGAGTAAATTGACTGTGTATATTGGTGAGGTGGCTTTCAAATTTCTATTTCTCTTTCTTTGTTTCTTCCCTTCAAAAAAAGTTAGGTTACACAGATAATTTGGGCAGGTATAGCTAATGATATCTTATACTACTCAGATATTCAAACAAATATATGCCACAGGACAAACTGTTTTATAGTGGTTCTTCCATTGCAATATTCATTTAGCATATATTTACTTCAAATTGGAGGTAAAACATTAAAACTAAAGAATAAGGTTTTACTGAATTGCAGAACTAATTTTTATGTAAAATTATATTTGGCTCAATGACTTGGATAAATTAAGATACTTTCCAGTTAATACCAAAGCAATTTCCACTTAAATTAGTGTAATAAATGAGATTTATTCAACGGTCATTTATGGAAGGCTTAACTGCAGATTACTTGGAAGAATTTAAAGAAGTATAAAACATGGTCTTCATTCACCAAGAACCTGTTTCATATGGGAAAAAAATATGAGTAAAATATTTTAGGGGATAATGTATGGCAGTTTATTAATTGCTGCCAACATGCATACAATTGATGCAGTGGTAAAGAATCAGCCTGCCAGTGCAGGAGAAACAAGAGACTCAGGTTCAATCATTGGGTTGGGAAGGTCCTCTAGAGTGCGAAATGGCAACCCATCCAGTATTCTCATCTGGAAAACTTCATGGACAGAGAACCCTGGTGGGCTCCATGGGTATGCAAAGAGTCAGACACGACTGAGCTACTGAGCACACGTACAACACGCAATAATAAGCTTCATAGTTATTCAGAGAATAGTGAGGTCTTTGTGAGCTAGACCAGTCAGAGGAAAAGCTGTAGAAGAATTACCACTGGGATTCACATGAAGAATATGCATCATTTTATAGATGAAGAACAGTGGAGAGGAGGTTGCACTTGACATTAAGTATGATGTTACAAACTAAAAGTCTTTTCGCAAGCTTTCTCTCCAACTGAACCAGCTTTCCCTTTTTTGCCTTTCTGATACTTTGGAACTATACTCAGATACCCTCACTGCAACCCTCTTCATCACATTACATAGTAGAAGTTAGATGCATCTATAGAAAAGACATGACAGCAACTGAATAACTACATAGAAACCTATGTATACATACATCATCATCATAGCATTTTTGACACTGTATTAAAATGCATGTGTCAGTCTCTTTCACCATGGTACTCCTTTCACCTTCTTGAATGAATTGAATATATATATATATATATATATGTATATTTACCTTTAAGAACACTATTGTGGATATTATTTTGGCAAACACATTGTAATAATATTTCAGAGCCTAGAAATGGAGTAAATGGCTTACCCCCATTTCTTTCTTTTTTGGCCTATGTCTCTTTTCTTTCCCAAATTGCTGCCCTTTTAGGTGTATATCACCATATTTTAAGGGCTTCCCTGGTGGCTCAGATGGTAAAGCATCTATCTGCAATGCAGGAGACCTGGGTTCAATCCCTGGGTTGGGGAGATCTCCTGGAGAAGGAAATGGCAACCCACTCCAGTATTCTTGCCTGGAAAATCCCACGGATGGAGGAACCTGGTAGGCTGCAGTCCATGGGGTTACAAAGAGTTGGACACGATTAAGCGACTTCACTCTCACCATATTTTAACAGGAATTAATTGTTGTTACTGTTATCCTCAAATTCATCAATGACTTTATTGGGTTTATTTCCATCACTGTTCCAAGTATATTTTATGGCATATTGAACTTCCACAAAAATGATCCACCAGTGTCATGCCTGATCAGTTCTTTTAACTCCTCTACCCCTACTCTTCGTCCTTCTTATTCCAGATAACCACTCTCATGGTTACCTTCAGGACTTTGTCATCGTTAATAGTTGTAACACATTAGGAAATCTAGATGACAACTATCCCGCTCTGGTCTTTACACAGCTTAATCAAAAATATTTAGGTATTTCCCTATTTATCTAAAATCCTCCATGTCTGGACAATCCTTCATTGTCCAGAATTATTGCTCTTTTTGTAAACACTTAACATTTGCTGGCCTCCTTCAAACTCACTTAGGGGGAAGAAAAAAACAAACTTCACTTCTGATTAAACCAACTATTGTCTGCTCTATAACTACCTAAACAGCACTATGCTCCTATTGAAAACAATAAAACTATGCATTCTGGACTCCAGATTTATGATCATGATTTCAAATGGTAGTTCAATACAGTCATAACTGTCTATGTATCCCTAATAAATTCACTTTACCATTTTCAGTGATGACAGTTTCAAGGCTTTCCTGCTTTCTCAAATCTCTAATACCTGTATCTCTTTTCGCAATGAACTGTGAAATCTCATCACATTTCATAAACAAAAAAGACACTATTATATTTGCAAACTCTCTCAGACTTCCAGAACCAACCCCACAAACCTGCCTGCATCGGTACTACGCGACCTGACTTCTTTCCAGTCCACAAATCTCCCTGCTCCTCTCTAAGGCCAATCCTTCCACTTATGTTTTCAGTACCTATGACTCCAATATTCTCATGAGAAAAAATTCTCCCTCTTTTACTTTCTTACTTTAAACCTCCCTCCATTTCTTCTTCTTAGATCATTCACATTGCCTGACATGACTTATAATATTCTACTTTCAAAATGTTTCCCTTGACTCCATTTTCCCTTGAGTAACCACTTCATTTCTGTTATTGATAATAAGACCATTGAAAGAGTTATTTATTTTGGCTATGTACAATTTCTTGCTGCCAAATATCTATTTCTTCATTCCAAAGGTTTCTTCTCTAACATTCCATCGAAACAACACCTATCAATGTCTTCAATGACCTACAGTTTAGAGGAGATGTGGCCTAATTGTGATTTTTCTAAGTCTATTGCTTTTGTTAAGGAGTCAGTAGAAAGGCAACAGTACTCATTCTTTCTAGCTGTCCTGGACACAGTGTACTAGTGACCAGTGTCTTGGATACGCCTGAGTAAACTTTAATATCAACAAGCAAAATGCTATGACACTATGAGGAAATGTTCAGCATAAGTATTTGCTTAATACATAATATTAGGAGTAAATAAGACAATTATTTTAATCAGTTGTTAGGTTTCTTGTTGAATAAATGGCCCTAGTATAGTGATTTTGTGAATGACAAAGTATATATATATATATATATATATATATATTTATATGAATATAAATTTAGCATTGAATAATAATTGTAAATTTACTTTCTTCCATGCATCAGGACTTCATGATGGACATGCAATTGATCCAGGTAAGAAGCAGAATACGATATTAATGTTCCTATGTCTAAAAGCACAAAAGTGTTCTAAAAGTATAAAAGGTTTCACAATATTGAGGAGAAGCATTATGGAATGATTAATTATTACACTGTCAAGTTTTAATTATGCAAACTATGATTAAATTAAGGGAATTATAAATGCTTGTTTTTGTTTAAAGATCCAAGTACATTATAATAAGTGGTCTACTATTCAAATATTCATTACTTTAATTTTTGTTAATTATAATTATAATAAAGAATTGATAAAAATTATTTAACTTTTCTTATCTATATAACCTCATCCAAAGTAGGTTCAAATGCCTTCTTTAACCTCCATTAATCTCCATTATTACTTGAAAAATTTTAACCACTTTTTGTTTACCAAGGCAATAGACTACTAACTGGCCTCACTGTTTCTTTCCTACATTTCTTTCAAATCTTCACATGCTGCTTCCCTTGCTACTATACAATGACGTAAACTATTTATGAACAACACTGTGCAAGCATGTACTAAGTGCCAGGCCTGGTGCATAATAGTAACCTACAAAGAAACCTGTACATTTAATCTATAAAGAGATAAAGACCTGGGGCCAATTTCACATTGCCAAAATTTCAAATTCTTAGCTAATAAAAGTGATCATGATCTTCACTATCCCTAAAGATGTAGAATCTCAGCTATATATCACTAATCCTGGGATTATAGCAACACTTGTAGCTCACTAAGTCTGTCATGCCCTTATTCTTTTGCATGGGACTTGACTGAATATATTCAGTTCATACACCTCTCTGCTTTATGCCCTTTTTGATCCTCTTCACCCTTCTTCAAGAACTCCTAGTTGCAAAGCAAGATAACTCAGGCATCACATTTCTTGAATAAACTTCCTTGAATGGAAGTTTCATTTACTCCTAAAACATCTATTATCATATATAATATCATTGATCTCTCTCTCTTTTTCTTACGATAAACTTCTTGGAGGAGCTAGAAATATTAATTCAGTGTTTATCTCCAGTGCCAATAAAATACCAGGCACTCAAATTATCTTTGCTTAACAGAAGGTTTAGTGCTGGTAACCTTTCAGAAGGTAAATACCATGCCATACAATGACAAGGGAAATGAGTAATCAGGCATAAAATATTCCTTCCAGAGATTTTTCTAAATATGTGAAAAAAAGAGATGGGATAGTAGAACAACATAAAGATATTCAAGTGACAGTTACAAAATATTTTTATTCTAGAATAGAGGAGACTTGTGCACATTGGTATCTCTTTCACATGTGTGTGTTGTGTGTGTGTGTAATGATGAGTTAGAGGGAAAATTTTACCAGAATCATAGATGGAATAAATAATAGATGATATTTTTTCAGGTATTAAAGACATGGAAGAATATAGGTTAGGGTAGTGATAGTAGTGTAGTTGCTCAGTCGTGTCCGACTCTTTGCAACCCCATGGACTGTAGCCTACAAGGTTCCTCCATCCATGGGATTTTCCAGGCAAGAATACTGGAGTGGGTTGCCATTTCCTTCTCCAGGAGATCTTCCTGACCCAGGGATTGAATGCGGGTCTCCCGCATTGTAGGCAGACACTTTACCATCTGAGCTAAAGAGGTAAATTAGTCATAGCATCATTTAATTTCAATATAATCTTGGGGAAAGCATTCGGTCCATCTGAACCTGAGTTTCTTCATCTGTAAATAAGAGTTATCAGTCTTATGTTAAACATGCTGATGTCCATATCCTACTCAAAGAAGATCTCCTTCACCAGGACTGAAGTGTGTTAAAACCCTATATATCCCTTAGATGATTATAATTTGCAACCAGGGTTAAGAAGCATTGCCCTATTAAAAGGGATCGAGACTTAATATCTTTCTTGTTCAAGTACTGATTACTAGCTTATGAATAGTCAGTGTATCCCATCAGAAGGTACAAGTGAGCAGAACTCTGAAGGGTGAAGGTGAAAGAAGTGAAACAGGATCTAATAATGAGAGAAGCAAAAGTAAGAATAAGTTGTTTTTTCCTTGGATGCTAACTATATTTGAAGAGAAGCATCAAAAAATTGGTATGTAGGTGGAGAGAAGCATTACATTGGCTGAGTTTGGAATAAAATGTAAATAAAACCAAAAATGAAACAATAAAGCATATCTACTACTTATCTTATTCTACATACTTTGAATATGACATGTATAATTAAAAGTATCATGTTAATTTTAAATTTAACTGACAAATCTAGATTAGGCATCATGTGTCCCACAGAAAATTTGTCAAAATAACAATTTCAGGTTTCCATTAAGAATTCATTGTGTATTCAGGAGAAATGTTTCCAAAGTTTTTCTAATCAGAAGATTATCTACCTAAACTTATTTAGGCCCCGCATTGCCTAAATAAATATCTTTACAAGAGGGGACTTGGAATTGTATATTTCTAACAAATATTTTGAATCATTGTAATGAATGGAATAGTTGGGAAATTTGTTACTCAGTCACTAAATCAGAATAATTGCCTAATTTCTTGATGCACATATCACATTAATTATATATAGCTAATATACCACATGAGTCACCATTACAGCACAAAAGCCAACTTTAAACTCAATTAAGGAAGTAAACAACAGTTTTCTTTGAAATTTCTACATAATATACAACCATGATGGAACTAATTTAGTATGTAAGAGCTTATAATGAAAAAAAGCAGTCTTTTACCTGGTCCCGTGGCACCCACCACTCATCTCAGTCCCAGTCTCTAGTGGTAACCATAATTTCATTCTAATAACTCAATTCTAAAACTTAATAAACTATAAGCCATGTTATATTGTGATTATATCAATACCTTTACTGAAAAGCCAAATAATATACAATGATGTCATTTTGTTGCATTATTATTCTCCAAACCTTTTCATTATGTGATCCTATAAGGAAATAAATGTAGAGCAACAACTCCAATAAATGTTTTTTACATATTTTATATGGATTTCTGTGTGGTACTGTACTATATGTGCATCAAAAATATAGAAAAGAAAATATTTTAAAATAAGAAAAAAATCTTCTAACAAACTTTCTGCAGACACTGGATTGTCTTGCATATCCCCTGTCATGGGTTTCCCGAGCCTTGGAGCCATTACTCTACAGATCCTGTGCTGTATAGGAGGCCATTATATATCATCAAAGTCAAATCACTATTTTTCCTACTTTCTATCCATTTCTATAATAAAGGCATGTTTTAGTGTGTTTTATATTTGAATCATGACTTAAAGTAAAAGCTTTTGCTTTTGCCAGGGTTTCTAATTAACTTTTATTTCCTTACTGACCAAAAAATAATGTTTTAATTTCCCACATTAATTTTATTTCTAGTTGTGCCTGTTATATAGAATCCAATCCCAAAACAACTTTTTTCCCCCCAAAGATTTCCTTTCCAGAATTATCCATCTATCTCCTTGTGTAAACTGGAACAATTATTACAATAATCTTGTTTCCATCATGATATTTTCCTTCACTGTAATTAGAACTGGAATTATGCTGTCTTATTAAAGACCAATGGTTATTTCATTTATCTTTATAATTGTGCATGTGTGTGCACATTTTTGTATTGAGCAAAGCAGCTTCTGAATTGATTTTTCATAACTGGTGAAGTGATTGCCCTCACCCAGTGGGGGCCAACTCACCCATACAATCCTTACTTTAGTTAGACAACAAATCATTCATCTTTGAATTTGTTCACCATGGCCTCTCTTACATAAATCCATACCTTTGTGAACAGCTGTGACCTTTACGTGGGAAAAAATTAACGAAAGTGAAGGGGTGTGTTAAGTATACCATATTTGCTATTAAAATGTATCATTTTATGACCATTTCAAGAGGAAGGAAAAAGAATGATTCCCAATACTAAATGCCAGGGTACATTCTACAAAGAAATTGAGCCACTCCAACTCCATAAAGTGTTCATTCAGTGAATGCCACCGATTCTAGGATAGCATCTGCCATATTAAGTGTAAATTCACTGCTTTCTCAATCTTCGTCTTATTATTTCTCGATTTCACTCTCTGCCATTCTGTTGCTTAATTAATTTCTTCATTAAAGGTATATAGAGTTAAACCTTTCAAGTCTCGAAGGTAAGTAGCTGCACAGGACAATATGTACACAAGAGAAGAAAACTTCTCCTAGCAACTGAACAAAAATTCTAGATTATTGATTAGTCTTTATGTACCAGAATATGCCTAAACTCATTTAATGTTCACTTCTAGCCAGGGAGATAGGTGTTTTATTTTCTAGTCCCATTCTTCATATAAAGAAATGAAGCAGTAGAAGGTCAAATAACTTGCATAATGTTATATGAATGGTAAATGACAGAGATAGGATTAAAATCCCAGTGATCAGTTCCAGAGCCTACAATCCCAGTCTCTCCAAGATGATATTCAGTGAATGAGCGAATGGAAATTAGACTATTTAAATGATTCACGGTAGTGTTTGGGTGTGCATATGAGTACAGCTACTATTGTTTAGGGCTTTCCAGATGGCTCAGCAGGTAAGAAATCTGCCAGCAATTCAGGAGACACAGGAGACATGGGTTTGATCCCTGGGTTGGGAAGATCCCCTGGAGGAGGAAATGGCAACCCACTCCAATATTCTTGCCTGGAAAATCCCATCAACAGAGGAGCCTGGCGGGCTTCTATGTACAGGACTGCAAAGAGTTGGACGTGACGGAGCACAGCCATGGACAGCTGGACCATGTGTTTACTTTGCACCACTTTAAAGATTTCACTTCTTTCAATGAGAAATCTCTTCAGAGTCTTGGGAGATGGAGTCAACGGATGTTAGTGGCAGTTGAAAACATAATTTCTCAAAAAGATAAGAAAGCATTAAAGAATATGGAGTGGCTATGTCAGGTTTATTAGAAGAGAGTCAGGGAAATTCATTAGTGTAGTGGAGAGATAAGCATTATATATATACTAATCCAAACCCCTACCTCCTCTCTTTGTTCATAAGTTGTAAAGAACCTGAGATCTTGTTAATTATTGATGTACCAGGTGTCACACATATACAGATCCTGGATCAATGGTTAATTACATAAGTTATCTCCTCCAAAACATTAGCTTTATAAAGTATTTACATATCTATTACTTTTATTGGCCAAATCTACATTTCTATCTTTTAACAGTCACTAAAGCTTTTATAAATATTTAACAAAGTATTTTTCCCTTCTTTTCAGTGACAGAAATGCAGTATCTATTCAACAGTCAGACAGAAGATGTCAAGATGCTGAACAATTAAAAAAAGAAAGTGATTCCAGTGGAAAACATTTGACTTTCACCAGCATAAAGGTCATCATATCATCATGTCATTTGCTATATTTGAAAAGGTCTTCTAAAAATGCAGCTTTAACAATAAAACAATGTTTATTTTTTATCAACATAACTGTCATATTTTTATAGATCTGATTTTTAATGTTGAAATTATGCTAAAGTTTATGTGCTATAGATATGTTAATTTTTTAGCTAAAAAATTTATAATAGACTAATAAGGAAGAGAAAATAAATTGAGGATTCCACTTGTACTCAGATTGTGATTGTATTTCAAAAATGAACATTAAATGAAGACATTTAAAAATAGAACGCATTCACATGAAATTATTTATTAAGTAAATAATATATCATGAAATCAGACTGAACTCTTTATTAGCCTACTCAGAAACTGGATTTGATGTTCTTTTTCAAGGGACAGGATCAAAAATCTAAATGGTAAACAATTTCATCCTTTTTTAAAAGATGATGAACTTGTCTGATAAATTTTGAGACAAAACATATGCTAAGTATTCTAATATACTTCAAAAGCTTTAGAGCTCTACCACAAAATTAGTGGTATTTTATGAGAGTAGCAATACTGAAAGGAAAAAAAAAAAAAGCAAGTTTGCACTTGGATAGGTTTTTCCTATGTCAGAGAGTTCTTGTTTTTCAGTTCCCTGAAAAACAATTCTCAAGTAGAAATTTGTTTGCAAGAGGTACACTGCAGGAGTGCTTTGGGGAATAACACCTAAAGCAATGAGGAAAGAAGTAGAATTATGATACGCTTCAACAGAGGACTCCTCAGAGGCTCCAGCCTAGAGTGAGAGGAATCTAGAATAGGTAGTAAGGAAGTGGGTGATGAAATAACAGTTGTGACTTTCAGATCAACTCTTGCAACAGAAATCCCTATCCTGATTGCATCCGTATACTCAGCTAGCTCATCAGTGAAGTAAACTCAGTCTTTCTGCTCCTCCAACACATCCTGCCTTAGATGTGAGCTGAGGGAGCAGTGTCTGTGCAACAATAGTAAAAGACGAGAAGGTCTGGGCCACCAGATCAAGCAGCTAACGTTTGTCCTCTGGCTCTGTGCATGCCTGATCATAGATGTTCTTAAGTTTTACCCTGAATTGTTGGTTCCACTCAGCTTTTGACTTGATTGGTCTGACAGAACTTAGCTCATGATGGCCAGCTGTAGCCCTATGCTGCTGCTGCTGTTAAGTCACTTCAGTCTTGTCCGACTCTGTGCGACCCCAGAGATGGCAGCCCACCAGGCTCCTCCGTCCCTGGGATTCTCCAGGCAAGAACACTGGAGTGGGTTGCCATTTCCTTCTCCAATGCATGAAAGTGAAAAGTGAAAGTGAAGTCGCTCAGTCGTGTCTGACTCCTAGTGACCCCATGGACTTCAGCCCACCAGGCCCCTCTGTCCATGGGATTTTCCAGGCAAGAGTACTGGAGTGGGTTGCCATTGCCTTCTCCATGTAGCCCCATAGTCACTTAGTATTCCATGATCAGACAGGTGAAATTATCTCTAGTTCACCAAGAACTGTTTTTCTGAATGGGGCTGGGGGCTTTCTCCCACAGATGAAATGGCTTTGCCATTAAACACTATGGGTTTACATTCTCATTCTTTTATTGAGGCTTTGCACAAATTCTACATGCTGCTTTTCTCACCACCGATTCTTTTTGTATTATAGAGTCAAGCTAGGTCACCTAGAGCAGAGGCAGGGCTGCTTACCCTACAGCCAATATCTGCTGCAGAGCCCTTTCTTACTCTTAGTCTCACTCGTATTTGTTAGCTTTTACTGTTACATAGCAGATAGATCAGTGTGAGAAGTACAAAGTGAAACAATTTTCCTGTACTTTAGGGGGAATGTCTCAGTTACACCAAAATATGAGAAGTCTAGAAACAAAAATTACTAAGGTAGCCTGCCCATGAGTCTGTAAGATGCATTCCCCATCCTCTGATGTTCATGTGTCTTACCAAGGCCTCCAACTTTCTTACATTTTGTTTTCATCTCTGTAATTGATATGATGACACAGACATAATAGAACACTGTGATCTTATGTCCAGACAATCTTGGACCCTTTGGAGAATATTACGACAGAAAGTGAGAGAATAACCCTAACCTGAACAAGACAATGTGTGGTCAGTCGCTTCAGTCTTGTCCACGTCTTTGCCACCCCATGCATCCTGCCAGGCTTCTCTGCCCATGAGATTTTTCAGGCAAGAATACTGGAGTGGGTTGCCATTCTCTTCCTCCACGGGGTCTTCCCAACCCAGGGATCTCCTGTATTGCAGGTGGGTTCTTTACCACTGAACCATCAAGGAAGCCCAAACAAGACAATAAATATTAATGTGTATTATTGTCTATTCCATGAAGGTAAACTCATTTCTCATATGGATAAAAATTTATTCACTAAATAAATGTCCTTACATAATTTAACTGAGACTATGCTGATATGCTGTAGTAGTTACTACATTCAAATCAACAGCTAAAACTGAAGATACTTCTCGATTGAGTTTGAGAGCATCCTCTAATCTACAAGAAGCCATATAATTTTTATTAAGGAAGGACTTATGAACTAAATGAGGCTTGTATGGGAACCACCACCATCATTCATAGATTTAAGGGTAGCACTAACCCCTGTTATGTTCTACCTACTCCTAGATTATGATATTGTTTTTTAGTTACCATCTTTGCCAGGGAAAGGGCAATTTCAGAGACTAACATTTGGCCTCTGCAATAGTCCAAGGAACTAAAGTAGTTTTACCAACAACCAAATATATCCAGTGTGGAAACAGATCATCATGGAAATTCTTACAAAGTGGGAGTGAACTGACTAGACCAAAAGTGAGGGAGACTTGAGCTAGTTCAGTTCAGTTCAGTTCAGTTGCTCAGTCATGTCCGACTCTTTGCGACCCCATGAATCGCAGCACGCCAGGCCTCCCTGTCCATCACCAACTCCCGGAGTTCACTCAGACTCACGTCCGTCGAGTCAGTGATGCCATCCAGCCATCTCATCCTCTGTCGTCCCCTTCTCCTCCTGCCCCCAATCCCTCCCAGCATCAGAGTCTTATCCAATGAGTCAACTCTTCGCATGAGGTGGCCAAAGTACTGGAGTTTCAGCTTTAGCATCATTCCTTCCAAAGAAATCCCAGGGCTGATCTCCTTCGGAATGGACTGGTTGGATCTCTTTGCAGTCCAAGGGACTCTCAAGAGTCTTCTCCAACACCACAGTTCAAAAGCATCAATTCTTCGGTGCTCAGCCTTCTTCACAGTCCAACTCTCACATCCATACGTGACCACTGGAAAAACCATAGCCTTGACTAGACGGACCTTTGTTGGCAAAGTAATGTCTCTGCTTGTGAACATGCTATCTAGGTTGGTCATAACTTTCCTTCCAAGGAGTAAGCGTCTTTTAATTTCATGGCTGCAGTCACTATCTGACCTGAGCTAGGACTTCATTTATTTCACCTGGCCTCTGTAAGCCCTAAAGCTGAGACGTGGTGAAGTTTCAGACCCTAGTAATTAATTTTAACTTGAACTCTGTATTTGGCTGTTATCAAAATACCTGATTTCCCTTTTTTACACTGATAACCTGCAAAAGAAAATGATCTAAGTTTTCTTTGGAGAAAGACCTATTGGGGAATTATTGCCATGTATACATTCTGTAGTATTATTTTTTTCCGCTTCCCCATGAGGATGCAGCCACTCCTTCAGATAATGGGCTCTGGATCTTCAGAATACCTCACTCTGAGTACTGGGCATGGGCTCATAACTTATTGAAATTTTGGCCCAAAATTTCCAGATCATGAATGTTTTAATCCTTCCAATTGTACAAATTGTGAAATACCCAAATTAGCTGTCCATATATCTTATACATGGAATAATGTGTCCTAATAACCACCTCTATAACTCTCTGTAAAGCAGGCGTTAGCAGCTGGTGCTCTGACCATGTTGCTCATTACAGTGTTTCTTGTTTCTGGCTCTTAGGTGCACACGTTTCCTCACATTGATATCCTAGTACCTCCATTACAATGTGTGCGTGCGAAGTCCTGTCTGACTCTTTGAGACCCCATGGACTGTAGCCCACCAAGCTCCTCTGTCCACAGGATTCTCCAGGCAAGAATACTGGAGCGGGTTGCCATTTCCTCCTCCAGTGGATCTTCCTGGACCAGGGATCGAATTCGCATCTCTTATGTCTCCTGCATTGTCAGTCGGCTTCTTTACCACTAGTGCCACCTGGGAAATCCCTGCATCACAGTAAAAGTGCTTAATTCTGTAACAAAACTCTTACTGTCAGATCAGCCTATAAAAAACAGGCACCACTGAGGTTCTTAAAGGGATGTCATCTCACCAACAGATACATTATTGATTGATAAATACAGTGCTCTCTGGGATCTCCTGTGGATAATATCTGGGAGTTTTCTGCCCTTGTATAATATATCTCCTCTAGAATGCCACTTGGTCCCTTCCTGAACCAAGAAAGTTATACAATTTTTACTTCATTTAGTATGGCTCTTTATTTTTCTAAGCTTCCAACAACATACTAACCCTATTTCCTGTGGTCCTTGCCAGGCTATTAATCACCACTGTCATATCAGTGAATTATCCCTTAATAATTTTATGTTCCAGGGCTCTAGATTCATCAATATCAGCACCCTCAGGATGTAGTGTCCTATACACTTTGCAGCTTCTGATGGCACGTACTAGCTAGGTGCTGCTGCTGCTGCTGCTAAGTCACTTCAGTCGTGTCCGACTCTGTGCAACCCCATAGAAGGGAGCCCACCAGGCTCCCCCATCCCTGGGATTCTCCAGGCAAGAACACTGGAGTGGGTTGCCGTTTCCTTCAGTCTGATTATTTGTGTCTTCTCAAAATTAACATAGTATTTTGTTATCTCATTAAGAGTGGACTAAGATACTAAGTTCTGCAGCTTCTCTGGGACACAATGGTTTTCCTTCCCTGGCAGAATTAGCACTTGTTCAGTTATGATTTGATTTGACAGTATTTATTGGTCTGGTAGTTAGCTGAGGCAGTGGGGACTGATGCTAAATGACCTGCAAGTTAAATCGCAAGATGTTGTCTTCAAGCCAATGTGGAGTGCTCATTTTTTACAGGGAGGAATGGGCCACTTCTACAGGCCTGGAGGAGACCTTGTTTCAAGTTCATCAAGGTTATCATCCCAGATGTCTTGATTTCAAGTTTTACTTTTTTTCCCAGTCAAGGTGCTGACCTTGGTGGATCAGACCTGCATGGATTGAGAATTAAAATTTCACTGGAGCTCCACTACCTTGATAAATATACTCTGGGCCTGAGCCTGGTTTTATCGACTTCTGGTTGCTAAATATGACAGGTGGGAAGTTTCAAATGGTGTCCCATCTATACTTCAACAAAGTACCAAGCTCAGGTACAATATTTCTTCTTTTTTATTCTCTCAAGATGGGTGAGAATTATCTTATTTGATTCTTGTATATGCTAATACTTATTATTAAGGGAAGTTCCTCTCAGATTTTGGGTTTTATGGACATGGCAACCCACTCAAGTATTCTTGCCTGGAGAATTCCATGGACAAAGGGGGCTACAGTCCACAGGGCCACAAAGAGTCAGACACGACTGAAGCAACTTAGCACGGAGGCACACACATGGCTATTTCCTAAATAGAGACAGTCACTTCATTCAAAGTAAATAATCATCAAAAGATTTCCTGGTAATTATTACCCAGATGATAATCTTTTAATGTGATTATTTCAAAAAAAGTAAAGCTTCCCTTTATCTCCTGTAGTATCTGATCAGACATGTGATTTATTTTTCAAGACTTCACCCAAATTAGTCTCTTCATATTGAAAATGTTTGAGGGTTTCCCCCCAAGGAAGTATCAAGAGGGAGCACCGTTTTTTCCCTACATAATTCATACATTAAACAATATCTATATAAAAACCTCTATTTTAACTTGATATAGAAATAATCATGTGATATTAATTATTAAATAATTGCACCAGATTTTAGTATTTTAAAAATATGTAAAAGTTTGTTAATCTAAAACAACATCTCAAAATGATCCAGGATGAAAGAGAAGATAGTTGGGAAAGTGTAGTAGATACTCCGGGGAAACAAGTCATGTTAAATCTGAACTTCGTGTAGTTGGTGAGATCCACAGCTAACATCCGCCATCTAGTGGCAATAAAATAAATTGCACATAAATTCTTGATTACAGTCTTCATTTCTCAGTATTTAACAGGATTCAGTTGTTTTTGCTTATATGTCATTCTGTGGGGAGAGCAAAACAAAAAATTTCTCCTAAAGCTCTTAAAAAGCACTGTCCTATGGGTGAAATGTTATAAGAAAGTTACGATTATCATGTCATTAAATCATAATGTAAATTACTGAAGCCTGAATTCTCACTCAAGAAACACAACTTCATGATTATCAAACCAGAAACCTTTTCCTCCTATGGCATACTAATACAAATATGCTTTTAAGGTGATATAGTAGATAAACTGTGAAAATTTTAGAAAAATATCTAGAAACTAGTTCAGTTTTCACACTATAGTTTTTCTTAAAAATATACAAAATTAAAAAGCTTTTGAGTTTCATCTTCATGGAATTTCTTGCCATATCTTTCTTTACAACGTGCACAGCTGTCTTGTCTAACATATATCACATCTTTGAATTAAAGCATTGATCATTCCCACTCCTCATGCCTCACATTTGAGATGGAAAATTTTTGTGACAAACTTGGACCTGTGCTCTGAAACAAGGACCTAACACATGATGATTCTACTTTTTGCCTTGTGGCCAGGCGAACTAAGAAAATGACTAGCTCTATAAGAAGAAAATCACCTCTGCAGAGAAATAATAAAGATCAAAGATGATGTTATACCTCCAAAATAAAGCTGGAGGGAAAGTTATTTATAAATAAATTTTAAGAATCCCACAGACATTTCTACAGACTGGTACTGAAGAAACTGAATTACATTTTAATGGGTAAAGGGGAGGTATGCTTATTTTGTAATAGTTACTTTACATTGGAATTGGAATTGGAATTCTGTTCTTCCTATCCTGCATATGTCACGCAGAACTATACAATCAGAAATGATTAGGAAGTAACAGACTTTCAGTGATTGCTAACTATGATCATATGTAAATGACAGTATCAGAGAGCACAGCATTTAGGGGAAACTAGAACATACTTTTACCCTAAACTCAAATGAGCTTGTACAAAAAGAGTTAACAATAACAGAAACAAAACAACAACAAAAGAAACACATCTTGATTTGAATATGAATTAGTATTATATTAATTTGAAAATATAGAACATAAGAACGGAAGAGAATATTTTATTTTATGATTCAGATATTTAAAAAAATCATAGCTAAAAACATAAATGTCCTAACATTTCAGTAAATGCAAGATTATTTTTTTAAGTTTATCTTTATTAAAAATTGACATATGGGTTGCTTCCAGATTTTTGCAATCATGAATAAAGCTACTGAAAATACATGAGGGGGCTATACTAAATTGTACCCCAATTTCACCACAACTCAAAAAATAACTGCTTATATATACTATTTTTTCTGACAAAATAAATTATGAAGGTTTAATAAAGGTGCTTTTATATACAAAACTACTTTTACATAATTCAAAGGAGGAATGTTATACTTAAGTGTTACAAGGTTGTTTTAAATGAAATAATATAAAATTGGTACGATTTTTTTATGATGAATTCTTGCGTCAGAATAAATATTAAGATAAATATATTAGGAACTGTCTTTTTAAAACTGTTTTGTCAACTTTAAGAGAGGTATATACTTGGAAACATTTAAAACTTCCCTCTTCAAAATAATAAAAATATTTTATTATTTTGAATTCTACAAATTAATCAATATTTGATTTAAAACATTGAAAGCCTCTATTATCTTGCTCCTTGGAAATTTAGGGGTTTGGGGGGAGGTTGTGGTTGGCAATACCCCAATCCATATTTGAATCTCACTACAGTGAAAAACTGAGTTTACCAAACATTTTGCTTCATGAAAACAATAATCATATAATTTAAAGGTCTGCATTAGGCCTTTTCCTTACTTTATATCATTTAATTTCTCCATATTACCCATGCCTTCTCTCATTCTTCTTCCTAAAAGAGTGGGCAACTGTAATGTGTTTAATATAAGTATTCAAATTGAAAAATACACAACGATATTTTATATGTATATTTTAATTTCCATAAATGAAATTATACTATAAATCTCATTCTGTTGCTGTTTTAAACTTACAATTATTTTCTTAAGAACCATGAATCAGATCAGATCAGTCGCTCAGTCGTGTCCAACTCTTTGCAACCCCATGAATCACAGCACGCCAGGCCTCCCTGTCCATCACCAACTCCCGGAGTTCACTCAGACTCACGTCCATCAAGTCAGTGATGCCATCCAGCCATCTCATCCTCTGTCGTCCCCTTCTCCTCTTGCCCCCAAACCCTCCCAGCATCAGAATCTTTTCCAATGAGTCAACTCTTCGCATGAGGTGGCCAAAGGACTGGAGTTTCAGCTTTAGCATCATTCCTTCCAAAGAAATCCCAGGGCTGATCTCCTTCAGAATGGACTGGTTGGATCTTGCAGTCCAAGGGACTCTCAAGAGTCTTCTCCAACACTACAGTTCAAAAGCATCAATTCTTCGGTGCTCAGCCTTCTTCACAGTCCAACTCTCACATCCACACATGACCACAGGAAAAACCATAGCCTTGACTAGACGGACCTTTGTTGGCAAAGTAATATCTCTGCTTTTCAATATGCTATCTAGGTTGGTCATAACTTTCCTTCCAAGGAGTAAGCATCTTTTAATTGCATGGCTGCAGTCACCATCTGTAGTGATTTTGGAGCCCAGAAAAACAAAGTCTGACACTGTTTCCACTGTTTCCCCATGTATTTCCCATGAAGTGATGGGACCAGATGCCATGATCTTCGTTTTCTGAATGTTGAGCTTTAAGCCAACTTTTTCACTCTCCACTTTCACTTTCATCAAGAGGCTTTTGAGTTCCTCTTCACTTTCTGCCATAAGGGTGGTGTCATCTGCATATCTGAGGTGATTGATATTTCTCCAGGCAATCTTGATTCCAGCTTGTGCTTCTTCCAGCCCAGCGTTTCTCATGATGTACTCTGCATATCAGTTAAATAAACAGGGTGACAATATACAGCCTTGACATACTCCTTTTCCTATTTGGAACCAGCCTGTTGTTCCATGTCCAGTTCTAACTGTTGCTTCCTGACCTGCATACAAAGTTCTCAAGAGGCAGATCAGGTGGTCTGGTATTCCCATCTCTTTCAGAATGTTCCACAGTTTATTGTGATCCACACAGTCAAAGGCTTTGGCATAGTCAATAAAGCAGAAATAGATGTTTTTCTGGAACTCTCTTGCTTTTTCCATGATCTAGCGGATGTTGGCAATTTGATCTCTGGTTCCTCTGCCTTTTCTAAAACCAGCTTGAACATCAGGAAGTTCATGGTTCACATATTGCTGAAGCCTGGCTTGGAGAATTTTAAGCATTACATTACTAGCGTGTGAGATGAGTGCAACTGTACGGTAGTTTGAGCATTCTTTGGCATTGCCTTTCTTTGGGATTGGAATGAAAACTGACCTTTTCCAGTCCTGTGGCCACTGCTGAGTTTTCCAAATTTGCTGGCATATTGAGTGCAACACTTTCACAGCATCATCTTTCAGGATTTGGAATAGCTCAACTGGAATTCCATCACCTCCACTAGCTTTGTTCGTAGTGATGCTTTCTAAGGCCCACTTGACTTCACATTCCAGGATGTCTGGCTCTAGGTCAGTGATCACACCATCATGATTATCTGGGTCGTGAAGATTTTTTTTGTACAGTTCTTCTGTGTATTCTTGCCATCTCTTCTTAATATCTTCTGCTTCTGTTAGGTCCATACCATTTCTGTCCTTTATCGAGCCCATCTTTGCATGAAATGTTCCTTTGGTATCTCTGATTTTCTTGAAGAGATCTCTAGTCTTTCCCATTCGGTTGTTTTCCTCTATTTCTTTGCATTGATTGCTGAAGAAGGCTTTCTTATCTCTTCTCGCTATTCTTTGGAACTCTGCATTCAGATGTTTATATCTTTCCTTTTCTCCTTTGCTTTTTGCTTCTCTTCTTTTCACAGCTATTTGTAAGGCCTCCCCAGACAGCCATTTTGCTTTTTTGCATTTCTTTTCCATGGGGATGGTCTTGATCCCTGTCTCCTGTACAATGTCACGAACCTCATTCCATAGTTCATCAGGCACTCTATGTATCAGATCTAGGCCCTTAAATCTATTTCTCACTTCCACTGTATAATCATAAGGGATTTGATTTAGGTCATACCTGAATGGTCTAGTGGTTTTCCCTACTTTCTTCAATTTAAGTCTGAATTTGGCAATAAGGAGTTCATGGTCTGACCCACAGTCAGCTCCTGGTCTAGTTTTTGCTGATGTAGTTTTTGCTGGTCTAGTTTTTGGTCATGGTGGAGAGATCTGACAGAATGTGATCCACTTGAGAAGGGAATGGCGAACCACTTAAGTATTCTTGCCTTGAGAACCCCATGAACAGTATGAAAAGGCAAAATGATAGGATACTGAAAGAGAAATTCCCCAGGTCAGTAGGTGCCCAACATGCTACTGGAGATCAGTGGAGAAATAACTCCAGAAAGAATGAAGGGATGGAGCCAAAGCAAAAAGAATACCCAGCTGTGGATGTGACTGGTGATAGAAGCAAGGTCCGATACTGTAAAGAGCAATATTGCATAGGAACCTGGAATGTCAGGTCCATGAATCAAGGCAAATTGAAAGTGGTCAAACAAGAGACGGCAAGAGTGAATGTCGACATTCTAGGAATCAGCGAACTGAAATGGACTGGAATGGGTGAATTTAACTCAGATGACCATTATATCTACTACTGCGGGCAGGAATCGCTCAGAAGAAATGGAGTAGCAATCATGGTCAACAAAAGAGTCTGAAATGCAGTACTTGGATGCAATCTCAAAACGACAGAATGATCTCTGTTCGTTTCCAAGGCAAACCATTCAATATCACAGTAATCCAAGTCTATGCCCCAACCAGTAACTCTGAGGAAGCTGAAGTGGAACGGTTCTATGAAGACCTACAAGACCTTTTAGAACTAACACCCAAAAAAGATGTCCTTTTCATTATAGGGGACTGGAATGCAAAAGTAGGAAGTCCAGAAACACCTGAAGTAACAGGCAAATTTGGCCTTGGAATATGGAATGAAGCAGGGCAAAGACTAATACAGTTTTGCCAAGAAAATGCACTGGTCATAACAAACACCCTCTTCCAACAACACAAGAGAAGACTCTATACATGGACATCACCTGATGGTCAACACTGAAATCAGATTGATTATATTCTTTGCAGCCAAAGATGGAGAAGCTCTATACAGTCAGCAAAAACTAGACCAGGAGCTGACTGTGGCTCAGACCATGAACTCCTTATTGCTAAGAACCATGAATACTGCTTCATATATATATATATATATATATATATATCTCCACATTGATGTTTTTAATATTTTATCTAAATAATATTCTTTCTCATGCAGTCAGCAAATGCAATTACATATTTGTTTAGTGATAGCTATGTTGCCTAGAATTACTACATAAACTATGGTAAAATATGTCTTTATATATATCCCTTAATGCATCTGTGCAAGAGTGTGTCTAGGTAAGATGTATGTCAGAAGAGATATTAAAGGAGTTTGAGGTGTAAACAACTTTAATTTCACTTCATAGTTCAAGATTGCACTCTAGCTTTCCAAGTTTTTGCTTCCATTTCACACCATCATAAATATTGGCTTATCCAGAACTGTATCCATTGCCTCTAAAATGGATATTAAGTAATACCTCATTTTTGAATTTTCTTTTATTACTAAAGAAGTTGGACATCTCTAAAGATGACCATACCTATTGACAAGTCTTCTTTCTTCTTCAGTGAGGTATACACATCTTTTGACAGCCCTTTGAACATTTGTAAAATTTATCTTTAAAAGAAAGTGTTGTTGTTGTTGTTGTTGTTTTTATGTAGTCAAATCTACTAAATTTTTTCATTTTATGGTTTGTAGTTTCTGATATGTCTAAGAAATACTTCTTATTTATTCATTTTACCTTATATGTAATTTTCTTGCTTAGTTTTTAAACAATCTAGGAATTACTTTTCACAAGTAAGAGGAAACAATTTTATTTCTCACCATATTGCAAACTAGTTTTCTCAAAGTCACTTTTTGTACTGAATTTAACTTTCTTATGCTGATGTTGCACAGATTGTATACTAAACTCACATTTTCACTGCTGGCTCAAAGTTCAGCGCCTAAGAGTCCCGGGGACTTCAGCTTTTAGTGTCATGCTGTTCCTGTTGGCCCCAGCTCCCTACTCTTTTCTCCCTTTATCAACATATGGTTGATTTAAAAACTCTGAGGGAACCCTCTCTTTCACAGAAAATATATTCTTCACAGGACATGCTCTTTGAGCCACTGTCCCTCAAGAGAGGAAACCAATGACTTAAAAAAAAAAAAAAAGTCCCCATGAATCACATTACTTTGTAGTTTTCCATCAGTGTGATTTAGTTTACTGCCCAAAAGGTATGCTTAATTTCCCAGAAGGGTGAATACCATGGTAGAACAAAGAAGTACTTATTCAACTATGATTTTTTAATCTGATTTCTGAAAACATAAGATAAAATGATTTTTTTAAAAGATAAAAGTGTTTTACCTGTTAAGACTTGGGTTTATATGTCAAGAGTTAAGCCTAGAAACAGTTAAGTTCATACTGTAAAGTCTTAAAAGAGATACAGAATATAGTATAAGGGAAGTCTCACCATATAAAGACTCACCATAGGGGTTTTATTATTGTTTACTATTATTGACAATGATTGCACCAGTAATGCATGGGCCAAAAAGGAATAACATTCCATTGCTAATCTTCCCTACATACAAATTCTATCTGCAGAGGCTCAGGATTTGTTATTAAACTTAACTTGGATCAGTTAAATTCATTAAATTAACTCACAGGGGAAGAATCACTGAGTACCAGTGTTAATTGCCATATATGATTTATCCAAGACCATTTCAGTCTAAAAGAGTAGCTACCCTCTCTTATAAAACCAAGATGCCACTGGGGTCAGGCTGGTTATCCCATTTCCATTTGATAAGCAAGGCTTGCTAGGACCTATTTTTATTAGTCATGGAGTTTGATATTAAATACCCTAAAATGGGGGATACCAGTTAATCTGGGAGACTAAAAACTGGCAAGTTTCAGGTGCTCAGCTTGAGCTAGAGAAAACTCCCTTACCCCATGTCCTCCAATCCGTTTTAGAAGGAATTTATTTGCTGCAGGCAGGTGGTACCCTTGTGCTAGGAATTTACTTCTTCTGGTACAATCACTGCCCTCTGAGTCATCATTAAAGCTATGATTTCCCATTTCCTCCTGATTCTATATTGTTTTGCTAGATCATACACAAGAGGACATAGGGGTTGCTTCTCCATATCAGGCAGTGGCTGAAAGGAAGAATTCACTCTAGTCCTTGGAAGCATTCAGTAGAAACAAAGAGAATTTGAATGAAATATGGCCTTTAATTAATAATAATATATCAATATCAGCTTATTAGTTATGACAAATATACAATATAAGATGTCAAAAACAGAGAAAACTTGAGTTGAGGGTATTTGGAACTCCTGATCTATCTTTATAACTTTGTAAATATAAAACCATATAAAATAAAAGTTCTTTTAAAAAATGTTTCTGAGGTATGTTTCTGCATTTATAAAATTTTGAAATGGATTAATTAATTTTGTAAAAAATGATGTATGCATGTGGTATATAATTACAATATTATAAATGAGATGATATTATTTACAAATTACTCTGTCACCTATGTAAATGCAAGACCAATTTTCTATTGATTTATGTATACCTCACTGACTTACAAAAAGCTTCTGGAGAATCATTAACCATTTCCAAAAAGGTGTACATAAATCATTGTCTGTATAAGTTGGTGCAAAAGTAATAGTGATTTTGGATCCTGAATTTTATTTTTTTACTGGAAGTCTTTTTTTAATTAATTTACTTTTTAATTGAAGGATAATCATTTTATAGAATGTTGTTGTTTTCTATCAAACATCAACATGAATCAGCCATATGGACCCTGAAGTTTAAATAATTATAACTAGGCTCAAACACATCTTTATTAATCAAAATAGGAACCATTACAATCAACACATTTTTGCCAACTGGAAAGTTTTATTCCTGTAGGAAAAAAATTCTGTACTTCAGGATTCAGTGAACTCTTAAAAAGCATTTTATCCATCCTGCTGTTTGTGGAAGAATTTTCCCTGCCAAAAAAGTCAGGATGCTTAAAGAAGTGGTAGTCAGTTGGCAAGAGGTCAGGTGAATATGGTAGATGAGGCAAAACTTCGTAGCCCAATTCATTCAACTTTTGGAACATTGGTTGTGCGCTATGTGGTTGGCTGTTGTTGCAGAGAAGAATCAGGCCCATTCTGTTGGTCAGTGCTGGCTGCAGGCATTGAGTTTTTGGTGCATCTCATTGATTTGCTGAGAATACATCTCTGAAGTAATGGTTTCACCAGGATTCAGAAAGCTGTAGTGGATCAGACCAGCAAACAGTGACCATGACCTACTTTTTGTTGCAAGTTTGGTTTTGGGAAGTGCTTTGGAGTTTCTTCTCAGTCCAGTGACATAGGTGGTCACTGCTCTTTGTCATATAAATTCCCCTTTTTGTTGCACACCACAATTCAATCGAGAAATGTTTCATTGTTGCCGGAAAGATTAAGAAAAGACGAAACTTCAAAACAATGATTTTTTTTTTTTTTTTGATTTGCAGTCAGCTCATGAAGCATCCACTTACTGAGCTTTTTCACTTTCTAGTTTGCTTCAAATACCAAACAACTGTAGAATGGTCGATGTTGAGTTCTTGGGCAACTTCTCATGTAGCTGTAAGAGTATCAGCATTGATGATGCTCTCGGTTGGTAGCTGTCAACTTCAGATGGTCAGCAACTATGCTCCTCATCTTCAAGGCTTCCATCTCCTTTGCAAAACTTCTTGAACCACCTCTGCACTGTATGTTCTTTAGCAGTTCCTGGGCCAAAGGCGTTGTTGATGTTGCAAGTTGTCTCTGCTGCTTTATTCAAAACCCATTTTGAACTCCAACAAGCAAATTGCTAAATGTAGCTTTTTGTCTAACATCATTTCCATAGTTTAAAATACATATAAAATAAACTGCAAGTAATAACTAAATAGCAGAAAAAAGCAAGAAATGTGTATTTATTTAAGAATGTATTCCAATATCACATGGCAAAGTTCAACAATACAAAAACCATGATTACTTTTGCAGAACCTAGTACCCACCCAAGAGACCCAAGAGCATTAGGAAGAGTGACAAGCAGTTTGATTAAAAATCAAAGCCTAGGTGTGATCAAGTTCATCTAAGGTGCAGATATGGCACCATAAATCACTCCTACTACTAAACTGTAAGATGAGGAAATAGAAATTAATCAGGAGATTGCAAATCCAGTTGCAACAGTAATGTTTTAAAAATACTAAAAGCAAAACTTGGCAAGCAATCCTGCACCTGATCTCTAAATTTGGTAATGCAGAAGAATTAAAGGCTTTGAACAAACATATCCATTTATTTATGGATGACTTAATTAATATGAATTAATTAATAAACATTGATTATTTAAGGATGATATTGGCCAGTATGAAAAGAAGAAAAAAATGAAAAGGATAACTAACATTTAATTTATAGCAGAGACAGAAGTGATCTGATCTTCTTAGACTAAATACTCTAACCATCCTTTGAAGCATCGTTTCATCACTACAGAGTTCAAGATTATGGAAATTGGTAATGTTAGTACTACATGGGATAAAGTAGCAAATGCTATGAAAGACGGAATGTGAAGACAGAGATGCCATTACACATACAGGGAGCATTTATAAGAAAAGATTTACTTCTTTCAAAGACAATGATGATTTACCATCCCCATGAAGAACTCTATTCATTCATGTCAAACAATGAAGAGTTTGGAAGTTAAGCTTAGAAGCCATGTGGATGGTATTGAAATTTGATTTATATCAAACATTGCTATGATATATGAAAGTCTCATTTGACTTTGTTCTTTGTTTTGAATTTCTGTGAATTTTTAAAAAGTAATTGTGGCTATAGCACCTATAATAGAAATTAAAAACATCACAATGCATTTCATCCTCAGAATCTGAAGTGTATTGGTAGCACATTCTGTAATATCTTAGAAGAATTATTTTTACAGAAACATTTATATACCCACAATATTTGGAATATAAATTTGCATTTCTCTCTCTTAAAGGAAAAAGAATGGCTGAGTGTTCCATTGTATGTGGTAGTATATTTTGCTGGTTAGAAAGACAATGCATATAATTTTCTAAAAATATTTATAGCATTATTTTTGCTGCATTTAATTTCTAATAATTTCTAATGATTTTCTTTTCCAATTTTTTTAACTTTCATTTTTTTTTCATGTAACACTGGTAAAGAATCAAGGAATATAGTAAAAAAGCTGTAATAAACATTAATTTTGATCCCTCCCACTGTCCCCCAATAAAATGAAAGCCTGTGTTTTTGTATGTCAACTGCTTTGGCTATTTATGTGATAATTGAATAAGCCAAGGACAAATATAAAATTTATTAATTTACATACATCATAAACATTAAGTGTGAAACATGCCACAGGGGAATAACAAAGTATTAGGAGATTTTGAGGAGGAACCATCACACGAAACGATCTATGGTTTCAGGAGGTTAAACAGTATCTTGTTTGTATTCAGTCTCTAAAACAATGCTTCTTTACAGCCATCTGTACATGAGAATGGCCTCACAAACCTCCAACTGTGGGAGCTTAATTGACCTAGGGCTCAGTGTCTGTACTCTGGAATCTGTCAGTGAGTATGTGTGCTCAGGGCACACTTCCCAGGAACTGCTCCCAGCCAAGAGTGAAGGCAGCAGGGGCCCTGAGAGACCAGGGACTTCTCCTCACTCCTGGTAGAAAAGGGACTCACTGGACCAGCGAAGAACTGACTCACTGGAAAATACCCTGGTGCTGGGAAAGATTGAGGGCAGGAGGAGAAGGGGACAACAGAAGATGAGATTGTTAGGTGGCATCACCAACTCAATGGACATGAATTTCAGCAAACTCTAGGAGTTGGTGATGGCCAGGGAAGCCTGGTGTGCTGCAGTCCATGGGGTTGCAAAGAGTCGGACATGACTGAGTGACTGAATTGAACTGAACTGGGCCAGAAACTTGGCCCATGGCTACTTCAAGATTTTGTTGAACTTTCCTTCAACTGCATAGCATGTTATTTTATAATTTATAACAGTGAGAGAGTATTTTTTCTTTCAATTTATAATTTTAGCCAATCAATATTTGTGTGCATGCTCAGTCACTCAGTTGTGTCTGGATATTTGCAATCCCATGGACTGTAGCCCTCCTTCTGCCCCCTTTTTTTTGCATTATCCTTGTGTGTAAATTTTGATAACTGAGTGGTTTGTATGTTCATTTTAGTAGTTACATTATAACTATAAAGTATAATACACTTAAATTTCTATTTATTTATACATTAGTGATTGACTCCATACTATTAGCAATGATGAAACTAATACATTCTACTTTCCCCTCTCTTTTTCCTCATCTGTACCTTCCCATTTTAGTTAATTGTGTTGACTTTTTTTTTTTGGTTACCTAGATAATCTCTATTATTTGATAAATATATATACATATATACATATGTATGTATATATAATTGGTATTTACTCCTTACAATAAAACATGAGAAACAACTTCCATATAACACTTTCACTTTCCCTTCCTTCTTTTCTTATTTATGTCATTTCTACATAATCAGGGCTTATAATATTTTCAGTTTGTTCTGTTTTGGAAACCTCAATTATGTTAGGCTAATTACTATAGTTAAAATACATAAATTCTCAACTCACTTCTGTTCAAAATGTAGTAGCCAGGACTGGTTTTACACACCTGAATTAAAAAAAAAAAAAAAAAGAAACAAGACAAAATATATGATGCAATTGTTTTCTGACACACTGGAGAACAGGCAGTTCAGAACAGTGATGCCTGGGGGAAGGGAAACAAGAAATCAGCCCTTTAATAGATTGCCAGCTCATTGTCTGCAATTTCAGTTCACAGCACTAAGAAGTAGAACTTAAACAAAGCCTGGTGATTGGAGTTAAATGGATGAGACAGAGCTGAAATTCAGGAAGCTCAACTTGGTAAAAATTCACAGGAAAGAGAATCAGAAAGGAGAGGACAACAAGGAAAACGCCTAGCTGTACAACCCTTTCTGAGATTAATTCAATACAGAATAATATATTCAGTCAAAGAGTCCTTCAAGCTCATTAAACTACTGCATAATTTTATTAGAATGTAATATAATGATAGCTTGAAAATGCCAGAGCATTTTTATCAGATTTAAAATTTAATTTTCTTCCTTTTCTTTATGTAATGCTTTACTGAATGGCTCTAATAGGACAGCCGCAGTCATAGAAAGAGATTATCTCTTCCAGGAGAATAAAAAAGATAGAAACAAGACAACCATGTGGTCCTGACAGCTAAGGGTAGAAAGAGAAAAGCGCACATGATGGCCAGATGTGGCAGCAACGTGTCAAAAAGTCATAGCATCTGTGTTAACAGGCTGTTGTTCTAGAGCAGATGACAGTTTAAGGTTAGATCATGTAAGGAAGTTTGTTCAAACCTATGAAGCTAACAAAAAATGACTACAACTTCACTAGAGTACACACTTGGACATACTCATTTTGACACAAGAAAGGACGCCAATGGAAAGATTCTGATAGAAGTGAGCTGCGTAGATTTCTCTTACAAAGCATTAGTAATGAGATCATTTTTTAAAAAAATGAATGATTGGGTCAGCTAAGATAAAAATAAGATATTCATGTTTTGGGAAACATGGTGTGCTTAGGAATATTTAGGTAACAACAAAATACATATGAGCATAAGAAAGGGGAGTACAGAAGAGAGAAGGAATGACTGGCACAGGTGAAGGTAGAGAATGTATAGCAGGGCATTTCTGAGGAATAAGTTAACCTTCAACTGGAAATGCAGAGCCCATCCTGACATGGGAGTTGGTGACAACAAGGAGGTCTAGAAACCCTAAATTAGAAGAGGAGACATAGGGAGATGGTGGAAAGTTAAATCGTCTGTGGACAAGATTCATGGGGAATTTAGGCATGTGATGAAATTTGTAAAACAAATACTCATGCACAAGGGAAAAATATAAAAACTTGGAAAGGTCAGAGAACATACTCAACTTATATCTAGGATTCACATTCAGGTCTGCTTAGCTACAATAAACTTGTTCTTTCAGCCACAGCATGTCAACCTGCCATCATGGATAATGCAATACTTCACATATGTGTAATAAACTGTGTATAAGATGCATTATTTCATTTTCTCCATAAGCACACTGAAAGTCAAAGTCTATTAAGCCTTCTGCCTCCAAAAATACTACTACCAATAATATTACACATACACATAATCCACTTTTACACTTGAAAATGAGTACTTTCTCCATATAAAACTAAACTAACTCCTTGCTTAGATACTTAAGAGTCTTCAGATATACATCATCACTTTTTTTCTCCCTACTTTCTGACACCAACACCATGCTTCAGCTTCTCTGATTTTCTTACAGATATTATATTACATACAAACACCTGTCCGTTTCTTGCTTAAACAATCCCTTTTTTTTTCCCCATGGCATATTTTCTTCTATTTTTGCCTTGAAGCTCTTATTGGTCCTCTAAAAATGTTTAGATCATTTAATGCTAGAATCCTTCTCCATTCTATCTTTGAGTTGTTCTCTTACTTGGAAAGCATGACTTAAAATGCAATGAAAAACATGCAAAATATACATTGACTGAGTACATGCACATATATTGACTTAGGAAAGAAAAATGTGCACGATATCTATATAAAATTATATAATAAATGTATAATTGTGATATATTTATAAAACTGCATTTTATACTTGAGGATGCTCTGATAAATAGAGTGCTAAGTTTCTTGATTTACCCTTAATTTTTCAGATTAGAAAATCTTTTAAAAATATCTAAATTTAAGATTACATATGTTATTGAGAATATTAATCATATGATACTACAATGATATTAAACTTACAATGGTGCATTTAATAAGCTACTTTTATCCTTCAAAGACTGAATTCTTAATAAATTTATATGATTTATAAAAAGTGATATGCAATAATAAGATGAAGCAGCAGGTGGAAGTCTAGGATAGGAGGTGTGCATTTGTAGCATAGAGGAAATGGGATTAAAAACAAAAACAGGAACTCCAGACACAGCAAGGGACATACAAGGAAAACTAGTGATGGAGAAGAAATGGTGGCAGATTTGCAAATGTCTCATCTAAAGTCAAGAGTGACATGATTATCTTTGGCAAACAGAACAGGATTGGCAGCTTGGAGTAACTCCAGACCAGTTTTTGAGGCTGTAATAATACTTTGAAGAGACACAAGAATGACGGTCAGTATCAAAGTTCAAGTAAGTAACTTAAATGAGTGAAACAGGGCTGGTTAGAACTATGGAAAACTGAGACCACACACTATATCTAAGGAAAATATCTACTCAGTTCCAGAAACAACTGCCGCTGCTGCTGCTGCTAAGTTGCTTCAGTCGTGTCCGACTCCGTGCGACCCCATAGACGGCAGCCCACCAGGCTCCCCCGTCCCTGGGATTCTCCAGGCAAAAACACTGGAGTGGGTTGCCATTTCCTTCTCCAATGCATGAAAGTGAAAAGTGAAAGCGAAGTCACTCAGTTGTGTCCAACTCTTCGAACCCATGGACTGCAGCCCACCAGTCTCCTCCGCCCATGGGATTTTCCAGGCAAGAGTACTGGAGTAAGGTGCCATTGCCTTCTATCGGTTCAGTTCAGTTCAGTTGCTCAGTCGTGTCCGACTCTTTGCGACCCCATGAATCGCAGCACACCAGGCCTCCCTGTCCATCATCAACTCCCGGAGTTTACCCAAACTCATGTCCATCAAGTCGGTGATGCCATCCAGCCATCTCATCCTCTGCCATCCCCTTCTCCTCCTGCCCCCAATCCCTCCCAGCATCAGGGTCTTTTCCAGTGAGTCAACTCTTCGCATGAGGTGGCCAAAGTACTGGAGTTTCAGTCTCAGCATCAGTTCTTCCAATTAAGTCAGCTTAATATTCATGAGCTCTTTTAGCCATTTCATTACACTGTTCACTAATTTCAAACCTGTAAACAACTCATTTCTTTTCAGATTATTAATCATCCACAGTCAAAACATTATGATATAATAGTTTCAAGACTTTTTTTCATGCCTGATCTCCCAATGAGGTCTGTGGAAAATGTAATACTGTGTAGGTGAATAGAATTCTACATGCAGTGAAGACAGCTCTCTCATTTCTTACTATCAAGGAATACCAAGCCCTGAATAGCAGATGTAGAATATTCTGAAAATAGCAAATTGCAGCTGTGGGTTACAGACAGGTAGAGATGACGTTGTGAGATATTCTTTCCACAAGGGTGAGTAGGTACTCACAGTCAGCATTTATTGAAGGCTTGGTCTGTCCAAGTCCTAGACACTATGCTATCTGGCCCTAAATGAAGTGAAAGTACATCAGACAGAGACACTTCCTCAGGCAACTGGGGTTGAAGATGTACATATAGGATATGAACTGAGTCAACAACCTTGTCTTCCTCTGGAGATAAATGCTTGCTGATGCCACAGGGAAGTCTGGAGCAGTTATAGCTCAGTACTCAGGGAGCTCCCTGATACTCCTGATTTACCAAGTCCTCACCTTGGAGGGAGGAAGCAAAGCTGGTGCCTTCTATGCTGCTGCTAAGTCGCTTCAGTCGTGTCCGACTCTATGCGACCCCATAGACAGCAGCCCACCAGGCTCCCCCGTCCTTGGGATTCTCCAGGCAAGAATACTAGACTGGGTTGCCATTTCCTTCTCTAATGCATGAAAGTGAAGAGTGAAAGTGAAGTCGCTCAGTCGTGTCCGACTCGTCTTGACCCCATGGACTGCAGCCCACCAGGCTCCTGCCTCCATGGGATTTTCCAGGCATGAGTACTGGAGTGGGGTGCCATTGCCTTCTCCGGGTGCCTTCTATAGATAAAGGCAAAAAAAAGTCTGTAATTTTATGATTTATTAACTAATTTATCATTTTAACTACAGTATCTGGTTTGAACAAATTTTGCCTGTGCACATGATCTGTCCCAAAGACAATTTTGTCTTTCCTTGACTCGGCTAGGGCAATTAGTGATGACTGAAAGGTAGCGGCGGATTCCAGGAACAACAAGGAAGCAGATTGGATAGGAATTAATAACTATAATACACATACACAGAAATATCTATTTATAGAAGCAAAAATAAACAATAAAATATAAAAACAATAATAAACTAAAAATAAAACAAAAAATAGTAAAATATTTTATACATGTATAAAAACAATGCAATTGTTTGCCTGAGTCATGGCAATTTTTCCTATCTTCTTATTCCATATTTACATAATTCCTAAATTGTTTCAAGTCATATGTTAAAAAATAATGCCAAGTTTTTTTTGAAATTGTCAGTTCCTTTCTTCATTCCACTTATTTCTCATGCATATGCTAGTTCATAATAAAATTAACACATTCCTTGACCATCTAAAGATATATAAGAAAATCCCTTTTCCTACCTGATTATATCCCACAGAAACAAACACAATTAACAACCTGATTTATATTTGTTCAAATTCTCTTCTGTAAATGTATAACTCCTTAAATATATAATTATATATTATACTTATGGATCACTTAATCCTTTTTTTCATTTAATTTTTTTTCTTCTAGTTTTGAGACATAATTGATATACAATACTATGCTGGCGGCTGCGAGGGGCGCGCTAAAGCGCAGGCGGCTGCGACGGGCGCACTAAAGCGCAGCTGAGAGGAGTTACCCCACGTCTGAGGCCAGGGGCAGCAGCCAAAAGTGCCAGACTGCGACAGCGCAGGAACGGCAGAGAGGAGCTATCCCACGTCCGAGGTCAGGTGGGGCAGCCGAGAGGAGGTACCCAGCGTCCGAGGTCAGGGGCGGCGGCCGGGAGGAGATACCCCACACTCTTAAGCCCGAGGCCAGGGCCGGCGGGTGGGAGGAGCAACCCCACACCCGAGGCCAGGGGCGGTGGCGGGGAGGACCAACCCCACGCCGTGGCTGCGCGGGCACAGGAGGGCCTAGAGGAGCTATCCCACGTTGAAGGTCAGGAAGGGCGGTGGTGAGGAGATACCCCTCGTCCAAGGTAAGGAGCATTGGCTGTGCTTTGCTGGAGCAGCCGTGAAGAGATACCCCATGCCCAAGGTAAGAGAAACCCAAGTAAGACGGTAGGTGTTGCAAGAGGGCATCAGAGGGCAGACACACTGAAACCATACTCACAGAAAACTAATCAATCTAATCACACTAGGACCACAGCCTTGTCTAACTCAACGAAACTAAGCCATGCCCATGGGGCAACCCAAGATGGGCGGGTCATGGTGGAGAGATCTGACAGAATGTGGTCCGCTGGAGAAGGGAATGGCAAACCACTTAAGTATTCTTGCCTTGAGAACCCCATGAACAGTATGAAAAGGCAAAATGATAGGATACTGAAAGAGAAATTCCCCAGGTCAGTAGGTGCCCAACATGCTACTGGAGATCAGTGGAGAAATAACTCCAGAAAGAATGAAGGGATGGAGCCAAAGCAAAAAGAATACCCAGCTGTGGATGTGACTGGTGATAGAAGCAAGGTCTGATGCTGTAAAGAGCAATATTGCATAGGAACCTGGAATGCCAGGTCTATGAATCAAGGCAAATTGGAAGTGGTCAAACAAGAGATGGCAAGAGTGAATGTCGACATTCTAGGAATCAGCGAACTGAAATGGACTGGAATGGGTGAATTTAACTCAGATGACCATTATATCTTCTACTGCGGGCAGGAATCCCTCAGAAGAAATGGAGTAGCCATCATGGTCAACAAAAGAGTCTGAAATGCAGTACTTGGATGCAATCTCAAAACGACAGAATGATCTCTGTTCGTTTCCAAGGCAAACCATTCAATATCACAGTAATCCAAGTCCATGCCCCAACCAGTAATGCTGAAGAAGCTAAAGTTGAATGGTTCTATGAAGACCTACAAGACCTTTTAGAACTAACACCCCCAAAAGATGTCCTTTTCATTATAGGGGACTGGAATGCATAAGTAGGAAGTCAAGAAACACCTGAAGTAACAGGCAAATTTGGCCTTGGAATACGGAATGAAGCAGGGCAAAGACTAATAGAATTTTGCCAAGAAAATGCACTGGTCATAACAAACACCCTCTTTCAACAACACAAGAGAAGACTCTACACATGGACATCACCAGATGGTCAACACTGAAATCAGACTGATTATATTCTTTGCAGCCAAAGATGGAGAAGGTCTATATAGTCAGCAAAAACAAGACCAGGAGCTGACTGTGGCTCAGACCATGAACTCCTTATTGCCAAATTCAGACTGAAATTGAAGAAAGTAGGGAAAATCACTAGGCCATTCAGGTATGACCTGAATCAAATCCCTTATGATTATACAGTGGAAGTGAGAAATAGATTTAAGGGCCTAGATCTGATAGATAGAGTGCCTGATGAACTATGGAATGAGGTTCGTGACATTGTATAGGAGACAGGGATCAAGACCATCCCCATGGAAAAGAAATGCAAAAAAGCAAAATGGCTGTCTAGGGAGGCCTTACAAATAGCTGTGAAAAGGAGAAGCAAAAAGCAAAGGAGAAATGGAAAGATATAAACATCTGAATGCAGAGTTCCAAAGAATAGCAAGAAGAGATAAGAAAGCCTTCTTCAGCAATCAATGCAAAGAAATAGAGGAAAACAACAGAATGGGAAAGACTAGGGATCTCTTCAAGAAAATCAGAGATACCAAAGGAACATTTCATGCAAAGATGGGCTCGATAAAGGACAGAAATGGTATGGACCTAACAGAAGCAGAAGATATTAAGAAGAGATGGCAAGAATACACAGAAGAACTGTACAAAAAAGATCTTCAAGACCCAAATAATCACGATGGTGTGATCACTGACCTAGAGCCAGACATCCTGGAATGTGAAGTCAAGTGGGCCTTAGAAAGCATCACTATGAACAAAGCTAGCGGAGGTGATAGAATTCCAGTTGAGCTCTTGCAAATCCTGAAAGATGATGCTGTGAAAGTGCTGCACTCAATATGCCAGCAAATTTGGAAAACTCAGCAGTGGCCACAGGACTGGAAAAGGTCAGTTTGCATTCCAATCCCAAAGAAAGGCAATGCCAAGGAATGCTCAAACTACTGCACAACTGCACTCATCTCACACGCTAGTAAAGTAATGCTCAAAATTCTCCAAGCCAGGCTTCAGCAATATATGAACCGTGAAATGCCTGATGTTCAAGCTGGTTTTAGAAAAGGCAGAGGAACCAGAGATCAAATTGCCAACATCTGCTGGATCATGGAAAAAGCAAGACAGTTCCAGAAAAACATCTATTTCTGCTTTATTGACTATGCCAATGCCTTTGACTGTGTGGATCACAATAAACTGTGGAACATTCTGAAAGAGATGGGAATACCAGACCACCTGATCTGCCTCTTGAGAAATGTGTATGCAAGTCAGGAAGCAACAGTTAGAACTGGACATGGAACAACAGACTGGTTCCAAATAGGAAAAGGAGTTCGTCAAGGCTGTATATTGTCACCTTGCTTATTTAACTTATATGCAGAGTACATCATGAGAAACGCTGGACTGGAATAAACACAAGCTGGAATCAAGATTGCCGGGAGAAATATCAATCACCTCAGATATGCAGATGACACCACCCTTATGGCAGAAAGTGAAGAGGAACTCAAAAGCCTCTTGATGAAAGTGAAAGTGGAGAGTGAAAAAGTTGGCTTAAAGCTCAACATTCAGAAAACAAAGATCATGGCATCCGGTCCCATCACTTCATGGGAAATAGATGGGGAAACAGTGGAAACAGTGTCAGACTTTATTTTTCTGGGCTCCACAATCACTGCAGATGGTGACTGCAGCCATGAAATTAAAAGACGCTTACTCCTTGGAAGGAAAGTTATGACCAACCTAGATAGCATACTCAAAAGCAGAGACATTACTGTGCCAACAAAGGTTCGTCTAGTCAAGGCTATGGTTTTTCCTGTGGTCATGTATGGATGTGAGAGTTGGACTGTGAAGAAGGCTGAGCGCTGAAGAATTGATGCTTTTGAACTGTGGTGTTGGAGAAGACTCTTGAGAGTCCCTTGGACTGCAAGGAGATCCAACCAGTCCATTCTGAAGGAGATCAGCCCTGGGATTTCTTTGGAAGGAATGATGCTAAAGCTGAAACTCCAGTACTTTGGCCATCTCATGTGAAGAGTTGACTCATTGGAAAAGACCCTGATGCTGGGAGGGATTGGGGGCAAGAGGAGAAGGGGACGACAGAGGATGAGATGGCTGGATGGCATCACTGACTCGATGGACTTGAGTCTGAGTGAACTCTGGGAGTTGGTGATGGACAGGGAGGCCTGGCGTGCTGTGATTCAATGGGTCGCAAAGAGTCGGACAGGACTGAGCGACTGATTTGATATGATCTGATCTGACTATGCTAGCTCCTATTATATAACAAGTGATTCAATATTTCTAAACATTTCAAATTAAGTCTAGTTATGATATAGTAACCATACAAAGATATTACATAGTTATTGACTGTATTCTCCACACTACATTTCATATCCCAGACTCATTTATGCTGAAACTGGGAGTTTATAGCTCTTAATCTGCTTCACCCATTTCTTTTCTCTCCCTGATCCCCTCCTCTCTCTGGCAACCACCTGTTTGACCTCTGTATCTATGACTCTGTTTCTGTTTTTTTAAGCTTGCTTATTTGTTTTTTTTTTTGGATTTCACATACAAATGAAATCATACAATATTTGCCTTTCTCTGTTTGGTTTATTTCATTTAGCATAACACCATTTAGGTACCTCCATGTTGTTGCAAACAGCAAGATTTCATTCTTTTTCATGGCTTAACAATATTCCATTGTGTGTGTGTGTATTGACATGTAAAAACATATCTAAAACAGTGAATAAATTGGTTTCAGAAATAAAGTACTTTATTAAATGGCAGGGAAGTTAGCCTATGTAAATGTAAAGCTATGTTTCACTCTGGAGATTCCTTAGAAAACTGGAAATAGAACTGCCACACGACACAGCAATCCCACTGCTGGGCATACACACCGAGGAAACCAGAATTGAAAGAGACGCGTGTATCCCAATGTTCATCGCAGCCCTGTTTATAACAGCCAGGACATGGAAGCAACCTAGATGTCCATCAGCAGACGAATGGATAAGAAAGCTGTGGTACATATACACAATGGAGTATTACTCAGCCATTAAAAAGAATACATTTGAATCAGTTCTAATGAGGTGGATGAAACTGGAGCTGATTATACAGAGTGAAGTAAGGCAGAAAGAAAAACACCAATACAGTATACTAACGCATATATATCAAATTTAGAAAGATGGTAATGATAACCCTGTATGCGAGACAGCAAAAGAGACACAGATGTATAGAACAGTCTTTTGGACTCTGTGGGAGAGGGAGGGGGGGATGATTTGGGAGAATGGCACTGAAACATGTATAATATCATATAAGAAATGAATCGCCAGTCCAGGTTCGAGGCAGGATACAGGATGCTTGGGGCTGGTGCACTGGGATGACCCAGAGGGATGATATGGGGAGGGAGGTGGAAGGGCGGCTCAGGATTGGGAACACGTATATACCCGTGGCAGATTCATGTTGATATATGGCAAAACCAACACAATATTTTAAAGTAATTAGCCTCTAATTAAAATAAATAAATTTAAATAAAAAAAATGGAAAATCCTAAAAAATAAATACAGGTTCAAAATGTTAGCAGGCAAAATAAACAGAGAAATAAACACATTTTTAAAATATTGCAAAATATTCAAGTTGATTGATTTAATTTAAATATTTCTCCAAAGTGGGGTACAAGTAAACATGTTCCAAACAACTCAGATCCTAATTAGAAACCACTGACATTCCTCCTGGTATTTTGATGCCAATTCCCTTCCCACCATCATTAAATAGCTGCTGCTGCTGCTGCTGCTAAGTCGCTTTAGTCGTGTCCGACTCTGTGCGACCCCAGAGACGGCAGCCCACCAGGCTCCCCCATCCCTGGGATTCTCCAGGCAAGAACACTGGAGTGGGTTGCCATGTCCTTCTCCAGTGCATGAAAGTGAAAAGTGAAAGTGAAGTTGCTCAGTTGTGTCCGACTCTTCAAGACCCCATGGACCGCAGCCCACCAGGATCCTCCGTCCATGGGATTTTCCAAGCAAGTGTACTGGAGTTGGGGTGCCATTGCCTTGTTAAACCAGAATTCCTCACAGGAAAAAGGCAACAAAGAATTTACAAAACATGGTGACCACTAGGGGGCATATTGTATTTTCTTATCAGAGAGATCGCACTAAATTCTGTTTTTATAGTTTTAAGCAGTCCTAGTAACAGGTGACAAACTTTGAAATTAGTAACATTTACAAAAATAGCTCAAAATTTATTTTTATCATTATAAGAGGAATACATGTTTTCTATAAACAATTATAAATTGTTTAGTAGTATAAATTTAAGGAATTCCTGTTAATTCTGTCAAGTGGCATACAAAATTATTTTAATATTGCACATATATATTTCCAACATGAGTATTTTTTTACACTACTTTCATACACTTAATTTCCTATTATAAGCATTTCCACCACATTACTATATTTGGTTAAATTTAATTTTTGTCTTTCTTATATTCCATCTTATATTTATAATTATGGAGTGCTTAAACTTTCCTTTATTATTGAATATTTAGGCCGTCTCAGATTTTCCATTAACATAATCCATACCCTTTCTGTGTTGTTGGGTGTTGTCATTATAGACATGCCTGAACTGGCTAAGTCTGCTCCTGCCCCTAAAAAGGGCTCTAAAAAAGCTGTGACCAAGGCCCAGAAGAAGGACGGCAAGAAGCACAAGCACAGCCACAAGGAGAGCTACTCCGTGTACGTGTACAAGGTGCTGAAGCAAGTCCATCCGGACACCGGCATCTCGTCCAAGGCCATGGGAATCATGAACTCCTTCGTCAACGACATTTTCAAGTACATCGCTGGCGAGGCATCACGCCTGGCGCATTACAAGTGCTCGACTATCACATCCAGGGAGATCCAGACTGCCATGCGCTTGCTGCTACCTGGGGAGCTGGCCAAGCACACCGTGTCCGAGGGCACTAAGGCTGTCACCAAGTATACCAGCTCTAAGTAAATATAATATGCCTAGCCGCTGTTAATGGAGAAGGCAATGGCACCCCACTCCAGTACACTTGCCTGGAAAATCCCATGGACGGAGGGCCTGGTGGGCTGTAGTCCATGGGGTTGCTAAGAGTCGGACACGACTGAGAGACTTCACTTTCACTTTCACATACCCTGAAAAGTGCACTAGTAAAAGCATAAGTGTAGGCAGACCTGGATCATGTCTCAACTATGCCATTTACTACTTGAGCTGTGGGGTTAGTCATTAATACTTCTAACCTTCAGGGTATTTTTTCTTTTTCATTCTTAAAATGATGGATAATAAATAGTATCTAATGGCAATTGCTTTTAGGACTAAGTGACTTAAAACCCATAGAAAAGCATGAGCTCAGTATATAGAAAGTATTAAAGACATGCTAGCTTATATTAGAATTTAATCCCAGGTGGCACTAGAGGTAAAGAATTCCCTGTCAATGCAGGAGACATAAGAGACCTGGTTTCGACCCCTGGGTCAGGAAGACCCCTGGAGGAGAGCATGGCAACCCATTCTAGGATTTTTTCCTGGAGAATCCCATGGACAAAGGAGACTGGCAGACTATGGCCCATAGACTCGCAGAGTGAGACATGACTGAAGTGAGTTAGCACATATGCACTGCTATGACTTTTGTATATGAATACTCATTCATTTGCTCATTCAAAAGTCAGTGACCCTTACTTCCAAATTGCTTTCCAAAATAGTCCAACTTATAATCTTTAAAGTTACTTTTAAGTGTTAGGTTTCTTTATCAATACTAAAACTGTAAATAACCCATTGAGAAAATAACATGGTTTTGAGGGCCGTTGGAATTCATATCCTCTTTAGATGCAAAACTTATACACATGCATCAGAAAACATTTTGTGTATCTGATTTGATTTCATTTTTTTTTCAAAATGAGATAATCTGAGATAAAATGAGATTGGTGAGCATTTTATGTGTGTATATCTATGTCCTATTTTCTTAAGGAAGGGAAACAATAGTACTTGTAAATCACAGGAAGCTCTGTATCTCAACAAAGGTAAAGAACGGCAAGTATAAACATTGCTGTTGTTGTTCAGTCACCCAGTCATGTCTGACTCTTTTTGACCCCACAGACTGCAGTACGACAGGCCTCCCTTTCCCCCACCATCTCCCAAAGTTTGCCCAAGTTCATGTCCATTGCATCGATGATGCCATCCAGCCTTCTCCTCCTCTGACACCCTCTTTTCCTTCTGCCCTCAATCTTTCCCATCATCAGGGTCTTTTCCAATGTGTCGGTTGTTTGCATCAGGTGAAAAAAAATACTGGAGCTTCAGTTTCAGCATCAGTCCTTCCAATGAGTATTCAGGGTTGATTTCCCTTGAGATTGACTGGTTTGATCTCCTTTGTCTCTAAACACAACCTTCCTCAAATATGGGACCTGCTCATCTGCTTAAACAGTTTCAAGCAGATCTTGTCTTCTTTCTCTGGGACAAGTATCTTATTTAGTGTAAATATGTAGAATCTTTCATCCTATTTCCTTTGGCTTATATTGTCTATCGGAGAAGGCAATGGCACCCCACTCCAGTACTTTTGCCTGGAAAATCCCATGGACAGAGGAGCCTGGAAGGCTGCAGTCCATGGGGTCGCTGAGGGTCAGACACGACTGAGCGACTTCACTTTCACTTTTCACTTTCATGCATTGGAGAAGGCAATGGCAACCCACTCCAGTGTTCTTGCCTGGAGAATCCCAGGGATGGGGGAGCCTGGTGGGCTGCCGTCTCTGGGGTCGCACAGAGTCGGACAGGATTGAAGCGACTTAGCAGCAGCTTATTGTCTATAATCTTTGTTAAAAACTCAAAGAGTCAAAGAATCTACTCAGTAATATTTGGATAATGACTATATTATCATTTGGAAGCTCACTTTCAGTTCAGTTCAGTTAGTTCAGTCGCTCAGTCGTGTCTGACTCTTTGTGACTCCATGAATCACAGCATGCCAGGCCTCCCTGTCCATCACCAACTCCCAGAGTTTACCCAAACTCATGTCCATCGAGTCGGTGATGCCATCCAGCCATCTCATCCTCTGTCATCCCCCTTTCCTCCTGCCCCCAATCCCTCCCAGCATCAGGGTCTTTTCCAAAGAGTCAACTCTTTGCATGAGGTGGCCAAAGTATTGGAGTTTCAGCTTTAGCATCAGTCCTTCCAGTGAACACCCAGGATTGATCTCCGTTAGGATGGACTGGTTGGATCTCCTTGCAATGCATTCATTAATAAATGTAATAAAAATTAATTCAGTTAAGACACATGTCTGAAATATTTTTTTTTTTTTTTTGCCTTTTGACTAATTACATATAATTAGAAGACACTGAAATATAGAGAATGCCACAGTTTACATGTACCTCACCCTTTTGAGGGGGCTGCATACATGTGTGCATGCTAAGTCACTTCAGTCATGCCTGACTCTGTGACCTTATGGATATAGCCCACGAGACTGCTCTGTCTGTGGGATTCTCCAGGCAAGAATACTGGAGTGGGTTGCCGTGCCCTCCTCCAGAGGATTTTCCCAACCCAGGAACTGAACCCACATCTCCAGCACCTTCTGCACTGGCAGGAAGGGTTTTTTTTTTACCACTAGTGCCATATGGGAAGCCCTTTAAGGGGGCTGCCAAATATATATATTGGAAAGTTCTAATCAAGAACCAATTAATTTTAGGTACAAATATATTTAATATTCTATTTTTCTGTACATCCATATGGCCAGAAAGCAGAAAGCCTTGAAAGCTGAATGTCCTGGGGGCACTTAGGATACTAAAGATCAACTAGTAAATAAAAACAAATAAAGCGAAATAAATTACTCTTACCTTTGGGTTTTGGATTAAAACAAACAAACAAACACAATCCTCAAATAAGTGAGCTTTTCACTAAGTTACTTGCATAAAATCTTTTAGAGGTTTGATTACTTTCAAGAGAAAGAAGTGGTATCCTCAAAATGATTTTCCTTACCCTTCACTCTCCCAGTGAAGGGGCTTTCTGGATTTTAGATAAGAATGTCAGCTATGTTAATGTGAAAGCTGCTTATAAAAGGATCAGATTAAAGGTCTAAAATGCAAATAGCTATTGAAAAGTAAGCTGCTGGACATCTACTCTGCTTATCTATTTCAACTAAGACTTGGGCAAACATCATTGGTAAGAGAAAGTAGACTCTTATCTATTCAATTTAGAGTTCTTGTTGAATTTTATTACTTGTTTCCAATCTTATTTAGTTGATATTATAAAGATACAGTCTACGGAAAAGATTGTGAGTGAAAAGTAAAACACTCAAATCAGGAGAGACTTATGGAAAGCTAGATGGGAGACCATTCATTGGTCCTGAATTTCAGCTCACTGGCAATTCGAAAAGAAAATCATGAAATAATAGAATGATGGTATGGGGAGGGAGGAGGGAGGAGGGTTCAGGATGGGGAACATGTGTATACCTGTGGCAGATTCATGTTGATATATGGCAAAACCAATACAATATTGTAAAGTTAAAAAATAAAATAAAATAAATTAAACAAACAAACAAACAAAAAATCAGCATATCCCCAATGACAGATTAAAAAAAAAATGAATTTCAACAATCAAAAAAATAAAATGAAGAAAATGTACAAGTAGACATAGATAAATATGAAAAAAACCGTGTGGGACAAAATGGTTGCAAAGGAAATACAAAACATTTGCTTTGAAAAAAAAAAAAGAAAGAATGAGAGACATTTCCAGGAAATCGGTGACAAGTTGCTCATTTCTAGAATCACCTCCACCCAGCCAGTAATTTGGAGCAAACGCTGACTCACCAGACAGTGACTTGGGAGTGAATTTTTGAATAGAAATTTAATATAATTTGGAACAAAAAATACAAAAAAAGTTCCACCGTAACTTATTTGATAGGATAATTTAAATTAATTTAAATAAAAATGGGCCACCATATTACTAGTGAATTACAGAGTGAGAGACTCTCCAGTGTCTCAGATTCCTTCTACTTCTTTACATTTATAACTGAAGAAAGTGTCTTATGAAAGGTGCTCAGAAAGTCAGGTTTCCTGCCCTTTTGACAATATCAGAGTTCTGCCTTGTATGTGAACCCAAGGGAAGGTGAAACAAGACTTCCACTCAGGATTTTACCACAGCTTCTCCTATTTTAAAAGTAAGATTCCCCCCTGCCCCCCTCTAAGAGATGTCCCTTTACTAATGAGCAGAGGTTACCACAGGGCCTTGGAAATGAATCACCTAAATGTAAGCAGATACTTGCTCAAAATGATATTATTAACTAGCCCTCCAGTAGCTTTAAGGTCCTCCTAAACTCTGAGCTTTTTTATGCATAAAGACCACTAGTGTTTTGTCTATTTATTCTCAGTGCTAGGGATATTCAACAAATATTTGTTAAATGAATGACTAAATCTTCACAGATGCAAAATACATAGACTCTGTCCAAGGTGAATAATCACATTTGTCTCTTAATTTTAACTGGTTAAAAACTAGTGACCATGTGCTCCTATTAAATTATTCCTATCATGTTTACATGCTTCCATAGTTTCATATATTTATATCATCATAATAGCTTGGTAAATTTTCCCCACCCAACTTGATCCAATAAAAATACTCTTGTAAGATCCAATACAAATACTCTTTTAATTTAATTCTTAAATAAAATGTTACCTAGAACATTTAATTGGTCATGTTCTAGGTAACAAATTACAGACAATAGGATTTTTCAATATAATTCAACTATTTTATTTTTCCTTTATTCTCTTCATTAGAACAATGTAAACACACACAAACACACATACACATCTGCCCCCATGCACACATACACACACATACAAAGAGACACACATTTAGAAGAAATATTTAAGATTAATTCTACCCTGCATTCAGGGAAACAGAAACAATGAGTGTGAATATTTGCATACACATTGATTTGAGGTTTTCTAATAAATATGAAGTCTCTTACAGTAATTTCAGCAACCCAGAGAAGATTGAGGAGATCTACCACTGGCTAAAGAGAGAGATGAAAAGACTTCAAACTGTTCTCTAAAGAAGAAGTAGAAAGAAGCATTGGAAATTTCACTTTGGGAGTCTTTAAAGAAGGGCTTATATAGTCAGCAAAAACAAGACCGAGAGCTGACTGTGGCTCAGATCATGAACTCCTTATTGACAAATTCAGACAAACTGAAGAAAGTAGGAAAACCAGTAGACCATTCAGGTATGACATAAATCAAATCCCTTGCAATTATACAGTTGAAGTATCAAATAGATTCAAGGGATTAGATCTGACACACAGAGTGCCTGAAGAACTATGGATGGAGGTTCGTGACATTGTACAGGAGGTGGTGATCAAAACCATCCCTCAGAAAAAAAATGCAAAAAGGCAACATGGTTGTCTGAGGAGGCCTTACAAATAGCGGAGAAAAGAAGAGAAACTAAAGGCAAAGGAGAAAAGAAAAGATATGTCCATTTGAATGCAGAGTTCCAAAGAATATCAAGGAGAGATAAGAAAGCCTTCCTCAGCAATCAGTGCAAGAAATACAGGAAAACAAGAGAATGGGAAAGACTAGAGATCTCTTCAAAACAGTTAGAAATACCAAGGGAACACTTCATGCAAAGATGGGCACAATAAAGGATAGAAATGGTATAGACCTAACTGAAGCCAAAGATATTAAGAAGAGGTGGCAAGAATACACAGGACTACACAAAAAAAGATCTTAATAAACCATATAAACATGATGTGATCACTCACCTAGAGCTAGACATCATGGGGTATGAAGTCAAGAGGGCCTTAGGAAGCATTACTATGAACGAAGCTAGTAGAGGTTATGGAATTCCAGTTGAGCTATTTCAAATCCTAAAAGATGATGCTGTGAAAGTGCTGCACGCAATATGCCAACAAATTTGGAAAACTCAGCAGTGGCCCCAGGATTGGAAAAAATCAGTTTTCATTCCAATCCCAAAGAAGTGAAGTGAAGTGAAAGTCACTCAGTTGTGTCCGATTCTTTGTAACCCCATGGACTATACAGTCCAAGGATTCTCCAGGCCAGAAAACTGGAGTGGGTAGCCATTCCCTACTCCAAAGGATCTTCCCAACCAAGAGGATTGAATCCAGGCCTCCTACATTGCAGGCAGATTCTTTACCAGCTGAGGCAGCAGGGAAGCCCCAATTCCAAGGAAACGCAATGCCAAAGAATGTTCAAACTACCTCACAACTGCACTTATCTCACACACTAGAGAAGTAATGTTTAAAATTCTTGAAGCTAGGCTTCAATGATATGTGAACAGAGAACTTCCAGATGTTCTAGCTGGATTTAGAAAATGCACAGGAAACAGAGATCAAATTGCCAACATCTACTGGATCATAGAAAAAGCAAGAAAATTCCAGAAAAACATTTACTTCTGCTTCATTGACTATGCTAAAGCCTTTGATTTTGTGAATCACAACAAACTATGGATAATTCTTAAAGAGATGGGAATACCAGACCACCTTACCTGCATCCAGAGAAATCTGTATGAAGCTCAAGAAGCAACAGTAGAACCAAACATGGACCAATGGACTGGTTCCAAATTGGAAAGGAGTATTCAAGGCTGTATATTGTCACCCTGCTAACTTAACTTGTATGTAGAGTAAAACATGCAAAATGCTGGGCAGAATGAAGTACAAGTTGGAATCAAGATTGCTGGGAGAAATATCAATCACCTCAGATATGCAGATGACACCAGCCTTATGGCAGAAAGCAAAAAGGAACTAAAGAGCTCATGATGAAAGAGAAAGAGGAGAGTGAAAAAGCCAGCTTAAAACTCAACATTCAGAAAACTAAGATCATGGCATCTGGACCCATCACTTCATGGCAAATAGATGGAGAAACAATGGAAACTGACAGAGTTTATTTTCTTGGGATGCAAAACCACTGCAGATGGTGACTTCAGCCATGAAATTAAAAGACTCTTTCTTCTTGGGAAAAAAGCTATGACAAACCTAGACAGCTTATTAAAAAGCAGAGACCTTACTTTGGTGACAAAGGTCTCTCTACTCAAAGCTATGGTTTTTCCAGTAGTCATGTATGGTTGTGAGAGCTGGACCATAAAGAAAGCTGAGTGCCGAAGAATTGACGCTCTTGAACTGTGGTGTTGAAGAAGACTCTTGAGAGTCCCTTGGACTGCAAGGAGATCAAACTCATCAATACTAAAGGAAATCAATCCTGAATATTCATTTGAAGGACTGGTGCTGATGCTGAAACTCCAATATTTTGACCACCTGATGTGAAGAGCAGATGCATTGGAAAAGACTCTGATGCTGGGAAAGATTGAATGGAGAAGGCGAACAGGACGACATAGGATGAGATGGTTGAAAAGCATCACCGACTCGATGGACATGAGTCTGAACAAGCTCCTGGAGTTGGTGATGGACATGGAAGCCTGGCATGCGGCATTTCATGGGGCTGAAAGAATCACAACTGATTGACTGAATTGAACTGAAGGAAGGGCCAATATTCATACTCAGACAGTTCTTGCCTTCGCATTTTATCCCATGGTGAAGCATAAGTAAATAGGATTAGGGTACATTATCTTCACAAATTAAAACTCGTGATTACTGGGATGGAATTGGGCAAGACTTGGAACATAAGTACTAAGCCACATTTACTTAAAGAATGTAAATTATTACATGCTTCCATAACACTAGTTACAATTTGAATAATTATCAGTCTTTCATTCTGTTGTAGAAAAAATTAAATATAAAATGGAGAGTTTTCAATTGCTAAGAGATTTGTATGGTTTTTCACAGTTAGAAATTGAATATTTAAAAATATAAAACCTTCTTTAATTCTACATATAAACATATATGAAGCATTCCAATTCAGATACTATTTTCAGATATGCAAACTTATTTTCCATATTTGAAAAAAAACATTGTGTATGTGGAAGATTTTCAATTGCTAAGTGATTTGCAAGGTCTTTCAGGCTTAGAATTATAGCAGAATATTTAAAAATATAGAACCTCCTGTAATTCAACATGTAAACATATATGAAGCATTCCAATTTGGATATTGATTTCAGAGATGAAAAATTATTTTCCATATTTGAAAAAAACATTGTATATACAGTTTATCAGATCAATCATGGTTGTATGTCAGGGTTACTTAAAATTTATTATTATTATTTAAAACAAATTTTTATTTATTATTTAAATTTTTAAATTTATTTTTAAAATAATTTATTATTTAAACAAAATGTTTTCTAGTTGTAGATGTCAGAGATATTTTATTTTCTGTAGAGAGGCTAGACCTACAGTTTTATTGGAATGATCTTGAGTTTCATTTTATTCTCCCATCATTATTATCCAAAATCACCATGAAGTCCTCATAATGTACTTCTACACATTCCAACAAGAATTAACCCCAGTAAAGAGGTTTCTTTTCTTTGGGGATTTAATCATTGTATAGCTAAGAATGTGCACGTTCTTATACAAGTCATTCTAAGAGTCTCCAAATTATGATTTCCCCTCACCCCCCAAGTTAGACTGCTTTTCTCAGTCTTTAAATTAACATCTTTAAAAAGTTATTCTATATTCAGACAAAGATTAAATATATTTTTTACATTTCATAAATCTCTTTTTTAAAGATATTTTTGCTTATTTTTTTAAGAGTCATTTTAGATTCACAACAAAATTTTAAAAGTACAGTGATTGTCCAAATACTCCCTTCCCCCATGCATGTATAATTCCCCCATTACCAATATTCCTCACAAAACTGGTATACTTGTTACAACTGATGAACATACGTGAATATGTCATAATCATCCAAAGTCCATACATTAGTTTAGGGTTAACTTTTGATGATGAACATTCTATGGGTTTGATCAAATGTATAGTGACATGTATCCACCATTGTAGCATCATACAGAATACTTTCACTGAACTAAAAACCCTCTCTACTCTGTTTATTCATCCCTTTCCTCTACCAATTCCTATGTGTGTCAACTACTGAATTTTTTACTGTCTCCATGGTTTTGCCTTTTACAGAATGTCATATAGTTGGAATCATACAACATGTAGCCTTCCAGATTGGCTTCTTTCATTTATTAATATGCATTTAAATTTCCTCCATGTCTTTCCATGGTTTGATAGCTCATTTATATTTAGCAATGAATAATATTCCATTCAGTTTATTTATCCATTCACCTACTGTAGGGCATGTTTGTTGCTTCCAAGTTTTGGCAATGAATGAAAAAAGTTACTATAAACATCTGTGTACAGATTCTGGGTTTTGTTTTGTTTTGTTTTAAACAGAAATATTTGTACTCATCCTTAAGAATATAACAAATTAATATACATGAACAATAGATTCAACCAATCTTTTAAGTATAAAGGGCCAAATATGAGAATCTTTCCACCCTCCATCTGTCCCCTATCCTTAGTTTCACAGCACTAAAGTTAACTACTCTTAACATTTGCATTATATATGAGCTAAATATGAGTAAAGATATTTTAGAGAAGCAGGGCAGTTCAAGAACAAGTGAGAAAAAAAAAAATACTGAGATCTTAATTGTTTCAATGTGTAAAAAAAATATATTTAAACAGTTTGAATTAAAGAACAATACATAAAATGTCCAGGTATATTGTATAGCTAGATCTACTCTATAAGTACTCTAGTTTACACAGGTATATCCTAGAAAATATGTGAGTTTTAAAGATTTATTGTCTGGACATATGTAGTTTGCCTAATGTAGTTTCTCTATATATGTTCTAAAAGAATACTTAATGAGAAAATAAGATCATAAATAGATTTTTCTTAGCAAAACCTAACTGGGGTGAGCTTCATTTTTTAAATAACTAACTTACAAGTTTAAAATAGCTAGACACGAACATATTTCTTTTTTTTTTAAACGATTCTCATTCTTATTAACTTTTTAAATACTAAAACTAGTGTTATAACTCAAGATAATGTTTTTAGGAAACCAAGGGTCATCAACAAAAAATATATATATTTTAATCACCTTCTATAATTTGGTAATACTGAGGATTAAAGCTCATTTTTAAAGTTAAGTATTAAACATTTGAGTAATGTTTTAAAAGAAGAAGAGATGAAAATAACTATATGTTTTTGATAGTTCATGATGGAATAGATTCACAAGTTTCCTTTTCTCTTGGAATCTATTTATTTTGCTTTAACTGAAACATTCCCTCCCTGACTTATCAGTTCATGGGTTCTTAATAACTCCAACAACTTTCCAGGCCTGAAGAGAATTCTTAGTTCTTATTCTACAGTTCACCTCATCATTTGCCAACCATATTTCAACAAGCTACTGTATGACTTTTCATCTCCTGCTTCAAAATTTTCTGCGGTTTCCCTTCTTTCCTTGTAGAAGTTTTACAAATAAATCTTCAGGGTATTAAAGCATAATGTCTTCTTTTGAAACCTCAGAAAAATAGTTATATACAGTAAAGGACTGACTTTCTTGCTACATTTGGGGGGAAAATATCAAATAAAGGAGAACATTTTAGCCACAGAAAAGTAAATTTAGCTTAAGAAAAAATATTTAAGGTGGAGAGTCTGTTTAATTTCAGAAGTTAAGAAAAACATGTCAAAAATAAAAGTCTAACAAGAAAACATTAATTATATCTGTTTCATAATGACTCCAAGTATATTATTGAACATATATAGTTGTCCAAATAAAGTGTTTCAAGCTATTCTTTTTCATAAATGCTGGAAAAAAATGATTTTCCAAAAGTAATGAGATGTCTACAGTGATCTTCATAACCCCAGCTCTTTTACCTCTTGACCTCACAACATGCTTCACTCTCATCCACAGGCATTCTGTTTGTACCTCAAATATGCCAGCTACTCTCAGGAGCTTTAGGCACTGCTGTATCCTTCTCCTGTGACTTTCCTTCCCCAAGTATCTGAATATCTACACTGGTGACATCTCACTATTTAGGATTTAGCTCAAATTTCATTTCCTGACTACATTCTCTATTTAGCTTCATTGATTTGCTTTCTATAATTTTACTCTGTTTTACTGTTTTAATAGCAATTGATATTTTCTAAATAGCTATTTCTAAATAGCAATCGAAATTTCCTAAAACTTTCATGATCATTTGATTATCTTTTGCCTGTATTCTCCCTAGAGTTAACCTTTATGGTAGTGGGATCTTTTTATCGTGTTCCCTTTCTATAGGCCAGTTTCAGAAAACCACATGTCACATAATAGATATTGAATAAATATTTTAATAATTATTTAATTTCATTAATGGTTCTATCAACTCCCTTGACTGAGCATGGATGATTGAGCATTTTACAAGTAGAAGGGCTTTATTTTATTGGAGTGCAATTATCTTTTCAATGTTAGTATTAATACTGGACTTACTGGGGATGCTAACATTGAAAAGATAATTGCACTCCAATAAAATAAAGCCCTTCTATTTGTAAAATGCTTTATTTTATTTACTTATTTTATTCAAATTAGAATAAAGTGCCTAGGTTGAATTTCCTATTATGGGAAATCAGTGCCTTCTACTGATTGTCTTTTCAATATTATTGTAAAGTCATTTCACAAAGTAAACCTAAATTAATTCACTAATTCAATAAATATATATTTATCTCATACCTATTATATGCCTACAAAGCTCTAGGGACTGAGATATATCATTAGACATAATAACAACAATACACTATTTTTGTTCTCATGGACCTACTATTTTAGAAGGAATAGACAAATAATTAAATTAAAGATAATAATTTTATAAATGTTAAGAGTGTATAGAAAGGTGACATGTAGAAGCAGATGAATGTGATAAATAGTTTCAGGGTCAGAACAGGTTGAAATTTTAAAGAGAATGTTCAGACCAGGTCTTATAAAGGCGAGAGACATATGTAGAGATTCCAGACAGAAAGAATTGATAATATATAGGTCTTAAAGTAGGGGGAAATGCCTGGACGTGTGGAGAAACAGCAAAGAAGGTTCGTTTGACTAGAGTTGCATCAGCGAGGTGAAGAGATGAGTAGGAGGCAAGGTGTGTGTGTGTGTGTGTGTATGAGACAGAGAGAGAGAAACTAGATGATATAGGACGCTGTTAGCTACTCTAAGAACTCTAACAGATCTTACTGTGAAATGGGATGTCCCAGTCACCACCGTGGGATAACAAGCCCAGGAAACTAGAAGGCAATCAGTGCCCCATACATAAACAAGAGGAATGGAAGGGCAAATGACCTAGCCACACCTGAAGGGAGATGGAAATGGCAGATCCTGGACACTCAAAGGCAGATGGTCCAAACAGACACAAAAAACAATGGGGCTGGTCAGTGCCATTTAACCCTTAGTTGGCACTCCAATTGACCCTTGAGAATCCCCAGCTGACACTGGATATAGGGGGGAAGCCTATAGAATTCCTAGTTGATACTGATGCCAGTAATCAGTTCAGTACTGATTACTCAGTACTGAACACCAGTTCAGGCAAACTTGATCACAAGAGTTGTAAAGCTATGGGTATATCAGGGAAAGCCCAAGAATGGGCATTCATAGATCCATTAGGCCTAACTGACCAGGGTGTTTTTAGACTGTCAATCAGCCTATAACCTCACTTTTTTGGTAAAGAAATCCACTGGGGAGTACCCAAACACACAACAAAAACAACACTTCTAGACAGTCCTGCTCTAAGGATTTAAAAATTCTCCCACCATATTCTGAGAAACTTTAGCTAAAGACCTAATCCTCCTCCAGTATGTAGACAATATTCTGATAGTCAGACCTACTAAGAAGGCCTCTGACAAAAATAATGTAACCACCCTTAATCACTTAACTAATAAAGGATATAAGGTGTCCAAGTAAAAGGCCCAAATATCATAAACTGGGATGACCTATCTAGGCTTCATTCTCACATAAAGCCAGAGAGGCTTATACCAGGAAAGGAAAGAAGCCACTTGCAGCCTTGCCTTTCTAAAACTAGAAGACAGCTTAGGGGATTCCTGGGACTGGCTGAGTTTTGCTGCATCTGAATTCCTGATGCCTAATAGCTAGATCTCTACATGAAAAGTTGAAAGGAAAGAATGATGATCCTTGTGAATGAAATTTATATATTAAGCAGCCTTTAAACCATTGAAAAAGCAATGTCTTCAGGCTCCTACCCTGGTCCTCCCAGATTTAGCTAAATCCTTTGACCTTTACATTCATGAGAGAAGGGAAATCAGCCTCAAAAACTGGGACCACTTTTCTTGGTTGTTGCTTCTTTCTCTATAAACAATTAGATCAAACTGCTAAGGGATGCCCTCCTTGCCTACAGGCAGAAGCAGCTATTACAACCCTGCTGAAGGAAGATGAAAAGTCAATGATCGGTCAGTCAATTACTATATGGACTCCACAGTAGGTTCAGGTGTAAAAAATTCTAAATGAATGGCTATCCCCCAGAAGGTCCATTCAAGGTCACATTATGCTTTTAGACAACCCCGTGGCTACCATAAAAACCTGTCACACACTAAATCAGGCCACCTACTACCCAGAGAAACAGGGACCCTGAAGTATGACTTTCTAGGAACCATAGGCACATCTATTACAGATGTCCTGACTTGACCAAAGAAGTGAGTCTTGCCTAAATGCTGAACAGGAATGGTTCACAGAGGGGAGGAGTTTTATGAGAGCGGGGGAAAAGCCTGGTGCAATACACACTGACCTCCCAGATACAAGTCATAAAAGCAAGAACCCTATTCTCAGGGACTTCTGCATAGAAAGTGGGGCTGACAGCCATCACCTGAGCCTTAGTGCTTGCAATAGAGAGTATCTTAAATGCTTATACAGATTACCCAAATGTGTATGACGTCATACATGTGTGTAAGTGCATGCTAAGTCACTTCAGTCATGTCTGATTCTGTGTGACTCCATGGACTTTAAGCCCGCCAGGCTCCTCTGTCCATGGGATTCTCCAAGCAAGAATAATAGAATGGGTTGCCATGCTCTCTTCCAGGTGATCTTCCCGACCCATGAATGCATCTCTTGCATTGCAGCTGGATTCTTTCCTGCTGAGCCACTGGGGAAGCCCATAGTTACTTTGAAGAATTAACAGATGAAACATGACTTAAAGCATATTGAAGCTCTTAGAAGCAGTTCAGCTTCCAAAAAAGGTGGCAGTGATTCCTTGTAGGATTTACCAAAAAGGAGGGTGCAGAGACAACAAAAGAAAACAACAGACAGATGCAACTGCTAAAAGGGCCACCTTGAGCCAGTGACCTGGCAACTAGTCCTCCTCACACCTTAAAGGCAAGATCCATCCAGTTACTCTCCAATCTGTTCAAAGGGATGATTAGATAAAAACACAAAATTGGGCTTCAATCTAGGAAGCCATGGGTGTCTAGTTAATTAACATGGGCCATACTTCTTCCCCCAAACTGCAGCTTGTCAAGCCATCAGGGAGGCCCAATAAGCGAGGAAAGTTCTTAAGGAATATGATGACCAGGTACTGCCCATGCCCATCAACCCGGCCCTCCACCCTTTCCAGCCAGGAGATGGGGTGTACCTAAAAACCTGGAAAACAAGCAACCCACAAAGTCAGCTCACCTAAGTGGACCAGATTCCATTTAGTGATCCTAACCATCAATTCTTCTCCAAAGTTGCAGGAGAGAGTTCACACTGGATTTAAGAGGGCCCCCAATCCCCAACCTCCCAAGAGACAACCTTTGGCAATGGATTTCCTTGACTACTCATGTGACTCTCTCTCTTCTTCAAGCTTCTCTTCTGAAAAACAACCAAAGTGTAACCAGGGATATTCAAGCCACAGCAGTGACCTCAACCTCAGGGAACACTTGCCTACAAACAACAAACCTAGATACCTTCATTTTTAGAAATTTGACATGTAACCATTATTTCCTTGCTAATATTTGGGCATCTTAAATTGGCGTCCTTTTTCTCAAAAAGGTTAGACAAATTGTGGTTGCTGAGGGGTACAGTTAGGGCTGAGTCCTGGTGACCATCAAACCCATCTAAGAACAACTGGAAAAAGTTCTCCTCTACTTGGGTTATGATGAGGCTGACACTTAGCCAGAAGATGTTACAGACATCCGAACTGTGCCCCTTGGCGCCCCTCAAGAATGAAGAGTTGCATGTCCATTCTCTGTGTCTGCATCTCTATTCCAGCCCTGCAAATAGGTTCATTGGGAGGGGTGGGTTCAGAGGAAGGGGTGGGTATATGTATACCTACAGCTGATTCACATTGTTGTACAGCACAAAGGAATACAAGGTTGTAAAGCAATTATACTCCAATTAAAAAAAAAAAAAAGAAATACGACACTCTAGAGCCCAAGAGCGGAAACTACTGAAGCCCGAGCTCTGCAACAAGAGAAGCCACTGCAATAAGCAGCCCGTGCACCCTGCTCACCACAACTAGAGAAAAGCTTGCACAGCAACGAAGACCCAGGGCAGCCAAAATAAATAAATAAATATTAAAAAAAAAATCCAGGGGAACAAAACTAGAATCTGGGGAATAGAATAAAGTCTAACCTTTTTTCCTTTGTGCTTAGTCTAGTTTGACTTGCTCACAGAGTGCCCCACATAGAGAACTGTAAACTGGCACTTCAGACCCGAGTTCCTGGAGAGAAACGGCTGTGGTAACTACACCCCAGCTCTTCCAGCTGTATGAATAAGCTCCGTGGAGGACCCTCAATTCAAGATGTGTGGGCCGGTCATGTGCAGAGACGCTGCAGTGGGCACTGCGATCTAGAGCCTCAGCCTACAGCAGAGATGCGCCTGCCCTGCCCCCGTGGGAACTCTGGTCCCTCCTGCTGACCCGATTCCTTTAAAGCAGCCCTACCCAGGACTAGTGTTGGTTGCTCAGTCATGTCTGATTCTTTGCCAATTCATGGACTGAACCCCATAGTCTCCTCTGTCCATGGGATTCTCCAGGCAGGAATACTGGAATAGGTTGCCATTCCCTTCTCCAGAAGATCTTCCTGACCCAGGGATCAAACCTGTCTCTCCCGCATTGCAGGCAGATTCTTTATCATCTGAGCCACCAGGGAAGCCCCTGCCCAGGACTAGAGATGCAGATGTAGAGACACTTGTGGACACAGTGGGGAAGGAGAAGGTGGACAAATTGAGAGAGTAGCATTGAAACATACACATTACCATATGCAAAACAGCTAGTGGGAAGTTGCTTGTATAACACATGGAGCTCAACCTGGTGCTCTGTAACATCCTATAGAAGTGGGATGGGGTGGAGGGTGGGAAGGAGGTTCAAGAGGGAGGGGACAATTGTATACTTATCAGTGATTCACATTGTTGTATGGCAGAAATCAACACATTGTAAAGCAATCACTTTCCAATTAAAAATTTAAAAAATAAAAGCAGCTTTGCCCCCAGTCTCTCTGGATAGCATGTGCTCTAGATCTTACATTTCTCAAAGAAAAAAGCTTCCCTTTGCTTCTAAGCTGATCTGGGTCATGATCTATTGGCTTGAAAGACACAGGGAAGAAGGTCCCTTCCTGGGGAATGACTCAGGAGGGTTAGTAATGGAAACAGGGAGACCAATTAGGAGCATGTTTACAGTAATTCTGGAGAAAGATAGCTATGGCTCAGATCACAATATTTTGATCAATCCTAACAAACTTAATGTAAGCAAGGTACTATTTGAGGCACTTTGTTCTTAAGAAGAAATGCCAAGAATTGGTAACTAATTTGGTGGGTATAGTAGGAGACGGAGGTGGTGTATTGACTGATGAACAGCATTCATTCCCATGAAGAAAATTTTGGAGTAGCAATATGTTGGAAATAAAAGAGAGAGAAAGTAAGTGCAAGCAGGACAGAAAGTTATATAAGCTCCTTCCACACGATTCTACTCATCTCATTTGCCACTATCAGATAAATTTTCCTCAAGTACAATTCTGGTTATGTCTACTTTCTCCTCAAGAAATATATAGGGCCTTTTATAATCCATAAAACAAAGGCCAACCTTGTTAAACTAGAACCCACAGCTTTGGGTTAAACAATCTTTCTATATTATTTCTTCTCCTTTTTTTTTCTCATATCTCATGATTCTGTGAAAAGCAATAATCTCTTTCCTTTTACAAATCCCAAGACTTTCTATTTCAATATATTTTTGTCTCAATAGAAACCTCCCTTCTTGTGACCTTTCTCCTTATTGTTTATCCTGTTTCAGGCCCATCTTAAGTGGCACCTCCTTCTTAAAGCCCTCTATGATTACCTTCATGATTTTTATCTACCACTCAATTTTAAGTAAAATTGTTTAATGGCTCCTTATTATTTTTCAGATTGTATTATCAATATTCACTCAGTGTGCTCACTTTAACTATATGTAGGAATTTTAAACAAGCAAAAGGATGCAATTTTATTCTACCCAAAAGAAATCTTATAAATTTGAACATATGATAAAAATGAAATTCTATGAAGTTAAACTAAGATGAAATATGTTACATGTTTAAGATCACAGAGCTAGTACATGATTGAAGTGGGGATTTTATTATTATATTACCATATCACTATACTATATTATAACATTACTTGGTGATTTGAAAGTAGTTTCTCAAGACTGAAATTTTCTTTGTATATAGGAGTAGAAGGGGATAAGGCTGGGGATATAGGACCCAAAGCAACAAGTAACTTAGTGAAGTTACTCAGTTGTGTCTGACTCTTTGTGACCCCATGGACTATAGCCTACCACGCTCCTCTGCCCATGGGATTTTCCAGGCAAGAGTACTGGGGTGGGCTGCCATTTCCTTCTCCAGGGGATCTTCCCAACCCAGGGATTGAACCTGGGTCTCCCGCATTGCAGACAGATGGACGTTTCACCATCTGAGCCACCAGGGAAGCCCAGACAAGTAACTTAAATGCCACAGATTGTTTAGATTTTATCCTGAAGTAAGATGGGTAGAAATGGAAGGGTAACATAAAAGCTCTTCCTGTGTCTGTTTGGGTTGTGCCCTGCACAAGGGCTTCATGACTTCATGGATGTCATTTTATTAGGCATGTTCACACCCTAGACATGTGAGAGCTTAGGAGTAAGCAGGAATAGTGCCAGCTCTCACACGAGAGATAACCCTATACTCTATAACCCTATGCTGTACATGTCATCAGGCACACACTCAGAAAAGCACAGACACAGAGACTCATTGGCACAGTCAGTGATATCAGATATTCCGTGTCTGGGCCATCCTTTGGATATTCCCACCGTTACTTTTATTTCTTCCTGCTGTAAATATGATATTATGTGGGATGGAAGTAGGATATGGAGTGTGCTTGTTGCTGATAGTATCTGTGATCCTTCAAGTGAGAGGCATTGTGAGTAGGCAAGTCTGGGCACACGTGGAAATATGGGCTCTGAAAAGCTCCCCAGCAGCAGGATATTACTCTGTGCAATAATATTCTAAGTTTAATTAATATATGCATATATATATATATATTTGCATTTATTTGTCTATACTAGAGAAAGGAGAGCTTTCTTTAATTCTCGCGAAGGCACCAAATGGACTAGAAGTTTTTTTCAGGTAACATAATCAGAGGCTAACTCTATCTTGGTCTTTTAACACCTTCCACAAATATGTGTTAAGTGCCTGCTTTGAGTTCAAACAATAAACTTAGAGATGCTGTGAAAGACGGAGTATGTGGAGTTTACAACATGCAGCAAGAGAAGTTAAAAGGATATCACAGAGTATAGGTGACAAAACATGGGAATAAAGAAGAGGGTCAGATTCCCTAGATATGTCAGAGCTAAACTTGACAGACTCCGATCGTTATATTGATTGAACATGTGGTTAGGAAGGGGTACAGAGAAACTGCAGATATGCAGATGACACCACCCTTATGGCAGAAAATGAAGAACTAAAGAGCCTCTTGATGAAAGTGGAAGAGGAGAGTGAAAAGTTGGCTTAAAGCTTAACATTCAGAAAACTAACATCATGGCATCCGGTCCTATCACTTCATGGCAAATAGATGGGGAAACAGTGGAAACAGTGTCAGACTTTATTTTTCTGGGCTCCAAAATCACTGCAGATGGTGACTGCAGCCATGAAATTAAAGGACGCTACCCTTTGGAAGGAAAGTTATGACCAACTTAGATAGCATATTCAAAAGCAGAGATATTACTTTGCCAACAAAAGTCTGTCCAGTCAAGGCTATGGTTTTTCCTGTGGTCATGTATGGATGTGAGAGTTGGACTATAAAGAAAGCTGAGCACTGAAGAATTGATGCTTTCGAACTGTGGTGTTGGAGAAGACTCTTGAGAGTCCCTTGGACTGCAAGGAGATCCAACCAGTCCATCCTAAAGGAGATCAGTCCTGGGTGTTCATTGGAAGGACTAATGTTGAATCTGAAACTCCAATACTTTGGCCACCTGATGCGAAGAGCTGACTCATTGGAAAAGACCCTGATGCTGGGAAAGATTGAGGGCAGGAAGAGAAGGGGATGACAGAGAACGAGATGGTTGGATGGCATCACCAACTCAGTGGACATGGGTTCGGGTAAACTCCAGGAGTTGGTGATGGACAGGGAGGCCTGGCATGCTGTGGTTCATAGGGTTGGAAAGAGTTGGACATGACCGAGCGACCGAACTGAACTGAACAGAGAAAGCAGGGGATTAAAAAGAGAGAAGTTAAGGATCTCTAAAATTCTAATTTCCTGTCTGCAGTCTTTGGGAAGATGACAGCAAAATCAAAAAAAGCAGGTTTGATGGGCAAATAGATACCATGATTCACTTTTCACATACTGCACTTATATGTATGGATTATGTATGTACAGGAGAATATGTGCATATCTGTGTACAAAGAGAGAGCTCTGTCTGAATTAACCATTATACTTTGTATATAAAAACTACTAAGTACTGCCAGATTAATGAAATACCATGATGTTTTATATTATATGTTGCTATGAGTATTTTCTGAACACCTGTTTAAGCAAGGGACTATATTTCACTTTAGGGGCTACAAAAGTCATCAAATTTCATTTGAGAAAAAATGAAATGTTAAAAATCACAAAATAGTGGTAGTAACAGCAACAAGAAATACTTCTAAGACATACTGAGCATTTGTCATGTTCAAGATACCTGGCAAGCAATACATAAAATTATATAAATTTTCTTTGATTTTCACAAATCATTTTACAGATGAAGACATTAAGGTACAAAGAAGTTTGAAAAACTTACCAAAGTCACTAAGTTTAAATAGAACTGAGTTTTAAATGGAAATTAACTTCTGAACCCTGGCTCTTAAACTTTAACATATATCATTGTACATATAATAAAAATAAACATTGGAATGTTTGCCAAATCAATGATAAATAGCATGTTATTTTTTACTTTTAACTTTTTAATGTTTCTAATTTTTTCTAAAAAAACTGTATTTTATATCAAAATAGAGTTGATTAACAATGTTGTGTTAGTTTCAGGTGTATAGTAAATTGATTCAGTTATACATACACATGTACCTATTCTTTTTAAAATTATTTTCGCATTTAGATTATTTCAACCTATTGAGCAGAGTTCCCTGTGCTATATATAGTAGGTGCTTGTTGGTTATCTATTTTAAATACAGCAGTGTGTACACATCAATCCCAAACTTCTCATCTATCCCTCCCCCTCACCTTTCTCTCCTGGTAACCATCAATTCATTCTATAAGTCTGTGAATCTGTTTCTATATTGTAAATAAGTTCATTTGTATCATTTTTTTAATTCCTCACATAAGCAATATCACATGGTATTTGTCTTTCTCTGATTTATTTCACTAAGTATGATCATCTCCAGGTTCATCCATATTGCTGCAAAAGGAATTATTTCATTATTTTTAATGGCTGAATAATATTCCATTGCATATATACACCTCATCTTTATCTATTTGTCTGTTGATGGATATCTAGGTAACTTCCATGTCTTGGCTATTGTAAACAGTGCTACACTGGGGCACATGAATCCTTTCAAACCATGTTTTTCTCCTAATATACACCCAGGAGTAGGATTGCTGGATCATAGGGAATCTTTTAGTTTTTTAAGGAATCCCCATATTGTTCTCCATAGTGACTAGACTAATGTACAGTCCCATTAATAGTGTAGGAGGGTTCCCTTTTCCCCAAACCCTCTTCAGCATCTATTGTTTGTAGAAGTTTTGATGACAGCCATTCTGACTGGTGTGAGATGATATGACATTGCAGTTTTGATTCGCATTTCTCTAATAATTATAAAATAATATTGATCATCTTTTCAGGTGCTTCTTGGTCATCTGTACATATTAATATAAATGTTATTTAAGTTAGAGGAAGGAGATGAATGGGAGATAGTCTAGATAGATTTCTTAGGATACAAGGTACATAAAAGGTCAGTTTTTTATAGAAGTGGTCATATTGAGGCTGCATTCCAAACTAAGGAATATGACAAAAACAGTGCTATGAATTCTCAAGTTAGATATGGATAAAAGAATAGAGCTTTTGTCATTGTCAGAGTTGCCAATTTGGTTGGCTTTAGTTGAACATAAATTGTTACAAGTAGTTTGAGGCCCATAATAAAGAGCTTTGTATTTCATGATAAAAGACTGGATTTTATCCTGTCAGCACAGTGGAAATAATTAAAGTTTTAGTAAGCAAATGACAAATAGATGCAGTGTTTTAGAAATCTGCCAACAATGCAGGAGATGATGGGAAAAGAAGAAGAGCTGCTAAGGCCAGGAAAGCTATACCAATGACACAGGAATTTACTGATTATAGATGTAATACCACTATGGTTAAAGAGACATGGACAATGAAATGCAAGACTAGGAAAAAGAAACTATGAGACTGGTGACTTCATGGAGGTGTTAAAAGTATATAGGAAATGGAAACAAAGCAGGAGAAAGGAGTCTAAAAATGCTAGAAAGTCTGTAGAATTGAATATTATAGAAAGAGTAAAAAAAAAAGATGAAATAAAGGATAATTTTGAAAGAATTAATTTTACATTTTTACATGATGGAAAGATATCTGAGGAAATATATGTATATATATTATATATATACACATATATACATTTACATATTACATTTATATATATACATTTATACACACACACACACATACATAGAGCTCTAACTTCTCATCTCAATAATCCCTCACCCCATTCTTAGAAAATCGCCATACCTCTTTATTTGCAGACCTAATCGTCAAAAGGAAGCCTCCTAATTGCTTGGAACCTATCTCACAAACTGATATGCAAGCATAACTCTCCTTTTCTCCTTGTCTGGAAAAACTTTCCTACCTTATCTATGGCCTGTGTTTTGGGTTGTACTTTCCAGAGGCTTCACTAAATAGATTTTCTTTTCTTTCTGGGATTTTCAATCTCTCCCTTTCCTTTTTCTACCTCCCGTTTACATTTCAACAGACACAAACTATTTCCATATTAGGATAAACAGCATGAAATAAGTCCAAATACCTAACCTTGATCTACCACGCCCTCATGAAACCCCTCCTCTTTCAGTACAAGTCTGTTGGGTTCTTTTATTTAAAACAGCTTTTGATGATGCAATTGCAGAAGTGGACACACTGAGTGAAGAAAGCTATAAGGACTCTACACTTACCATGCAGTTGTTATGTGATAATCTGACACTAAGGACTTCAGACATGCAGGGTGATGGTGAAGAGCAGAATAAAGAAGCACTGCAGGATGTGGAAGATGAAAATCAGTGAGATATAAAAGCCACCACCTTTCCATCTCACCCCTCTTGGAAATTCCCCTATTGTCACTGAGAACCAGCAAATCTGACTTTTACATTTGGTCTCAGTATTTAAGTTCCTTCCCTGTTGGGTTTTTTCCTTTTCTTTTTTTTTTTTTAACAGTTTTCAAAAGTTCTTAAAGGCAAGAGTAAATTTCTGTGGATTTTACTGGTCCCAGCTTTTAGGTTCTTTAAGAACACTAACAGGACTGCATAGAGGCTTTTTCAGCATTACTGTACAGTGGCAAATCACCATTAGAAATGGAAATAACATTTGAAAATCATTAGAATTTTACATCATGCAAGCATCTCGGAGAGAGGTTAATCACACTATAGAGGTGTATACGGTATTATTTTCCCTTTTTCTAATTGTTTAAATTGAATTTGATACCAATGTTTAAAATTAATTGGATGTTAGCTTGAGGTGGTAAAAGGTTGTTTGGGGAGTTTGTTGTAATGGCTTGTCTGTAAAAAAAAGTGTTTCAAACTCTGCTGAAATGTTGCTGAAAAGCATGGTGCTGGTAACAGCTCAACAATCTGTGGCTGTTCATTCTTGTCTACTTTTCCTCTCCCTCTGAAACAGGTTAGCATTGAAGGTGGAATGGAAAAGCCTGCATGCGTGTTCAATTCCTTGTTTCTTCTCCTTCCCTCTCCCCCTGGGCCCCGCCCCTCCCCTCCTTCACTGATGTAACCTCTTTTGTTCAGTATGTGTAACTTGAAACTAACTTGTACTACTGGATATCTGACTGGAGCCACAGATACAGAATCTGTATTGTTCTTACTGAAACACAGCATGTATTAACATTAAATAAAACAAACCTAAATTAAAAATGACAAAAAAAAATCTAAACACATACTGTTCAAGGTGAACACATTTCACCTACCTTTAGTTTACTTATATTTATATTACCATTTATATTGCCCTGTCATACACCACTGAAACTGTCTTCCACAAAGTATCACATTATTGCCTTACTCCTAAACGTGTTCAGTTCAGTTCAGTCGTTCAATCATGTCAGACTCTTTGCAACCCCATGGACTGCAGAACGCCAGGCTTCCCTATCCATCATCACTCCGGGAGTTTGATCAAACTCATGTCCATCAAATCAGTGATACCATCAAACCATCTCATCCTCTGTCATCCCCTTCTCCTCCTGCCTTCAGTCTTTCTTCTAATGAGTCAGTTCTTCACATCAGGTGGCCAAAGTATCGGCGCTTCAGCTTCAGCATCAGTCCTTCCAATGCATATACAGGACTGATCTCCTTTAGGATTGACTGGTTGGATCTCCTTGCAGTCCAAGGGACTCTCAAGAATCTGCTCCAACACCACAGTTCAAAAGCATCAATTCTTCAGTGCTCAGCTTTCTTTATGGTCCAACTCACACTCATACATGACCAATGGAAAAATCATAGCTTTGACTAGACAGACCTTTGTTGGTAAAGTAATGTCTCTGCTTTTTAATATGCTATCTAGGTTGGTCATAGCTTTTGTCCTAAAAGTACAGAAGACTTTTAGACCATATTTCATTTGCTTTCTTAGTAAGATTTGATACTATTGACCTACTTTTCTTTTGTGAAGGAGTTTCTTTTTAATCTTGTAAAAACACAATTGCCTGCATCCTATTGTATGTTGTTTACCGCTTGGTCTCTTTATAAGTCTGTGCCTTAAAAGTTTGTGATACTGAGGGCATAATCCTTGCACCCATCATTTCTAAATCTGCCTACTCTCCCCTTATTATCTTGTCTATTCCTTTGGCCTTGCTTACCATCTGTATGTTGAGGAATCCAATAGTATTTTTTTCTATCCCCTTTCCTTAACCTAAATTCCAGAATCACATATACTCACTAATTTCATGAAAACAAGTTCTGGGTTTTCTAATAGGCATCATATTCCAACTTGTTTCATAGAAATAAGTTCTGGATTACCTTATAGATATCACATTTGTCCAAGCCAAAAATGTTTAACCCCTGTGGCTCAGCTGGTAAAGAATCTGTCTGCAACCTGGGAGACTTGGGTTCGATCCCTGGGTTGGGAAGATCCCCTGGAGAAGGGAAAGGCTACTCACTCCAGTATTCTGGCCTGGAGAATTCCATGGACTGTCCATAGGGTCACAAAGAGTCAGACATTACTGAGTGACTTTCACTTCACTTTACACTATATCAATTAATCATCGAGTCTTGCTTTAAGAATATTATATATCCAGGTAATTTGGAATATAAATAATTTCTATGAAGCTTCAAAATGTAATTTTAAAACTTCTGGCAATTTTTTTGGACACAGCAATTGTCCAAAATTTGTCCAAAATTTAGAGTTTCAATTTGTTTTGGAAAAATCCCTAGAATTATTCTTTTATTATATAAATACAAAGTGATTTCTCATCCATTGTTCTTGGGAAAAAACTGTGAATTTTCTACTGATCTCCTAAGTAGTGACTATGACTTAAAACACTGGAGTGCAGAACCGCTTTCTTGAAGAGTGAGAGAAATATGTATTATTTTGGGTTTATGGGATTTTCCCCCTTTTATTCTAAATATATATGTTGATACTACTATCTCTGAAGAGTATTATTCATGGAAGCAGTGAGGGGTGGGTGATGGTGTATGTGTGTTTGTTTGCATGTGTGGTTGGGGTAAATGCACACATACGTGCCTATAAGTGTGTATGTCAGGGTAAAGAGTTACCTACAGGAGATAGGAAGCAGAGATGAAAGACAGTAGGAAAAAGGTAGAGAAATATCTTCACCCCATGTAGTTGACATGATCCTAAACAAAAGGGCCATATTCCCTTTCTAGACTGAAACTCCTCATGTCCCTTTATTCTACATGGAGTAGAGCTAAAGTTCTTTGCTTAAGAGGTCCCACATCCTTGTGATTTTACCAATAAATATTTTCTCTTCCTAACTCGGTCAGTTTAAAGTACTTTAACAGAATAATATAGACTGAGTGGTTTGGATAAGAAAAATTAATTTTTCACAGTATCAAAGCCTGGAAGACTGAGATCAGGGTGTCAATAAGGACCTGTTCTTGGTGAGGGCCCACCTTCTGATTCACAGGCAACTACCTTCTCCCTGTATCCTGACATGACAGAGAGAAAAAGTTCTGGTTTCTTCATTTCTTTGTAAGGGCACTAATCCCATCATGGGGTCTCTATCCTTATGACCTAAACTAACCCTAATTATTCCTCAAAGGCCCTACCTCCAAATACTAACACATTGGGGATTAAGGTTTTAGCATATACATTTGGGGAAGACACAAACATTCAGTCTATAGCAGCTACTATTTTTAATGGCTACACTACAGCCAGAAAAAAAGCAAAACAAAAAACTTTTGTTGATAAGGACATCTTTCCCTTAAACATTTTAATTATTGATGAAGTTTTATTGAGATTTTCACTCAATTGTCCTGGAAATGCAATCAATGCAGTTACAGACAGGAGAGCTCAGTTCCAGTACAGGCTCTGTTACTAAGCAGACTAATCCCAGACTAAGAGCCACTGCATAAGTCATTTAGTTTTTTGATGCTTTAGTTTCCTCTTTTAAAAATAAGAATATTTAGCTGGATGACTTCTAAAAAATTCTTCATTTATAAAGTCCTGATTATATGACTGAAAAATGTAGCATGTACCATGCAATGGTTGGTAAAATATTTTATCAGTGCATTTACTTCACTTTAAAGCTCTCCAAAATAGGCACTTTTAGCAATAAGTATTTCAAAAATCATTTTTAAGACAATATTTTTAGAATATTTTTAAAAGGATCTTAAAGAGTAAGGAGAAAGCTTTTTTTTTTTTTTTTAACTTATACTAATTGCTGGAAACTCTCCTTACACCAAAAAAGCCAGGAGTCCTGCAGGCTATACTATTAGTCCAATCTGTGCTGTTAAATAATCCCATAAGCACAGTGCTGGTAGGGGGCCTGTATGCCTCTTGGTGATGTGGCACTGGAAATCTTATAGGATTCTAAGAATGGGAAATAATTGCCTTTTAATGCCGGTGCAGTCTTTAGCAGGAATGCCAAGGAGAGAAAACACACACAGCAATTTGGTAAGGATGAATATCCTCTCAGACAGGGGCATATGATCACTTGAGCTTTTCTTCCACCAAGATGACTTCCAGCCAAAGCATAAAGTCCCCTCTAAATATTACTGAATGATGGTAAGTCAACAATTCAGACTTACATCAGGAATATATGAGATCTAAATTAGTACTAAATTTTTCTACTGCATGTATTCTCATACTGTGCATCAAAGACAGTTTCCTGACTGAAAGGCTGTATGTTGTAGGCTTACAGACTATAAGCTGAACAATAAGCAAATCCATACATTTTCTTCTCATAAGCCACCTTTCTCCCCCTAAGATACCCCAGTCATGTTTTCCAAAACATATTTTACAAACATTTTACAATCAAAACTGACAAAGATATTAACATGCCTTAGTGGCTATGCTCAAGGCTTTCACGTGAATAAGTAGACTACACAAAAATCAAGTGAAAGCTGAGATGTTAGCATTAATCTAAACTGTCCATTTTGTCAGTAAAAGTCTTCTTTGCTCTAAGTTGGTGGGGTATAGTAGCTCATAAAAGGCAGGGAACATTTTTTAAAAAAATACAAACTCCATGTTTACATATGCATTTTTTTTAAAAAAACTAGGAAATCTCTGATGATATACAAGGTATACAAGATGAAGGAGTATTTAGCATAAGTATGCAGGGCTGGGAATAGGATAAGCATAGTAAAGTACTCAACTTGGGTGCAAAATTTAAGAGAATAGCAAAACCTTCAATAATCAGGGTATATCTAATGTGATATATTTAAAATAACAACGCCAAAATTCCATAATACACTCTAAAAAATTAAAGAAAAACAATGTGTTACAGATTTTTTCACTTTCAGTTCAGTCTCTAGTATGGCTTGGCTTTTTATCCTGTTAGACTTTGAAGCTTAGAAAAAATTCTGAATTTAACATAAAAGCTTTAGTGTAACATTCTACTATTGCTCTATGTTGGCACTAAACACATTTTGCAGATGTAGATTAGAGTCTGCCTCACATTCTAAACGTATTCCTTATGTCTCTTCAAGTATATGCTAAGATCTTCAAGGCAAGAATCATGTCTTCTGTTTCATATGCTGTCTTATACATGCAATGATTGCTTGATTAATCCTTATTAATAAACTGGTTGGATTAAATGTTTGCTGATAATATAGCTTTCCCACTAATTCTTAAGCTCTCTTTTCAATATACCAAAATAAATACAGAACAAAATAGATGTACTTTGAGGGATAAGAATTTATATTTTGATATATGTTTTGAATGTTTTGAAATGTATTATGTTTCATCTTCTTTTCAAAAGAATATGAGTTGGCTGTCAAATTATATAAAAGTACATCAAAGCTGTATATTGGCACCTTGCTTATTTAACTTATATGCAGAGTATATCATGTGAAATGTTGGGCTGGATGAAGCATAAGCTGGAATCAAAATTGCCAGGAGAAATATCAATAACCTCAGATATGTAGATGACAACACCCTTAAGGCAGAAAGCAAAGAACTATAGAGCCTCATGATGAAAGTGTAGAGGAGAGTGAAAAAGTTGGCTTAAAGCTCAACATTCAGAAAACGAAGATCATGGCATCTGGTCCCATCACTTCATGGCCAATAAATGGGGAAACAATGAAAACTGAGAGACTTTAATTTTTAGGGCTCCAAAATCACTGCAGATGGTGACTGCAGCCATGAAATTAAAAGACACTTGCTCCTTGGAAGGAAAGTTATGATTATCTTAGCGCATTAAAAAGCAGAGACATTACTTTACCAACAAAGGTCCATCTAGTCAAAGCTATGGTTTTCCCAGTATCATGTATGCATGTGAGAGTTGGACTATAAAGAAAGCTGAGTGCCAAAAAATTGATGCTTTTGAACTGTGGTGTTGGAGCAGACTCTTGAGATCTCCTGGACTGCAAGAAGATCCAACCAGTCAATCCTAAAGGAAATCAGTCCTGAGTATTCATTGGAAGGACTGATGTTGAAGCTGAAACTCCAATATTTGGCTACCTGATGTGAAGAACTGACTCATCAGAAAAGACCCTGATGTTGGGAAAGATTGAAGGCAGGAAGAGAAGGGGATAACAGAGGATGAAATGGTTGGATCGCATCATAAACTCGATGGATATGAGTTCAAGGAAGCTCTGGGAATTGTGGTGGTCAGGGAAGCCTGGCATGCTGCAGTCCACGGGGTCCAAAGAGTCAGACACGACTGAGCGATTGAACTTACTGACTGTACTTTTGTGGAAATAACAAGGAAAATATTCTATTTCCAATTTATCAATGTAACCAAGAGAGATTATTTTTTGAAAAAGTAGTTTACTGGGTGAAAAAGAAAAGCGGATAGTGAGATAACAGAAAAATAAGCTATGAAGTGTTTAACTTACATATTTCTAATGGTAATTTCTTTTTAATAGAAAATAAAAATATGGTTAGCCTAAAAATATAGGTTAAGTATGTTTTAATTTTTATCAAATGCAAATCAATTTAAGAGAAAAATGAAACTTCTAAAAACCAGATATGTACCATGTCAGTCAGTCAGTCAATTTGACTATCCTTTCATTTCCTTTTGCCCATTAATTTTTCTCATGTTTTACTTACATGTAATTGTAACTATTACAGAATCAATAAAACATTTTTTACAAAGAAACATCTATTGTTTTTGCAACATGCAGGAGAAATATCCTACTTACAGTTTTCTATCATTGGAGATACCTTATATACCTAGCCTCTGCCAAACAGGTACTCTGCCTTTACATTGATGTTCATAAATTGCCTTAAGTCCTTTTATTTTTTGTGGTATATAGTTTTCCACACCACATATTCTAGTTTTTCCATATGATGGCTTAATTCTGATTTGAATGTGTCCCCAAAATTTGTATGTTGAAGAGCTAAGCCCAAGTATCTCAAAATGTGGTCTTAGTTGGCAACAGTGTTTTTATAGGGGGGATTCAGCTAAAATAAGGTCATTGTTCAGTTCAGTTCAGTCACTCAGTCATGTCTGACTTTTTGCAGCCTCATGGACTGCAGCATGCCAGGCTCCCCATTACATCACTAACTCCCAGAGCTTGCTCAAAGTCATGTCCATTGAGTCGGTGATGCCATCCAACCATTTCACCCTCTGTTGTCTCCTCCTCCTGCCTTCAATCTTTCCCAGTATCAGGGTCTTTTCCAGTGAGTCAGCTTTTGTCATCAGGTGGCCAAAGTATTGGAGCTTCAGCTTTAGCATCTGTCCTTCCAAGGAATATTCAGGACTGATTTCCTTTAGGATGGACTGGTTTGATCTCCTTGAAGTCCAAGGGACTCTCAAGAGTCTTCTCCAACACCACAGTTCAAAGCATCAGTTCTTCAGTGCTCAGCTTTCTTTATGGTCCAACTCTCACATCCATACATGACTACTGGAAAAACCATAGCTTTGACTAAACGGACCTTTGTTAGCAAGGTAACGTCTCTGCTCTTTAATATGCTGTCTAGGTCATTGGGATGGACCCTAATCCAGTACAACAAGTCCTCATAAAAAAAGGGAAATTTGGAGACAGACTCACACAGGGAGAATGTCATGTGGAGATGAAGGCAGAGATAAGAGTAATGCTTCTACAAGTCCATCTACAAGCCAAGGAATGCCAAAGATAGCCAGCAAACCAGCAGGAACCAGAGAGGCAGGGAGTAGGTTCTTTCCTCACAGTCCTCATAAGGAGTCAACTCTGCTGACACTTTGATCCTTGGACTTCTAGCCTCCAGAACTGTGAGGCAATACGTAACTGTTGTTTAAGCCACCCAGTTTGTGCTGCTTAACTACCACACCATAGCAAACTAAACAGTGACAAAATCAACATTTAATTTAGATTTCAAACAACTGAAATTTTAAGAAATGCATAATCAATTGGCTTGAAAAAAATTACAATTTTTAAAAGAGATTATTTTGTATGTTGGCTTTATCTCTTACCTTTTCATACAACAGATAAATACCTATATGTCATTGATTTAATAGGCAGGTGCATGAGTGCTAAGTTGCTTCAGTCGTGTCTGACTCTTTGTGACCCTATGGACTGTAGCTGCCAGGTTCTTCTGTCCATGGAATTTTCCAGGAAAGACTACTGGAGTGGGTTGCCATTTCCTCCTCCAGGGGATCTTCCGAACCCAAGGATTGAAACTGCATCTCAGGTACCTCCTGCATTGGCAGGTGAATTTTTTTTTTAACCACTAATGCCACACGGGAAGCCCCCAGATTAAGCATAGAAGAAAGAATGATGATTATATTTAGTATGGAATCAGAAAAGTAAAGTTGTATGAGGACAGAGACTGAATAAAGTTGAAGGATGAATTGTGTTTTTTGCTACGACAAGCGTGCAACTGACATTTCAGACCAGGTAACATGGCCTAATAGAGGCAATAAACATATTTAGAGAACTCAAAGTAGTTTGGTAAGGCCATGGCAAAAACTGCATTCATGGAGGAAATGGGTGGAATCATAGGTGGTGATGAGAATCATTCTGTATAAGAAGTAACTGGGCTTCTCAGCTGGCACAGTGGTAAAGAATCTGCCTGCCAATACAGGAGATGCAAGAGATGCAGGTTTGATTTCTGGGTCAGGAAGATCCCTTGGAGGAGGAAATGGCAACCCATTCCCGTTGCCATTTGACTTGAAAATTCCATGGACAGAGGAGGAGTAGTCTGGCAGGCTACAGTCCAGGGGATCACAAACAGTGGGACACAACTGAGTGATTGAGCACACAAGAAGTCACTAAAAGAAAGATACTAAGGATGTTATAAATACAATTTTCACTTAAAAAAAAACAAAACAAAACTCTAACGAAGGGCTAGAGGACAGTTGCATAGAGTGGCTGCTGCTGCTGCTTAGTCACATCATTTGTGTCAGACTCTGTGCGACCCCACCCCATGGACTGTATAGCCTGCCAGGCTCCTCTGTCCATGGGGTTCTCCAGGCAAGAACACTGGAGTGGGTTGCCATTCTCTTCTCCATGCATAGTATGGAGGTACCAGTAATTATTTTTGCAATTATGATCACCTCATATGCCCACTAGGTTGTGCCCTATACAGCTCTAGGGACACCATTCTCAAACTCTACTGGTAGTGCTGTATCCTACAAACAATATTTATGAGGCCCTAAACTGATATACTAAGGATGCATGGTGAAATGTTAAGAAATAAAATTGAAATAAAACAGAGAACTATTTGACACTGAAGTAAAGGTAGAAGAAGGAGTCTAAGTGATTTTTAATATTTTGTCTTTAATTGCTAACAGTACTCCAATAAGACAGCAAATGTGGTAAAAAAAAAAATGCAGTTTTGACTGGAGTCTGCAGAAGACAAAAATATTCTGTTAGTTTCTTTTCCCCCCAATAATCACAGGTTAATATTTAAATGGATATGCTTAAAAAACAACATTGTGTTCAAACTGATTTTGAATTTAAATAGTATTCCATTTGTAAAAGGATCCTGGCATATGGCATACAACTGTCAGCTCTAAAATGTTTTTACCATTGGCCCTCATCTCTTCCCCAAATGTTGGACTATTTAACTGTTTAGAACAAAGGAAAATGAAGTTCAGTGGCCTAGTAAACAAATTTCTGATTTCAAACATTGCATAAATCAAAGCTAATACATTTTACTATAAAGGTCCATTCCATAGCTTACTGACTGTACTCCCAGTGAAAATTTAGCTGCTGACATGTTTTTAAAACATTTTATTCAATTAATCCATTCTACGTACTCTTTTATTGAAAGAATAAATAAAAGGGATAATGAGATAGTTGGATATAGGGCAACACTATTTATAAATAAATGTCAGTACAATAGCCAAGAGCTTCTATATACACTAAGTCAGTGAAATAGCAATGTATGGCCACATTTTAAAAATGCATTGTCAAAATGTATTCAGATTAGAATTTAACTTCCTGTGTGTAAAGTATTTAAATAATTTTGCAGAGAAAAAAAGCGTAAGAAATGCAAGGAAACAGAAGTAAGTTTAAACAACACTGAAGATTGTAAGTAGATACAAATAAGAACACGAAGATGTCCTGATGGTCAACATATTGATAGAATGTCTGGTTCTTCTCTCATTCACGAGAACTATTTAGAAAGTGTGGTTTTCAAAAAGTTGGTGGGCCAGTGGGATTGAGTGCTACACTTGGAACAGATTTCTGACCACAGTGCCAGACAGGAAAAATGGCCCAGAATTTCAGGAACCTATCCAGTTTGGTGGTAATATTTTCCAAAATTAACATGAAATACTTTATTCAGTCTTATTTTTACTGGATCAAATCTGAATGATTTTACTTTGTTGTCTCATTGGGTTGGTTTAAGCCTTGTTGATATGGCATGTAAACAAAACATTTCTTCTCCTTGTATAGGAAAAGAGGTTAAAAGCATAGAAATTTAATTTGAAAAGCAGCTCAACTGCTGTTACTTTTTATTTCCTTCTCCTTCATGACAATATGATAATAATAAAAGTATACATACCTTTCTGTGGGGTCAAAATTTAGCCCAATATTATAATTATTTACATCAAAATAACAGCCATAAATGTGATCTGGACTCTCCATTAGTTTCTTAGTTTATCAGTTCAGTTCAGTCTCTCAGTCCTGTCTGACTCTTTCCTACTCCACGAACCACAGCATGCCAGGCCTCCCTGACCATCACCCTCTCCTGGAGTCCAGCCAAACCCATGTCCATTGAGTCGGTGATGCCATCCAACCATCTCATCCTCTGTCGTCCTGTCCCCTTCTCCTCCTGCCCTCAATCCTTCCCAGCATCAGGGTCTTTTCCAATGAGTCAGCTCTTCGCATCAAGTGGGCAAAGCACTGGAGTTTCAGCTTCAGTATCAGTCCTTCCAATGAACACCCAGGGCTGATCTCCTTCAGAATGGACTGGTTGGATCTCCTTGCAGACCAAGGGACTCTCAAGAGTCTGCTCCAACACTACAGTTCAGAAGTACCAATTCTTCTGTGCTCAGCTTTCTTTATAGTCCAACTCTCACATCCATACATGACTACTGGAAAAACCATAACCTTGACCTGACAGACCTTTTTTGACAAAGTAATGTATCTGCTTTTTAATATGCTGGCTAGGCAGGTCATAACTTTCCTTCCAAGGAGCAAGCATCTTTTTATTTCATGGCTGCAATCACCATCTGCAGTGATTTTGGAGCCTCCAAAAAATAAAGTCTGACACGGTTTCCACTGTTTCCCCATTTATTTCTCATGAAGTGATGGGACCAGATGCCATGATCTTCGTTTTCTGAATGTTGAGCTTTAAGCCAACTTTTTCAGTCTCCTCTTTCACTTTCATCAAGAGGCTTTTTAGTTCCTCTTCACTTTCTGCCATAAGGATGGTGTCATCTGCATATCTGAGGTTATTGATATTTCTCCCGGCAATCTTGATTCTAGCTTGTGCTTCTTCCAGCCCAGCATTTCTCATGATGTACTCTGCATATAAGTTAAATAAGCAAGATGACATTATACAGCCTTGAAGTACTCCTTTCCCTATTGGGAACCAGTCTGTTCTTCCATGTCCAGTTCTAAGTGTTGCTTCCTGACCTGCATACAAATTTCTCAAGAGGCAGATCAGGTGGTCTGGTATTCCTATCTCTTTCAGAATTTTCCACAGTTTATTGTGATCCACACAGTCAAGGCTTTGGCATAGTCAATAAAGTAGAAATAGATGTTTTTCTGGAACTCTCTTGCTTTTTTGATGATCCAGCAGATGTTGGCAATTTGATCTCTGGTTCCTCTGCCTTTTCTAAAACCTGCTGGAACATCTGGAAGTTCATGGTTCACGTATTGCTGAAGCCTGGCTTGGAGAATTTAGTGTCAAAGAAAACTCAGATCCACGGTAGGTTTTGTATTTAAATATCAGTTGAAACCAAAGAATTGAAACATCAGATATGATTTCTTTAAAGATTTAACTTGAATCTAATTCCACATTTTTGACTTTCTAAATCTCTTTAAAGTTTATATCATCATACAGATTATTTTCATAGCCACTTGACCAACACAGGATGGAAAATTTTAAATGCTGGTGAAATATTTTTTAAAAGGCCTAGATTCATAAAAGTCAAATATTCTACATATGTGAAGATTAATCCTTTTAGCTTGTTTTTCTTTAATAGCATTTTTTAAAACTGTATATGATACTGAACCAACTATCTGAGCAGTATCTGTATTACCCTTACCACCCCCATGGATGAGAGACTGAATGTACAATATTTTCATGTTTTTTTTAACAATTCATGACAAAACAAATGATGAAAAATGATTCACCTCATGCCTCTCTTTTAATGTCTTACTACAATAAGACATTATTTACTTTTAACTCCAGGAAGATTCCAAAAATAACTTAATTAAAAACTCATTATACAATCAAAAATATGTGATCAGTAATTTTGTTTTCACTGATGAGTTTAAAGCTGTGTGTGTATGTTTTTGTTTTTGTTTTTCCCTGTCAGGCCCAGAAATCAGATATATTTACTAAATTTAAAGTTTTGCAGATATCTTATCAGTTCTACTACTCTGTGGCTTGAAGACATATTGCAACTCTAGAAGCATGTGTTTGACAATGTTGTAAAGCAGCTGGTACAGACGAAAGCTGGCAGAATACATGGCAGAGAATAAAATAAGACTTTGCTAGTGGCCATTGGTAAGTTTTTTTGTCTTGAATATAAATTGTTACTAGAGCGGTCTTGTTAGCAACTGTCTTTATTATAGTATTTCGAATGTCTATATTTTTTAAATAAAAAAATAAAGTTTCTATCAGTTCAGTTCAGGCACTCAGTCGTGTCTGGCTCTTTGCAACCCTATGGAATGCAGTACACCAATCTTCCCTGTCCATCACCAACTCCCAAAGCTTGCTCAAACTCATCGGTGATGACTTTGCTCAATGAGTCGCTGATGCCATCCAATCATCTTATCCTCTGTCATCCCCTTCCCCTGCCTTCAATCTTTCCCAGCATCAGGGTCTTTTACAATGAGTCAGTTCTTTGCATCAGGTGGCCTAAGATAAGTTAGTTGGTTCAATATCATATATGTTTTTTAAAAATGCTATTAAAGAAAAGCAAGACTAAAAGGATTAAGCTTCACATATGTGGAATATTTGACTTTTATGAATCTAGGCACAAAGTATTTGAGCTTCAGCTTCAGCATCAGACCTTTCCAGTGAATATTCAGGACTGATTTCCTTTAGGATGGACTGGTTGCATTTCCTTGCAGTCCAAGGGACTGTCAAGAGTCTTCTCCAATATCACTGTTCAAAAGCATCAATTCTTCAGTGATCAGCTTTCTTTACAGTCCTACTCTCATATCCATACATGACTACTAGAAAAACCATAGCTTTGACTAGATAGACCTTTGTTGGCAAATACCTCATTTGAATAAATGGTCCTTCTTTTTGGCCCAGTCTGCAGAGAAAGGAAAGATATAGCCATTTGAATGCAGAGTTCCAAAGAATAGCAAGGAGAGGTAAGAACCTCCCTCAGTAATCAGTGAAAAGGAATAGGGGGAAACAACAGAATGAGAAAGACTAGAGATTACTTCAAGAAAATTAGAGATATCAAGGGAACATTTCATGCAAAGATGGGCTCAATAAAGGACAGTAATGGTATGGACCTAACAGAAGCAGAAGATATTAAGAAGAGGTGGCAAGAATACACAGAAGAACTATACAAAAAAGATCTTCACGACCCAGATAATCATGATGGTGTGATCACTCACCTAGAGCCAGACATCCTGGAAGGTGAAGTCAAGTGGGCCTAGGAAGCATCACTATGAACAAAGCTAGTGGAGGTGATGGAATTTCAGTTGAGCTATTTCAAATCCTAAAAGATGATGCTTTGAAACTGCTGCACTCAATATGTCAGCAAATTTGGAAAACTCAGCAGTGGCCACAGGACTGGAAAAGGTCAGTTTTCATTCCAATCCCAAAGAAAGGCAATGCCAAAGAATGCTCAAACTATAGCACAATTGCACTCATTTCACACACTAGTAAAGTAATGCTCAAAATTCTCCAAGCCAGGCTTCAGCAATACATGAACTGTGAACTTCCAGATGTTCCAGGGGTTTTAGAAAAGGCAGAGGAACCAGAGATCAAATTGCCAACATCTGCTGGATCATGGAAAAAGCAAGAGAGTTCCAGAAAAACATATATTTCTGCTTTATTGACTATGCCAAAGCCTTTGACTGTGTGGATCACAATAAACTGTGGAAAATACTGAAAGAGATGGGAATACCAGACCACCTGAAAAATCTTGAAAAATCTGTATGCAGGTCAGGAACAACAGTTAGAAACAGACATGGAACAACAGACTGGTTCCAAATAGGGAAAGGAGTACATCAAGGCTGTGTATTGTCATCCTGCTTATTTAACTTATATGAAGAGTACATCATGAGAAATGCTGGGCTGGAGGAAGCATAAGCTGGAATCAAGATTGCCAGGAGAAATATCAATAACCTTGGATATGCAGATGACCCTACCCTTGTGGCAGAAAGTGAAGAAGAACTAAAGAGCCTCTTGAATAAAGTGAAAGAGGAGAGTGAAAATGTTGGCTTAAAGCTCAACATTCAGAAAACTAAGATCATGGCATCTGGTCCCATCTCTTCATGGCAAATGGATGGATAAACAGTGGAAATAGTGGCTGGCTTTATTTTTGGGGGCTCCAAAATCACTGTAGACAGTGACTGCAGCCATGAAATTGAAAGATGCTCACTCCTTGGAAGAAAAGTTATGACCAACATACACAGCATATTAAAAAGCAGATACATTAGTTTGCCAACAAAGGTCTGTCTAGTCAAGGTTATGCTTTATCCAGTAGTCATGTATGGATGTGAGCGTTGGAGTATAAGGAAAGCTGAGTGCTGAAAAATTGATGTTTTTGAACTTCACTGTTGGAGAAGACTCTTGAGAGTCCCTTGGACTGCAAGGAGATCTAACCAGCCCTTCCTAAAAGAAATCAGTCCTGAATGTTCATTGAAAGGACTGATGTTGAAGCTGAAACTCTAATACTTTGGCCACCTGATGCGAAGAGCTGACTCATTTGAAAAAGACCCTGATGCTGGGAAACATTGAAGGTGAGAGCAGAAGGGGATGACAGAGGATGAGCTGGTTGGATGGCATCACCGACTCAATGGACATGAGTTTGAGTAAACACCGGGAGTTGGTGATGGACAGGGAGGCCTGGCGTGCTGCAGTCCATGGGGTTGCAAAGAGTCGGACACGACTGAGCGACTGAACTGAACTAAACTGCCATCTAACCACATGTACTTTTATAGGAAGTGCTACCAAACCAAACCATTTTAGGCATGGTGTTGTTACATCTAGAAATAATAAATCAATTAAAAAATATTATTAGCCATCCAACATATAACTTAATGCTGACAGATTAATTTTCAATAAATTCATATTTAAATGTAACTTAGTTGGTTTTAGTTATTCAGAGATATATGCAAAAATTCATTTGTTGAGTTGAAAATTCAGGTATCTTGGAATAATGCTTGCTATCAAAGGGGGATTTTAACTATTACCAAAACAATCTTCCTATTTATTTCACAGAATCTGTATATTGCATTGTGAATAGCAAAGAAATAAGATAGTTCATACTCTTTGTGATTAACTTTATCAAGCATTGAATAATCTCTAAGTTTTTAAAATTTTAAGTTGATTCCCTATTAATTCTATTAAAATTCTTTGCCCTTGATTAGTCTGCTTTGAAGAGACTTACTATAAAAGAAGTTTTCCTTTTCTTGAGACTGTGCTTCCTTTTACCAGTTTAATGAACTGGTTATATCCTGAGCAATGTATTCTTTATTCTTTTACAGGTTGTGTTTTATTACATTTTAATTATATGCATATTTATCCCATCACTTATTAAATACAAAATTATTTCATAGGGAATACCATGTCTTTTTTTTTCAAATTTATTTACCAGTTCCTAGTAGGGATTAAAGACCATTCTTTTCTTTTCATAGACTTCTCTAATGGCCATGCAGCAACAGATATTGCTCTGCATGTGAAATCACAAATCCAAACACCTCTTAGACTTCTTATTCTTGTTCTATAGGTCATTACTAAATGCCTATTATCTGACTTTACCAGGACTCCTATTAACCCTTAAACTTATTATTTATTTTTTCTTTTTTTCAAACTCATTATTTCAAATGTAACTCTTCCTGTTTTTACAATTCTTCCTACCCTGTTTGGAGGCTTGCTATTAGCATTTTTGTTACAATTTTCCAAATATTATTCACAACTAGGTCATCAATACCAATCATACACTTACCACAATTACTGTTGGAACTATTGCCTATTTTCTTTAAATCTTATACCAACCAATCACTTGGTCTCTTCTCTCACCTCACAGACAAAATTCTACAATTTTCTGCCTCTAAAGTCAAACCTTACCTATGTCCTCTCCTTGTGGTAGAAAAAGACTGAAAGAAGCAAGGGCAGAAGCAGGGGAATAGGTCTAGCAGCTAGGGTCATCCATGTCAGATGAACAATGGCTTGGACTAGGAGAGCATGGTGGAAACAGTGAGACACTGCTGAGATCTGGAAATATAAAGATACAACCACCACTGATGCGCAGTAGAAAGGAAAGAGGATTCAAGAATGATCCTAAGATATTTATCACATTTGTTGTTGATGTTCAGTTGCTAAGTCACGTCTGATTCTTTGCAATCTCATGGACTGCAGCACGCCATGTTTCCCTGTCCTTCACCATCTCCCAGAATCTGCTCAAACTCACTGAGTCAGAGATGCATCCAACCAGCTCATTCTCTGTCTCCTCCTATGCCTCCTCCCCTCAATCTCTCCCAGCATTGAAGACCTTTTCCAATGAGTCAGCTTTACAGCCTTCTTTATGGTCTAACTCTCACATCTGAACATGACTACATGAAAAACTACTGGAAAAACATTTAACACACAGACTTTCCAATTACTTTGTGGGGAAAACTGTGAGAAGCATGTTCTGAGAAAAGTTTAGTTTTGGAGTTGTTAATTATAAGATTACCCAAGGGAATGTATCAAACAGGAAGTAGAAAATATGACACTGGAGTTCAGAGGACTATCCTGAAGTCCAACTGCAGTATGAAAAAAGAGCATGAAGCTGATGAATGATATTTTTGTGGATAATTAGGGTAGTTTTCCTAGAGGAAATGGTTTTAAAGATAAAACTTAAATAATAAGTGAGGATTAATTAAATGAAGAGCAACTTGGGGATGGATGAGATTAATTCTAGGCAGAAGGAATTACTGGGAACATGTGATAACCTGAAGTAAAAAAGAGATTGGAACAATTAAGAAATAAAGCATGGCTGAAGAATTGAGAACTAACTTTAGAGAGTTACAATACTATCTAAGAAGTTTATTAACTTAAAAACCCTAATAGGAATTTTGTTCTTCATCTTAAGGCTAATGAGAATCCTTGAAGTGTTTTACATATGCCTGTCAGATTTGTATGTCATAAAGCAAACCTGCTTGCATTTTTTCAAATGGAATGGAGGAAAATAAAATTAGAAAGTGTTTAAACATCAAACAACAAAAATGAAAAAGAATAGAAGAAAAGAGGTTACTTAGAAGGCTCATGAAAGAGTTTAAGAGGTAATAGGGAAAATATAATAATATATTGCTAATATAGAGAAATTGATGAATCTGATAAATTTTTGTAGAGTTTTACTGTTGCTATAAAACCAATAAATTTTTGAATTGGTTTGGTGGTGAAGAAAAGAAGAAAGAAAGTTTATGCCAAGACATTCAACCTGAACAACTATTTAAATGTTGGTTCTGTTTATTCAGCTGGCACATAATTTGTTGTTGGAAAGATGAGTTCAGTGTTGGACAGACTGCCTTCTAAGAGTATTGTAAACAACCTGTATTCCTATCTAGAGATCAAAAGGATTGTTTAAGAAATTGTCCAGGGGAAACTTATAAACAGTTGGGTCTATAAATGAGATTTTAAAGAATAAAATAATATTTAAAGTGAGGAAAGAAGAGGACCTAAAGTAGAAGACTGAGAAAACTCAATATTAAATAGCACATGCAGGAGACAGTGTGCAAGGTGGTTATGAATAGAACCCCGCTAGATAGAAAGAAAAGCAAAGAACCACGGTGGCAGAGAAGCCAGGGGAAAAGAACATCTCAAGAGAGAAGTGGGGGATAATCAGTCTCCAAGCTGCTGAGTGGCCAGGTTACATAAATCCTGAAAGGAAACTTGGCACTTAAGTACAAACAAGTCACAGGTTATTTTGGCAAGTATAGTTCTCAGTGGAATGATGAACATGGCAGGTAGTTAGTCTTAGGTTGAAAAAGAAAGAGTAGGTGAGGACATGGAGAAATTGAATACAGTTGTCTGTCAACAAATTTGTCTGACTAATTATGGATAGGAGCTACAGGATGGTAGCTAGAAGACATGAGGTGAAGAGGTTGTCCAGTAAATTTTAGTATGAAAAAAACAAAATTAAATGCTGTTTATAAGACAGTATGAGGAAAGAGAAAACAAAGGAGACATATAGGAGACAAAGCTCATCTTTGTAGAAAAATGTTTATGAAAAGAAAGGAAGATAGGGACCTTTGTTAGGAGAAATCTTGTTATAACAGGTTATCATTATAACACTAGTGACACTAGCAGATTTTTAGATTTTGTAATGGAAAACAATGATACTAGTTTCTCTGTAAGGAAAGAGGTGATATCTATAGCTAAGAAAGATGAAATTATTGGAAGGTTGTTAGACTTGAGACTGGAGAACTTCTTAAATAGTATTTAATTGAGGAGAAAGGGAGCAACAGAGCTTACATACATATTACAGGATTCTTGGATATGTTAAGGACCCAGATGCGGTTGGTAAACACGGATTTATCAATCTGCCTGAAGGCTAGTTTGGGAGTTGCATTATCTTTTCATTCTATGTTTAGAGAACCATCTAAACATAAAAATTACTGTAAAATATCAGCAACTTAATTTGTTTGCTAGAAAGTACAAAAATGTGTTCTTAAGTCTCTTAGTCATTTCCAACTCTTGCGGTTCAATCCCTGAGTCAGGAAGATCCCCTAGAGAAGGAAATGGCAACCCCCTCCAGTATTCTTGCCTGGAGAATCCCATGGACAGATGAGCCTGGCAGCCTACAGTCCATAGGGTTGCAAAGAGTCGGACACGGCTGAAGCAATTTACCAGGCAGGCAGTGATAATATATTTCTCTAATGAAATAAAATATATCTCCTAAATATTGAAAGTTACATACTAACATTACATCGATGGTTATCTTCTTAACACACCATGGATAAGCTATGCAACTTGAAAACATATACAACTTGGCAATGAATCAATTTACACTTTTTTGTCCTTTGTATTTTGGTTAACAATGGAAAATATTCATAAATATTTGGGAGTTTATTATTTGAAGTTAGCTAACTTTAGAATTATGCTCTTTAGGCTAAAGTATAAGAAATTAGAAAAAATATTTTTAGGCTGACTAAGCTGGGACCTGGACTCTGTGATATTTAAATTGTAGGAAGAAATAATGATTTGAATAAAAACCTAGACCCATACTGAGAGAGTGCAGAACAATCATGGAAATGAAAGGAATTTTGTACATATTAATATTTTTACAAGATATGAAATAATCACATTGTTGTTCAGCTGCCAAGTCATGTCCAACTCTTTGTTACTCCATGAACTGCAGCATGCCAGACTTCTCTATAGCCCTTAACTATCTCCCAGAGTTTTCTCAAACTCATATCCATTGAGTCAGTGATACTATCTAACCATCTGATCCTCTGCCATCACTTCTGCTCTTGCCCTCAAACTTTCCCAGCATCAGGGTCTTTCCATTGAGTCAGCTCTTCCCAGGAGGTGGCCAAAGTACTGGAGTTTCAGCTTCATTGTCTGTCCTTCCAATTAATATTTAGGGTTGATTTCTTTAAGGACTGACTGGTTCGATCTCTTTGCTGTCCTAGGGACTCTTAAGAGTCTTCTCCAGCACCACAATCTGAAAGGTGCTCAGCCTTCTTTGGTCCCTAAAGGGACCAAAAAGAAGGCTGAGTGCCTTCTTTACAGTCCAGCTCTCACATCATATATGACTACTGGAAGAACCATAGCTTTGACTATATAGACCTTTGTCAGCAAAGTGCCGGCTCTGCTTTTTAATATGCTGTCTAGGTTTGTCAAAGCATTACTTTCAAGCAGCAAATGTCCTTTACTTGTGTAACTTCAGTCACTGTTCATAGTTATTTTTGAGCCCCCCAAAAGAAAATCTGTCATTATTTCCACTTTTTCCCACCTATTTGCTGTAAAGTGATTTGTGCCTTGAGAATCCCATGAACAATATGATTCTTGCCTTGAAAACCCCAAAACAATATGAAAATAACCACATTATTGGAAGTTAATAATTGAACAAAAGGAGCAATATCATGATTTCAGTAAATTATAAAATTTTGTCTAAGGCCAATAAATCTTATTTTTCTCAGATGATGTAATATAAAATATAGTATATTTTTAAAGGGCCCAAATCTTCTTACTCAATATAAGCCTAAGCTCCATCATATGCTTTATATTTTGACATCAAAGTTCTAGTTTTTTACATTTCAGTGCTGAGATTGTGATAAGTCTGTGCCTTTAGAGAACAAGTCTTCCTTTGCTTGTAGTTTTTATCTAAAAAATAATAACCATGAAGTTACTTCGTTCCTGTGTTAACATCTTTTATTGTCATTCAGTTCAGTTCAGTTCAGTTGCTCAGTCATGTCTGACTCTTTGTGACCCCACGGACTGCAGCATGCCAGGATTCCCTGTCCATCACCAACTCCTGGAGCTTACTCAGACTCATGTTCATTGAGTTGGTGATGCCTTCCAACCATTGATTGTCATTAAAAGGGCTCATTTGGTTAATAAACATATGCTTGCTATGTACCCACCACATCTTCATTACTCTATTGGTCCTATGAACTGTGTTCAAGAGAAATAAAAACTAATAAAAATTAAAAAAAAACAACAGCTAGTATCAAATTTTGTTAAATGGATTTCATGGGACATCAGGGTTCGGTGAAAGAGATACCTGTATTTTCTAGAAACATAGCAAACTTTATGGAAAAGATAGACAAACATTATAGGAACACAGATTTGAGGGTAATTGCAAATATCACTGTGAAGAACAACATAAAGTAGGGTAAAAGTTGTTTTAAACTTGACCAAATAAAGCAAACATAAAGTCAACATTTATATGTCCCCCGAGAGATGTAGTACAGAGTTTTTCCTTTGTACATTATATATACTATGAAATATATGTAGCACATATGCATATACATAACTCATGTGTATATACATGTATATATATACATATAGTTATGTATATGAGTATGTGCTACATATATTTCATAGTATATATAATGTACAAAGGAAAACTCTATACTACATCTCTCAGGGGGACATATAAATGTTGACTTTATGTTTGATTTATTTATGTATACATATATACATATACATATGTATATATATACATATACATATATATATACATATACATGTATATACACACACATACACACATATATAGACAAATGTAACACAAACACACATTGATCCAAAGAGTCCTGAAAACATAAACAACTGTTTAGACCAACACATTGAGACCTTTCAAACTATTTAAGAGGACAGATGATTCCCTTTAGAGAAACTCTTGCTCCTATACTATACCCATGCCCCACTTTGCCTTGTATACCCTTCCCTATTTGCCATGGGGGGAAAAAAAGAACTGAAAAATGTGATGTTAGGATTGTATTTAAAATAATGCCCTATCCTTCCTGGTGCTTCATTGAAATTGCCATGAAATAATTTATTTCAAGGGGTACTGAAAGATTACAATAGGCAATATTTCCAGGGGTCTATAAATCCATATTATGAGTATCATGGTATATTAAATAATCCTTTCCAATGTTCATTCTGAAATATTTACATATGTGTTATCTTGGAAGTAGATACAGATCTGCTTTCACTGCTTTTCAGTTTGATCCCTTCATATTAAAAAGTGCAATATGAATAATCAGGTAAATGTAGGTTTAAATTTGGGGCTTCCCTGGATGTTAAATGGAGAGATAGAATTTACATGCCCCAAAACTCAGACACATTGAATATCAAACATAATACTGAGATGTTTGAGGTAAATGAAAAAGGTAGCATCATTCTCAGTTTCAGAAGACATGAGAAAGAGAGAGGGAGATGGATTTCATATGACAATAGTTTGAATAGTTATCTTCATATACAAATGTTTTCAAATTATTGCAAGTGATGTGAAACTCCCTCATCAGCAGACCAGTGTTTTGTGTTTCCTGAAACAATTGGAACCGCAGTCATAAACAGTATTTCACCTGTTGCCTGGCTTGTTTCCATTTGGAGACACAGACAGGTATTCATAAGGCTCTGAAATCTGGAAAAGCTGAGCAGCAAATCTGCTTGGCAGAACCTCAAATTCTCTTTTTATTGCATTTTGAATAACTGAACCTTGATTTTAAAGCCATATTTGTGGTAAAGAGAGTTTAATCCATACCATACAGAATTGTTTATTCTAATCTAATCCAAATATCATTTCATAGTAAAATTTTTATGTCTAAAATGTCAAACATTTCATTTTCATAATAGTGATATGATTTTGTGAATGGCAAAATGATTTCTTTAAAAACATTTTTGTAAGAAGTCCTGACATTTGGTCTTCTGTAAACAAGCCTATATTTCTGAAACATATAGTTTAAAATGCTTATCCTAGACATTCAATTTAATACATCTTGTGAAAGGCATGACATATGTAAACAAGAACATATAAATATCACATAGTAACTATTAATGTAGTAAATATATATATATACACACACACACATATATATATATATATGTACATATGTATATATATGTTGTTCAGCAATGGCAATTGTACCCAAGTTACTTCTTTCTTTGCAGAAAAAAAAAAATGTAATTTTCTGCCATTTTCCCCTGTGTTCATAAAATTAAAACACACTGAGTATTTTGGGGAAAAACAGTTCAGAAATCCCATTCAGAAGATATAAATGAATTTGAAATTCTAGTTTCCTGTAGTTTATTATTTCTTTATTTGGGGGAAACAGGGATCACAATTATTATGTACTTTAACAATAAAGACACAAATTATCTCAACTTTAATTATTTTGATTTAAACTCTAAGATAGCTATTCTTTTCTCAGTTCAAGATTTTGAAGCTACTAAAACTATTAGTTCTTATTTTAATACTGTTACTTTCCTTTGTGCCACTTTCTTAGAAAATGCTTTTGAGACTCACTCAAACTTTTTTGGCATTTGACTTTTTCATTCTCCTCTAATTCTTTTATTTTATAAGTGTCAGCTGGATTTTCCACCTGGAAAAGAACTAGTAAAATCCTGGAAGCTTTTAAAGCCACATTCATCTCAGTCATTCATTAGCACTGCTGCTGCTGCTGCTGCTGCTGCTAAGTCGCTTCAGTCGTGTCTGACTCCGTGCGACCCCATAGACGGCAGCCCACCAGGCTCCCCCGTCCCTGGGATTCTCCAGGCCAGAACACTGGAGTGGGTTGCCATTTCCTTCTCCAATGCAGGAAAGTGAAAAGTGAAAGTGAACTCGCTCAGTCGTGTCTGACTCTTCGAGACCCCATGGACTGCAGCCTACCAGGCTCCTCTGTCCATGGGATTTTCCAGGCAAGAGTACTGGAGTGGGGTGCCATTGCCTTCTCCGTCATTAGCACTAGGAAATGTTTAGGCATAAAAATAAAATTAGTAGGAAAATGTCTCTAATGTTACAGGTTTTAAACATCTGATCAAAAACAAATAGTTGCTAATACTTGAGTCAGATAATGAGAAAGAAAATCTGATAATGCATAGAAACATCAAGTTTTTGTATTGTACTGCTATTCAATTTATATTTGTGTAAATTTTTGACCTCCATGGAATTAACTTTTTTAAATATTGGAATATATAGACTGGCCCAAGTTTTCAACACAAAAAGGTCTTTGCATGCCATTTCCCCTTTAGCAGAACCATTTGAATATGCTTTCCATAGCCAAACTTCAAATATGTCCTTATTGTGATATATATTTCTTCTCTCCATTTTATTTCTGTTTATTACGCAGTTCTTTGACTGACCTTACTTAGACCCTTTGCTTGCTGTCTTTCTTAGGGCTATAATGAATGTTGACCTTAACCTTTCTTAGCCTGTTTTTTCCCTGTATGCCCTTTTCCTAAACTACATAGTTCACACACTTGGTTCCCTTGATATACTATAGCATTGAAACATGAATATTACTATATGTAAAATAGATGACCAGTACAAGTTTGATGCATGAAGCAGGGCACTCAAAGCTGGTGCTCTGGGACAAAGAGGGATGGAGTGGGGAGAGAGTTGGGAGGGGGATTTAGGATGCGGGGACACATGTACACCCATGGCTGATTCATGTCAATGTATGGCAAAACCCACCACAATATTGTAAAGTAATTAGCCTCCAATTAAAATAAATAAATTAATTAAAAATAAAGGAAAAAAGAGAAAATCCATGATCCCAACTTCCAGCATAAACCAGAGACCTCACAAGCTCATATTATGTGGTACTACATTAAGCACCAAAATAATTTCTAACTGAAGTTCTTCCTCAAATTTATTTCTCTCACTACTTCTGCTTGGTTCAGAAAACTTTCTCTCCTTCTCTGGATTATCTAAAAAATTTACAAGTGCTTGTTCATCACAGGCAGGACCTCTCCCTCAAAAAACACACTTGTAGCAAAATATTCACATCACAACTTTACACAAACCAGAGCAGAAATTCAGGCTTACTTGTTTCTCAATAGAATTCAACTTGAGGAGAGGCATTTTATCTGTTTCTTTCTGCATTTGGAACTCCTAAATTGTAGCACATATCAAGTAAAAATTAGTATCTGTGCAACAAGCAGATAAAAGTATGTCTACTTATTGTCCTTTAGACTTCTCAGTTGTTCAGTCACCCAGTCAGGTCTGACTCTTTGCCACCCCATGGACGGCAGCATGTCAGGCCTCCCTGTCCCTCACCATCTCCCAAAGTTTGCCCAGGTTCATGTTCATTGCATTGGTTATGACATCCAGCCATATTATCCTCTGACGCTCCCGTCCCCTTCTGCAGTCAATCTTTCCCAGCATCATGGACTTTTTCAATGAGTCATCTTTTCAAATCAGGTGACCAAAATACCTGGAGCTTCAGCATCAGTGCTTCCAATGAGTATTCAGGGTTGATTTCCCTTACGATTGATGGTTTGAACTCCTTGCTGTCCAAGGCAATTTCAGGAGTCTTCTCCAGCACCTCAGTTTGAAGGTACCAATTCTTTGGCAATCTGCTTCCTTTATGGTCCAGCTCTCACAATTGTATATGACCACTGGGAAGATCATAGCGCTGACTATACAGACCTTCGTCAGCAGAATAATGTCTCTGCTTTTCAACACACTGTCTAGGTTTGTCATCACTTTCCTGACAAGAAGCAATCATCATCTGATTTCGAGGCTGCAATCACCATCCACAGTGATCTTAGAGCCCAAGAAGAGAAATCTATTACTTCTACCTTTTCCCCCTCTATTTGCCTTGAAGTAATGGGGCTGGATGCCATGATCTAAGTTTTTTTTTTTTTAATATTTAGTTTTAAGCCAGCTCTTTAACTCTCCTCCTTCACTCTCATCAAGAGTTTCTTTAGTTCCTCTTTGCTTTCTGCTATTAGAATGGTATAATATGCATATCTGAGGTTGTTGTTTCTCCTGTCTTTCTTGATTCCAGCTTGAAACTCCTCCAACCCGGCATTTTTCATGATGTGCTCAGTATATAGGTTAAAAAAACAGGGTGACAGCAGATGGCCTTGTCATACTCCTTTTTCGATCTTGAACCTATCAGTTGTTCCATACAGGGTTCGAACTGTTGTTTCTTGACTCACATACAGGTTTCTCAGGAGACAGGTAAGATGGTCTGGTATTCCCATCACTTTAAGAGCTTTCTACAGTTTGTTATGTTCCACACATTCAAAGGCTTTAGAATAGTCTATGAAACAGAGGTAGATGTTTCATCAGAAGATCCCCTTCATGGATCACTGCCTTGTTGTGGTGAAGGGGCTTGTGCAACTCAGTGAGGCTATGTGCCATGCCATGTACAGCCAGCCAAGACGGTTGGGTCATAGTGGAGAGTTCTGACAAAACGTGATCCACTGGAGGAGGGAATGGCAAAACACCCCAGTATACCTGCTGTGAGCACCTCATGAACTATGTAAATGGACTTCTCAAACCCATACTAATTCCTTATTCAGCTAATGAAATGCATCATTTACTTCCAAGTAGATAGGAAGCTAACCAAAATTTTAGAGCACTAGAGATGAATGTTTCAGTTTATTTACTCTTTCAATGATTATAATTACTAATGGGAAGCAAATTACTTTTTTAAATTATTAAGGAAAATATTTTAACATGTTATTGAAGTATAATTGGTTACAAAAACTGCATGTAATCAAAATACTCATTTGATAAGCTTTGACACATCATGCATCTGCAGAACCATAACTACATCAAGATATCAAATGAATCCATCACCCTCAAGTTTCCTCAAATCTTTATGCAATCCCTCTCTCCTTTAACTATTTGCTCCCACTTTCCCAGACAACCACTGCTTTATACTCTTTCCCATGTAATACTTTATATTTTTCAAAAAGAAACAAAAATGAATAAAACAGTACATACTCTTTTTTGACTTCTTTTATTAAGTATAATTATGTTGAAATTCTTTGTTACTTTACATAAAAATCATGCATTCCTTTTGAATTTTGAATGTAATAAAGTAATATTCCATTGTAGGGGCATACCACAATTTTTAAATCTGTTCACTTGTTGATGTACATTTGGGTTGTTTCTAGTTTGGGACTCTCAACAATAAATCTGGTATCATCAATCTTGTGATATGCCTTCTTAAGGGCAAATACTTTCAGTGTTCTTGGGTAAATTCCTAAGATTGGAATGGCTGAATTGTACAGTAAGTTATACTAATCATACAGTAAGTTCTTAAGACAAATGAATTTTTTCCAGAATATTTGTTCCACTTTAAACTATAGCAATGTATGCAAGTTCAAGTTGTTCCATAGCTACACCAACACTTGGTAGAGTTAAAATCTTTATAATTTTAACATTTTAATAGATGTGTGCATGCATGCTAAGTTGCTTCAGTCATGTCTGACTCTATGTGATCCCATAGACTGTAACATTCCAGGCTCCTCTGTCCATGGGAGTCTCCAGGCAAGAATACTGGAGTGAGTTGCCATTTTCTTCTCCTGGGAATCTTCCCAATCCAGAGATCAAATCCCCATCTCTTACATCTCCTGAGTTGGCAGGCAGGTTATTTACCACTAGCACCACCTGGGAAGCCCAATAGATGTATAGTTGTATCTCATTATGCTTTTAACTTGCATTTCCCTAATGACTAAGAATTTGTGCATCTTTTTAATGTTCTTTTAATAATTGCAAAGAAATTAAAACACATGAATCACTGACACACATGGAAAATCTCAGTGTTGAACAATATAAACCAAACACAAATGAGAGTAAATTGCATAATTCCACTTATCTCAAGTTCAAAAACAAGAAATCTAGTCTATATTGATTAAAAAATCAGGTAATCATTAACTTTAGGACTGTTTACCAATCAGGAGTATGACTAAGGTTCTTGGGCTACTGCTATGTTCTATTTCTCTATTTGGGTGAAAGTTACACGGGGTTTCTTTTGTTTCTGAAAGTTTATCAAACTGTTCACTTATGATCTGCTAACTTTTATGTGTGTGTTATATTCAATGAAAAGTTTAATTTAAAATAACAAATGCAAAAATAGTTTATCTTATCCAACAATAACAAGAGCAACGACAATAGCAACTAGGGACTTTTCTAAATATTTATTATGTGCTAGATCTTGTCAAGGCTATGGTTTTTCCAGTAGTCATGTATGGATGTGAGAGTTGGACTATAAAGAAAGCTGAGCGCAGAAGAATTGATGTTTTTGAACTGTGGTGTTGGAGAAGACTCTTGAGAGTCCCTTGGACTACAAGGAGATCCAACCTGTCCATCCTAAATGAGATCAGTCCTGGGTGTTCACTGGAAGGACTGATGTTGAAGCTGAAATTCCAATACTTTTTCCACCTGATGTGAAGAACTGACTCATTTGAGAAGTTCCTGATGCTGGGAAAGATTGAGGGCAGGAGGAGAAGGGGACAACAGAGGATGAGATGGTTGGATAGCATCACTGACTCAGTGGACATGAGTTTGGGTAAACTCTCAGAATTGGTGATGGACAGGGAGGCCTGGCGTGATGTGGTTCATGGGGTTGCAGAGTCGGACACGACTGAGCGACTGAACTGAACTGAACTGAACTGAGATTCTATACTAATCAAAAGCTAAGAAAAATTTTGAAGGGTAAGAAACAGTAGTCATTCTCCCAAATCATCCCCTGGGATGACCCAGAGGGATGGTACGGGGAGGGAGGTGGGAGGGGGGTTCAGAATGGAGAATACATGTACACCCGTGGCAGATTCATGTTGATGTATGGCAAAAACAATACAATATTGTAAAGTGATTAGCCTCCAATTAAAATAAATAAATTTATATTAAGAAAAAAGAAACAGTAGTCAATACCCTATACACATAAATGTGTTTAGATCTAGTGTTCATAACTTGGACAAATACTTAGTATTTGCTCTCACAAGATATCTTGCATTAAAAATATTAATTTGAAACCCACTATACAATGTAATCATGATAATTATGATCATGAAACATGATAATTAACTCTATTATGGTGTGCAAGTAGGAATACAAATAAAGTTAGGAAAATAAACTTGAAATATCAAGACATTTGCTTTTAAGAAATTAGTTGGTCTTAGAAATCAAAGATGACACAAACAGATGGAAAGATATACAATGTTCTTGGACTGGAAGAATCACTATTGTTAAAATGACTAAACTACCCAAATTAATCCACAAATTCGATGTAACCACTACCAACAGCGTTTTTTAGACTTAGAACAACAAAACAACAAAAATACAACTTGTATGGAAACACAAAAGACCCCAAATAACCAAAGCAATCTTGAGAAAGAAAATAGAGCTGGAAGAACCAGGCTCACTGCCTTCAGACTATACTACAAAGCTACAGTAATCAAAACAGTAGGTTCTTGCACAAAAACAGAAATATAGATCAACAGATCAGAATAGACAGTTTACCAATGAGTGCATGCACTTATGATCACCTAATATATGACAAAGGGGCCAAGAATATAAAATGGGAAAAAAAGACAGTCTTTTCAATAAGTGGTGCTAGGAAAACTAGACAGCTCCATGTAAAAGAATGGAATTAGGGCATTCTTCAACACCATACATAAAAATAAAGTTAAAATGGTTTAGAGACCTAAGTGTTAGATGAGAAACTATAAAACTCTTAGAAGAAAACATAGGCAGAACACTCTATGGCATAAATCGCAGCAAGGTCTTTTTTGATCCATTTCCTAGAGTAATGAAAACAAAAATAAAAATAAACAAATGAGACCTAATTAAGCTTAATACCTTTTGCACAGCAAAGGAAATCATAAACAAAACAGCAATCCACAGAATGAAAGAAAATCTTGGCAAATGAACTGATCTACAAGAGATTAATCTGCAACATATAAAACCTACTCATGCAAGTCAGTATTAAAAAAAATCAAAAAATGGGCAGAAGATCTAAATAGATATTTGTCCAAAGAAGACATACAATGGCAAAAACACACATGTAAAGGTGCTCAGCATCACTAATTATTAGCAAAATGCAAGTCAAAATTGCAAAGAAGTCACGTCACACCAGTCAGAATGGCTATCATCAAAAAAATAACATACAATAAATGCTTGAGAGGATGTGGAGGGAACGCTCTTACACTGTTGGTGGAAATGTAAATTGATACAGTCAATATGAAGAACAGTATGGAGGTTCCTTAAAAAAACTAAAAATAGAGCTACCATATGATGCACCAGTCTGTTGTTCCATGTCCAGTTCTAACTATTGCTTCCTGACCTGCATACAAATTTCTCAAGAGGCAGATCAGGTGGTCTGGTATTCCCATCTCTTTCAGAATTTTCCACAGTTTATTGTGATCCACACAGTCAAAGGCTTTGGCATAGTCAATAAAGCAGAAATAGATGTTCTTCTGGAACTCTCTTGCTTTTTCTATGATCCAGCGGATGTTGGCAATTTGATCTCTGGTTCCTCTGCCTTTTCTAAAACCAGCTTGAACATCAGGAAGTTCATGGTTCACGTATTGCTGAAGCCTGGCTTGGAGAATTTTGAGCATTACTTTACTAGTGTGTGAAATAGATGGGGAAACAGTGGAAATAGTGTCAGACTTTATTTTTCTGGGCTCCAAAATCACTACAGATGGTGACTGCAGCCATGAAATTAGAAGACGCTTGCTCCTTGGAAGTAAAGTTATGACCAACCTAGATAGAATATTCAAAAGCAGAGACATTACTTTGCCAACAAAGGTCCGTCTAGTCAAGGCTCTGGTTTTTCCTGTGGTCATGTATGGATGTGAGAGTTGGACTGTGAAGAAGGCTGAGCGCTGAAGAGTTGATGCTTTTGAACTGTGGTGTTGGAGAAGACTCTTGAGAGTCCCTTGGACTGCAAGGAGATCCAACCAGTCCATTGTGAAGGAGATCAGCCCTGGGATTTCTTTGGAAGGAATGATGTTAAAGCTGAAACTCCAGTACTTTGGCCACCTCATGCGAAGAGTTGACTCATTGGAAAAGACTCTGATGCTGGGAGGGATTGGGGGCAGGAGGAGAAGGGGACGACAGAGGATGAGCTGGCTGGATGGCATCATTGACTTGATGGACGTGAGTCTGAGTGAACTCTGGGAGTTGGTGATGGACAGGGAGGCCTGGCGTGCTGCGATTCATGGGGTCGCAAAAAGTCGGACACGACTGAGCGACTGATCTGATCTGATGATGCACCAATCTCACTCTTGGACATCTGTCTAGAGAAAACTATAATTTGAAAAGATGTATGAACCCCACTGTTCATTGCAGCACTATTTACAATAGCCAGGACATGGAAGCAACTTAAATGTTCATCAATGAAGAATGGATAAGAAACAAATGGTACATACATACAATGGGATATTATTCAGCCATAAAAAGAACAAAATACTGCCATTTGCAGCAACACGGATGGGTCTAGAGATTGTCATACTGAATGAAGTAAGTCCACAGAGAGAGACAGACATCATGATATTGCTTATATGTGGAATCTTACAAAATAATGGTACATATGAATCTATTTACAAAACAGAAATAGAGTCTCAGATGTAAGAAACATACATATGGTTATGGGGGACAAGGATGACTTAGGAGATTGGGATTGACATATATGCTGCTATATATAAAATAGATAAACTAATGGGAACTACTGTGTAGCACAGGAAACTACGCTCAATCCTCTCTAATGACCTATATGGGAAACACATCTAAAAAAGAGTGGGTAAAACTGATTCACTTTACTGCACAGCAGAAACTAACACAACATTTTGACTAAACTGTACTCCAATAAAAATTATATAAAAAAGAAATCACTTGGCTCTTACTGAAGGTAAAGTTTTTGGTTTATTTATTTATTTATTTTTGGTCTCATATTTTTCTTTGAATGTTGTCAGAAATTTTATATTACATTGATATCCAAGGCACAAAGATCACTTTAATAAGCATTCACTCTACATTTCTAATATCCTTTAAAAAATCTAACAAACATATTTTCAATAAGTAAAGGATAAATGACAAGTAATTTCCATATTTTTGTTTTGAAAAGTGAATTCAGACTGGATCTGTTCTCTGAAATAGTCAAGCATACATAAAATTGTCAGATTAAAACTAAGCATTTGAAATGAATATTAATACATTTCCAATTAATCTATTTCTTTACATTAAACAAAAAAAAACTTAGATATGATTTATCTTTAGAAGCAGGCAAAACTATTTTGGTGAGATGTCATAAGATTTTGAAATAGTATTCAAATTCTATACTTTAACATTTTTGTTTGTACATTGTCATAAATAAAACACATCAGTGCATTAGGTCACACAATAAGTATTTACTGAACACCATCTAGTTGAGAATATTCATGTGCCAATCTGTTGATACATACCTGTATGCCATTGTGTTGAATATATACCAAGGAATAAAAGTTCTGAGTCGGAGAACATGTATACTTAGCTTTAGCAGATTCTGTCAAGCATTTTTACCAAAATGAAACACTGGACAATAAATACAGTCCCTATATATCCTTGTCTAGAATCCACAGAGGAAACAGAAAAGCAAACAACAAATGAAAAGTATGTTGATAAACACAGTAATAGAGGTTCACAACAGAGTCCTAAATACTACAATGTGCTTTTGTGTACATACATACACATAAACATATGCTTGCAAAATAGTATATTATTATTACTATCATCTTAGAATATCAATGCTTCTGTATTGTAAAATAATTGACATTGGAAACTTAAACAATTGACTCCCATGAGAAAAAGTAATATTTTAATTTTATTTAGGAATTTGCTGAACAATGCCCTGCATGCCATTTTCTTGAAGTCTAGAATAGTAATGTTCAGTTCAAGTTGATTCCAGATGCTCAGCTCTATTGAATTATTTTCAGGATTCATTAAGTGCTAAACTTTTTCCTTCCCTTCTGTCTGATTTAGATACCAATTCTCTGGCCATCGCTGATTATAGAAATTATCACACTTTACTTTCCAGAAGAATAGACTGCATCAAGAGTCACCATGTGCTAATTAAGAAAAATTCTCCTGATACAGCCATCTGTCTGTCCCTGACACACTTTGGGAATATGCTATTGCATATGAACATTCAAAGGTGGATTACTAAAACTACAATTTTGGGGACAAAGGGAGTTTTTTACTGTATTATAAACCTTAATGAAAGTTACATTTACAAAATCACCACAGTCAAGCCACCAAGACTTGGAAAATAAGCACTACTTGGGGGTGATGACACTGTAGACAGCAAGGAACAGCCACAGTGGTTACAAAGCATATTTCTCTGAGCTGCCTCGACTATCTGGATCCCAGCCAAGGACATCAGGTCTCTAGTTTAGCACCTGTTACAAGGAGAGACTAGATGCATCCCAGTCTTAAAAGAGGGGTTGCTCAGAGGTCAGCAGTTTCAAAGGTTTGCAGTGGGGGACACATCTGAGTATCACCAGCAAGAAGTCATAAGCAAACTGAAGATTACTGCTCCAAGGAACCATGTAAGTAGTCTTAGTTGGGAAGGCAGGATCCGTGTTTCACTTACCATCATATCCCTGACACCTTTCAATGAAAGACACAATTGTAGTTACTTGACACATATTTGATGTATAGTAGAAAAAATGAAATTCCAAGTGAAATAAAAATTTTAAAAACTATGATAGAATAAACATCAAGTTGAATGAGCTATTTAGGGGTCAAGATAAATACACTGGGCTATGTGTAGGAGTCGTGTGTGGGTGTAGATATGTATACACTCACTTTGCAAAAAAACTCATAATGCATTAGGCCTGGAAGGCCCTTTAGAAGCCATCTAATGTAGCTCATGTCATTCAAAGAGGAACATTCCTGGATGTACTTACACTTCTAACAAGTAATATACACTGGCATGGTGAGTTGAGTTCAGAATTCTGTCTTTTGGTTTAGTTATTTTTTTCAACTAGACAATGATGCTTCCTTGGGGGTTATAAAAGCAAGTATTGGGGAATATAAAATCCTGTTATTTTCATATTATGTGTACATCTGGATACGTTATAATAGAACTTTGGAGGGGGGGATAAAATACTTATAGATAAAAGTAAAGATTCATTAAGACAGCAAGAATTCAGTTATGACAGCAATTAAAAGATGGTTCAACTATTGGGCCTAAAAGTGAAGACACTGAATATGAATATATTCACTTTATGAATAGACTAAGAATAATTTGTAAGTTATTACATATGGATTACCAATGATATCTTATGCCTAAATAAAGTATATTTTCTATCCCATACCATATGTTTGGGCTTCTCTGGTAGCTCAGCTGATAAAGAATCCACCTGCAACGCAGGAGATCCCAGTTCGATTCTTGGGCTGGGAAGATCCTCTGGAGAAGGGTTAGGCTACCCACTCCAGTATTCTTGGGGTTCTCTGGTAGTTCAGATGGTAAAGAATTTGCCTGCAATGTCAGAGACCTGGGTTTGATCCCCGGTTTGGGAAGATCCCCTGGAGGAAGGCATGGCAACCCACTCCAGTACTCTTGCTTAGAGAATCCCCATGGATAGAGGAGCCTGGTGGGCTACATTCCATAGGATGGTAAAGAATTGGACATGGCTGAACAACTAAGCACACACACAAACCACTTATTTATATATACCATTAAAATATAATTTGCAACAAATTTTTTAAGTACAGGTATTTTTCTAGTACTAGTTCTCACATTAACTCTGAGTAATAGAAACAAATTGATCTGTGGACACCTCCTGTGTCTTATTTCTCACTGGTCAAATTTCTCTCCATAGGTTATTAAATCCCCAGCTCTTTAAGATGAGCTCATACCACAAGGCAGCTCTTCACCTGAGTCTGAAAGTGGTAGGAGAATCCCAAATGTTTTCCACTGCTCTGTCATGGAGGATTCTGGGGAAGCTATTCTAATGCAACTGGAATAAGGGGGTGGGGGTGCTGGTTCTATAGTTACTTTGGTTACCCAGGGGAAGAAGAGACAGCCAGAAGTGTTGAGAGAGATGAGGTGTTTCTAAGACAATAAGGGAAAATAAAAATAGAGAAGGGAAAAACTAATAATCGGCACCATTTTGTGGTGAGCATGAGGACACGGCAGTACCCATAAGTTAAGTAACTTGCCCAAGATGATATATTAGCTAGAAAATGGCAAGTCCTGGGCCTGAACCCAAATGCTTCTGGCCAAAGCTAATGCTCTTAATTTTACAGTGAACTGACTCTAGCTCAGTTTAAATGGCATGCAGCATAAAACAATAAATATTTATGGAGCACTTACCATATGTCCAACAAATTATGAGGAGTCATAAAGTCATGAGGGGAATAAATAAGAAAATAATTCTAAAGTAATTGTTATCTAGACCATAGTGTATAGGAGATCAAAGAAACATCAAGGTCATTTCACATTATTTGGTATGGGAGATGTGGTCTGGGTAAAGTGGATTGAACTTTTAATGATTTGAGTCATTAAGGAATGGGCGAACGTATATGCATGCATGCACATGAAAAAAATAGGATCTCTGGGCTTTCAAACTGAGAAATGTAAGTTGTATAACAATATATTTAGTAATACCAGCTATTAAGGAACAAATATTGTGTGGTACAAAAACCAGTCAGACCGAACTGTACAAGGGGGTTAGAAGTGGTTACTTCTGTATGGAGAAGAATGAGGGAAGAGCTTCACTTTTTATATTATACATCTATATTGTTCACTTTTTGATAAATATTTCAAATGGTTTAAAATATTTAAACCATAAATATTTAAAAATTTTAAACCATAATTAAAATGATTTAAAAATTTCTTCTCAAATTCCTCTAGGCTCCTGAAGAAGTTCAGTTTCCTGAAATTTCTCAAACAAGCTTGCACACCTGATGCTTTTGGAGACTATAAGTGTACCCCTCCCTTACTGTAAGAGCTGGCTGCCCAGGTCTTAGTTGGCTTTAATGAGACCTATGTAGTTGTAGCAACTGTGCCAGCTGGACTTCAGAAGTGCTACTGACTGATTCATTATGTGCCTCCCTCCTTCCTTTAGATCAGGACTGTTCTGTATAGTTTCACTCTGCTGGTACCACTATCCTATGCTGAGTATATGGAACACATAACTAGGCCCTTTTTGTTCACAGGCCTTCAGATCAGGAGGAAACGGTTCCAAGGAAGCAAGGGAATACCTGGAACTATTATAGAAGATAAGATCCTTGCATTTGAGTTCATGATTTGTAGGGTGGAAACTTTAGGGCCTTTGGATGGCGTTGAATCTGTTTTTTCTACAAAAGTCACATGAATATTTGAAGGCAAGAGGGTGGACTGTGGCGGTTAGCCTCATGGTCAGAGGTCGGCTGGGGATGTTGTTTAACTCCAGTCAAGCTTTTTGACAATGGCATCCTCAGCCAACATCTGATTTTAAACTTCATAAGAAACCATAAAGCAGAACTATTGAATTGGCTGTTTGAATCCTTATGAACAGAAATCACAAGCATTTATAAATGGTCATCATCATTTTAAGAGGGGCTCTACGTGAACCGTGAACTTCCTGATGTTCAAGCTGGTTTTAGAAAAGGCAGAGGAACCAGAGATCAAATTGCCAACATCCGCTGGATCATCAAAAAAGCAAGAGAGTTCCAGAAAAACATCTACTTCTGCTTTATTGACTATGCCAAAGCCTTTGACTGTGTGGATCACAATAAACTGGAAAATTCTGAAAGAGATGGGAATACCAAACCACCTGACCTGCCTTTTGAGAAATCTGTATGCAGGTCAGGAAGCAACAGTTAGAACTGGACATGGAACAACAGACTGGTTCCAAATAGGAAAAGGAGTATGTCAAGACTGTATATTGTCACCCTGCTTATTTAACTTATATGAAGAGTATATCATGAGAAATGCTGGACTGGAAGAAGCACAAGCTGGAATTAAGATTGCTGGGAGAAATATCAATAACCTCAGATATGCAGATGACACCACCCTTATGGCAGAAAGTGAAGAGGAACTCAAAAGCCTCTTGATGAAAGTGAAAGTGGAGAGTGAAAAAGTTGGCTTAAAGCTCAACATTCAGAAAACGAAGATCATGGCATCCGGTCCCATGACTTCATGGGAAATAGATGGGGAAACAGTGGAAACAGTGTCAGACTTTATTTTTCTGGGCTCCAAAATCACTGCAGATGGTGACTGCAGCCATGAAATTAAAAGACGCTTACTCCTTGGAAGGAAAGTTATGACCAACGTAGACAGCATATTCAAAAGCAGAGACATTACTTTGCCAACAAAGGTCCGTCTAGTCAAGGCTATGTTTTTTCCAGTGGTCATGTAGGGATGTGAGAGTTGGACTGTGAAGAAAGCTGAGTGCCAAAGAATTGACGCTTTTGAACTGTGGTGTTGGAGAAGACTCTTGAGAGTCCCTTGGACTGCAAGGAGATCCAACCGTTCCATTCTGAAGGAGATCAGTCTGGGATTTCTTTGGAAGGAATGATGCTAAAGCTGAAACTCCAGTACTTTGGCCACCTCATGGGAAGAGTTGACTCATTGGAAAAGACTCTGATGCTGGGAAGGATTGGGGGCAGGAGGAGAAGAGGACGACAGAGGATGAGATGGCTGGATGGCATCACTGACTCGATGGACGTGAGTCTGAGTGAACTCCGGGAGTTGGTGATGGACAGGGAGGCCTGGCGTGCTGCGACTCATGGGGTCGCAAAGAGTCGGACACGACTGAGTGACTGAACTGAACTTAACTGAACAGCAAAACTTTTCTGTAAATGGCCAGATAGATTAAACTTTAGCCTTTGCAGAACATATGGTGTCTTTTGCAAATATTCAATTCTGTTCTTTTAGCATAAAAGTAGCCTTCAGTTCAGTTCAGTTCACATCAGTGGCTCAGTGGTGTCTGACTGTTTGCGACCCCATGAATCACAGCACGCCAGGCCTCCCTGTCCATCACCAACTCCCGGAGTTCACTCAGACTCACGTCCAATGAGTCAGTGATGCCATCCAGCCATCTCATCCTCTGTCGTCCCCTTCTCCTCCTGTCCCCAATCCCTCCCAGCATCAGAGTCTTTTCCAATGAGTCAACTCTTTGCATGAGGTGGCCAAAGTACTGGAGTTTCAGCCTTAGCGTCATTCCTTCCACAGAAATCCCAGACTGATCTCCTTCAGAATGGAACGGTTGGATCTCCTTGCAGTCCAAGGGACTCTCAAGAGTCTTCTCCAACACCACAGTTCAAAAGCATCAATTCTTTGGCACTCAGCTTTCTTCACAGTCCAACTCTCACATCCCTACATGACCACTGGAAAAACCATAGCCTTGACTAGACGGACCTTTGTTGGCAAAGTAATGTCTCTGCTTTTGAATATGCCATCTAGGTTGGTCATAACTTTTCTTCCAAAGTAGCCTTAACAGACAATAATTAACAAGTAAGCATGGGCATATTCCAGCAAAAATGTCTTTATGGACATTGAAATTTGAACTTTATATAAATTTTACATATCAGAACATATTACACTTATTTTTATTTTGTCAACCACATATAAATATAAGTACCACTACTGGCTCACAAACTATACAAAAGGCCAGGTTGCTGATTCTTGTTTGTTTGTTTTTTTAATTTTATTTTATTTTTAAACTTTACATAATTGTATTAGTTTTGCCAAATATCATAATGAATCTGATTCTTGTTTAAAGGCATTATATTTTAGAGTAATTTGTTATGCAGCAATAGATGACTACAGAGAGTGGGATCATCAGATACTCTAAATAAGAAAACCTCCAGACATGCATAGGAGAAAAGACAAAGTCCTTGAAATGAGATCAGTATCTGTGAGGGCTTGAATGTAAGAGTACAAGAACAAAACAAAAGAAACTATTACCCCAGATAGTCCCTCTTCTCTACTATTAATTGGATCAACCTTTACCACTAAAATTCTTGGACATAGCAGCCCCTTTAAGAAATGCCTAGAACTGAAAAAGTCTATTCCGCATTCCTCATTTTAAGAAACTTCACACTGCTTCCTCATTAACTTATTGCATTCAAATTCTAAATCTGAATGACTATATTTATAACTTGTGTTTCTTAATTCATCAGTTGTGAATACAAAACTCTGGAGTCTAGGGTCTGATTTTTTTCTGTGAAGGAATCAAAGGGGTAATGAAGGTACACTAAGACCAGCAAACCAAGAGGTTCAATAGTTTGGGCAGAAGAGGGACAGATAAAGTTTTTAATCAGTGCTACAATCATCAATAAAGTGAGAGAGTTCCAGAGAAACATATACTTCTGCTTTATTGACTATGCCAAAGCCTTTGACTGTGTGGATCACAACAAACTGTGGAAAATTCTTCAAGAGATGGGAATACCAGACCACCTGACCTGCTTCCTGAGAAATCTGTATGCAGGTCAAGAAGCAACAGTTAGAACTGGACATGGAATAACAGACTGGTTTTAAATTGGGAAAGGAGTACATCAAGGCTGTATATTGTCACCATGCTTATTTAACTTATATGTAGAGTACATCACGAGAAACACTGGAATGAATAAAGCACAGCTGGAATCAAGATTGCTGGAAGAAATATAATAACTTCAGATATCCAGATGACACCACCCTTATGGCAGAAAGTGAAGAAGAACTACAGAGCCTCTTGAAGAAAGTGAAAGAAGAGAGTGAAAAAGCTGGCTTAAAACTCAACATCGCAGCACTGTTTATAATAGCCAGGACATGGAAGCAACCTAGATGCCCATCAGCAGATGAATGGATAAGAAAGCTGTGGTACATATACACAATGGAGTATTACTCAGCCATTAAAAAGAATACATTTGAATCAGTTCTAATGAGGTGGATGAAACTGGAGCCTATTATATAGAGTGAAGCAAGCCAGAAAGAAAAACACCAATACAGTATACTAACGCATATATATGGAATTTAGAAAGATGGTAACAATAACCCTGTATACGAGACAGCAAAAGAGACACTGATGTATAGAACAGTCTTTTGGACTCTGTGGGAGAGGGAGAGGGTGAGATGATTTGGGAGAATGGCATTGAAATATGTATAATATCATAAATGAAACGAGTCGCCAGTCCAGGTTCAATGCACGATACTGGATACTTGGGGCTGGTGCACAGGGACAACTCAGGGGGATGGTATGGGGAGGGAGGAGGGAGGTGGGTTCAGGATGGGGAACATGTGTATGCCTGTGGCGGATTCACTTCGAAATATATGGCAGAACCAATACAATATTGCAAAGTTTAAAAATAAAATAAAATTAAAAAAAAAAACAAAACTCAACAGTTGGAAAACTAAGATCATGGCATTCGGTCCCATCACTTCATGGCGGATAGATTGGGCAACAATGGAAAGTGACAGACTTTATTTTTGGGGGCTCCAAAATCACTGCAGATGGTGACTGCAGCCATGAAATTAAAAGATGCTTACTCCTTGGAAGGAAAGTTATGACCAACGTAGACAGCATATTCAAAAGCAGAGACATTACTTTGCCAACAAAGGTCCGTCTAGTCAAGGCTATGTTTTTTCCAGTGGTCATGTAGGGATGTGAGAGTTGGACTATAAAGAAAGCTGAGAGCTGAAGAATTGATGCTTTCGAACTGTGGTGTTGGAGAAGACTCTTGAGAGTCCCTTGGACTGCAAGGAGATCCAACCAGTCAATCCCAAAGGAAATCAGTCCTGAATATTCATTGGAAGGATGGATGCTGAAGCTGAAACTCCACTACTTTGGCCACCTGATGTGAAGAACTGACTCATTGGAAAAGACCCTAAATCTGGGAATAATTGAAGGCAGGAAGAAGAAGGGAATGACAGAGGATGAGGTGGTTGGATGGCATCACTGACTCAATGGACTTGAGTTTGAATAAGCCCTGGGAGTTGGTGATGGACAGGGAAGCCTGGCGTACTGCAGTCCATGGGGTCTCAAAGTGTCGGACATGACTGAGCGACTGAACTAACTAACTAACAATCAGCTAGGGTGTTCTCAGACCCAAGTGCACTTGGGCTCCTAATGTCCTCACTGTTTCTGATTATACAAACAGCTTTTCCTTCACAGCATAGTTATGTGATCAGGGCCCTGTAGCATGATCAGAAGATATTCCAGTATTGGCTCCTTTGAGTCATCAAACCTATGTCTCCCTTACTTCCACCTAGGCTCTGATCTAAACAGTCATGACAATTGGTTCAGACATCTTCTAAGAGAGTAAAAATCTCCCTGGGGTCTTACTTTCCTTCCTGTGTGATTAGCCAGGATAATTAAGATAGAAATAGACTAATGAAGTAGAAACTCAAAGGGGAAAGGTAGAGATCCTTGCTGTTATTTTTCAGTCGCTCAGTCATGTCTGAGTATTTGCGGCCCCATGGACTTCAGGTTGCCAAGCTTTCCTGTCCTTAATTATCTCCTGGAGTGTGTTCAAACTCATGTCCATTGAGACAGTGATGCCATCCAATCATCTCATCCTCTGTTGCCCCCTTTTCCTGCCCTCAGTATTTCCCAGCATCAGGGTCCTTTCCAATGAGTCGGCTCTTCACCTCAGATGCCAAAGAATTGGAGCTTCAGCATCAGTCCTCCTAGTGAATATTCAGGGTCGATTTCCTTTAGGATCGACTGGTTTTATCTACTTGCAGTCCAAGAGATTCTCAAGAGTCTTCTTCAACACCACAATTTGAAAGCATCAATTCTTTTGTCCTCAGCCTTCTTTATGGTCCAACTCTCATACCCATACATGACTACTGGAAAAACCATAGCTTTGACTATGCTTTGCCCCTTTTTACTGAGGTCCTCTTGGCCTCTATATAAAAATTCTCATCATTTTTCCAGAATTCTTAAAAATTTCCTAAACTAGTGTCTGTGAGAAATTGGTACGAAGACTATTTTCTACCTAGCTTGAGATCTGATTGTTATCCTTGCCAAAACAAAATACAGCAATAATACAAGGTGTCTTGTAAGTTGTATCATAAAGGATAGTGGACCAGTTTTCAAGCTTAAAATTGCACAAGTAAGGGGTCTCTAAAGTTTTCTACTCAGAAAATAACTTCTGTACCAAGGTAATTTCTAAAAATTCCTCTGGAAGTGTATCCAACTAAGGACTACTAAATGTCTATTTGCCTAGCTGAAATCAATTTAATAATTCAAGTATTAATCATTAACTCAACAAATATTTATGGGACATCTATATTTGACAGATATTACACATGATATTAAAAAGAATATACTATTAAATATTCAAGTGTATTAAAGAGTACACTATTAAAGAATATGACACAATTTAAATGTGACATAAAATGATGTTTGTTTTCTGACACTAAGGTAGTATGATTAAACTTTTCACTTGAAATTTTGTCAAAAAGGGTAGGAATGTTCACTTCGAACACTAATTTTACTAAGAATAGGAGACAAATTAGGTTAAAGTAATTAGAAATCTGTAAAATAAGAAGCTTTCTAGATTGATCAAAATCTGTCTCTACTTCTGTGCTTTCATGACTTATTTCTAGAAAGAAAAAGAATAAAATGAGTGTTGTCAAGTTAATTCACAATTCAGCTTCTCTCTCACTCAGTGCTTATCTGAAAGAGGTGCCTTTGAAAATAGCAGCATATCATTAAGGGACTAAAGAATATATTCCAAAATATCTTTTTAACTACACATAAATAATTTAAACAATGCTTTTAACTATCTTTCTTGGCTAATTTACCATCCATTAATGTAAGCATCCAAATCAAGAATCAAAAGCTTTTTTATACTGACATAAATGATTCCACACAGGAGACAGAAAGAAGTTGATAAATTTACTAATTCAATGTAGAAGTATTTCTGTGAATTTGGAAATTCTCAGTATGAATATGGTCATCATCTTGGTGTTCAAAACAACTTTAAAGTATCTTTGATGTTTTCAATTCTTACCATTCTGTGTATTTTGGCAAAACCTTACACGTTTCTGTAAGGAAACAGACAAAAAAGTCTTCAGAGGTAAAAGCATGAATTAGAGTGAAACCTATTAAATGACTCAAATTAAATCTTAGTCAATTCTCCACTGGTGCAATAAAAAAAAAAAAATCTTACAAGGAAATTAGTAAATCTGTTTCTACGGCCCTTTCTTGGGCAAATCATGAAAACACTCTTTGCACATATTCTTGTTAGTGAGATGTGCATGTTAACCAAAGCAGCCTCTGATCACTTTGGTCAGGCTTGGATTCTTTGTATGGGGGTGCCAAGTAAATTTTTGTCAGGGAGTTGGTTGCTCTTATGTGGCAACCAACATGAGATGTATTATAAACTTTGCAAAAGTCAAGGCATTCATTATGATTTTTTTTTTTTTGCAAAATAAGTGACAATGTTAAATATATGACAGTATATTAAATTCAACACTGAAAATTTCTGTCTGTATTTATCTCTACCTCAAAATCTTTCTCTCATACATATATAAATATTGCACTATTGCATATTTCCATATATGTATATACATATGTCCTGTATATATAAAATACTATCTCTCATCTCTCTCTCTCTTTCTCTCTCTCTATATATATATTTATACACACACACACACACACACACACACGCACATGGGGCTTCTCTGGTAGCTTAGTGGTAAAGAATCTGCTTGCTAATACAGGAGATACAGGTTTGATTCCTGGGTCGAGAAGATCCCCTGGAGAGGGAAATGGCAACCCATTCTAGTACTCTTGTCTGGGAAATCCCACGGACCGAGGATTTCAGGCTACAGTCCAGGAGGGTACAGTCCATGGAGTTGCAAAAGAGTTGGACATGACTTATCAACTAAAACAACACAAAAACATCACACACTCACACATATATAAAATATATATATATATATACACACATATAAGAGAAATCTAGTGAAAAGAAGTTGTATAAATAAAACACTTATACTGAGACCTCAAATATTTTCCATTTTGATTCCTATCCTTACCTCTCCAAAGCAATCAAGATTAATAATTGTGTTTATACTCTTCCATATTTTTTTATGTTCATAAGACTATAGAGCATGTATTTGTATTCAGAGCTGTTTTTCTTCCTTTCTTCTTTTCTTCTCTCCCTCCTCTTCTTTCTCTTTCTTCCATTATTTATTATTTTCATATCAATTATATAATGTACACTAATATTTTACTAATTGTGAGTTACAACCCATTAGCAATTTATAAAATCAATTCAGTGATTATTAGCAGCCTTAAAAATTCAAAAATTAAAAATGTACAAACAAAAAGAGTGGAAAGAAAAAGAAAATATTACAGTATCATAAATAACAAATTGTAGTAAGGTTATTTCATTTCATAAACCTTTTATTTCCATTTAAATATTTTAAAAATATGTGAATGAAGGTGTTTGAGTTTATATAAACATGCAGAAGTATATGTGCATGAAACAAATGTGTACGTAAATAAGTACTAAGTCTGAACCACTATAAGATGAATTTTTCATGGTGTGTAATAATAGAAAAAAGTGGTTACAAACTTTCCTTGGTAAATGTTCTTTTCTTCCGGTTTGTACACTAATTGAAATAAAGCTGCTTAGAATGTTAAGCATTTATTTTTTTAATTCATAAAGTGTAGATAAATGAGCTATATAGAGCTCAGCAATAGATGTATTCCTTGCACAGAAGTGCATCATATTAATTAAATTATTTGTAAAGCAGCTTTCATCCCTGGAATGTAGATGTTTCTAGTATGTGCTACATCTTTTTGTTGAGAATATTATTATCCTCAGACCTAATGAACATTAGATCATAAAAAAGAGAGAGGGGCAGAAGAAATAGCAGAGTAATGGAGGAGAAGCAATATTATTCATGTAGTATCAATATGATTTCTAATTTTGCTTTGTTATTATCAGAGTCCAATCATATTGGATGATTTTATGTCTTTAGTTTTAGGAGGAATTCGGGTTGAAAGAAGCACAACTTCTAACACTTAAAGTAATTCACTGATGAACTTCAAATAAGATGAAATATAGGAATTTTCATGAAAGTTACTTATGCTGTGCTCTGCTGTACTAGGTAGCTTCAGTTGTGTCCAACTCTTTGCGACACCATGGACTGTAGCCCACCAGGCTCCTCTATCCATTGGATTCTCCAGGCAAGAGTATTGGAATGGGTTGTCATGCCCTCCTCCAGGGGATCTTCCTGACACAGGGATCAAACCCAGGTCTCTTATGTCAGTCTCCTGCATTGGCAGGTGGGTTTTTTACTACTAGAGCCACCTGTGAAGCCCAAGCTACTTCGTGACAATGAAAGATATGAATTCGTCTATCCATGTGATTCCATCTATAATTCATATACATATCTAGATAATATAGTGTATGTACATATGCATATATTAATAAAACACACATATATATGTACTATACATGTCTTCTAACCCCATCAATAACAACATGAACACAAACTTAAATTTAGCTGTAACTGTTCTTTATTCTCTTTAAATCACTGAATGGGTAGCAGGGACAAACATATTACAACAAAGGTTTTTTTTTGTTTGTTTTCATTCACAGCCAGAACCATGTGAAAATTTCAGAGCTTTGACAAGATGTTTTAAAAAATCTGAACAAACCTCTAGAGGAGGAAACTAGCAGTGTGCTTGTGATCTTAATGTAAGACTAAGTTAAGCTCATACCTGTATGGTGGTGATTGGGAGAGATGAGAAATGATTAATACCCTGATTCCTTATTTTAGAGATTCGACATTCCTGGAATTCAAGAAATGATTATCCATCTCTGGGGATCATTATTTAAATAAAATGTGTATAGAACAGCATGAAAAGTTTGGAAAAGGAAGTTACCAGCAATACTGTAACAGAAAGCATTAAGACAGCCTGCCAGCTGCACTGGTTTCAAAACTTGGCTTAACAAGTGATGAAAAGTAGCTCCCGAGTTGCATTGTAAAAAAGCAGAAAAAAAAAGAATATATTGGAAATTGGAATTGGAATCTGCCCCAAAGTCCAGATATGGATATAATTAGGCCAAAGGTAATAGAAATACCATTCACTGATATTCTCACTTCTCTCAAGTATTGGCTCAGATGTCATGTTTTCAGTGAGCCATCCTACTTCTTCTCTGAAAACAGCTCTTTCTTATACCCCTTTCTTTTACTTCTGTCTCATTGTCAAACTTTATTTTTGCTTAAAAAGAGCCTTTTTTTTGGGCTTATTTGATTATAACTATCTCTATAACTAGAATAAAATTTCTATGAAAATAAAGACTTGGCTTATCTACTTCAAACTATCACCAATATCTCGAATAGTTTTGGCACACAGCAGATGCTCAGTAAAATAAAGGTAACCAATCATTTTAATTCCAAAATCAGAAACCTGGGAGTTATTTGGCCCTCTCAACTTCTCCTTCTTCACCTTCCATATCAAATCTATCACTTTTTATTTTCTCAGTTGAACAATGCCTCCTTATCTTCGCATTCTTCTTTCTCCTTACTTTCACTACCTTGATTCTAAATCTGCATCTGAAGCAACACAATATCTCCTGCTAACTTGATGCATCCATTTAGCAGCCAACACAGTAAAATTAAAATATGAGGGTATTGGTTTGTTGTTGTTTTAAAATCACCAAATTGGCTGTACAGAAGATCTCCTTGACCCTACATTTTCTACAAGCCTAAGCTTTCCCTATTTCTCTCTCTACTTCATTGGTGCCTTTCTCTAAACCCACATAAAGCAAAAGCAGATTATATAAAACTAATTAACGGAAACAGTGACAGACTTTATTTTGAGGGGCTCCAATATCACTGCAGATGGTGACTGCAGCCATGAAATAAAATATGCTTGCTCCTTGGAAGAAAAGCTATGAAAAACCTAGACAGCATATTAAAAAGCAGAGACATCACTTTGCTGACAAAGGTCTGTATAGTCAAAGCTATGGTGTTTCCAGTAGTCATGTAAGGATGTGAGAGTTAGACTATAAAGAAGTTGGGCACTGAAGAACTGTGCCTTTGAACTGTGGTGTTAGGAAGACTTTTCAGAATCCCTTGTACTGCAAGGAGATCAAATCAGTCAGTCCTAAAAGAAATCAACCCTGAATATTCATTGGAAGGACTGATGCTGAAGCCGAAGCCCCAGTACTTTTGCCACCTGATACGAAGAGCCAATTCATTAGAAAATATCCTGATTTCGGGAAAGATTGAAAGCGGGAGAAGAAGGGGATGACAGAGGATGAGATAGTTGGATGGCAACACCAACTCAAAGGCATGAGTTTGAGAAAGCTCCGGGAGATGGTGAGGGACAGGGAAACCTGGCGTGCTGCAATCCATGGGGTCACAAAGAGTCAGTCACAACCGAGCGACTGAACAACAACAACAGATAAGCACCAACTTTATCTATGAAAATTCACCATTCTCTTTTAAACAAAGAATTTTTTTCACATATTTGAAAACTTCTGAGGTAACAGTTCCACTTTTTCATAGGTTCATATCTTCATCTTCCAGATGAAGATAAACTCATAGAGTCCAATCATTTAATTTTCAAGTATCCCAATAGTTAGAATTCATAATTCTATTAATTTTTATCAAAGACTAACTAAATCACAGTTTGTTTATTTGTGTATTTTTTGGCCAATGTAGACAATGGTACTTTCATAATATAAATATAAGATGGAAATAAAGGGCTTTGGCTATGATCTATGATCTCAATCATTTATTTGAGCCAGCTATACTTAAATGTGTTTCAAGTGTTCATAATTATTTTACTTAAGACCTACAACATGCATGCTATATAGTGTTAAAAATAGGTTTTGTTTTCTTATGTTTTAATATAGAAACATCAACATTAAATGAGGAGGTGAGCTTGAGAGTTGTCACATGTGGTCAAAAAAACCATTTCCAATCAAAGAGATAGAACAAGAAATAAGGAGTGTAAATTAGTTTCTCTCTCTATATCCATCCATCCATATATGTATACGTGTGTATACATACCTAGAAAGATCAAGCAATCAAACCATTAATGTGTCAGTCACCAGCCTAGTCCAAAAGCTCCAGTATTAAAATATACTGTGTCAAGAATGCCTCGTCAGCATCTCACATACATACTCTCAAGCAAATACTCAGAGTAGTTTCTAACTTGCTGCTATTTCTACAAATGTCACCTTTTTAAAATTTATTACTTATTTCCACAAATGTCACCTTTTAAAAACTAATTGCTCCTCTATCAGAATGATATAGCTAAAGGTGAAATCTAAAAATGTTGCTCTCCTGTTGAAAATCTTTCAATAGGTCTGCACTGTCTACTGTGAATAATGTAGGAATGTTTAGCATATATTTCAGAGTAGACCATCACAACGCCCATAATTTGCTTTCTGTCTTTGTCTTCTACTGTTTCCCCACTCATATGGTATAGCCATCAAAACATCCCCTCTATTTCCTGAATAGACCATGCTTTTTTTTTTTTTCTCCTTTCAAATCTGTGGTGAAGTCAACCCACTTAATGGATACAGAAGGTTGAACAATAAAATTTCAAGCTTCTGCAGAAAGAGAGGGTATTTTATTGGGTAACACAATGGCATCCATATTTCTTTACAGTTAAAGATCTGTTTTCAGTTCAATATCTGGAAATTACTGTTTTATATCAAAAAACCAGGAATAACAGCCTTCCCCTAGCTTTAGCAAAGCATAAAGCAGACAAAAAAGGGAATCAGTTAACAGACACTGTTCAAAGGAAACATAAAGCAACAGGTCCATATAAAAAGACAGAAAGGATTTCAAGGATTGTGAATAAAAGGTGAGAACATTTAATGGAATGTATTTGAAGAAAACAGCATATTTTAAATGTATTATATAATGTTTTTGTACCTAAAATACAAATATTTAATAACATTTCACACACACAAAAAATGAAACAAGAAATATAAATTAGGGTATCAATATTAATGGAACTATTGTAGAAAGTGTGAAGAGGTGATAAGATTGACCAAAGCAGGAACATAGGAATGAAAGAGAAGTGAAAGAGAGTATAGAAAAGAGAGGAAAATAAAGAGAGGCACTTGGAAATATTTACTTTTAGAAAACAGGAGTGAAAATAAGAAACAAGAGAAGATGGGATCGGAAATATAATATACATAGATAGCACACAAAATAAGAACCAAAGGGGTTGTTTTATACTGGATTGTGTCCCTCTTAAGTTCATATTTTGGAATTTTAACTCTCAATGTAACTATATTTGGAGATAAGGCCTTTGGAGAGGTGATCAATGTTAAATTAGGTCGTATGGGTAGTTTCTAATCCAATAAAACCAGTGTCCTGATAATAAGAGGAAATGACAGCAGTGGTATGAAAAAAGGCCTTGTGAGGATACAGCAAGAAGGTAGCCACTTGCAAGTAAGGGAAACAGGCTTTGGGAAAAACCAAACCTAATTAACACCTTGATCTCGGACTTTCAGTCTCCAGAACTATGAATAAATAATTTCTGCTGTTTAAGATACCTAGTGAGTAGATTTTGCTACTATAGTCTTAGCGAACTAACACAAAAAGCCATTCTAGAACGAAAATGCTGCAAAGGAGTAAAAGAAGAAGAAAAATAAAGAAGATTAATTCATTAGAAGGCCATGTCTCATAGTCTGTATAACTAAAGCTGTGGCCTGAGTGGATGGTTATACAACATAGATTGTGAGTGGAAAATGACTTTATAAAAGTTAGGCAGAGCTAACTGGAAAATAAAGGACTTTATTCAAGGAATACATACAGAATATATTTGCATAGATAAATCTGTGATTACTAATAATAGAATAGAATTGACAAATGTTGGCATTTTTGAAGTTTTAATTTATTTCTAGGAATATGTGCAACCTTGTGTTCTTGTTGCTGCTGCTGCTGCTAAGTCACTTCAGTCGTGTCCGGTTCTGTGCAACCCCATGGACTGCAGCCCACCAGGCTCCCCCGTCCCTGGGATTTTCTGGGCAAGAACACTGGAGTGGGTTGCCATTTCCTTCTCTAATGCATGAAAATGAAAAGTGAAAGTGAAGTCGCTCAGTCGTGTCCGACTCCTAGAGACCCCATGGATTGCAGCCCACCAGGCTCCTTCGTCCATGGGATTTTTCCAGGCAAGAGTACTGGAGTCGGAGGCCATTGCCTTCTCCATGTGTTCTTGTTAGTCTCACTCAAATGCAATCTAATCCCCAAACCCTGGTGAAGCAGTTCTTTTAAATAAAATCTAACTCGCAATAAAAAATTAACATAATTATATAAAATACTTTTAATTTCAGTAATTAATGCACTTCTTCTGAAGTAATAGATTTTGTTTCTTTTTGATGTGTTTGGAAATGAATGCAAAAATCTTCATCACTGTGAAAAAAAGCTAAAATAAAAATAATGGACTTATATAGATATAAGTGAATAAAATTTTTCCTTTTTCAGAATCACTAAATGAACATAATCATATTACTGAAAGCAAAATGTAGAATTTTGTAGCCATTAGGCAAAACTATTTAGTTATTATTTTACCCTTACAATTACATTATATAAGCATAAAGTTTATATACTACATTTACTGTCATTCTTGACTTTTTCTTAAGTTTGACTTTTAGTGTAAAAGTTAAGATGAGATAGATTGTAGTTTTTTCTACCCTGCCTCTTGATAAATTACTCAATTTAGTAAACAAAGTCATAAAAAATTGTGAAAGTCTTTGAAATGGGCCAAAAAGTTATTGCTACTGCTGCTGCTAAGTCACTTCAGTCGTGTCCTACTCTGTGCGACCCCATAGACGGCAGCCAGCCAGGCTCCCCCGTCCCTGGGATTCTCCAGGCAAGAACACTGGAGTGGGTTGCCATTTCCTTCTCCAATGCGTGAAAGTGAAGTCACTCAGTCGTGTCCAACTCTTAGTGACCCCATGGACTGCAGCCCACCAGGCTCCTCCGCCCATGGGATTTTCCAGGCAAGAGTACTGGAGTGGGGTGCCATTGCCTTCTCCGAAAAAGTTATTGGCTGTCTTCAAATGGAAAACTGTGAAGGCTTTAAATTATATCCTTCCAATTTATCTGCTATTGGAAAAGACTCTGATGCTGGGAGGGATTGAGAGCAGGAGGAGAAGGGGACGACAAAGGATGAGATGGTTGGATGGCATCACTGACTCGATGGATGTGAGTTTGCGTGAACTCTGGGAGTTGGTGATGGACAGGGAGGCCTGGCGTGCTGCAGTTCATGGGGTCACAAAGAGTTGGACACGACTGAGTGACTGAACTGAACTGAACTGAAGGCATTTACACCATTTTCTTTGAGCTATTTTACAACTGAGTTAGAGAAGCTGGTAGAAATGTAAACTATTCTTATATTCAGACGAAAAAATAATTCCATCCAGTGGAGAGCAATTGATTTTCCTTGATCCTTTATGGAAAAAGCCAGTTTTGTATCTATTTATGAATTAACTTGATCATTCCTAATTGATTTATGTAAGTGTAGTTTGCTTTGAATTCTCTTTTGAAATAGCTATAACATTTTACTGGTTTAATTAATGTACTAACGTATATCTTTGATATATACTTAGTTTATATTTGTACGTCATTATTTTACCTTTGAACATTATCTTTTAATAATGCTTACTATCTTCTTATGAAAGCAATATGCTAAAATTGTGACTAAACATGCAATGACCATAAATGTCCATACTTTATTTAAACAACCTTTTTCAGGATAATAAATACAAATTATTATATGAATATTTGGTAGGTAGAATAATGGCTCCCTAAAGATGTCCATGTCCTAATTTTGCTATGCCACAAAGAAGCCATGAAGTGTTTCTTTTAAGTGAAAAGGTGAATGTTCTTGACTTGATAAAGAAAAAAAAATCATAAGCTGAGGTTGCTAAGATCTATGGTAAGAACAAATTTTCTCTGTCAAACTGGGCAGAAGAAAAAGTAAATTTGTACCAGTTTTGCTATCACATATCCTACTACAATACTTATGGCCACAGTGCATGATAAGTGCTTAATAAAGATGGAAAAGGCTTTAGATTTGTACAATAAGATATTTTGAGAAATACCACATTCACATAAGTTTATTACAGTATATTATTATAATTGTTCTATTTTATTGTAAATTTATTAAACTTTATTATAGTTATGTATGCATAGGAAAAATAGTACATATAATATAGGTTTAGTACTATCTATGGTTTTAGGCATCCACTGGGGATCTTGGAAGATATTTCCCCACTGATAAGGAGGGAATTACTGTAATACAAAGCATTAGGGATTCACATAAAAGCCTAAGTCCATTAAGCATTTGTGTGAACACTAACATTATTAAATGAATAAATATACTCAAACATAGCATATGCTTAAGTGCTACAGGTTTAGAAAATATTTAGAAATGACAACACCAGTTTATTTTATGATCTTCTAGGGTTCTAGAAATCATTATCTGGTCCTTATTTATTCTAATTATTGAAATTTGTCAAAAGTCCTTGCAATGGTTTGTTTTTATGTAAACTTGATCAGGCTATCATATCCAATTATTTAATCAAACAATAATCTAGGAGTTCTTGGGGAGATATTTTGTGCATGTAACTTAATATAAAATGCAGTTTAAGAAAATCTTAAATCTTCCAAAGGAAGCTATTCTTAATAATGTAGATGGAGCCTCAACCAGAGGTGAAGGCCTTAAGAACAAAAACTGAGTTTTCTAGAAGAAATTCTGCATCAAGTCTGCAGCATTCACTGTTGCCTGAGTTGCAGCCTGCTGCCACCTTATGATTTCTGACTTGGCTAGTCCCTTCAAGGATAAAATGAAGATAAAAATCTTGACTCCCAAGAGTATACTTTCCTTATCTGTCAGTGTCATAACATTCCTCCCTGAAGTGTATAAATTATTTTCAATGTAAAATATCAGACTCTCAGACAATGCTACAGGATCAGATGAGTAGAAATTAAATTAGTATTTAATAGCATGTATCGCTATTATTATGCATATTGCCTAATGTTTCATTTTGAAACTGTGATTTCAGAAAAATGTTTCTACTTGACATGTGATGAAACATCTAATACAAGCCTGATTTTTATTTATGAATTGTCTGACATGATTAGCCACACATTTTTAACTAATAGAATGTATTGCTGTATGTATCAAAGACTTGTAAATTACTTCATCTTTTGATTATTTCTAGAAATCTGTGTAAAGGAAACAATATTAAACATGTGGAAATACTTATCTATAAGGCTATTTATTTATCAAAATACTATGTATATATGTCAATATGCAGCAAAAGGTGATTGCTGTTAATGATGCTGTTGCTGTTAATGATGCAATAATTAATGATGTTCATTAATTATTCAGTTGTTCCGTTGCTCAGTAGTGTTCGACTGTTTGCACCATAAGGACTGCAGCATTCCAGGCTTCCCTTTCCTTCACTATTTCCTGGAGTTTACTCAAACTCACATCCATTGAGTTGGTGATGCTATCCCACCATCTTGTCCTCTGTCTGCCCTTTGCTTCCTGCCTTCAGTCTTTCCCAGCATCAAGGTCTTTTCCAACGAGTAGGCTCTTTGCATGAGGTGGACAAAGTATTGGAGCTTCAGCTTCAGAATCAGTCCTTCCACTGAATATTCACCATTGATTTCCTTTAGGACTGATTGCTTTGATCCCCTTGCTATCCAAGAGATTCTCAAGAGTCTAGCATCACAGTTTCAAGGCATCATTTCTTTGGTGCTTGGCCTTTTTTATTTTAAAGCTCTAACATCCATACATGACTACTGGAAAAACCACAGCTTTGACTATATGGACCTTTGTTGGCAAAGTAATGTCTGTTTTTTAATATGTTGTCTAGGTTTGTCACAGCTTTTCTTCCAAGGGCAAGTGTCTTTTTAAGTTCATGGCTGCAGTCACCATCTACAGTGGTTCTGGAGCCCAAGAAAATAAAGTCTATCACTGTTTCCATTGTTTCCCCAACTATTTGCCATGAAATGATGGGATCAGATGCCATGATCTTAGTTTTTTTGAATGTTGAGTTTTGTTTTTTTTTTAAATTGCAATATTCCCTTTATCGTGGTGGTCCAGAACTAAACCTGTGTGGTCTCCGAGGTATGCTTGCTTTCTATAGTTTGTTTCTTTTTTTGGGGGGGGGAGATTTTTTAAAAATATAAATTTATTTATTTTAATTGAAGGCTAATTACAATATTGTATTGGTTTTGCCATACATCAACATGAATCCACCATGGGTGTACACGTGTTCCCCATCCTGAACCCCCCTCCCACCTCCCTCCCCATACCATCCCTCTGGGTCAACCCAGTGCACCAGCCCTGAGCATCCTGTATCATGCATTGAACCTGGACTGGCGATTTGTTTCACATATGATATTATACATGTTTCAATGCCATTCTCCCAAATCATCCCACCCTTGCCCTCTTCCACAGAGTCCACTGTTATATACATTTGTGTCTCTTTTGCTATTTTGCATACAGGGTTATTGTTACTATCTTTCTAAATTCCATATATATGTGTTAGTATACTGTCTTGGTGTTTTTCTTTCTGGCTTACTTCACTCTGTATAATAGGCTCCAGTTTCATCTACCTCATTAGAACTGATTCAAATGTATTCTTTTTAATGGCTGAGTAATACTCCATTGTGTATATGTACCACAGCTTTCTTATCCATTTGGAATGTTGAGTTTTAAGTCAGCTTTTTCAACTCCTCTTTCACCTTCAACAAGAGGCTCTTTGGTTCCTCTTCATTTTCTGCCATTAGGGTGGTGACACCTCCATATCTGAGGGTATTGATATTTCTTCTGGCAATCTTGGTTCCAGCTTGTGTTTCATTCAGCCCAGCATTTAGCATGATATATTCTGCAAATAACTTAAATAAGCAAGGTGACAATATACAGCCTTGACGTAGTCCTTCCCCAATTTGGAACTAATCTGTTATTCTATATCCTGTTCTAACTGATGGTTCTTGACCTGCATACAGGTTTCTCAGGAGGCAGGTAATGTGCTCTGATATTCCCATGTCTTTGATAATTTTCCACTATTGCTGTGATCCACATAGTCAAAGACTTTGTTATAGTCAATAAATGAGAAACAGATTATTTTCTGGAATTCTCTTGCATTTTCTATGATCCACCAGATGTTGGCAATTTGATATCTGGTTCCTCTACCTTTTCTAAACCCAGCTTGTACATCTGGAAGTTCTCCATTCATGTATCGGTGAAGCCTAGCTTGAAGGATTTTGAACATTAACTTTGTATGTGAAATGAGTACAATTTTTATGAGATAATATGCATCCAATAATGGAGAAGGCAATGGCACCCTACGCCAGTACTCTTGCCTGGAAAATCCCATGGTCGGAGGAGCCTGGTGGGCTGCAGTCCATGGGGTCGCTAATAGTCAGACACGACTGAACGACTTCACTTTCACTTTTCACTTTCATGCATTGGAGAAAGAAATGGCAACCCACTCTGGTGTTCTTGCCTGGAGAATCCCAGGGACAGGGGAGCCTGGTGGGCTGCCATCTCTGGGGTCGCACAGAGTCGGACATGACTGAAATGACTTAGCAGCAGTAGCAGCAGCATGCATCCAAAAAATGAATTTGTAGTAAAATACTTAATTATGTGGCCATATGTTTATAATATAAAAGGAAATTTTTATAAAGATCAAAATATGTATTTTAGCAAATTTTCAAGGAAGCTGATATTTTATAAAAATAGTAAAAGAATAGTCTGCAAAATATTAACATTTTTATATTTCTAAATGGAATGAATGATAGGTTTTTTCCTTGTGTTTTTAACTATTAACAACCTTTGTAAAGAAAACATGTAATAAATTTAAATTTAAACTAATTTATCAAACATGACAATGAGCTAACAATATTTTGAGACATAAATTTTTATATTTCAAAATTATTTCCAGAGATCCCCATTTTTTGAATAACAATATCTTATAAGTGCCACATATTTTTCTGGAAAATACATGTCTTAACAAACAATTATTAAGTAAAATAAAATAATACAAATAGTGAAATGTCCCCTAAGCTGTATGTGATATTTTTTTCAGCCCAGGACTACCCTTTACTTTCTTCCTTTCTCTGGCCCTAGCCTAGCCTGCTGTCATGTTGGCCATAGCAGATGGTTCAGGGATTGCACTTGATACAGCCTGAAACAATCAGAGAACTCTCCTAGATAATATTCTATGTGGAGCTAATATATACACATAGGTATTTTTTTCACTTGACACAAATCTTAGGTAATGTTAGTTTAACACCGCCTACCAACACGGTTTTAGGGTGATGAAAGCCTATGTAAACTAGAAGAGAATGAAGACAGCATGAAGCAAAGCAGAAATCAGAGACAGAGAGAAAAATCCAGATGAAATTCAAGCCCACAGTTCCAGTCACTGAGCGGCAAGTAGAGGGTGAAATTCCTGCTCATCTGTCTTAATTTGATGAGGTACTACTACATTACATGTCCAATAAATCTCCTTCTTGCTTATAATATTTGTAATACTGCTAGCAAATTAAAATAGGCATTAAATTAAAAAATAAGGTGTATTTCATAATATTCCTTAACCAAAATAATATGAAAACATTGCAACTTACTTACTAAAGAGAGAAATATGTGTCCACTTGAATATTTGGCAGATAAATATTTTTTCTCCCATGTTTATTCTATAAAATTGTAATATGAAAATAACAAAGAAAATACACTACAAACAATTCATATTTAAGTTTTCAAATTCAGAACTTGCCTGTTCCTTCTTCCCATTCCAATGCCTAACCAAACACCTGGAAAACTTTCTATAGCCAAAAATATGAGTCAATGTTTCTGGTAAGTCATTTAAATCTTGTTTTAAAATGTCTAATTCATACTTCAATTACACTTGAAATATATCAGTTGAAATTCTAGAATAAAATAATGTAATAAAGGAATATGTTTCCCCCTCTAAGATTTCAAAATAAACTCTTATATTGGGTTGGCCAAAAGTTCATTCAGGTTTTTCTAAACGATCATATGGAAAATCCAAAATGAGTCCTTTGGCCAACCCAAATATATAACATACATTGGTTGACACAACTTTCTAGTGAACAAGCAAAAATATGAGGGCTTTTTTGTTTTAATTGGATAACACTTGCATTAAATCTGTGTTCTTCACTAAAACTCAAAAAGAGTTTGTAACAGGGTAGAAAAGAGCACAAAATTGTTTCAAATGATATACAAAAAAGACTATATTACAATATGATAAGTTCCCACTAGAATAGTCCTCAGTTCACTTCAGTTCAGTTGCTCAGTTGTATCTGACTCTGCGACCCCATGAATCAGCACGCCAGGCCTCCCTGTCCATCACCAACTCCCAGAGTTCACTCAAACTCATGTCCATTGAGTTGGTGATGCCATCCAGCCATCTCATCCTCTGTCGTCCCCTTTTCCACCTTCCCCCAATCCCTCCCAGCATCAGAGTCTTTTCCAATGAGTCAACTCTTCGCATGAGGTGGCCAAAGTATTGGAGTTTCAGCTTTAGCATCAGTCCTTCCAAAGAACACCCAGGACTGATCTCCTTCAGAATGGACTGGTTGGATCTCCTCGAAGTCCAAGGGACTCTCAAAAGTCTTCTCCAACACCACAGCTCAAAAGCACCAATTCTTCAGTGCTCAACTTTCTTCACAGTCCAACTCTCACATCCATACATGACCAGAGGAAAAACCTTAGCCTTGACCAGACGGACCTTTGTTGGCAAAGTAATGTCTTGGCTTTTGAATATGCTATATAGGTTGGTCACAACTTTCCTTCCAAGGAGTAAGCGTCTTTATACTTCATGGCTGCAATCACCATCTGCAGTGATTTTGGAGCCCCCCAAAAATAAAGTCTGATACTGTTTCCACTGTTTCCCCATCTATTTCCCATGAAGTGATGGGACTAGATGCCATGATCTTAGTTTTCTGAATGTTGAACTTTAAGCCAACTTTTTCACTCTCTTCTTTCACTTTCATCAAGAGGCTTTTGAGTTCCTCTTCACTTTCTGCCATAAGGGTGGTGTCATCTGCATATCTGAGGTTATTGATATTTCTCCCAGCAATCTTGATTCCAGCTTGTGCTTCTTCCAGTCCAGCATTTCTCATGATGTACTCTGCATATAAGCTAAATAAGCAGGGTGACAATATACAGCCTTGACATACTCCTTTTCCTATTTGGAACCAGTCTGTTGTTCCATGTCCAGTTCTAACTGTTGCTTCCTGACCTGCATACAGGTTTCTCAAGAGGCAGGTCAGGTGGTCTGGTATTCTCATCTCGTTAAGAATGTTCCACAGTTTATTGTGATCCACACAGTCAAAGGCTTTGGCATAGTCAATAAAGCAGAAATAGATGTCTTTCTGGAACTCTCTTGCTTTTTCCATGATCCAGCGGATGTTGGCAATTTGATCTCTGGTTCCTCTGCCTTTTCTAAAACCAGCTTGAACATCTGGAAGTTCACGGTTCATGTATTGCTGAAGCCTGGCTTGGAGAATTTTGAGCATTACTTTACTAGTGTGTGAGATGAGTGCAATTGTGCGGTAGTTTGAGCATTCTTTGGCATTACCTTTCTTTGGGACTGGAATGAAAACTGATGTTTTCCAGTCCTGTGGCCACTGCTGAGTTTTCTGAATAGTCCTAATATACAATAAAATCAATATCATTGAGTTTCACAATAAAGTGATAAAATTTCACTATAAAGTGACTTTTGAGCTTTTTAAAAGAGTAATTTGAGTTTCATTAGAGTGTAATATTATCAAGGTAGATGGCCTGGAAAGTTTGTGCTATATCCTAAAACAACCAAAAAATCCCCAAACCTCAAAACATAACAAGAAGGTAGGAAATAGGAAATGGAGAGTAAATCAAGTCAAAATCAGTGTGGCATGAAAAAGCAAAATCTCAAGACACATTGCAAGTTGATCTGGGCCAAAACTCACTATAGTACTTTTTTTCTGGTTGGTCTAAAACCCATAGTCACTTTATAATGAAGCACTATAGGTTACTGAAGGAAAGATTAGCATACACATCCAAGTTGCTGTTGTTGTTGTTCAATCACTGAGTCGTGTCTGACTCTTTGTGACCCCATGGACTGTAGCATGCCAGGCTTCTCTGTCCTCCACTAACTCCTGGAGTTTGCTCAGATCCACATCCATTGAGTCAGTGATGCAATCTAACCGTCTTATCCTCTCCTTCCCCCTTCTCCTTTTGCTTTCAATCTTTCCCAGGATCAGGGTGTTTTCCAATGAGTCAGTTCCTCTTTGAATCAGGTGGCCCAAGTATTGGAGCTTCAGGTTCAGCACCAGTACTTCCAATGAATATTCAGGGTTGATTTTCTTTAAGATTGATTGGTTGGTTCTCTTTGCTGTTCAAGGAACGCTCAAGAATCTTCTCCAGGACTACAATTTGAAAGCATCAATTCTTCAGTGCTCAGCCTTCTTTATGGTCCAACTCTCACATCCATATTTGATTACTGGAAAAACCATAGTTCTGACTATATGGACCCTTTTTCAGCAAAATAATGACTCTTTTTTTAAGTATGCTATCTAGGTTTGTCATAGCTTTTCTTCTAAAGAGTAAGTATATTTTAATTTCATGGCTGCAGTCACCATCTGTAGTCCAAGAAAAGAAAGTCTGTCACTGCTTCTGCTTTTCCCCTTCTATTTGCCATGAAGTGATGGGACCAGATGCCATGATCTAATTTTCTCTAATGTTGAGTTTCAAGCAAGACTTTTCATTCTCCTCTTTCACCTTCATCAAGAGGCTCTTCAGTTCCATTTCACTTTCTGCCGTAAGAGTGGTGTCATCTGCATATCTGAGGTTGTTATTTCTCCTAGCAATCTTTATTCTAGCTTGTAATTTATCCAGTCCACAATCTTCCATGATGTACTCTTCATATAAATTAAATAAGCAGGGTGTTGTACTTGTTTCCCAATTTTGAACCAGTCAGTGGTACACACTCAAGTACCTTTCTTTTTGTTTAATTTAGAAATTATGCCTCACAAATATATCAGTCATTCCTGAAACCATATATATATATATATATATATATCAGCCAAGTCTCTCATTAAATACATGGAAATATGGCTGCCTTGGCACGTGTATATCTACAAAACACTTCAGTGCAGAACTAGATCTGATGCTAAAGAATAGAGAAAAGGTGGGGTGAAGGATGAGATAGCTCGGGAGATATCAGCTGCAAGTTAAGGAGCTGAAAGACAAGAGGTATACAGAGAGTTTAACAAAGCTTAGGAAAAAAAAAGTGTATATGGGACAGGAAAATATGCATATACACAATGATCTGCTGAACCGTGTTAATATGAAACAGAAAAACTTTATATCATGAATCTCCTCTCATGCAAGAAAAGTAACCTCTCATGCAACCTTCTTGTGGCAAGTGCCCTTGATGACCATTCAACCTCGTTACCTTTATCAGTTCTACTCATATTTTACCCTCAAATGCTACCTCACTGTTAAAACTATTTAGGTCTTAAATTTTCCTATTCAATCTTTTGTAGTTTTAGTATAGAGGTTTTGCTACCAAAAATAATATAAAATGTATTTCATTTTTCAATTATTCATTATTCCGAGGCAAGAATACTGGAGTGGAATACCATTTCCGTCTCGAAGGCATCTTCTCTACACAGGGATTGAATCCACATCTCCTGCCTGGCAGGCAGATTCTTTACCAGTGGAGCCATCTGGGAAACCCTCTAAATATTATGTAACTTCATAATCTAAAAATCTTAAAAGAGTATATTTCCATTTTTCTCACTCTTGTCCTTCATGTCAGAAGTTTTAATTATACACATAACCCTAAAATATATTACTATCAAATATTTTAAAATTCATTTGAAAGATTTAAGAAATAAGAAAATTTTTTTAATTAAATGAGAATTATTTACACACATATACATAAGTTTACTACTTTGACACTCTTCATTTGTTTATATAGATCTGAGTTTTGTATCTGATATCATTTTCATTTACTCTCAAAAACTTTATCATTTCTTACAGGGCAGGACTTTAGACAATATATTTATTTGTTGAAAATGTGTTGGCCTTATAATTTGTAGGATATATATTATTTCTTTCCAATGCTTTAGTGATGTGATTGCATTTTCTTCTGGCTTGTATTATTTCTCTGGAAAAATCAGGGAACACTTATCTTTGATATGATAATACATCTGTTTTATCTCTAGTTGCTTTAAGATTTTTATTTATTTATTTTTAATTGATCAATGATTGCTTTACAATATTGGTTTGATTTCTGTCATACATCAACATAAATTTTTACTTTCTTTCTGGCTTTCTAAATTTGATTATAATATGTATTGCTGTGGTTTTATTTTTACTTATTTTTCCTTTAATTTGAGGTTATTTTAAAATTTATTTATTTATTGGCTATGCTGGGTCTTTGTTGTTGCATAGACTTTTCCTTAGTTATGACAAGAGAGGAATACTCTCTAGTTGTGGTGTGCAAGCTTCTCACTGCAGTGACTTCTCTTATTGTTGAGCATGGGCTCTAGGGAATGAAGGCTCAGTAGCTGCAGCTCCTGAGCTCTAGAGCACAGGTTCAGTAGTTGTGGTGCTCCTGGGCTTAGTTGCTCCGTGGCATGTGGGATCTTCCTGAACCAGGGATGGAACCCATTATCTACTGCATTGGCAAGTGGAGATTTTACTACTGAGCCACCAGGGAAACCGCTCATATTATATCTCTGTTATCATATTTAGAAAGCATTCAACTGATAGTTCTCCAAAATTTTCTTCTTTATGAATTTCCTCTGGCATTCCAATTATATATGCATTCATTTACTTGATATTTTCCTGCCAATCTCGTCCTTTTTTTTCTTCAGGTGTTTTTTCTCTACACTTTAGTTTGTATGGTTCCTATTTTATTTTCTCCAAGATCGCTGACCTTTTCTATTGAAGTGCCTAATCGGTTGTTGAGCTCATTCAGTGAATGCTTCATTCAGATGTGATATATTCAGTTCTGGAATTTTAATTTTTGTAAATATATGGTTTCCATTTCTCTACTGATATTTTCCTATTTGCTTTTTATGTTCTTGTTGTGCTTCAAGTTCTTGAGATATATTTATAATAGCTTACATATTTATATAATAGCATTTATCTTTACCTAAAAACATATTTTCCTGGAGAAGGAAATGGCAACCCACTTCAGTATTCTTCCCTGAAAGCCCCACAGACAGAGGAGCCAGGTGGGCTACCATCCATGGGGTTGTAAAAGACTCAGACATGACTAAACAATAGCAAGATAAACTTATCTATTTATATCTATAAAAATCTGTGCTTTTCCATTAGATAGTCAATAACATCTATTATTTTTAATTCTAGTAGCAGTAACTGATATTTTTATCTGAGTTATATGTTACATTTTATTACTCCTTTACTACTACTATGTTGATTATACATGGTTGGTTATAGCTACGCTAATTATTAAGTATTTGGATTTTATTATCTTCCTCCAGAATGCTGAGCTTTTTTCTGGAAAGCTGTTACTTTATTTATGAATCAGCTTGAACAGTTTTATGTTTGTTTTTAATTTTGATTTGGGGGGTTCTTAATAGCTTTGTCCCCTGGAGAAGGGCATGGGAACCCACGCTGATATTATTGCCTGAAGAACCCCATGAACAGAGGAGCCTGGTGGGCTACAGTTTATAGGGTCACAGAATCAGACATGACTGAAGCAATTTGACACCCAACAAAATGGTGGAGTAGAAGGATGTGCTCTCATCTTCTCCTATGAGAACTCCAAAATTACAACTCACTGCTGAACAATCAACAACAGGAGAATGTTGGATCCTATCAAAAAAAGATACCCCACGTCCAAGGGCAAAGATGAAGCCCCAGAAAGACTGTAGGAGGGGCGAAATCACATTTAGAATCAAACCCCATCTGCCAGAGATGCTCAGAAGGCTCAAACAAAACCTTATGCACGCCAGGAGACCCCACAGAGATAAGCCAGACCTGCCTTTGAGTGTTTGAGTGTCTCCTGGGGAGGTATGGGTCAGCAGTGTTCAGCCACAGGGGTAGGGGCTTTGGGTGCAGTAGACCTAGAGGTGGCCTAAGCCTTCTTGGAGGAGGTTGCCATTAACCCCACAAATGAGCCACCAGAACTTACACAGGGCTAGGGAAGCAGGCTCTTTGAGGGCACACACAAAACCATGTGTACACCAGGACCCAGGAGAAACCCATGTGTACACCAGGACACATGGGTTTCTCCTGGGTCCTGGACTTGCCTAGAGTCCACTGACCTAGACTTGCCTGTGAGTGTCCAGGAGTCCCTGGTGGAGGCATGGGTTGGCAGTGGCCTGCTGCAGGTTCTGGAGCACTGAGTGTGAAGTGCACGCACTGGACATTTTGAAGGAGGTTCCCATTTTCATCATTACCTCAACCATAGTCTGGTAGCAGGTCAAACAACATGGGAACATAGCCCGGCTCATCTACAGAAAATTGGATTAAAGATCTACCAAGCATGGCCCTGCCATTCAGAACAAGACCCAGTTTTCCCCACAGTCAGTCTCTCCCATCAGGAAGCTTCCATAAGCCTCTTATCATTATTCCTCAGAGGGCAGATAGAATTAAAACCATAATTACAGCAAACTAATCAAACTGATCACATGGACAACAGCCTTGTCTAACTCAATGAAACTATGAGCCATGCCATGTAGGGCCACCCAAGACAGACAGGTCATGGTGGGGAGTTCTGACAATACGTGGTCCTTTGGAGAAGGGGATAGCAAACCACTTCAATGTTCTTGCCATCAGAACCCCATGAACAGTACAAAAGGCAAAAGATATGACATTGAAAGATGAACTTCCCAGGTGGGTAGGTGCCTTATATGCTACTGGAGAAGAGTGGAGAAATAACATCAGAGAGAATGAAGAAATGGAGCCAAAGAAAAAATAATGCCCTATTGTGGATATGACTGGTGATGGAAGTAAAGTCCAACGCTGTAAAAAGCAATATTGCATAGGAACCTGGAATGTTAGGTCCATGAAACAAGGCAAATTGGAAGCAGTCAAACAGCAGATGGCAAGAGTTAATGTCGACATTTCAGGAATCAGTAAACTAAAATGGACTGGAATGGGTGAATTTAACTCAGATGGCCATTATATCTACTACTGTGGGCAAGAATCCCTTAGAAGAAATGGAGTAGCCATCATAGTCAACAAAAGAGTCAGAAATGCAGTACTTGGGTGCAATCTTAAAAATGACAAACCATTCAATATCACAGTAATCCAAGTCTATGCCCTGACCAGTAATGCTAAAGAAGCTGAATTGAACACTTCTATGAAGACCCACAAGAACGTCTACAACTAACACCCCAAAAAGATGTCCTTATCCTTATGGGGGACTGGAATGCAAAAGTAGGAAATCAAGAGATACCTGGAGTAACAGGCAAATTTGTTTTGCAAAATGTACAAAAGGAAGCAGGGGCAAATGCTAACAGAGTTTTGCCAAGAGAATACACTGGTCATAGAAAACATTCTCTTCCAAAAACACAAGAGAAGATTCTACACATGGACATCACCGGATGGTCAATACCAAAATCAGATTCATTATATTCTTTGCAGCCAAAGATGGAGAAGCTCAATACAGTCAGAAAAAACAAGACCAGGAGCTGACTGTGGCTTAGGTCATCAAATTCTTATTGCCAGATTCAGACTAAAATTGAATAAAGTAGGGAAAACCACTAGACCATTCACGTATGCTGCTGCTGCTGCTGCTAAGTGGCTTCAGTCGTGTCTGACTCTGCAACCCCAGAGACGGCAGCCCACCAGGCTCTGCCGTCCCTGGGATTCTCCAGGCAAGAACACTGGAGTGGGTTGCCATTTCCTTCTCCAAAGACCATTCAGGTATAACCTAAATCAAATCCCTTATGATTATACAGTGGAAGTGACAAATAGTTTCAAGGGATTAAATCTGACAGAGTCCCTGAAGAATTATGGGCAGAGGTTCGTGACATTGTACAGGAGGCAGGGATCAAAACCATTCCCAAGAAAAAGAAATACAAAAAGGCAAAATGGTTGTCTGAGGAGGCCTTGCAAATAGCTGGAAAAAGAAGAGAAGCTAAAGACAATAGAGAAAAGGAAAGATATACCCTATTGAATGCAGAGTTCCAAAGAATAGCAAGGAGAGAAAATAAAGCCTTCCTCAGTGATCATTGCAAACAAATACAGGAAAACAATAGAATGGGAAAGACTAGAGATCTCTTCAAGAAAATTAGAGATACCAAGGGAACATTTCATGCAAAGATGGGCTCCATCAAGGACAGACATGGTAGGGACCTAAAAGAAGCAGGAGATATTAAGAAGAGGTGGCAAAAATACAGAGAAGAACTATACAAACAATATCTTCATGAGCCAGATAACCACAATGGTGTGATCACTCACCCAGAGCCAGACATCCTGGAATGCGAACTCAAATGGGCCTTAGGAAGCATCACTACAAACAAAGCTAGTGGAGGTGATGAAATTCCAGTTGAGCTATTTCAAATCCTAAAAGATGATGTTGTGAAAGCGCTGCACTCAGTATGTCAGCAAATTTGGAAAATTCAGCAGTGATCACAGGACTGGAAAAGGTCAGTTTTCATTCCAATCCCAAATAAAGGCAATGCCAAAGAATGCTCAACTACCGCACAATTGCACTCATCTCACACACTAGCAAAGTAATGCCCCAAATTCTCCAAGAGAGGCTTCAGCGATATGTGAATCGTGAACTTCCAGATGTCCAAGCTGGATTTAGAAAAGGCAGAGGAGCCAGAGATCAAACTGCCAATATCTGTTGGATCATATAACAATCAAGAGAATTCCAGAAAAACATCTACTCTGCTTTATTGACTATGCTAAAGCTTTTGACTATGTTGATCACAAAAAAACTATGGAAAATTATTAAAGAGATGGGAATATCAGTCCACCTTACCTGCCTCCTGAGAAACCTGTATGCAGGTCAAGAACCATCACTTAGAATAGGATATGGAACAATGGACTGGTTTCAAAGTGGGAAAGAGGTACATCAAAGCTGTATATTGCCATCTTGCTTATTTAACTTATATGCAGAGTACATCATGTGAAATGTCGGGCTGGATGAAGCACAAGCTGGATTCAATTAGCCAGGAGAAATATAATAACTTAATAAATACAATAAATACAAATACAATAAATACAATAACTTCAGATACTCAGATGACACCACCCTTACTTAAGGCAGAAAGTGAAGAAGAACTAAAGAGCCTCTTGATGAAAGTGAAAGAGAGTGAAAAAGTTGGCTTAAAACTCAACATTCAGAAAACTAAGATCATGGAATCTGGCCCCATCACTTCATGGGAAATAGACAGTGAAGCAATGGAAACAGTGACAGACTTTGTTTTCTTGGGCTCCAAAACCACTGCAGATGGTGACTGCAGCCATGAAATTAAAAGATGCTTGCTCCTTGGAAGAAAAGTTAAGACCAAGCTAGACAGCATATTAAAAAGCAGAGACATTACTTTGCCAGCAAAGGTCTGTCTAGTCAAGGCTATGGTTTTTCTAGTAGTCATGTATGGATGTGAGAGCCGGACTATGAAGAAAGCTGAGCGCAGAATTGATGCTTTTAAACTGTAATGTTGGAGAAGACTCTTGAGAGTCCCTTGGACTGCAAGGAGATCCAACCTGTCAATCCTAAAGGAAATCAGTCCTGAATATTCAATGGAAGGACTGATGTTGAAGCTGAAACTCCAATACTTTGGCCTTGTGATGAGAAGAACTGACTCATTAGAAAAGACCCTGATGCTGGGAAAGATGGAAGGCAAGAGGAGAAGGGGATGACAGGATGAGATGGTTGGATGGCATCACCAATTCAATGGACATGAGTTTGAGCAAGCTCTGGGAGTTGGTGATGGACATGAAAGCCTGGCATGCCACAGTCCATGGGGTCACAAAGAGTTGGATATGACTGAGCAGTTGAACTGAACTGATAGCTTTTACTTTAAAACAGATTAGCTCTTTATTTAGATATGGACTGCCTGAGCTCACTTCTTAGTGATCTGAGTTTTTGATGGTGTCTCTCCACTCTGGAATCTCAGTATTAAACATAGCCAAGGTTTGTATGAGCTCAGGTATTTCTTCAGTTTACAGTTCCATATAGTTTTTTCTTCTTTCTTTCTTTTGATACATTTTCCCCAGTAGTTGTTCTTTGCCTAAATTTGTGAAGTTTCTCCCTGTACATATACAGTCTACTATTCAGTAACAATTCCCAAGGGGACCTTTATGTAAAATTTTGGAGCTTCATTTATACACAGCTCCCTTCTCTGTTATGTTGCTAAGCACATTCTAGCCAGCTCAGTAGTGGTGATCTGTTTCACCCCTCAGCAAGATCACTGTGCACTATTTGGCTACCCTCTCCTAATGTTGTGCTTGGGAAAGTGAGTCCCTTCAGAGAGCAAGGGAAATACTTTGACTTTACTCATTGGCCTTTTTTTATCTCACAGGTTGAAATACTGCACTATCTGTGTTTTTTTTTGTTCTTCTTTTTCTATTTTTCCCAACCTTCATTTCACACAGAACCCGCCCAACTTAATTTCATAGAACAAATATACAGAAATATTAAAAGGCCTCTTTAATCAATACTTTTTCCAGTTTTTGGAATGATTTCAATTTTAGATTAATAAATTGTAACATTCCAAAATAGACTGTTAAATTATGCCCCCAAGGTGTAATTCCAATAAGATTTTATTTTGTAATATTAACTTTTGTAGCATAATATTAAAGAAAAGCCAAGGAACAGAAATTAAAAAATTTCCAGGCAATGGTTTTATTTGAAGTTTCCTTAAAATGGACAGTGAACCTACAGCTTTTAATTGTATAATAGTTTATACTTTTCACATATTTGATATTCATTGGAATCAATTCATATTCAATAATTAATAAAACAAAAGTGAGAAGAGAGATATAAGATTCATAGGAACTCAAATGAATTTACATGAGTAAATTGATAGTCAATTGTTTCAGGCAGGAATATCAACATATACTGTAAATGGACTGTAGACAGAGAAAAAAATATTTTTTCCACATAGGTATTTCTCAGGTCTGCAGGGCTGCTCTCAAATGTGGTACAATAAAAAGATCTCTAAATTAGGAGGCAGAAAGACTAATACCTAGCTTTAATACTTAATCCTAACTGTGGTTAGGTGAGTCTTGTAATTATTCTGAGCTAGGCTTCCCCGATGCCTCACCAGGTGAAGAATCTGCCTGCAATGCAGGAGATGCAGGACACATGGATTTGATCCCTGGCTCAGGAAGATCCCCTGGAGGAGGAAATGGCAACCCATTTCAGCATTCTTGCCGGAAAAATCCCACGGACACAGGAGTCTGGTGTGTTACAGTCCAAAGGGTTGCAAAGAGTTGAACATGACTGAGCACACAAACACACACACAGACACACACACACACTGACACACACACACAAACACACACACACACTGACACACGATTTCTGAGCTTTCCACATAGTGCAGTGGTAAATAATCTGTGGCCAATGCAGGAAACGCCAGACACAGGTTCTATCTCTGCATCGGGAAGATCTCCTGGAGTAGGAAATCATACCCACTCCAGTATGCTTGCCTGGAAAGTTCCACGGGCAGAGGAGCCTGGTGGGCTCCATGGGGTCACAAAGAGTCAGACAGGAATGAGCACACAGCACATATGCACAATAATATTTGTAGGTGTTCCTGATCTGAAATAAGAGAAACTAGATCATCCAAGACAGTTTAATTTGTTAAAACAATCACCTTCTAAACTGAGGCAATTGAGAACCAGGGTATATGGTCTGAAGCTTTTTTTTTTTCCATTCCAGCTCAAAGGGATCCTTTATAAATTCACAAGGTTGCTGACATCTACAGGATACAAATTTCAACAGGGGCAGATATTTTACAACTCATGGCATATATATTGGTCATAGTAATTATTAGCAGCTTTCTGCCTGATTATAAAAGTCCTATTTTCTTAGAATCACGTTCTTGGTAAATTGTATCCTGGTATTTCATACCACTAATTATATCTCCTTTTAAGTATCCTGCAGAAGAATCCACTTATCAGACTTTCCTGTATCTCACAGCTTTTCTGATCCCTCAGCAAAGTCATTTTATTCTCAAGCTTATGATTACATCTCTTCTGTCAAGCCTTCCTTTCTCATTTTGAGTGCTTCATGTTATATAATACTTTACTTTAAAAGTCTCCTAGAGATGCAAATATATGTTTTAATACTTGAATACTATCAAACCATATTGAGATGTTGCTGTTCAGTCACTAAGTCATGTCCGACTCTTTGTGACCCCATGAATTGCAGCACACCAGGCTTTCCTGTCCTTCACTATTTCCCAAAGTTTGCTCAAACTCATGTCCATTGAGTCACGGATGCCATCCAACTGTATTATGCTCTGTCACTCCCTTCTCTTGCCCTCAATCTTTCTCAGCATCAAGGTCTTTTCCAATGATTTGGCTCTTTCCACCAGGTGACCAAAGTACTGGAGCTTCATCTTCAGCATCAGTCCTTCCAAATGAATATTCAAGGTTGATTTCATTTAATGTTGACTGGTTTGATCTGCTTGCTGTTGAAGTGACTCTCAAGAGTCTTCTCCAGCACCACAGTTCAAAAGCATAAATTCTTCTGTGCTCAGTCTTCTCTATGGTCCAACTTTCACATCTGTACATGACTACTGAAAAAACCACAGCTTTGACTAGATGGACCTTTGTCAGCCAAGTGACATCTCTGCTTTTTAATACACTGTCTAGTTTTATCATAGCTTTTCTTCAAGGAGCAAGCATCTTTTAATTTCCTGGCTGCAGTCACCTGATTTTGGAGCCCGAGAAAATAAAATTTGTCACTGTTTCCATTTTTTCCCCATCTATTTGCCATGAAGTGATGGGACTGGATATATATACAGCATTTATCTTGTGATTAAATACCATCACACACAGACTGATGTCTAATTTAATAATATCTTAAAATAACATGTATGTATATGATAAAATATTAACAGAAAAAAATGAATTTATTTGATCCACTCCATGACAGAAGTAGAATTGTTGTATGTTATTTTTATTTAGTAATTTTATGTGATAACTGTTATATACACTATCTTTTTTTTTTTTAATTGTCCTGGAGAATAAATGCTTGTTCTTGGGAGAGATGCGAACATATATACACTATCTTGATATCTCACTTTCATACCCAAACATGCTAAATAGGCACATTCAAAATAGTCAGTCTTAACACATCTGAGTGTCCCAGAACAGAGACACGTATCTTTATCCAGTTGTCCCTGCAATGTCTCTTCAATTCTGAAGTAGATCTTTCCTTTAAATCAAAAAATTTTAGATGCTTATTTTAAAAATCCACTTACAGCCTATTCTATATGCCAGGGGCACTGTGGTTCAAAGTTGGTTTTCTATTTGTTCTATATCTTGTTTGAAGTCAATTGCTCTTGGATTGTTGTAGTTTTACTTTTTAAATTTTTCTTTCATGGTGAGAACATCCTTGAGTAAAATTACAACAATAAAATACAGTCTTATTGAAGGCCTGCTTATTACTTTTCAATTTACTGTTACTAGCCAGTAAGTACTTGATACTGAGAGTGTATTTATGTTATTGAATATGTAAGAATTGTCTATAACTCATTGTAACTTACTTGTAGTGAGCTAATGAAACATACTATGAAACATAAACAGGCTTTCTGACTAATATACATACTTAGAAGTATATTGAAGAGTTTGAAGTCTGATTACTTTTTAACATTCATTTGTTAAGAATGTTAAATGGTTAAAGAAATTAACAGAGTGTGAACTCTTAGGGTTTCCTAACACTGTTACATAAAATATTCCATTGATATAAAAAGAAAAACAATAAATTAAAACACTGAAAATTACATTTTCAACCTCCAGCACAATACTATTGTTATTCACCTTGTCTTACAGGCACACTTGATTCTAATGTAACATTTCAGACCTCCCACATTTTTATTCTACAAAAAGTAGTAAATTCCTGAGTTATATTATCATTGCTTGGATGTTCCTTGGTGTGGACTTCACACTTGGCGGGTGCTCCTGGAATGCAAATTGTTTGGTTTCCAAATTCTGAATCTTCACTGATGTTAACAATGATCATTATATAGACATGCACATTGTAGTCTAGGGGCTAGGCTATAGATATTAATACTATTTGTGTGAAATTTTATTTTTCCATAAGTCATGTATGGATATGAGTGTTGGACCATAAAGAAGACTGAATATCAAAGAATTGATGCTTTTGAGCTGTTGTGTTGGAGAAGACTCTTCAGAGTCCCTTGGACTGCAAGGAGATCAAACCAGTTAATCCTAAGGGGAATCAATCCTGAATATTCATTAAAAGGACTGATGTTGAAGCTGAAGCTCCAAAACTTTGGCCACCTGATACAAAGAGCTGACTCATTAGAAAAGAACCCAATGCTGGGAAAGACTGAAGGCAGGAGGAGAAGGGGATGATAGAGGACTAGATGTTTGGATGGCATAACTAACTCAATGGACATGAGTTTGAGCAAGTTCCAGGAAATGGTAGACAGGGAAGCCTGGCATGCTGTAGTCCATGGGGTTGCAAAGAGTCAGACATGATGGAGCAACTGGAAGAACAACAACTTGTGTGAAAACTGCATATTAATTTGATCAATCTCACTATTATCCTCCTTGAGACTGCCTGCCAGTTCCAGAGATGTGCCAAACTGTAAATTTACCTCTTAAAATCTCTTAAAGTTAGGATGCTAGAGACATAGACTGAAATTAGATGTGTTCTCACAGATTTGGAAGTGAAGTGAAAATATCTCCTGACCTCTTTTAATACATTCTCCTGTCTAACAGTTATCAGAATAGATAATGACGTGTAGGAACTACCTGGTACCCAGCCATGATTTTAGCAACATAGTCTTATAATTAGATTAGGAGTACATTCTTCCAAAATAAAAACATTCCTAAATATTTTAACTTCTCGTCAAAAAGTAACTTTAATAACTTCCTTGTGAGTGTACAGATAATACTACTCCATGGATCATGTTCTTTCTAAGTATTAAAATACAAATTCATTAAACCGTGGTTTTCAATTTTAACTGAGATTGTGGAGTCTGTGTCATACAAGACCTTGAGTGAAGCTGGGCCAGAATGTCACAATCACACTGATCATACTTGATCTTATTACGCCAGGGGTGGCTTTCCAACCCCAATGCCACTAGAAGACATATATCTTCAGGGTTATAGGACATCAAGTTTGGGATAGCACTTGCTAAGGAAGTCAACAGAGTAGCCGTGTAATATTTCAATATTCTGTCCTCTTCAGTTTGTTTGCTACAGCTAGAATAATACAGACTCTGAAAAGGAGAGCTGCCTTTTACTACATCTTTTAACTAAAGATGTAGAGATTATATGTACTGAGATGTGGTGAGGCAAGATTGGCAGAGGGAAATTGTGGTGTCTCATTAGTTTCTGTATCTTTTAAACCCCTTATAAATGTATACTATATTATTTTAAGGATAGTTTTAGCTCCCATTGCTATAATTTTACAGTGATAAACTATCTTGTCTTATTTTGTATTTGCTGCTACTAACAACTATAATGCAATCATAGCCATAATAGGATCAGGTTGACTTGATAGATTAATTATCCACTAAAAACTTGGATTATTTTTATTTATGGAAATCTGAGCTGGGGAGATATGTAGAGAGCATCACTGATTATATCGAGCTAAGTAAGTATGATCATGCCCCTTATCAAGAGTTGCCAAGCATTCATGCAAATCATGCTTATACACAAATAATTTGCCATTTTATTATATTACATTGGCAACTAACAACTAAACTTATTGTTTCAACTGAAGTAACAGTTATTTCTATTTAAAAATTTTGCTCTATAAAAATGATAGCATAAGATATATGAGTCAACTTTTGTAGAAAAGAGCCTCAGTGGCCAAAAGAGAAAATAATATAATTTCTATTTTCTCTAAGAAAAGAGAGAAAGAGACCTAGTTTTAGAGAAACTAGGTCCTAAAGTAAGGGGATTTATGTAGGCACCTAACCCAACATATGGAGTCAAACCAAATTATAATCAAAAGCTAAGTCTCTTATTGGGACTAAAGTGAATAAATGAATAAATCTGTGGGTGATTCCACTCACTGACTGAAAAGACTTGAGGCAAAGAGACTTCAAATCCTGTCTGTTGTCAAGTAAACAGTGCTGAAAAAACCTGCATGCCTATTTTTAGTTAAGGTTGAACACACAACCAAGGAAAATTTTATGGGTGAGGTCACTTAAAGACAGAAACTCCTGTAAGACAATGAAGTTGATGGGAGAAATTTCTGTTGAGATATCACAAGTCAAAATGCAACTACTTCTAGACTATGTTTCAGAGTAATTGTACTGCCTTTTTTGCTGTGCCATCTTCCCAGTTTCCTAAAGTGTTTAAGTACGAACTGCTACCAAACATCTTTAGCTGATTCTTTGGTTAGCATTTCAGTAAGAAGACAACAAAATCCATTTTAACTGGGTTAACTTTGGGCTCAACTATTTTAAGCACAAAAAGATTTATCAGAACATGCTGTGTGACTGATAGCAACTTTAAAGTAGTTAGAGGCGGGAGAGTGGCTAGATGCAGCTAGAACAAAGGCAGCCAAGGTAAGCATTCAGCTGCAAGGCTGTTCTGGTGGAAACCATACAGGCCTTGGCTCATGCCACTTGGCATCTACGACAACAAGAACCAGATGCTAGAATCTCTGCTTGAGCTGTCACATAACAAAATGCCTGCTTTTACATATTCACACATTGTACCTATCTACTCCTGTAGCTCAAGTTGTTCCTTCTCCTAATTCTCTACTAGATTTTCTGTTTGGAAGAGTCTAAAACAGTGGCTGCAAAGGAGTCTCTTACATTTACTTTTTGTTTTTCAAACATTGACCATATTTAGAATGGCATGCTAGAAGGGAGTTGAGTGGATATTGAGCAACCCAACCCACAACGTCTTCTGGAAAACTTTAGTTTCATATCAGCTACTTGTTTACATAGAGTAGTCTAAGGGGGAGAGAATGTAATCAAAATAGTCCAAATGCCTAAATATTGTAAATATTTTTTCAGGGGGGAATAAGAACATAGTGACAAAAGCCAATAAATCATCAAAGCTCAAATAGACATACTTGTGAATGCTGCTGTGCAGTGTTTAGTCACGTCTGACTCTTTGCCACCCCATGGAATGTAGCCCACCAGGTTCTTCCATCCATGGGGTTTCTCCAGGCAAGAATACTGGAGTGGGTTGCTATGCCCTCCTCCAGGTGATCTTCCCAAGCCAGATAGCGAACCCAGGTCTCCCACACTGAGGTGCATTCTTTACCATCCGAGCCACCAGGGAAGTCTAAGAATACTGGAGTGGGTAGCCTATCCCTTTTCTAGGGGAACTTCCCAATCCATGAATTTAACTGGGATCTCCTGAATCGCAGGTGGATTCTTTACCAGCTGAGCTACCTAGGAAGCCCCTACTTGTGAATATTAAAGCTTATTTGTTTTTGCCATGAGGAACCCTGTTGACTAGATCAAACTAGGTAGAAAAGTAGGTACTTTTTAAATTAGGCTGTTAAAAATTTCAGGTTTTTGCATTTAAAAAATGGATGAAAATAAGAATAAGCCAAAACTTAAAGAAAAACGTGAGGTTTGTATTATTTTTAATTGTTTTCTTTAATATTATAAATCACTGAAGAGATTATTTAGATCCAGTACATTGATATTCTTTTATCTTTCATCACTGTACCATCCCCTTAATTTTGCAATTTGCAATCTTTTCCCTTTTTGCCTATTTACTCATAAAGTTTGAAAGGTTTATTAAGCAATGTGTATGATCAATATTTCCAAAATCCAAGTTGGGACATTTGATAAATGATGATGGAATGCAGAAAAATACAAGGAATGCAACTCCACCCCAGAAAACTACTTAATACTGTGTAGAAACGCGCTTTGGTTTGTGTAAAGAGAATTTCAAGAAGATGAGTAATGTGCTTTTTCTCTCCTGGAAGTGATTTTCTTTTCCCCTGCTGCATAATTCTAATATGAATCTACTAAAAAACAGTTTATTAGATGTTTATAGTGTGCAACACCATGCTAAATGTTGAATTTCAGAAGAATTCATATTTAATTTTTACAAAATGTTAACAATTTTCTTGTACTGTGTCATAATTTTAAAATATGTATTTATATTTTATGTGTAATAATAAAAATGACCATGAGACTATACAGCTTTATACAGCCTATTTTTAACAGATTATATTTTATTAGTGATATATAATCATTTTTTCCTTAAATCACAGAATTATTATAAGGAAATAATTTTAAGGAAAATTTGTTTTTTCCACAAAATGTAATGCCTTTCATCTAAATCAATGTATATATTAGTCCATGCAAAATCAGAATTTCCATTTCTGAAGTTAATTCCAAATCAAGTCTAATCTGTGATCATAAAATATATAGCTCTCATTTGTAATCTAGTGATTAGTACGTAAAAATAAAACCTATATCTCTATATATACTCCATTTTTAATAATCATAGTAAATACTATTCTAGATGAGACCCATGGGTTCAACAGCCTTTATATTTTAAGTTAACGGAGACGTGTCTCCAGAAGGACTGATTTTCATGTGAAGCAAGTGATGCTCAAGCTGGATGCGTATTAGATTAACCCATGGATCTTTAAGCACACAGAAATTCTGACTGAATAAATCAAAGTAGCCTGAATACTGGCATTTTGTTTAAAGTTCTTTAAGTGATTACAGACTTGGCACAGTGGTAAAGAATCCACCTGCCAATGCAGGAGATGCAAAAGACATGGGCTCGATCTAATCTCTGGGTCAGGAATATCCCCTGGAGTAGGAAATGGCAACCCACTCCAGTGTTCTTGCCTGGAAAATTCCATGGACAGAGGAGACTGGCAAGCTACAGTGCATGGTGTTGCAAAGCGTCGGACACGACTGAGAGACTGAGCATGCACTCACACGTGAGTTGAGAGATGCTGTCCTGAACATTAATCTCAAAAGATTATAAACACAAAATCTAAAACATCCTTGCTGCTGCTGCTGCTAAGTCGCTTCAGTTGTGTCCGACTCTGTGGGACCCCATAGATGGCAGCCCACCAGGCTTCCCCATCCCTGGGATTCTTCAGGCAAGAACACTGGAGTGGGTTGCCATTTCCTTCTCCAATGCATGAAAGTGAAAAGCAAAAGGGAAGTCGCTCAGCTGTGTCCGACTCCTAGCAACCCCATGGACTGCAGCCCACCAGGATCCTCCGTCCATGGGATTTTCCAGGCAAGAGTACTGGAGTGGGGTGCCATTGCCTTCTCCAAAACATCCTTAGTTTTCAGTAAAAAACCTATCATTTATCTATGAATGCACCTAAGCAGTTCTTGAAGCTCTAAATTTCCAATCTGCATTTCTTTTCAGCATTTGTCACAACCAATTAAGTTTAATATACCATAACTTAAAATTATTTTATTTAATGTCATCATTTTGTAGTCTGGTGGCTGTTGGATATGACACAAACATATGGTTCAGGTTTAAAAAATATTATGGCACCCTGTATGGATATAGTAGACTGGCATTCAATAAGTACTCTACTTCTAGTATCTTTTTTATTTAGATGGAAAACTACAGACTGCAGTTCCCAGACCTCTGGAACTGGGGTTCCAAATGGGATTTACATTCAGGCAATAAGACTGGGCTTACATGATATTGTTAAATGGATGTGAGCAGAAACCAACTTTTGATGCAAATGCCATTTCTGCTGGCAAGTGCAGATAAGAAGGTGTTTAGTTTTCTGAAGCAAATGAACAGTGGTTTCAGTATCCAGTATTGAGTGTCAAGAGGCATAGTGTGGGACATCCATTTTACCAGTGTGATTTATAAGTGAGACGTAGTTATGTAAATAGCATCTACAGCAGCCAGAGCTTCCTCATTATGCAACCTTCCTATGTCAGGTTCCTGATTTTGGCTGTGAGGGTGTGATTCTGGATGTGGCAGCTTCCTAACAGTAGCAGTGGTACTGCCCACCTCTGTGGTGGAATTGAATGGTATGCCTTTGGTAGTCATTCCAAGAAGGTAAACAGATTATATTTGTTCAGTCTTCCCAAAGATTCTATAATTTATTATTTAATTATCTCTAATAAATTGCCTGCTTAAAATAGCATAGACATTATAGGCTGAAATTAAGCTCTGTCTGATAGCTATCATTCCATATATGATCTAGTTTTCATGCATATATGTGTGTGTATTTAAATCTGTTCTCAGATGTCCTAAACAGGAAAAATAAGGTTTTTGTTTCCTTTATCTGAAACTTCTGTCACTTTTAGCACATTTTTTACTGAAGTACTGCAACCAAAAAAAATTATTCAATATTCTTGTTTTAGTTACAGTACATAACTATATTAAACTGTAATATAATACTTCTATACCCCTGAGATTTAAGCTGGCAAGGGCAGGGAACATAGGCAAAATTAGACCAAAGTCATGTCTTCATATAATAGCTTATAATAATTCATATAATCCTATTTTGATCATAATCTATTTTTAAGATAAATTCTTCAAACAACTTTATTATTAATTTTAAAGCTTTATCAATTGCCCATGTTAGAAAGACCATCAGAGTTATTTACTACAGCAATTTAAAGTACTTTTGAAATAAAGTTCTGTCAGGCTAGGAGTGTGGTAGGATAGATAAAGACAGAAGGTCCCAGGAGAAACTTTTAGTTTTCTAGAGATACAGTGTAACACTGATGACAATGTTCAGGGGATATTAGCTGGCTCTAGTTGACTGGCCCACCAAGTGAGTTCTAGTAATAACCTGAGGACTAAACTGGATGCTAATGCCATGAAGGCCTGATAGTAGGTTCAGCAAGTAAAAATACCCAGTTAGATTTGACTTTTAGATAAACAACAAAAAATTTTAGCATAAAAAACATTTGGGACATACTTATACTAAAAAAATAAATTCCATTGTTTATCTGAATTCAAACTTAACTGAGTGTACTGCGTGCTATCTGGCAACTCTATCTTGTAATTGGTAACAATAACCAAAAATCTTAAAGAACAAGGTTCAGAGGCAATGTCCTCATCTCTAAAGAAAGCAAAGCAGGACTGCAATTTTATTTTTAAAAAATTAAGTACTCATTAAAGTTTATAAATGAGGCCAAGTTTATTGAAGCAAGCCTCAAAATGTCTTGCTTTTGTCAAGAAAGACAGTGAGAAAGTGTGTACTCAAGCTTGGCTTTGAGTTATTAGGGGAGCAGGGGAAGCTGGCATGTTGTCATACCACTGGGTTTCTGATTCCTTAGAACCCTCGACTATAAATAATGTTATTTATAGTCAAGGACTAGAATAAGACATGGGAATCAAATTGTACTCAGTGGTGAAGCTTAGACGTTAATGAAAGCAGATTGGTCTTTGCATTGAAAAGAAACTGAATCTTAACAATTCTTGGATTTTATCTGTTACTCTTTATTGAGCTCTGGTCTCTCAGTATATACTTGGGTACCAGCTGGGTATATACTCAGTATATACTTGGGTACCAGTTCCCCTGACTGTATTTTATTTGTTATTTTGACTCATTGCCTTTCTGAGACTCATTTTGAATTTTAACCTTTCAAATAAATTCACTTTGATTTTTTTTCTATTTTTTTGTTTTTGTTTTTTTAATATAAATTTATTTTAATTGGAGGTTAATTACTTTACAATATTGTATTGGTTTTGCCATACATCAACATGAATCTGCCACAGGTATACACGTGTTCCCCATCCTGAACCCCCCTCCCTCTAAAGTTTATATTGTCTTAAAAAGCAGGTTTTGCTTGACCAAAATTATGGCACTAAATCATGTATTTACAATCTCATATTTCTTGAAATGAAGCAGTTTGAATGCTTCATTTAATCTGCTATCTTAAATATCTTAATATTCATTGTATATGAAAAAAGGTCAATCTGAATTTTGTATTTAGATTTGCTTAAGATTTTGGAAACACCTGAGTCTGATTTTATTTGTTCTTCAGTGTCATTTTAAAAGCATTATGCACAACTATTCTAGATTTTGTTCTCTAGATTTAAAATGAAATATTTGTCTTTAAGAAATGTAAATGTTTTATTATCTGAAACTAAATAATTATAACTAAATAAGGACAGGTGCTGACAAATTAGTTATCCTATTAATACTCCTATTAATCTCTGAAATACAATGCTCTTTGTGAAACTGGGGGTAAATAAAGCTATTATTAATCAGTTCATCCTGAAGAATTATGTTGTATTAGCCAAATATAATTTTCCCTCCTAGCTCAGAGAGTAAGGAATCTGCCTGCAAGACAGGAGACCCAGGTTCGATTCCTGGGTTGGGCAGATCCCCTGGAGAAGGAAATGGCAATCCACTCTAGTATTCTTGCCTGGAGAATCCTACGGACAGAGGAAACTGGCAAGCTAGAGTCCATGGGGTCACAAGAGTTGGACACAACTTAGCAACTAGACTACCAGCCATATATAAATAACTATCTGCTTTTTGTATATAGAAATATACTTCTATGCAATTAATTATGCCAGTTATATAGTTTTGTTTTTAATTCTACATTAAACTTCAGGGGTAATAAGTATAGGACTAAATAACTTAATGTAAGCAAATACACTTTTCATCATACATTTGTTTTACTAGCGTAAGACAAAAGGAGTGATTTTGTTATCTGATTCCTTTAATAATTAACAAAAATCACAAACATATTTTATAATGACATAAGAAAAAATAGATCACTTATGTCCAGAATTTTACCTAGCTAGACTCTAAAACTTATTTTTTATAGTTATATGTATTGATTCTTCATATCAAAATTAAGGTTACAAATGCACAGTATGACATATTTTGGTAGAAAAGTACAGGTATTATTGGTGGAAAACTGAATTATTTAAGTAGCTAGCCAAGAGTCCATAATTTTAGACAAAGTAAAGCACTTTACAGATATTACTCAACAGCTGGTTAACTGATTTTTCAGTCTTTTTAAAGCACCAATAGACTGCACTTCCATCAACAGCAATTACTCTTTAAGAGCATGATTCTTTGTAGGATGGAAGAGAGACACATTGCCTTACACGGGATTGTAGCCAGCTCTCATGAACAAAGCATGGAATGAAAACAACTATCCAACTAATGCTAAGCTTTCCACCTACCTACTCTTCCCATTCTCACCCTGTATTGAGTATGGCAATGTTAATAGTGAGAGTCTCTGGCATATCAAATTTGGGGCTATGATGTGTCAGAGAAGTTGAACCAAATGCAATAATTAACGTGGATAGTTTCAGGCAGGTACAAGTGTGCCACATATCTAGGAGGAGGGAGGCACTGAAAAGCAAAATTTAACATAGAGCCATGCTGGGGTGAGGCATATGATTAACAATGAAATACCTTTGGAAAATCTCCATCATAAAGGAAAGAATTCAGTCTGATGGACTAGCCCTGACAAGATCTAGGGGAGAAAATACTTTCAGGTTCATTGTGGATAACCCCTTGTCACTCTTTGAGAGAAAAGGTATATATATATGTGTGTGTGTGTGTGTGTGTGTGTGTGTATATATATATATATATATATATATATACACACACATAATTTTTCTAAAGAATAAGAAGTCTAAGCAATTCTTTTGTGGAATACCTTCAAAGAAATTAAGAGAAAGAGTACCATCCTGTTGGTGTGTAGTAATGTTGATTAACCAGGACAATGTAACATACTGCGGGCATGAACAGAGGTCACAAGGAAGCTCTGTGGTCCTGTAAGCAGTGATAGAGACAAAGTAGCTTCTAGCTTATGTGAAATCTTGAAAGAGCAGCTTGCTATATGGGGCTATTTAGGAGAATAAGACTGAAAAGTTAAAGAAAAGTGAGAGGAATCCCAGTAGTGTTTCAGAAGGGTATAAGAGAAGATATGAATTAATGCTAAGGTACTCCCTAAGAGAAGAAAAGGAGATCTGGCATAAGCTATTAAATCAAAGGTGTTTGTATATAACTGATAAGGTAAGACCATCCTAAGCAGGTAAAGCATGGAGGTTATTCAGTTAACAATTGACTTTTTGAGTTATAGTAAACCAAATGTTCAGTCTCTGTTCCATTCCATGTGGAGAATGAACTAGCAGATTATATATATATATATATATATATATATATATATATATATCAATTAGTATATGAAAAGCCTTTTACTCAAAGATAACTTTAAAAAAATCTAATCTTTATCACAACTTTCCTTAAATAATTTTATCCTAATATTTGTCCTTCAGTCCAAGTGAAATTTTCAGTTTGTAATTTCTTAACCACTCTTATACAAGTTTACCATCCTTTACTTGCCATTCCCAAATCCCAAAATTTCTGAAAACCTATTTTTAATGTATCCTATCAGTAGCGAAAACTGAGGAAACCTTTCACTTGTTAAGAAACAGAGAGAGAGAGGATAGAAGGATAGGAAGAAGGAAGAAATGAAGACAAAGAAAGAAAGTGGATGAGATTTAGATTGTTATGAGGCTATTTACAATATTTTACTTGTTAGTTTAAATATTCATATGCCATTATTTTAATATTTTAATTGTAGTTCTGGGTACACTTCGGTAAGGAAGTATTCCATAAAATAACATAAATAACTTTTTAAAATGTATTTTTAAATTTGAATTTTGAAACTCATCTGTTGCCAAGAGGGACGAGAAAGGGTCTAAACATTTTTGGATCTATGTGTCTGTGCTTAGTTGCTTCAGTAGTGTCCAACTCTTTGCAACCTATGAACTGTAGCCCATCAGGCTCCTCTGTCCATGATACTCTCCAGGCAAGAATACTGGAGTGGGTTGCCATGCCCTTCTCCAGGGTATCTGCCACACCTAGGGATCGAATCTGGTTCTCTCACATCTCCTCCATTGGCAGGCAGGTTCTTTTACCACTAGGGCCACCTGGAAAGCCCCTTGGATCTATAGTGAAATGAATTATAAAGCTTAGAATTAAGTAAATGAAGGCTTGGGTAGTAGCACTTAGATGAATTAATAGCTGGAGTAGTTTGCTGGCCTGCCTTCCTCTCTCTCTTCTCTACTTAAATAGAGCAGTGTTATCTACTTGACATACAACTATAATTAGGACATTCACATTTCATGTCTTAACTGGGTCTTACAGAACGGTAATTAATTAACAGCTTCATCAGAGTCTAAGTATTATATCAGAATACAATCAGTATATTTCAGGTACATTTAAGAGAGATAAAAAAAAAACCTAGATGTAAGAGTCTGAGGAGTTTAGTTACTTTGCATAATAGAGTGAGAAGAATCTGGAGTTCCTAGGAACTATCAGAGAAAGAAAATGGAGAAATGGGGTCATAAAATTTACATGGTATTTACCTACAAAACAGACACTGTTCATGACAAGCTTACAAAATAGGTGCTATTAATATTCATGTTTTACTTCTTCACATGAAAAGTAAAGGTAAGATACAATTTGTATGGGTTAACATGCAAGATCTGTTCTGGCAGTAGCTCTTTCCTCTTGCCTGTGTTCTTTTGCAAGGTTAAAAGGTCCTCTCCCACATTAAATTTGATCTACCTAAACTGGATTAGGGGCTAATTTTCTGAAATGCTAACGAAAGGTTGTGCCTATGATTTCTGCCAGGTTGATATTATCTGTTTACAAAATCATATAATCAATTGCTAGAGACATAGAACCATCTGTCTCCAATTGTAATCCTGTACAGAATTATTGGAGCTGAGCTAATGGTATGAAAATTATAACAATTCTACTACCAATTTGAAGCCTAAATAACTTCTTTATTTATTTACAATAAGAAGATCCATCAACTGCAGCATTCATTCTATTTTATAAATTGATTCTGAGTATTAACATTTATTTAATTTTTTTCTAAACATAAGTAGAATAAATTCATGAGATTCTTTGGGGATTTTAAAAAAGTTAAAAGGGCTTTGTAAGAAACATTAAAACAAAATTTTTATTAACTATTAAGTACAAATATAAAATCAAATAGTTTAAATAAATTTAACCATAATAAACAATATTTAAAATTGATTTTTCTCCTAAAAGTACATTTAGAATCATATTTGAACTATGACAGTTCTAATGTATATTGTAAAAAGTAGCATTGTGTTTTGGTTTTATCCTATGTAATTCATAATACAAAAATACTTCTTACAACTTTAACAGGCAATTTTACTGAGAATTCAATTAGAGGCACAGTGTATCCAATCTCACTATTTGATATTTCTGTTATAGACCTGAGACACAGAATGGTTTATTTGATATTTCTGTTATAGACCTGAGACACAGAATGGTTTATTTGATTTTATAGAACCAATAAGAGAATTTTAAATCCATTTACATATGTTTGCACAAAAAATATTTTATAATTAATTTGCAAATACTAACAATTATGTCAACTTTCTAAGTTACTTTGGATTTCAACAGGAGAGAATGTTTATGTGAAAAAGTGAAACAGAATTCTCTTTGGAACAAAAGATTTTTTTCTTTTATTTAAGGCATTCATTATGAAAAACTTGGCTACTTTCTTCTTAAATCTCATAATATTATATCATTGTTAGGTGTGGTTCTGAGAAACCACTTACTCTGTAGCCAATTGTTTTTATTTTTATAATAAAAATCCATGTGAACCATTATTTTGAGATGAGAGAAAAGCCATATGGTTATATGCATGCTCTCAGATTCCTTTAGTGGAGTAAGAGAATGCTGATAAAACTTAACCCAGCATTAAAAAAAACAAAAAAAAAACAACCAACCTAAGACATGTGTTTCAATGAATGCATTTTTCATGATCTGCAACAAAATGTTATGGATTAATATTATACATAGATGACTATTAAGCTTCATTTTCCTAGTGGTTAGTCAATAAACTTTAAGACAAATTTAGGGGACACTTCTAAGAAACATGTCTTCTTCTCTAGTTGTATTTTTTAATGTTTAAATAAAATTATTTAAAATAAACGAAAAAATTAGAACCATTATGTGTCAAGTCCATTTTGAACTTAACTCTATCCACAGATAGATTTGATCAATGGTTCTTTGTAACACCTGGATACCTTACACACTTTTGTTTTTACACTGATATATCTAAATTTCAATTCTCTTTGATTTAACTGCAAACTCTTTGATGACTGACAGTGATAGTATACATTTTCTTTATCTCCAGCATTGTGCCTGGAGATAAATTCAATAAATATTTGTTGACCCAAATTTAAATCTTTGTTTAATCATGAAAAAATTGTTTATGCTGACAGTAAAATATGTTTTCTATTTATTTCTTACAATAGTGCTTCCCCCTCCCCCAGGCAGAAATTCAGTAGTGTCTATAACTAAGCATATTAACTAGAATCTTGAAAAATCAATAAAAGATGGAGAGGAAAAATAAGTTAATTGAAAAAAAAAATCATCAGAGTGGAAGATGATCCTGGCTGGTGATGGATAATATTCAGAAATATATGGTAGGTAAATTCATATGAAGTATAGTTTTCAATTGATTTTTTTATCCTGATTTTTATCCTAATTTTTAATCCTGAGCTTTAGGTTTCTAATTTTCTACTGGATATCTCCACCTAAATATTCTGTAGGTTTTTCAGCCTCAACCTTTCTTTTTTGAGAAATGCCACAGCATTCTGGATCTCCATTCTTCCTAAGAACCCTGAATTTTTCATTAAAGTCATTTTAACCAACTCACCCCATCTGACCTCCTTAATATCTGTTTAATTTATCTTTTCTTGTTGCATATTTTGCTAAATTTCCTTAATGTAGATCTCAATTATTTCTTGCTTCAAAATCTTTCTAAATTGTCCTCTTGGTTCTGGTATGGTAACTTCCTAATCCATTCTTATAATCAGCATAAGAGTAATATTTCTGAAGTTCAAGGGTAACTCTATTTAAAACTTCCCTACCACAAATTTCGGGGAAAAAAAAATTCATTCATCACATTCACTAAACTCAGTACAATTCCAAATTTTATATACAAAAATCTTTCATGTCATGACCTTTGCAACCATCTCCACCTTTACACTATCTTCAAACATGTATTCTATACTACAACCATAACCAAAGGCATTTTTTGGCTTAGAATATTCTGTTCATTTTCTGGGAATATAGTTAGCCTATACTCTCCTCCACTGTCCTTCATCTGTATCTAGCAAAAGACATTTTTGAACCATCTCCCTAATTCTCAAAGATATACTTTACCCATCATATATGTTTTACACAACTTTATGAATGTTGATTATAACACTTGCCATGTATTTAAATATTTGATTGTGTGTTGGTCTTCTCACCAGAGTGAGCCTTTCAAGGACAGTGAATGAAATATAATCTTTAGTCTGCAGTATATAGTAAAATGCCTGGGACTCAATAGACTGATGTCAGTGACTTCAAATTTCATGTTGATACTGCATTTTCTTTCCTTACTCTTCTTTTTGTCTCCTCTGCATATTCACCATCTAGCCAGACAATCAAAATATCTAACATTTTCATTTTTGACATTGAAGATTTGAAAACACAAATGCTTGTATCTATTACCTGTGAAAGTGAAAGTCACTCAGTCGTGTCTGACTCTTTGTGATCCCATGGACTATACAGTCCATGGAATTCTCTAGGCCAAAATACTGGAGTGGGTAGCCTTTCCCTTCTCCAGGGGATCTTCCCAAACCCAGGGGTAGAACCTAGGTCTCCCACATTGCAGGCAGATTCTTTACTAGCTGAACCATAAGGGAAACCCACCTGTGAGAACACATATAAACTGTAACACTTAAGTCCTCAATAAAATACACCATGGTACAATTTTTTTCACCTTTTGTATTTATTTCCTTTCTCCAGCTAAAAAGTCTCGAACATTCTGTGCTTCTGACCTTCAATCAATTTACATAATTAGGATGGTCAAGTAAGGCAGTTTACCTGGGGAAACAAATCTCAGTTTACTCCTGACGTCCAGAGAGCATTTATTATCATCTTTCCAACCCACTCTCAAAACTGTTCAACTTTAGATACTATATAACTTGGTAACACAACAATTAATATCTGTTTCACTGTTATATATTATGTATATAAGTATTGAATATGAATATTTGTACAATAAGTGAGGAAATTACTAAATTTTTGGTCTCAGGATGATACAAGCTGCAAGGAACAAGATAAAAAATATTCAAAGTAGAAATGGGTATTAGATGAACTGAACTAGGAATATGAATCTTAGACAACTTAATATTCTTTAAGTGGGAGTAAGTAACTTTGGTGCAATAATTCAGAGGGGTAGATGTGCCATGAAAAAAGTTTTTAATTTGAAGAATCTCAAATTTTTATAACCTTTTTATTTCAATGATGAAATAGTTCTAAAATAATATGCAAAGTTTATTTTTCTTTCCTAAAATTACCTGTGTTTAAATGAGAGATTGTAATACTATAATAAGATAGAAACAATCGTCTTTCATAAAAAAAATTAAGCTCAGAAAGTAATAGGTATATTACATTTTGGCTATGAAGACATTTACTTACTACTTCTGAGTTTTATATTCTTTTCCATATTATATAAGTTTTGATATCAAAACTTTGGAATAAGGAATACAAGTTATATAAACTTAACATTAAGCAAAATCAAATGATTAGATTATGTAATAATATTTTTTTATGAAGGGTATAAAGGATATAGTGTATGATTGTTTCCTTTGCTCTTTGGTTTCCACACTGCTAAGAAAATATTTGGTGACTTTTAAGCTGAGTAACTCTATAGATCAGAGCTTTATACAAAGCCAAAACCAGCTGATTCATCAGAAAAATCTGCTAACAACAAGGCAGATATTTATTTTTAAATGAACTATTTTCTATGGATCTAAGCCATAAAATGATGCAGAATTATGGCTCAGAAGGTATTTCCCTTCTAATAGAGCCTGGTATCCTGGATTCAGCAGAAATATTTTCTCATTGTAGTGATTTTTAAAAATTTTCCAAGCAAAGTTTCTTCTAAATTAAGGGATTGACTAATGTATGGAAGTACAACTTTTTAAAATGCCTTTTTATCTTGACATAGATTTCTTATTTCCTATAAGCATAGAAGGAGCCTACCTCCAAATAATAAAGTCCATATACAATGAACCTACAGCAAACATTATTCTCAAAAGTGAATAATTTCCTCTAAGATCAGGAACAGGACAAAGGTGTCCACTCTCACCATTATTGTTCAACACAGTTTTGGAAGTCTTAGCCACAGCAATCACATAAGAAAAAGAAATAAAAGGAATCCAGATTAGAAAAAAAAAGGAAGTAAAACTCTCACTGTTTTCAGATGACATGTTACTATACATAGAAAACCCTAAAGATGCCACCAGAAATTTTGTAGAGCTAATCAATGAATTTAGTAAAGTTTCAAGATATAAAATTAATACACAGTAAACCCGTGCATTCCTATACATTACAGTGAAAAATAAGAAAGAGAAATTAAGGAAACAATCCCACTTATAATTGTAACAGAAAGAATAAAATATCTAGGAATAGACCTACCTAAAGAGACAAAAAACGCGTATGTAGAAAACTGTAAGACACTGATGAAAGAAAGCAAAGATGACACAAACAGACGGAGAGAGACACCCTGTTCCTGGACTGGAAGAATCAATATTTTTCAAATGACTATACTACCCAAAGAAACCTACTGACTCAGTGTAATCTCTATCAAATCACCAATGGCATTTTTCACAGAACTAGAACAAAAAAATTCACAATTTGTATGGAAATACAAAAGACTCTGAATAGTCATAGCAATCTTGAGAAAGAAAAACAGAAGAATCAACCTTCATGACTTCAGACTATACTACAATGCTACAGTCATCAAGACAGTATGGCAGGGGCACAAAACCAGAAACACAGATCAATGGAGCAAGATAGAAAGCCTGGAAATAAACCCACACACCTATGGGCACCTTATCTTTGACAAAGGAGGCAAGAATATACAATGGATAAAAGACAGCCTCTTCAATAATTGGTGTTGGGAAAACTGGACAACTACATGTAAAAGAATGAAATTTAAAAAACTTTCTAACATCATAAGTGAAGTGAAAGTTGCTTAGTTGTGTCTGACTTTTTGTGACCCCATGAACTGTACAGTCCATGGAATTTCCAGGCCAGAATACTGGAATGCCTAGCCTTTCCCTTCTCCATGGGATTTTCCTAACCTAGGGATCGAACCCAGGTCTCCTGCATTACGGGTGGATTCTTTACCAGCTGAGCCACAAGGGAAGCCCAACATCATACACAAAAATAAACTCAAAATGGATTAAAGACCTAAATGTAAGGCCAGAAACTATAAAGCTCTTAGAGGAAAATATAGGCAGTACATTCTTAGACATAAATAGCAGGAAGATTCTCTCTGACCCACCTCCAGACTAATGGAAATGAAAGCAAAGGTAAATAAATGGGACCTAATTAAACTTAAAAACTTTTGCACAGCCAAGGAAACATAAACAAGATAAAAAGACAACCCTCAGAATTAGAGAAAATCAAATGAAGCAACTGACAAAGGATTAATCTCCAAATATATAAATAGCTCATGCTGCTCAATATCAGACAAACAACCCAGTCCAAAAATGGGCAGAATACCTAAGCAGTCATTTCTCCAAAGAAGACATACACATGAAAAGATGCTCAACATGCTCATTATCAGAGACCTGAAAAGCAAAACCACAATGAGGTAATCACCTCATATCAGTCAGAATAGCCATCATCAAAAAAATCTACAAACAATAAATGCTGGAGAGGATGTGGAGAAAGGGAACCTGCCTGCACTGTTGGTGGGAATGTAAGCTCATACAGCCATTATGGAAAACAGAATGGAGATTCCTCAAAAAAAAATAAAATAAAATAAAAACTAGGAATAAATCTATCATGTGACCCAGCTATCCCACTACTGGGCATATACCCTGAGAAAACTGCAATTTTTGACACATGTACCCCAATGTTCACTGCAGCATTATTTACAAAGGCCAGGACATGGCAGCAACCTAGATGTCCACAGACAGATGAATGGATAAAGAAGATGTGGTACATATATGTGATGAAATATTACTCATCAATAAAAAGGAAAAGTGGTAGTGAGGTGGATGACCCGAGAGCCTGTTATACAGTGAAGTAACTCAGAAAGAGAAAAAACAAATACTGTATATATGAAATCTAGAAAAACGGTACTGTTGAACCTATTTGCAGGGAGGGAATGAAGATGCAGATACAGAGAATGAACCTGTGGACACACTAGGGGGAAGGGGAGAGTGGGACGAAGTAGTCCACTTTACTACATACACTTTAAATCTGTGTGTGTGTCAAGTAGCATCAACAGATATATACTAAAATGGGTAAAACAGATAGGTGGTGAGAAGTTGCTATATAACACAGGAAACTCAGCCTGAAGCTCTCTGATGATGTACAGGGGTGAGATTGGGGGAGTGGGCAGGCATTCAAAAGGAGGGGAGATATATATACATACACACATGACTGATTTGCATTTTTGTATGGCAGAAACCAACACAACATTGTAAAGCAATATTCCTCCAATAAAAAAGAAAGAAACACACACATATATGGTTAATTTTTATACAAATATTAAGAATACACAATGAAAAAATGAGTTTCTTCAACAAATGTTATTGAGAAAACTGAATACCCACTTGCAAAAGAATAAAATTGCATTCATATTTTATACCATATACAAAAATACACAAATATACAAAATGGATTAAAGACTTGAATGTTAAGACCAGGAACTATAAAACTCCAGAAAAAAATATAGGGAAAAACTTCCTAAAATTGTTCTTCAGAATGATTTCTTGCATATGACACCTATAGAACGAGCAAGCAAAAGAACGAAGCCTATAGAACCTATAGGCTATAGAACGAAAGCAAAAACAGAGCAGTGAACTACATAAAATGTTTTGTTTTGGTGTATTTTTTAGAAATTTCATCTTTAATTTAGGATTAAAGACTCATCCTTTATAAAATAATTCCATAGCTCCACTAATGTGCCTGCTGCTGCTGCTGCTGCTACTACTGCTGCTAAGTCGCTTCAGTCGTGTCTGACTCTGTGCGACCCCATAGATGGCAGCCGACCAGGCTCCCCCATCCCTGGGATTATCCAGGCAAGAACATTGGAGTGGGTTTCCATTTCCTTCTCCAATACATTAAAGTGAAAAGTGAAAGTGAGGTCACTCAGTCATGACTCTTATCGACCCCATGGACTGCAGCCCACCAGGTTCCCCTGTCCCTGGGATTCTCCAAGCAAGAACACTGGAGTGGGAGATAAGTATATTGAGGATCACTTTCATAGCCTTGCCTAATCAATAGGAAGATCCTAAGAGATAGGGAATGGAGAAGGCAATGGCACCCCACTCCAGTACTCTTGCCTGGAAAATTCCATGGGCGGAGTCTGGTAGGCTGCAGTCCATGGGTTCGTGAAGAGTCGGACACGACTGAGCGACTTCTCTTTCACTTTCAGTTTCATGCATTGGAGAAAGAAATGGCAACCCACTCCAGTGTTCTTGCCTGGAGAATCCCAGGGATGGCGGAGCCTGGTGGGCTGCGGTCTATGGGGTCGCACAGTGTCGAACACAACTGAAGCGACTTAGCAGCAGCAGCAAGAGATAGGGAAAGGCAAGTGACAGGATGGTCATTTGTTTTGGATTCAGACAGTTCAGGAAAGGCCTTGATAAATAAAACAGGAAGAAACAGAATGAAACTTCAGGTGGTGGAGTGATTTATTTAGATGTTAACCAGAAGAAATACACACAGTGAGAGTGTCCTCAGTGTATTCTTGTTTTTTTTTTTTCTTTAATATAAATGTATTTATTTTAATTAGAGGTTAATTACTTTACAATATTGTATTGGTTTTGTCATACAAAACATGAATCCGCCACAAGTATACCCATACCATCCCTCTGGGTCGTCCCAGTGCTCCACCCTCAAGCAACCAGCATCCTGCATTGAACTTGGACTGGCAATTCGTTTCATATATGATATTATACATGTTTCAATGCCATTCTCCCAAATCATCCCACCCTCTCCCTCTCCCACAGAGTCCAAAAGACTCTTCTATACATCTGTGTCTCTTTTGCTGTCTCGCATACAGCATTATCGTTACCATCTTTCTAAATTTCATATATATGCATTAGTATACTGTATTGGTGTTTTTCTTTCTGGCTTACTTCACTCTGTATAATCAGCTCCAGTTTCATCCACCTCATTAGAACTGATTCAAATGTATTCTTTTTAATGGCTGAGTAATACTCACTCCATTGTGTATATGTACCACAGCTTTCTTATCCATTCATCTGTTGATGGACATCTAGGTTGCTTCCATGTCCTAGCTATTATAAACCACAATAAGGTACCATTTCACACCAGTCAGAATGGCTGCTATCCAAAAGTCTACAAGCAATAAATGCTGGAGAGGGTGTGGAGAAAAGGGAACCCTCTTACACTGTTGGTGGGAATGCAAACTAGTACAGCCACTATGTAGAACAGTGTGGAGATTCCTTAAAAAACTGGAAATAGAACTGCCTTATGACCCAGCAATCCCACTGCTGGGCATACACACTGAGGAAACCAGAATTGAAGGAGACACGTGTACCCCAATGTTCATCACAGCACTGTTTGTAATAGCCAGGATATGGAAGCAACCTAGATGTGCATCAGCAGATGAATTGATAAGAAAGCTGTGGTACATATTCTTGTTTTCTTGGGTTAAACTGGATAGAAGTAAGAGAGAATCAGGGCTCCCCTGGTGGCACAGTGGTAAAAAAAATCCACCTGACAGTGCAAGAGTGCAGGTTCGATCCCTATGTCGGGAAGATCCCCTGGAAAAGGACATGGCAACACACTTCAGTATTCTTGCCTGGGAATCCCATGGACAGAGGAGCTTGGTGGGCTACACTCCATGGGGTTGCAAAAGGGTTGGACACAAATTAACGACTAAACAACAAGAAAGAATGATCTGACAGAGCGGAAGAAGGTACTGGATCAAAAGATGATAATGCTTAATGAGATTCTAAAACCTGAAAATGGAAGCAACCTAGATGCCCATCAGCAGACAAATGGATAAGAAAGCTGTGGTACATATACATGATGGAGTATTACTCAGCCATTAAAAAGAATACATTTGAATCAGTTCTAATGAGGTGGATGAAACTGGAGCCTATTATACAGAGTGAAGTAAGCCAGAAAGAAAAACACCAATACAGTATACTAACGCATATGTATGGAATTTAGAAAGATGGTTACGATAACGCTGTATGCGAGACAGCAAAAGAGACACAGCTGTATAGAACAGTCTTTTGCACTCTGTGGGAGAGGGAGAGGGTAGGATGATTTGGGAGAATGGCATTGAAACATGTATCAGATCAGATCAGATCAGATCAGTCGCTCAGTCGTGTCCGACTCTTTGCAACCCCATGAATCGCAGCACGCCAGGCCTCCCTGTCCATCACCAACTCCCGGAGATCACTCAGACTCATGTCCATCGAGTCAGTGATGCCATCCAGCCATCTCATCCTCTGTCGTCCCCTTCTCCTCTTGCCCCCAATCCCTCCCAGCATCAGAGTCTTTTCCAATGAGTCAACTCTTAGCATGAGGTGGCCAAAGTACTGGAGTTTCAGCTTTAGCATCATTCCTTCCAAAGAAATCCCAGGGCTGATCTCCTTCACAATGGACTGGTTGGATCTCCTTGCAGTCCAAGGGACTCTCAAGAGTCTTCTCCAATACCACAGTTCAAAAGCATCAATTCTTCGGTGCTCAGCCTTCTTCACAGTCCAACTCTCACATCCATACATGACCACAGGAAAAACCATAGCCTTGACTAGATGAACCTTTGTTGGCAAAGTAATGTCAAAGTAATGTCTCTGCTTTTGAATATGCTATCTAGGTTGGTCATAACTTTCCTTCCAAGGAGTAAGCATCTTTTAATTTCATGGCTGTGGTTACCATCTGCAGTGATTTTGAAGCCCAGAAAAATAAAGTCTGACACTGTTTCTACTGTTTCCCCATCTATTTCCCATGAAGTCATGGGACTGGATGCCATGATCTTCGTTTTCTGAATGTTGAGCTTTAAGCCAACTTTTTCACTCTCCACTTTCACTTTCATCAAGAGGCTTTTGAGTTCCTCTTCACTTTCTGCCATAAGGGTGGTGTCATCTGCATATCTGAGGTTATTGTTATTTCTCCCTGCAATCTTGACTCCAGCTTGTGCTTCCTCCAGTCCAGGGTTTCTCATGATGTACTCGGCATATAAGTTAAATAAACAGGGTGACAATATACAGCATGTAATATCATATAAGAAATGAATTGCCAGTCCAGGTTCGATGCAGGATACAGGATGCTCGGGGCTGGAGCACTGGGATGACCCAGATGGATGGTACGGGGGTGGGGAACATGTGTACACCCATGGCGGATTCATGTTGATGTATGGCAAACAATACAATATTGTAAAGTAATTAGCCTCCATTTAAAATAAATAAATTTAAATTAATAAAAAGAATTAGGAAGACAGAACAAAAAATAAAAGACTTCTTATTTTCTGAAATATCTGCATTTTCTCCCATCGCGCTGAGTGTGCGCGTGTGTGCACTCAGCGTGCCCGCCGCCCACCCACACACACACAATCTTTAATCATTTCGGAGGTTATCTAGTTTACAATTATACCATCTTCCTCTTCAAGATAAAAGTCATAAAATATCAAGGTAATATTAGAAGATGAACAATGTATTTAAATCATTACAAACTTGCATCAAAGTAATGACTAGTAAATTGTAAACATTCTAAAATGTTCTATTTAATCATCTAGGCACCAAATGTGTGTGTGTGTGTGTGTGTGTGTGTGTGTGTATTACATCCAGTAATTAACCAACCACTGGAAGTTTGAGGAGGGATTGAAGAGGCATGCCATTCCTTTACAGTCAAGACTCTCCACATCAAAGCCCATAGTACACTAAAGCCTCTTGTAGGATTTTCTAGACTCAAGAGAACATATACTTATGATGGTAGGAACTATCTATAATTGCATTTCTGGGAGGTAGAGGATTACCCTTAAGACTAGATACTGTTAGTAGATATAAAGCTTACAAAAAATCTAGGAGATTTAAACTCCATGTGTGCATGTGTGCTCAGTCATGTCCAACTCTTTGCAACCCCGTGGACTATAGCCCAGACTGAGAAATGTTCAGTTCTTATCAACATAAGACAAAAGTTACACCTTACCTTGATTCATGAACTTACATTCCAGGTTCCTAAGCAATATTGTTCTTTACAGCATCAGGCATCACTTTCACCACCAGACACATCCACAACTGAGTGTCATTTCTCTTTGGGCCAGATGCTTCATTCTTTCTGGATCAGTAATGGCCCTCTGCATATTGGACACCTTCCAACCTGGGGCGGGGGGTTTCATCTTCCAGTGTCATATATTTTTGCCTTTTCATACTGTTGGTAGGGTTCTACAGCAAGAATGCCGGAGTAGTTTGTCATTCCCTCCTCCGGTGGACTACGTTTTGTCAGAACTCTCCACTATGACCTGACTGTCTTCAGTGGCCCTAAATTTTAGGCTAAAAAAATCACTATGGAAATTGTCTCAGATATAATATTTAAAATTTTACACATACATTTAAGGTTTTTATTCTGCATGGAAATAGAAAGTATTCCAGTTTTATTTTAAGTAAAACTGGTTTGCATTTCTGGTTTTATAAAAATATAACACAAAATTTATTACAAGAATGACTTGTATCAATCTCACAGAACATGTTACTAGAGTTCAATTATTTAATCAGCTCCCTGTATACCAGAAATGAACACTGATTTTCAGTATTCATTGTGACCATTAGAGTGAACAAAATGTGTCTGTAAATTCTTTTAGAATTGTCTAGTGATTAAGTATTTTGAGTCATCCATTCAATCTGGGGAAGATCCAAATATAAAAGCATCACTTAAATTAGAATAAGTTGTCCTCTTCTGATTTAAATACAGTGGGAATAACTCTTTATGCCTATAAAATTTACAGATCATTTCCAAATAAGCCTAGGGTATTTAAACAATTTGAAGACCTTGGAATATCTTTCTGTACACAACTTCAATTTTCAACAGTCTCATCATTTATTTATTTCCCTTTTGTCGCTGAAGTTTTCTCTGTGTGGGACTTTAGTCACAAACCTAGATTGACAGACTGCTTAAATCTAATTAATAATTATTGTATCCAGCATGAATTTCACTTGCCCTAGAAATGAAAAAGAAATTCACTATACTTTAAATGGAAGAAAGTCGCTTAAGTTAACATATATTTTGCAAAAGTTTTGTAAAATCATTTCAATTTAATTCAACTTGCACTGATATGGACCTACCCTCAAATTACTTACAGTATCTAGACAGCATTTTAATAATAAGCATGCTAACTAAAAATGTCATTATGATAGCAAAATTATTTCTCAACAAGGATAGCTGTCATTTAATCATTGGCATTTAAGTACATGCTATAAGTGTACCAGCCTTTTATGCATGATGTTTTATTTAACAATCAAAACAACCCTGCTAGTTCTATTAGGAAAGAAAAAACTGAGTCACCAAAAATTAAAAAAAAACTTGCCCAAGATTTTACAACTCCTTTGTGGCTGAGTGAAGATTAGTTAACAGGCCTGCCCAACTGGAATGGGTAAATCCTTTACATAGTGGTATATATCCCTCTTTCTGGGAAATAAAATAAAAGTTTGATTATTAAATATGAAAATTTTTATTTACTTGATAAACTTAAAGATGATCTCAACTCAAGTATTGTTCACTACATTTTTTTCCCCTAAAGTAGTCTGTTTCTGGTGTGAGAGTTGGACCATAAAGAAGGTTGAAAGCTGAAGAACTGATGCTTTCAAACTGTGGCTTTGGAGAAGACTCCTGAGAGTCCCTTAGACTGCAAGGAGATCAAACTAGTCAATCCTAAGGGAAGTGAACCCTGAATATTCACTGGATGGACTAATTCTGAAGCTGTAAAGAGCCAACTCATTGAAAAAGACCCTGATGCTGGGAAAGACTGCAGGCAAAAGGAGAAAGCAGAGCATGACATGGTCAGATAACATCATTGATTCAAAGGACATAAATCTGAGCAAACTCTGGGAGACTGAAAGACAGGGAAGCCTGGTGTGCTGCAGTCCATGGGGTCTCAAAGACTTGGACATGACCTAGTCACTGAACAACAACAAAAATTTGTTTCCACACAATACATATATATCACAATTCTTTAGAAATGTGTGTGATAGTGTGTGTGTTTTGTAAAAATGAAGACATGAAGCAATGTGACTTTTTTCTTCTGAGTTTGTAGGATGCCCTACAAATTTAGAGTCCACAAGACTTTTAGGTATCTTGTGGACAAAGGCATGCCCTTTCTCCTCTATAACTACTAGAATGGCTATGATAACTAAGGTAGAAATAGAGGTTAAATTTAATATTTGTGCCAACTTTTAATAATATTTTCAGAATCCTCAGGGATATGACATTTAATTGTATGAGATTAGGGAGGGGAGCACACAGCTCATAAAAAGCAAAAATGTAATAAGCCAGTAATACATTCCACTGCATTTGAAAGGAAAATAGCCAAATCTTAAAACATGTACCCTTTTAGGTGGGGTTTTGATGAAAATGCATCTCTAAGGCATTAGGCAGAAGGTGATGTTAAAGTTTCTTCTCTTAATTATCTCATTCTTTATGGCTTCAATTTCATTATTATAAAATATTCTTCTAAAGAAAAAGAAATATGAGTTTGGTATGCTAGAATAAGACTGTAATCAGCTTAGAATGCATGAATCAGACTGTGTATCTAACTAAAATTAATTGTGTTTTCTAGATGCTTTATAACCAAATGGACTACTCCTTCCACATTAGCTTTTGGCCTGCCTCTATAAACCATAACTGTAAGAATTAAGAGAAAAATTGTGAACTCTCAGATACATTCCCCAACACCTCATAAATGTTCTGCCCTTTAAGCAGACTATTTCATATATTTAGTAAGAGTTTTCTTTCATTGTTTATTATTTGTGAGCACACACACACTTCTTGCCTCCTGCCTCACATACAACACATATACACACCAAAGGGAGGAAAAAAACAAAACAGCTCATTAAGTATTCTAGAACTCTTCTACCACCAAGAAATGTTGGATAGCATTGAGGATTGGAAAATAATCAACTTATTAAACTTTTTTTTGCAGATAGGAAACATTTTTTAAAAAATTACTTAAACAGAGCACACACTAGGGAATTGTGGATTAATCCCTCTTTAAATGACTGAGACCAATTTTGAAAGTGGACAGCAGTGAGAAGTGATCAGTTCAGTTCAGTTGCTCAGTCGTGTCCGGCTCTTTGTGATCCCATGGACTGTGGCACGCCAGGCCTCCCTGTCCATCATCAACTCCCGGAGTTTACCCAAACTCATGTCCACTGAGTCGGCGATGCCATTCAACCATCTCATCCTCTGTCGTTCCCTTCTCCTCCCACCTTCAATCTTTCCTAGCATCAAGGTCTTTTCCAATGAGGTAGTTCTTCACATCAGGTGGCCAAAGTATTGGAGTTTCAGCTTCAGCATCAGTCCTTCCATTGAATATTCAGGACTGATTTCCTTTAGGATGGACTGGTTGGATCTCCTCACAATCCAAGGGACTCCCAAGAGTCTTCCCCAATACCACAGTTCAAAAGCATCAATTCTTCTGTGCTCAGCTTTCTTTATAGTCCAAATCTCACATCCATACATGACTACTAGAAAAACCATAGCCTTGACTAGACAGACCTTTGTTGGCAAAGTAATGTCTCTGCTTTTTAATATGCTGTCTAGGTTGGTCATAACTTTTCTTCCAAGGAGTAAACATCTTTTTATTTCATGGCTGCAGTCACTGTCTGCAGTGTTTCTACTGTTTCTCCATTTATTTGCCAAGAAGTGATGGGACCAGATGCCATGATTTTGTTTTCTGCATGTTGAGCTTTAAGCCAACTTTTTCACTCTCCTCTTTCACTTTCATCAAGAGGCTCTTTGGTTCTTCACTTTCTGCCATAAGGGTGGTGTCATCTGCATATCTGAGGTTATTGATATTTCTCCCGGCAATCTTGATTCCAGATTGTACTTCATCCAGCCCAGCGTTTTTGATGATGTACTCTACATATAAGTTAAATAAGCAGGGTGACAACATACAGCCTTGACATACTCCTTTCCCAACTTGGAACCAGTCTGTTGTTCCATGTCCGGTTCTAACTGTTGCTTCCTGACCTGCATACAGATTTCTCAAAAGGCACGTCAGCTGGTCTGGTATTCCCATCTCTTTCAGAATTTTCCACAGTTTGTTGTGATCTACACAGTGAAAGGTTTTGGTATAGTCTATAAAGCAGAAGTAGATGTTTTTCTGGAACTCTCTTTCTTTTTCGATGAAAAAAGCAAGAGAAGTGATCAAGGGACCTGATATTACCCAAAGTAAGTCTGTTAACTACAGATCCTTTAATGTAAAATAACACATTTCAAATCACACACACAAACAGAACATATATAATTTTGACTGCTATCTAAAGAATGCATTCATATTTCTTTTCTAAGAATTAAACTACATGGCTGTAAATATAAAATTGGCATCAATGTAAAGCATTTTTAAACATCAGTCTGAAAGAAAAAAAAGAAAACAGAGCTGTTGCTGTGTGATATTTATGTATATGCATGCGTGCATGCACAAGGTGTATGAAAGATTATACTCTATAAATTACCTAGAAATAATGCAAATGTTCAGAAAGAGTACTGGACCAGGAGTGAAAAGACATTCCAGGTTCCAATCCTGCAGTTTTATGTACATACTGCTGCTGCTAAGTCGCTTCAGTCATGTCCAACTCTGTGCAGACCCCATAGATGGCAGCCCACCAGGCTTCCCCATCCCTGGGATTCTCCAGGCAAGAACACTGGAGTGGGTTGCCATTTCCTTCTCCAATGCATGAAAGTGAAAAGTGAAAGTGAAGATGCTCAATTGTGTCCGGCTCTTAGCGACCCCATGGACTGAAGCCTACCAGGCTCCTCCATCCGTGGGATTTTCCAGGCAAGAGTACTGGAGTGGGGTGCCATTGCCTTCTCCAATGTACATAGGCATCACTTAATTTCCTTGCGACTCTGTCCTCCAGTAAGAATCTCTTTGAAATTCTGTCTTCTAAAATTCCAACTCCCCACACCCCCACGCCCGAGGCCAAAGGCGGCAGCTGGGAGGAGCAATCCCACGCCCAAGGAGCCGTGGCTGCATGGGTGCAGGAGGGCCTAGAGGAGCTATCCCATGCTGAAGGTCAGGAAGGGCAGCGGTGAGGAGATAACACTCGTCCAAGGTAAGGAGCAATGGCTGCGCTTTGCTGGAGCAGCTGTGAAGAGATACCCCATGCCCAAGGTAGAAACCCAAGCAAGATGGTAGGTGTTGCAAGAGGGCATCAGAAGGCAAACACACTGAAACCATACTCACAGAAAACTAGTCAATCTAATCACACTAGGACCACAGCCTTGTCTAACTCAATGAAACTAAGCCATGCCCCTGGGGCAACCAAGATGGGAGGGTCATGGTGGAGAGATCTGACAGAATGTGGTCCGCTGGAGAAGGGAATGGCAAACCACTTCAGTATTCTTGCCTTGAGAACCCCATGAACAGTATGAAAAGGCAAAATGATAGGATACTGAAAAAGGAACTCCCCAGGTCAGTAGGTGCCCAATATGCTACTGGACATCAGTGGAGAAATAACTCCAGAAAGAATGAAGGGATGGAGCCAAAGCAAAAAGAATACCCAGCTGTGGATGTGACTGGTGATAGAAGCAAGGTCTGATGCTGTAAAGAGAAATATTGCATAGGAACCTGGAATGTCAGGTCCATGAATCAAGGCAAATTGGAAGTGGTCAAACAAGAGATGGCAAGAGTGAATGTCGACATTCTAGGAATCAGCAAACTGAAATGGACTGGAATGGGTGAATTTAACTCAGATGATCATTATATCTACTACTGCAGGCAGGAATCCCTCAGAAGAAATGGAGTAGCAATCATGGTCAACAAAAGAGTCCGAAATGCAGTACTTGGATACAATCTCAAAAACAACAGAATGATCTCTGCTCGTTTCCAAGGCAAACCATTCAATATCACAGTAATCCAAGTCTATGCCCCAACCAGTAATGCTGAAGAAGCTGAAGTAGAACGGTTCTATGAAGACCTACAAGACCTTTTAGAACTAACACCCAAACAAGATGTCCTTTTCATTATAGGGGACTGGAATGCAAAAGTAGGAAGTCAAGAAACACCTGAAGTAACAGGCAAATTTGGCCTTGGTATACGGAATGAAGCAGGGCAAAGACTAATAGAGTTTTGCCAAGAAAATGCACTGGTCATAACAAACACCCTCTTCCAACAACACAAGAGAAGACTCTATACATGGACATCACCAGATGGTCAACACCGAAATCAGATTGATTATATTCTTTGCAGCCAAAGATGGAGAAGCTCTATACAGTTAGCAAAAACAAGACCAGGAGCTGACTGTGGCTCAGACCATGAACTCCTTATTGCCAAATTCAGACTGAAATTGAAGAAAGTAGGAAAAACCCCTAGGCCATTCAGGTATGACCTAAATCAAATCCCTTATGATTATACAGTGGAAGTGAGAAATAGATTTAAGGGCCTAGATCTGATAGATAGAGTGCCTGATGAACTATGGAATGAGGTTCGTGACATTGTACAGGAGACAGGGATCAAGACCATCCCCTTGGAAAAGAAATGCAAAAAGCAAAACGGCTGTCTAGGGAGGCTTACAAATAGCTGTGAAAAGAAGACAAGTGAAAAGCAAAGGAGAAAAGGAAAGATATAAACATCTGAATGCAGAGTTCCAAAGAATAGCAAGAAGAGATAAGAAAGCCTTCTTCAGCAATCAATGCAAAGAAATAGAGGAAAACAACACAATGGGAAAGACTAGGGATCTCTTCAAGAATATCAGAGATACCAAAGGAACATTGCATGCAAAAATGGGCTCAATAAAGGACAGAAATGGTATGGACCTAATAGAAGCAGAAAATATTAAGAAAAGATGGCAAGAATACACAGAAGAACGGTACAAAAAAGATCTTCATGACCCAGATAATCACGATGGTGTGATCACTGACCTAGAGCCAGAAATCCTGGAATGTGAAGTCAAGTGGGCCTTAGAAAGCATCACTACGAACAAAGCTAGTGGAGGTGATGGAATTCCAGTTGAGCTATTCCAAATCCTGAAAGATGATGCTGTGAAAGTGCTGCACTCAATATGTCAGCAAATTTGGAAAACTCAGCAGTGGCCACAGGACTGGAAAAGGTCAGTTTTCATTCCAATCCCAAAGAAAGGCAATGCCAAAGAATGCTCAAACTACCGCACAATTGCACTCATCTCACACACTAGTAAAGTAATGCTCAAAATTCTGCAAGCCAGGCTTCAGCAATATGTGAACCGTGAACTTCCTGATGTTCAAGCTGGTTTTAGAAAAGGCAGAGGAACCAGAGATCAAATTGCCAACATCTGCTGGATCATGGAAAAAGCAAGAGAGTTTCAGAAGAGCATCTATTTCTGCTTTATTGACTATGCCAAAGTCTTTGACTGTGTGGATCACAATAAACTGTGGAAAATTCTGAAAGAGATGGGAATACCAGACCACCTGACCTGCCTCTTGAGAAACCTGTATGCAGGTCAGGAAACAACAGTTAGAACTGGACATGGAACAACAGACTGGTTCCAAATAGGAAAAGGAGTTCGTCAAGGCTGTACATTGTCACCCTGTTTATTTAACTTCTATGCAGAGTACATCATGAGAAACGCTGGACTGGACGAAACACAAACTGGAATCAAGTTTGCCGGGAGAACTACCAATAACCTCAGATATGCAGATGACACCACCCTTATGGCAGAAAGTGAAGAGGAACTCAAAAGCCTCTTGATGAAAGTGAAAGTGGAGAGTGAAAAAGTTGGCTTAAAGCTCAACATTCAGAAAATGAAGATCATGGCATCCGGTCCCCCCACTTCATGGGAAATAGATGGGGAAACAGTAGAAACAGTGTCAGACTTTATTTTCTGGGGCTCCAAAATCACTGCAGATGGTGATTGCAGCCATGAAATTAAAAGACGCTTACTCCTTGGAAGGAAAGTTATGACCTACCTAGATAGCATATTCAAAAGCAGAGACATTACTTTGCCAACAAAGGTTCATCTAGTCAAGGCTATGGTTTTTCCTGTGGTCATGTATGGATGTGAGAGTTGGACTGTGAGGAAGGCTGAGTGCCGAAGAATTGATGCTTTTGAACTGTGGTGTTGGAGAAGCCTCTTGAGAGTCCCTTGGACTGCAAGGAGATCCAACCAGTCCATTGTGAAGGAGATCAGCCCTGGGATTTCTTTGGAAGGAATGATGCTAAAGCTGAAACTCCAGTACTTTGGCCACCTCATGCGAAGAGTTGACTCATTGGAAAAGACTCTGATGCTGGGACGGATTGGGGGCAGGAAGAGAAGGGGACGACAGAGGATGAGATGGCTGGATGGCATCACTGACTCGATGGACATGAGTCTGAGTGATCTCCGGGAGTTGGTGATGGTCAGGGAGGCCTGGCGTTCTTCGATTCATGGGGTCACAAAGTGTCAGACACGTCTGAGCGATTGACCTGATCTGATGTAAGTTTTACATTTTTATGATCATTTTTTCTTTTCTAGTCATTTTTGATGGTACTATTGAATAGGAGAAAATGCAGTGAAGACATCCAGTAGGTGTTAAAAAACAAAAACAGAAGTAAAAAGAAACAAATAAGAACTATTCACACCCTACAGGGTAGTTACAAAGTAGTTTCAAATACACGTTCAGCCAAACTTAGATTATCACTTTAAAATACCACTGTTCTAGAATTAAATTATGTATAAACTCCCTTGATGACTCTCCCCAATATCTATTTTTATTGAGTGAAAATTAATCATAAAAGTATGAAAGCAGAAGCTTTGGACATTGTTAATGATAAATGTAGAAGAATTAACTATAGGAATTTAGAGTACAGATATTTTATAGAGGAATGGAAGTTCAAATCAGTGTGCTCGCACCAGAAAAATGTGTATTTTCACTCAAGTTTGATGATGTAAGATTCTTCTATTTAACACCTTATTCGTAGAATTTTCCACCAGGCTAGTTAATTCTACTCTGTGAATCAAGAAAGAGTGAACTGTAGCTTCAGTAGTCAGTTTACCTAAAAATGGCTATGATCTATTGCCCTAAATGTTTGCATCTGAATAAATAAACACATTGCAGTTTAAGGACTTATAAGTTAAATCTGTATAAAGAACAGGATATTCAGACTTATAAATACACGTATGACACACATACATTCATCTACATACAAGACATACATATTGCATAAATTAAGTGCTAGGTTTTTCTCCAAATTACAAACCTGTTTCACATTTGAAAAAAACTCCAAATTCTGTAACATTTGGAAGAAAACAACAATAAAAACCAATTAAAAATACCCTGTGCTTTCTTCTCTGATATTAAGAAATACCTTTCTAATGAACAGTGAATACTTTACAATTATTCATTACAAGAATTAATAATCATACTACTACAAAGATTCCCATATTGTACTCAAAGTAAGGTCAAAAATCAAAGGAGTTATCAGATACAATATATCTGTTCCCTACGGAAAAATCCAATTCATTTAACTGTATTTAAATGTAAATAATTTAGTTTATAAATTTGTTTTTACAATTAAAAAAGTTTAATTATAAAATTTGTCCAAAAAAAACCTTAAGTACAGAGCTAAGCTAAGCTAAGCTAAATCACTTCAGTCGTGTCCGACTGTTTGACCCCGTAGACAGCAGCCCACCAGGCTCCTCTGTCCCTGGGATTCTCCAGGCAAGAACACCAGAGTGGGTTGCCATTTCCTTCTCCAATGCATGAAAGTGAAAAGTGAAAGTGAAGTCGCTCAGTCGTTCCTGACTCTTGGCGACCCCATAGACTGCAGCCTACCAGGCTCCTCCATCCATGGGATTTTCCAGGCAAGAGTACTGGAGTGGGGTGCCATTGCCTTCTCCAAGTACAGAGCTAGCTATTTTTAAACCAGGTAATCATAGTGAGATCAATATGAAAAATATCTACATATAAATAAAATATAAAGAGGTGTTTATCTTATTTTTCTTAAGAGAATAAATACATATTTATATCCAAACCTCATAATAGCATATATTATTGAAACATATTTAAATATATGTGTATCATTCATTCAAAAGTTTTTCATTTTTTATTTTTATTTTTTAATATAAATTTATTTATTTTAATTGGAGGTTAATTACTTTACAATATAAATTTATTTATTTTATTTTAGTTTAGTTTAACTTTATTTTATTTTTAAACTTTACAATATTGTATTAGTTTTGCCAAACCTCTAAATGAATCTGCCACAGGTATACATGTACTCCCCATCCTGAACCCTCCTCCCTCCTCCCTCCCCATACCATCCCTCTGGGTCGTCCCAATGCTCCACCCCCAAGCATCCAGTATCACGCATCAAATCTGGACTGGCAACTCGTTTCATACATGATATTATACATATTTCAATGCCATTCTCCAAAATCTTCCCACCCTCTCCCTCTGCAACAGAGTCCATAAGACTGTTCTATACATTAGTGTCTCTTTTGCTGTCTCATACACAGGGTTATTGTTACCATCTTTCTAAATTCCATATATATGTGTTAGTATACTGTATTGGTGTTTTTCCTTCTGGCTTACTTCACTCTGTATAATAGGCTCCAGTTTCATCCACCTCATTAGAACTGATTCAAATGTATTCTTTTTAATGGCTGAGTAATACTCCATTGTGTATATGTACCACAGCTTTCTTATCCATTCATCTGCTGATGGACATCTAGGTTGCTTCCATGTCCTGGCTATTATAAACAGTGCTGCGATGAACATTGGGGTACACGTGTCTCTTTCCCTTCTGGTTTCCTCAGTGTGTATTAAAGATCTAAACGTAAGACCAGAAACTATAAAACTCCTAGAGGAGAACATAGGCAAAACACTCTCTGACATACATCACAGCAGGATCCTCTATGACCCACCTCCCAGAATATTGGAAATAAAAGCAAAAATAAAGAAATGGGACCTAATTAAACTTAAAAGCTTCTGCACATCAAAGGAAACTATTAGCAAGGTGAAAAGACAGCCTTCAGAATGGGAGAAAATAATAGCAAATGAAGCAACCGACAAACAACTAATCTCAAAAATATACAAGCAACTCCTACAGCTCAACTCCAGAAAAATAAATGACCCAATCAAAAAATGGGCCAAAGAACTAAATAGACATTTCTCCAAAGAAGACATATAGATGGCTAACAAACACATGAAAAGAGGCTCAACATCACTCATTATCAGAGAAATGCAAATCAAAACCACTATGAGGTACCATTTCATGCCAGTCAGAATGGCTGCGATCCATAAGTCTACAAGCAATAAATGCTGGAGAGGGTGTGGAGAAAAAGGAACCCTCTTACACTGTTGGTGGGAATGCAAACTAGTACAGCCACTATGGAGAACAGAGTGGAGATTCCTCAAAAGTATTTTTAATGAGCTTTTTATATTAGAATCATTTTAGGTTTACAAAATTAAGGTGAAGATAGTAGAGAGTTCCCATCTATCCCACTCCCAAATATCTTACCTTAGTGTGGTACAATTAATTAACCAATATTGAATCACTGTTATTAGCTGAAGTCCATACTTCACTCAGATTTCTTCAGTTTTCCCCTACTGTTCTTATTGATTCCAGAATTCTATCCAGGACACTAGATTACATTTAATGGTCCTGTCTCCTTAGACTTCTCTGCTACTGTTGCTGCTAAGTCGCTTCAGTCGTGTCCGACTCTGTGCGACCCCATACATGGCAGCCCACTAGGCTCCTCTATCCCTGGGATTCTCCAGGCAAGAATACTGGAGTGGGTTGCCATTTCCTTCTCCAGTGCATGAAAGTGAAAAGTGAAAGTGAAGTCGCTCAGTCGTGCCCAACTCTTAGCGACCCCATGGACTGCAGCCTACCAGGCTCCTCCGTCCACGGGAAATTCCAGGCAAGAGTATTGGAGTTGGTTGCCATTGCCTTCTCCAGACTATGACATTTTCTCAGATTTTCTTTGTTTTTTGATAACTTTGAGAATTTTGAGGATTTCTGGTCAGATTTTTTTTTGTAGAATACCCCTCAACTTGGGACATGAGTACACAGGGGTAATTTGTTTTAAGGAGGAAGACGACAGAGGCCAACTGCCGTTTTCATCACATCGTAGCAAGGGTAGAGTATCAGATGAGTTATCACTTATCACTTGTTAACCCTGATTAGTTAGTTTGATGTAGTGTTTGTCTGGTTTTTCCATGTCAAGTTATTCTTTTGTTTTCTACTTTTCGTACTGTACACTTTGGAAGAAAGTCTAAATGAAGTTAAAACTTAAGGAAAGAATTATGCTACCCATCTTTAAGCCTGAAGAATTGAATACCTATATAAATTATTTGGTATTATTTTGAATGGGAGGTTTATCTATCCTACATTATTCACTAGCTAGTTTATATGAGTATAATTAGTTTATATGAGTATAATTTTATGGATATTCATTTTATACTTTGGGTTATAATCCAATAGCACTTTACTTATTTTCTTGCTCAAATTCTTCCAGCTTTGGTCATTGACAACTGTTTTGGATGCCCCTTATAGCCCTCTGATAGACTCCATCATTGCAGGTTTTAACATTTATGATCAATTCTTAGTTTCTGGTACACAAAATGATCCTGTCCCCTATCCTACACTCAGTTATTTCTACAATGAGCCCTGGTTCTTTTCACTGAAGAATGGTTTTATAAACCAAGATCTAGGTGCTGAGTAGCAACAGAGATTTAAAATGCAATTTTAAATGTTTGCCAAATATTTTAATCATAAAATTAATAATAGAAGTTTAGTTTCTATCCATAAGCTGCATTTATATAAATAATACATAATTATTTAATAATTTGGAATTGCTATAATTTTCACCTGCTCTCAAGTTGTCTAAAACAAATTCCTCAGTGTGGTGAAGAGCAGCAAAGACTTCTAAATATAAAGGGAGCTTTTTCAGTTACCCAAGAGCATGTGGTTCCTGGAACATTTCCCAGGAGTGATTATTTTAGAACACAATCCAGGGACATATGCCTTTTTTTTTTTTTTTTAATTTTTAAACTTTACATTGTATTAGTTTTGCCAAATATCAAAATGAATCCACCACAGGTATACATGTGTTCCCCATCCTGAACCCTCCTCCCTCCTCCCTCCCCATACCATCCCTCTGGGTCGTCCCAGTGCACTAGCCCCAAGCATCCAGTATGGTGCATCGAACCTGGACTGATCTTGAGAGGCTGCCTGGGACCTCTATGGATATAGCATCCTATCACCCTGAATCAGACAAAGGAAAACACTGACAATTAGACTAGACAGAGTCAAGTCTAATTATTATATATATATTCAGAGTTTATGCTTAATTCCCTTATATAGTTTTTTATGAAACTTCTCATATACACCACGGAGAAGGCAATGGCAACCCACTCCAGTACTCTTGCCTGGACAATCCCATGGACAGAGGAGCCTGGTAGGCTGAAGTCCATGGGGTCTCGAAGTGTCAGATACGACTGAGCGACTTCACTTTCACTTTTCACTTTCATGCACTGGAGAAGGAAATGGCAACCCACTCCAGTGTTCTTGCCTGGAGAGTCCCAGGGACGGAGGAGCCTGGTAGGCTGCCATCTATGGGCTTGCACAGAGTCAGACACCAATGAAGCAACTTAGCAGCAGCAGCAGCAGCATATACACCAGGAAGTAGTACAGTGGATGTATGTAAAATAAGTCAGAGTCAAATTTAAATAGTCTCATGGTATATTGGAATTGGAAACAATATTTTTCAAGTTTTTTATCAGAAATATTACATAATTAAGAGTTTCTTCATACCAAGTTTCTTCAATTAAGAGTGTCTTCTTACCAAGTTAGTTTCTTTGCAAGCAGTAATTATGTGGAACTAGAAAGTGTACTGGTTTTGAAATTAGTAGCCCAGGGACTGACCTGGACCTCTGGACACTTTCAAGCTGGGTTATCTTTAATAAGTCCCTGAAACTCAGAAACTTTAGTATCCTTTATAAAATGGAGGAATTGAACCAGATGATTTCAAAGTCTTAAGTTCTTAAATCCTATGGTACCAGTATCCTGAAAATTTGCTAGATATTAAACATGTCATTTTATGAGCAACAAGGAGTGTTGCAAAATCACAAATACAGACACACACAGTATCAAAACTTTTCCTAACTTGGTGTAAGAGCCTAACTCCATTTTTGATGTTCAACTATTTACTTATTAACAAAAACATTTAGACTTGCACCCTTCCTTTCTCTGCTAATACACACAGAAATTTTTTTATACTTTCTTTGTATATACAAAACTAGTCACTGGTGGCAAGTTTGAATTCTCCAGGCCTTGCCTTGGATGGAATCATTGTCCAACCCCACTCATTAGCTCCCATGAGGACCCAATCCTTTCTCTGCTATTTGCACATGCCTTTCCACCCTGGCTTACACATATGTTTCTCTCTCCAGAAGTCCCTTATGTGACTAATAAACCTTCTTTCAAATTCTTTGCTGTTTGAAGTGACATCAGCCTCCATGTCCAATCTTTTAACTGAGATAAGATCCCTTCCATCTCTGTGGAGAGATTACTAACATGTGCTACTAAACATTACTTCATTTATCATTTAAGAATAATTATACTAATTCACGGAGAAGGCAATGGCACCCCACTCCAGTACTCTTGCCTGGAAAATCCCATGGACAGAGGAGCCTGGTAGGCTGAAGTCCATGGGGTCGCTAAGAGTCGGACACGACTGAGCGACTTCACTTTCCCTTTTCACTTTCATGCATTGGAGAAGGAAATGGCAACCCACTCCAGTGTTCTTGCCTGGAGAATCCCAGGGATGGGGGAGCCTGGTGGGCTGCTGTCCATGGGGTCACACAGAGTTGGACACGACTGAAGCGACTTAGCAGCAGCAATAGCATACTAATTCACGCGATGGAGGAGACTGGTGGGCTACAATCCATGTGGTCACGAAGAGTCGGACATGACTGAGCAACTTCACGATGACACAATACTAATTCACATTATATTCTCAAAAGATGGCCCTGTCTCAGTACCTTGAAATGGGAGAAAATTTAACTTCCTTTTCTACTTTAGAAAAAGAAGTCATGACTTTGTCCTTAAAGCATAGTGTAAAACTGTTTGGGGAATGTTATTCTACTATCATTTAGTTCAACTCATGGTTATCTTTTAAAAATGTATATAATTAATAGATGAAAATGCACTCTGAAGAAGATTGTCTCAATGGAACTCTACTTGACAAATTGCTCACAATCTTAGAAATCATTGTGTGTTAGTCACTCAGTCATGTCTAACTCTTTGCGACCCCATGAACTCTAGCCTGCCAGGCTCCTCTGTCCATGGAATTCTTCAGGCAAGAATACTGGGCTGTTTTGCTATGCCCTTCTCCAAGGGATCTTAGTGACCCAGGGATCGAACCTGGGTCCCCCGCATTGTAGGCAGATTCTTTACCATTTGAGCTACCTAGGAAGGCTTCCCTGATGGCTCAGAGGGTAAAGCATCTGCCAGCAAAGCAGGAGACCTGGGTTCAATCCCTGGGTCAGGAAGATCCCCTGGAGGAGGAAATGGCAACCCACCCAGTATTCTTGCCTGGAAAATTTCATGGACAGTGGAGCCTGGTAGGCTACAGTCCATAGGGTTGCAAAGAGTAGGACACAACTAAGGAACCAAGCATGCACTCATTCAGCCTAAAGGCTAAAATACCAAGATAGCTGCATAGTAACAGCACGATGTTTGGCCATTGTGAGGCTCATGTGCATACTTACAGTCTGGAGTCTGGTATGAATTCTGCAATCAATAGAAAATGAAAATTGACCTTGCTTTTGGTTATTTGAAAATGTTTAAAAGTTTTTCCTCTGTTTTATCAGAAACATATAAAGAATTATAAATCTGAATTAATGAGCAATTTTTATCAAGAACTTTTAGGAACTAAAATTAAACAGCAAAATTGAATACAGATGAATCTATTAGGCAATATTATACCTATATTAATAATTCATCATAATTTGAGTGATTCTACCTAGATTCTTATGCTTTCAGTGTTACCCACCTTCTATTGAACTCAATTCTGCCATCAGAGGCTGACTAAAACAGTGACCCTCAGTGAGTGTCATTCTCCTAGAAAGTCACCAACACCCACAGATTTGTAAAAAAACAATTACTTCCTCTCTCTTAATCAGTCCTGTAAATGTTCTTGGTGATTTCAGTATGCTTGGAAATGATGCTTCCAATCTCACATCACTATTTCCTTATCTCCTCCCTACCAATGATGTCATCCCCAACCTCTCTTCAGGCATCTACTTCCATGGTTACAAGATAGATTTTACTAAATGCAGTCTTCACTTTTCCAGGACCTACACAGTTTTCACTGTTTCTCACATCTGTTTTGCTCCTAAACCCTCCAGACACGTCCTTGGTTCCATGGTCCCTTTTTGTAATAACATCCTCAAACGCCTCCTCAACTCCCTTGCCAAACACTTTATACCATTATAAAGTCATGATTTTAAAGTCATGATTACCTGACATCAATTTTGCTCTTATTGCTACAAGTAATCCAACTAAATTTCCTTAGTCAGTTTGCTCTCTGACTCTCTATGATTTAATTTCATAGCTTCTCCTTCCCTCTCAAATACCTGGTAATCCTTCCCTTCTCCTTACTCTCAACCCATGAATTAGTCTCAGAAGCAATCAAAAGAGAATTGCTACATATTTTCCACTGCACTCTTAATACTTTAACGATTCTTAAAACCCATATAAGCCAACCTCACTAATTAAATCCCACTCTTTTCCTGACTACCTGAAGATATCAGTTTTTCAGGTATCTCCTCTATCCTGAAATGTCAGCTTTTCTTTAATGATTTCCATAAGCCTACTAAGATGTACAGTTTAGTACAGTACCTACTAAGTACAGTATTTTCCATCTTAAATGTAAAAATAAGAAGTGACTGTTCACAAGTTGCACATGAAATGCTTGAGGTCAATTTAATATTATATTTCCAAAGAGTAAATGAACCAAATTCTTCAAACAATAAGAAAATAAGTTTTAGGAAAACAAAAACTAGCAGACTGTGAAAATTATTCATGACCCACCTCATCCTATGAGCACATTTTACATTTCATTCATATACCAATAAATTTTAAAAGAGAAGAGTAGAGAGTGATTACAAAATCAGCACTCTAGAAATATAAGGCTAATATGAGAGTTAGATAAAGGGTATGACATGAATAATTTGCTCGTCATAAAAGCAAAACATCATATTCTATGCCAATGCCTCTCTTTTTGCCTTTAACTGAATAAGATTATTTTTTTCCAGATTTTTTATATACACTTAGAATGATCTGTGATGTTGATCCAGTCTATGTACAATCTTGGTAAAGCAGTTTTTATTCTTTTAGAACTAGTTATCATTGTAAGTGGCATTTTTTTGTCCCTATTAATTTGACAAGTTATATTTTTTTGATAATTGATTATAAAAATAAGAGACAAAAACAGATATGGAACAATTAGCTTCTAAAATCTGAATTCAGAAGTAGTACTAATTTCTTGTTTTGCTTACTTATGTCTTTCTCTTACTTGTTTACTATATTATTTGCTCACATACATAATCTTCCTGTGCCAAATATTGCTAAGAAGAAAGATACATATGTTTGGAAATTACATAGCTCTGATTTTGTTTTGGACACTAATCAGAGAATTTGATTTATCCAAATTCCTTCCAAGAATATTTGATCTTTAAATAAATAATGTAGAATTCCATTCCATTTACACTTTCAAATGTACTTCATAACTAAACAAAAATGTAACATGATTTTATATTTAAAGTGTTCTATATTGGGTGCTGACTATATATAAATAACACAAATAAAGATTTGTAAAAAGTCTCTAAATGGATTTTGGTTTTTGGCTTCATGAGTAAGGGATTTAGAAATCACCATTCTGTCCTAACAACAAGAATAAAGCTGAACAGAACCAACTTTTCTTGGATTCATAAGAGAGGTGAAGACACAGGACAAACCACTGCCCCAAGAGAGAAACGGGTGAGTATGTGGCATCATGCCTCCCTTGAGCAGAGATTCTCAGCAGAAGTAAAAACTGCCTTGCAAGATATTAAAACAAATTCTTTAGAAGATGACCAGTACCCCAAAAGCATGCCTTCACGCCCTCACCAGTCATCTCACCTTCCCCCCATAAGCATCCTAACTTCCAACCACATGGATTCACTTTGCCTGTTTTTTATCTTTGTACGAATGAAATTACCCAGTATATTCAGTTTGTGAAAATCCATTGCGCTATATATTTAAGGTATTTTATTTTTTAGCTTAGTTAATAATATTGCTCCTATACAACTTCTTGGGTTTGATATTTATTCAAAAGAGTTGAAAATTTATATACAAACAAATATCTGTACATGGATGTTTATGGCAGCTTTATTCATCATTGCCCAAGACTGGAGGCCACAAAGATGTCCTTCAATAGGTGAATGGATAAATAAAAGATGGTTACATCCAGACAATGGAATAATCCTCAATGTTAAAATAAATGAATATTCAAGACATGATAAGATATGTCCTCTGTCCATGGGATTTTCCAGTCAAAAGTACTGGAGTGGGTTGCCATTTCCTTCTCCAGGGGATCTTCCCAACCCAGGGGTTGAACCCATGTCACCCACATTGCAGGCAGACGCTTTACTGTCTGAGCCACCAGGGAAGCATATAAGATATGTAGGAAACTCAAATGCATATTAATAAGTGAAAGAATTAACCTGGAAAGACTACATACTATATGATTTCAAGTACTAAATGATATTCTGTAAAAGACAAATCTTGGGAGACAATAAGTCTTGGGAGACAATAAAATGATCAATACTTGCCAGAGTCTGGTGGGATAAAGACAAAGAGCACAATTTCAGGGGAGTGAAAATGATTTAAGAATGGTTCCATGTATTTATATATATATTTATCCAAACCCACAGAATGTTCAACACCAAGAAATCTAATGTAAATATGGGCTTTGGACGATTAAGATATTTCAATACAAGTAACCACTTGTAACAAATGCACCACTTTGTTGAGTGATGTTGTTAATGGGGAAAGCTGCGCATGTATGAAAATAGTGAATATATGAGAAAGGTCTGTACCTTCCTCTCAAGTTACCGTAAACATTGGCTCTAAAAAAACCCTTGCGAATGTAGACAATTTTTCTCTTTCATTTACAGGAAATATTAATCATATCTCTGGCTTCAGCATTCTGTTTAGTGCATAGAAAAACTCAGAATATGCAATATGGTGCCACTTTCTTTGACGTATAGATTATTCTTAAATGTAAAAAGAAAAGTTTCTGAAATATTAAATTTAATATTTATATAATCTTTCTAATAATAATATTATTAAGATATAATATTGTCACTCTGAATAATAAAAAATATTTTCCTCATAAAAATATAAATAATATAATTTTTGCTAGCATCATATCATCATAAGTACCCACAGTACAACCTAAAACAGTGCTTGACTTACATCAGGAGGCAAAAAATTTCCAAGTAAAACTAAACATTAAAATTCAAATAGTTTAAATGTATAAATCTTAACATGAACAGCTAGAAAAGACAGTCAACATTTATAGTGTTTTAAAAAATCTTTAGTCACTAACTCCTAATTTAAAACTTTAAATCTTTTCTATATGACTGATTACTTCAGAATGACTCTTTATATTTAATATAGCAATTTTTAGAGCTTTCATCCTACTCTAGAAATATAAAAGGATTTATCAGTCAGAGAATGATGAAAACTTTCAAAAAAATGGAGTAATGAGAAAGTACAATGCTTTAAGATGTTTCAGCTCTTTTTTATCATCATACTTTGTGTTGTCTTCCTAATCGCATATACCAACAAATAACCACAATGCAATTTAAAATTAAATTCATTTGGGGTCTTTATATAAAAAAATATATCCATTATATAAACAATCATTTTTATGCCAAATAGTCTAATACATTATTGCACATTATTTCAAAACAAACTTTACACTAAAAAAATCTGAACATGTTTAAAGCATTGCTATAACTTTCAAGGAAGAGCTCCTTACAGTCAGAGCATATTAAAGACTTGATTGTCTAGAGTGAAAAAGTATCTAGTATGAGTAGCTGCATCCTCATGTAGGCTAGCAATTTACCTTTTTCTTTTTTTTTAATTAATTTTATTTTATTTTTAAACTTTACATAATTGTATTAGTTTTGCCAAATATCAAAATGAATCCGCCACAGGTATACATGTGTTCCCCATCCTGAACCCTCCTCCCTCCTCCCTCCCCATACCATCCCTCTGGGTCGTCCCAGTGCACCAGCCCCAAGCATCCAGTATCGTGCATCGAACCTGGACTGGCATCTCGTTTCATACATGATATTTTACATGTTTCAATGCCATTCTCCCAAATCTTCCCACCCTCTCCCTCTCCCACAGAGTCCATAAGACTGTTCTATACATCAGTGTCTCTTTTGCTGTCTCATACACAGGGTTATTGTTACCATCTTTCTAAATTCCATATATATGCGTTAGTATACTGTATTGGTGTTTTTCCTTCTGGCTTACTTCACTCTGTATAATAGGCTCCAGTTTCATCCACCTCATTAGAATTGATTCAAATGTATTCTTTTTAATGGCTGAGTAATACTCCATTGTGTATATGTACCATAGCTTTCTTATCCATTCATCTGCTGATGGACATCTAGGTTGCTTCCATGTCCTGGCTATTATAAACAGTGCTGTGATGAACATTGGGGTACACGTGTCTCTTTCCCTAATAACCTATAATTCACATTATGCATTATATATATATATATATATACTATATAATTTCCTTTCAAGCATTTTTATTATTAATCAATTTGATTTTGGTACTGACCATCTGGTGATGTCCATGTGTAGAGTCAAGTCATCTCTTATGTTGTTGGAAATGGGTGATTGTTATAACCAGTGTGTTCTCTTGGCAAAACTCTGTTAGCCTTTGCCCTGCTTCATTTTGTACTCCAAGGTCAAACTTTCCTGTTACTCCAGGTATCTCTTGACTTACTACTTTTGCATTCCAGTCCCCTATGATGAAAAGGACATATTTTTTGGTGTTAATTTTAGAAGGGTTTATAGGTCCTTACAGAACCATTCAGCTTCAGTTTCTTCAGCGTTAGTGGTTGGGGCATAGACTTGGATTACTGTTATATTGAATGGCTTGTGTTGAAAACGAATAGAGATTATTCTGCTGTTTTGAGCAGGTAGTGTGGCCGAGCAGTTTAAGGCACTGGATTAAGGCTCTAGTCCCTTCCGGGGCATGGGTTCGAATCCCACAGCTGCCAAGGAGTTTATTAAAGTTAATTGTTTGAAAGTGAAAACTGAAAGTGAAGTCGCTCAGTCGTGTACGACTCTTTGCGACCCCATGGATTGTATGTAGCCTACCAGGCTCCTCCCTCCACGGGATTCTCCAGGCAAGAGTACTGGAGTGGGTTGCCATTTCCTCCTCCAGGGGGTCTTCCCGACCCAGGGATTGAACCCAGGTCTCCAGCATTGGAGGCAGAAGCTTTAACCTCTGAGCCACCAGGGAAGCCAAATAATTGTTTAGTACTAATTAATTAACCAAATTCATCTGTATTTTGATGAATTCACTTTATAATACACAATACTCCATGTGTGATTTGGCTTCTAAAGCCATTAATAATATATTCATCTAAAGATTTTAACTTGCTGAAGAGAAGGTATTCTAGTAATAGAATACAACTCTAAAATTGAGATTCTTTAATTTGTGATGGTATACAACTTCTAGTTACTAGAAACAGAGACAATTATTTGTACCAATTGTTCATTACAACTGGGAACAATAAACAGCTTTTAATTATAAGAATGGTGCCTGCTCTCAACAATTGTCAAAATTAGACAAGTGTTACTACAAGCAAACTAGCTCTAAATGTATCCCATATGTCTCAATTATAACACCGAAGAAAAAGAATTCTTAAAAAAGCATACTTTATACATGGCTTCATGCTGTACTCTTACTACCCCTTGAGAGTCTACTGTGATACTGAATAATGTTTTGGCATGGATTATAAAATGAGCTCATCATACTATACAAAGCCTATATCAGAAAAGATATTGAATTTCTTACTGGTTTTAAGTAGTTACAGCAAATAGATATGTCTACAGAAATACCATTAAAAAGTTAAAATTATCTTCAATCTGATCATTAATCCACAGTTAATTCAATTATAAATTCAAACATAATGGAATCATTCATACGCAAGGCAGCATAAAGAACACTGGAACAAAATTCACTTTCAGTTCCCAAGCTGTCATTTCCAATACCCAAAGACTTGATTATGGATTCCCTTTCTTCTGTCAGTTTTGCATTCATGTCTTTGGCATAGGTTTCATTTTGTAATTTTTGACAATTTTTTGATTTTGCTGAAACAATTAAACGTTCACATAGTCCTAAGCTTAACAACTATTAATTTGAGTTCAGTTAAGCATTTAAAGTAGTACATTTGGGCTATCTTACAGCTATGTTTTCTTCACATTTTATTTTCCACATAAGTTTTGTAAGTAAGAGAGAGCCTTTTCCAGAACATAGAAAGCCATTCTAAAGTAAATAAGTCAAGACTGTGCAGACTTCACAGAAGAACCGGACAATATAGTGATGCTTATTGACAAAAGAATCAATTAAAGTTCTAGATATTTCTTAGGATATTCATTCTGTGGATTAATTTAATAATACACAAGATAAGGACAAACAAATTATGTTGAAATGAGGCTCAGATTTCTGTTCTAAATAGAATCAACACAGCCAAGTTCAAAATATATATCTAATAATCAAAAACTAACTCCCAAATTAGGATTACTTATTATTTTAAAAATCAAAGAAAGTGCATCTAACGAATTTTGAATGCTTCTCACATGTCCATACAGGTGGTAGTGCATCTACTTACAGAAATAGGGTAGCCGTTTACTGAAGAATGTGTTTGGGTTAAATCTTCAAGTTTTCTTAAGTGGAAATAAGCCTTAAGTTGAATATACTGAGCTCATCAAGGGATCTTGTATTTGGAACACACATTTTTAATATCCTATAAAATGTATATTATTTAACTGAGCTTGATATTATCTTATCAGCTTACATCCAAAGATGTTTTGATAACTAACCAAGAAAATTCACATTGTATTCAGAAGATGCAAACATTGTTGAGACATATATTATCCAAGTAGGTCATATGCCTTCTCATTTCCATTTTCCCTCTAAGTTTTCACTTGTAGAACTCTATCCTCACTCTTAAGTTCTCGTGCTACATTTAACTTTCTTTAGTGATGGCCTTACTAACTTTGTAAGACCATGTATTTCCATAGCATACTACTTCACTTTGCCCACTGAAACAGAAATACATATTAGAATCAAAGGAGAATTTTTCCTTAAATGTACCTCCATGGAATTTCTAATAAATATTACACTAGGGACTTCCACTCCCTAAACTCTCATCCCTTGCCTTGACCGATACAATCTTGGTGAAAGTGTTACTGATGCAAACACCTTGTGTTCCCAAGATGGGCTGGAACAGATAATACATTGATAACATCTGCTCAGAGTTATTTTGTTGCATTGGCACCTCTTTATCTTCTGGGAATTTAGGATGGCCTTAAATTCAAAGAGACAATCTCAAAATACATAAATTTTGTTTGTTTGAAAGTGGGTGACCAACCATCTTAGTTTGCTCAGTTTGGACAATCTCGGGTTTAGCACTGCAAGTCTTAATGTCCCAGTAAAAAATCATAGTCCTGAGCAAATAAAGAGAGTTAGTCATCTAATTTGAAATGAAAACATTTTGTTTCATTTAAAACTGAAACAACATTTAAAAATCAGATTATTTGACATTTTTAAAAGTCAGGATTTTAGGTTTTTCTTTAAAAAAGCAAATTTGGGAACTTTGATGGCTACTTTAATCTTTAAACCTGGAAAACCTATGACTACCCAGTTACTCAATCAAACACTATTATAGGTTTTGCTGTAAAGGCATTTTTTAGATATCATTACCATTAAAAATCAGTTGACCTTAAAGGAGATCATCTTGGATTATCTGGGAGTGCTTGGTCTTGATAGAATATAAGAGCAGAATTGAGGTTTCTTTGAAAAGGAAACTCTTTCTATGGACAACAGCATTAGCTCCTGTCAAAGAATTCCAGCCTGCTCTTCCTGACAGCCTACTCTGATTTTGAATGTGCTTAGTCAGTCCCCCTACCCCTGTCCCAATCACATAAGCCAGTCCCTTACAATGCATCTTTCTTTCATTTTGAGGCAGATAGATGGATGATAGACAAATAATTAGATTCTATTGGAACTGTTTCTGACCTAGCTGATATAGCAATATTACCTAAATATTTCTGCATGATTATGAATCATCTGGCCCTTGCTCTGCTTCTTTACATATGGTGCAACTCTGAAATCACTACAATCAGCATCTGGCTGATTCCTAGAGGCATCGTGATTCACAATGGAAATGTCAATATTTTTGCTGATGTAATAATATCCCTATTTTTTTTTTTAAAGAGATTGCATCCCAGTTTCAAAACCGGAGATCGAAAGAGATAGAGATAAGAAGTGTTGAGCCATAAACACAAATTATTAAAATTAGGGTAGAAAAACAATATCACATTCATTGCAGTACTTGTAAAAGTTTTTGGAAGTAAATAGATGAAGAAGTTTGGATTAATATTCAGAAAAGTTTTAAGAAAAAATGAGATAATGGACATTCTCAAGGAAGTGATCATGTGGCAGGCTTGTAATAAGAAAGGAAAATAATCTAACCCTGAAGAATCAGATATACATGTTCTCCTACCCTTGGAGAACCAACAATAGCTGCCAATAAAAAGAAAAAAAGAAATAATCACTTAGAGTAGAAGCTTGGTACTTCCTGGTACCAAATCATATTTTTAAAAATACACCTTATTCATATTCAAGCAGCCTTTTAGACTTACTTTGTATTCAACTAATTATACTACAAACTTCAGGCTACTCTCCTGTCCAAAAAACCAACCTATCCCCTCTAGTCTCACGAATCTCCCTAATTACTTATCTAGCAAGTTTCAAATATCATGGTTTTTATTCCACAACTATGACAAAAGCTTCTAGGTGGTGCTAGTGGTAAAGAACCCGCCTGCCGATGCAGGAGATGCAAGAGACGTGGGTTTGATCCCTGAGTCGGGAAGATCCCCTGGAGGAGGTCATGGCAACCCACTCCTGTATTCTTGGCTGAAGAATCCCATGAACAGAGGAGCCTCGCAGGTTATAGCCCATGGGGTCGCAAAGAGTCAGACATGACTGAAGCAACTTAGCACAGCATACAGCACATGACAAAAGCTAATAAAAATTTTAATTTAATTACTTTATTTTTATTGGAGGATAATTACTTTACAATATCATGATGGATTTTTTGCCATACATCAACATGAGTCAGCCACAGGTATACATGTGTCCACCCCCATCTTGAACTCCCCCCACCTCGCCACCTCCCTCTACACACTGTCCTTCTGGGTTGGCCCAGAGCACCAGTTTTGGGTGCTCTTCTTCATGCATGGAACTTGCACTGGTCATCTATTTTACATATGATAATGTATATGTTTCAATGCTATTCTCTCAAATCATCTCACCCTTTCCTTCTCTCACTGCATCTAAAAGTCTGTTCTTTATGTCTGTGGCTCTTCTGCTGTTTTATTAAAATATATTTGTATGAGTAGTTTTCAGTCAGAACAATTAGTTAATAAACAAGCATAAATGTCTGATCTGATCCTTCTATTTATAAGGTGACATATTTAAATTGAAAAATGACACTAGAGGGGTTAACATACCCACAATACTCACTACACAGGATACAATCAAATACATTTATTTCAGCTGCTTTAGGCCTAATGGAAGCTTTTATTGCTGTAGTTTAGTTACTACTAACCCAGTTGTGGAGAAGGCAATGGCATCCCACTCCAGTACTCTTGCCTCGAAAATCCCATGGATGGAGGAGCCTGGTAGGCTGCAGTCTATGGGGTCGCCAAGAGTCAGGAACGACTGAGCGACTTCACTTTCACTTTTCACTTTCATGCATTGGAGAAGGAAATGGAAACCCACTTCAGTATTTTTGCCTGGAGAATCCCAGGGACAGAGGAGCCTAGTGGGCTGCTGTCTATGGGATCACACAGAGTCGGACACAACTGAAGCGACTTAGCAGCAGCAGCAGCAACACCGTTGAGCTATTGCAAATCCTGGAAGATGATGCTGTGAAAGTGTTACACTCAATATGCCAGCAAATTTGGAAAACTCAGCAGTGGCCACAGGACTGGAAAAGGTCAGTTTTCATTCCAATCCCAAAGAACAGCAATGCCAAAGAATTCTCAAACTACCACACAATTGCACTCATCTCACATGCTAGTAAAGTAATGCTCAAAATTCTCCAAGCCAGGCTTCAGCAATACATGAACCATGAACTTCCAGATGTTCAAGCTGGTTTTAGAAAAGGCAGAGGAACCAGAGATCAAATTGACAACATCTGCTGGATCATGGAAAAAGCAAGAGAGTTCCAGAAAAATATCTATTTCTGCTTTATTGACTATGCCAAAGCCTTTGACTGTGTGGATCACAATAAACTGTGGAAAATTCTGAAAGAGATGGGAATGCCAGACCACCTGACCTCTTGAGAAACCTATATGCAGGTCAGGAAGCAACAGTTAGAACTGGACATAGAACAACAGACTGGTTCCAAATAGGAAAAGGAGTACGTCAAGGCTGTATATTGTCACCCTGCTTATTTAACTTATATGCAGAGTGCATCATGAAAAATGCTGACCTGGAAGAAGCACAAGCTGGAATCAAGATTGCTGGGAGAAATATCAATAACCTCAGATATGCAGATGACACCACCCTTATGGCAGAAAGTGAAGAGGAACTCAAAAGCCTCTTGATGAAAGTGAAAGAGGAGAGTGAAAAAGTTGGCTTAAAGCTCATCATTCAGAAAACTAAGATCATGGCATCTGGTCCCATTACTTCATGGGAAATAGATGGGGAAACAGTGGAAACAGTGTCAGACTTTATTTTTTGGGGCTCCAAAATCACTGCAGATGGTGATTGCAGCCATGAAATTAAAAGACGCTTACTCCTTGGAAGGAAAGTTATGACCAACCTAGATAGCATATTGAAAAGCAGAGACATTACTTTGCCAACAAAGGCCCGTCTAGTCAAGGCTATAGGAGAAGGCAATGGCACCCCACTCCAGTACTCTTGCCTGGAAAATCCCATGGATGATGGAGCTTGGTAGGCTGCAGTCACTGGGGTCGCTAAGAGTCAAACACGACCGAGCAACTTTACTTTGACTTTTCACTTTCATGCATTAGAGAAGGAAATGGCAACCCACTCCAGTGTTCTTGCCCAGAGAATCCCAGGGATGGGGGAGCCTCGTGGGCTGCCGTCTATGGGGTCGCACAGGGTCAGACAAGACTGAAGCGACTTAGCAGCAGCAGCAGCAGCAGTCAAGGCTATGGTTTTTCCAGTGGTCATGTATGGATGTGAGAGTTGGACTGTGAAGAAAGCTGAGTGCTGAAGAATTGATGCTTTTGAACTGTGGTGTTGGAGAAGACTCTTGAGAGTTCCTTGGACTGCAAGGAGATTCAACCAGTCCATTCTAAAGGAGATCAGTCCTGGGTGTTCTTTGCATGGAATGATGCTAAAGCTGAAACTCCAATACTTTGGCCACCTCATGCGAAGAGTTGACTCATTGGAAAAGACTCTGATGCTGGGAGGGATTGGGGGCAGGAGGTGAAGGGGACGACAGAGGATGAGCTGGCTGGATGGCATCACTGGCTTGATGGACGTGAGTCTGAATGAACTCTGGGAGTTGGTGATGGACAAGGAGGCTTGGCGTGCTGCAATTCATGGGGTCGCAGTCAGACACGACTGAGCTACTGAACTGAACTGAACCCACGGTCTGTATAGCCTGCTAGACTCATCTGTCAATGGAATTTCCCAATCAAGAATACTGGAATAGGTTGCCATTTCCTACTGTAGGGGATCTTCTCCACCCAGGGATTTTATCCACATCTCCTGCGTTGGCATGCAGGTTCTTTACCACGGAGCCACCAGGGAAGCCCAATGGAAGCTACACCTGAGTGGATTTTTATTCTCTAGAACTATAAATATTAATAGCTTTGCTCTCCAATTTCCTTATACTTTTAGGGGGATGGTCTTAATTATCTTAATTACCACTGTGTGAAAAGCATGAGTATTGCTTCTTTCACTCAATTCTACCCAGCATTTAATTTATCTATCAGCTACATCCTCAAGCATATTTTTAGACTTTCTCACAACATAGTGAAAAGCAACATAAGAAGGACATCTGATTAGATGCTTCTGCTGCTGCTTTTCATATGCATGAAAGAAGATGCTGCTTCCTTACATGGGCAGGTATTGCCTTTAAATTGTTTATCTTCTCAATTTTTTCTTTGCATTATATATGAGGCTTCCAGGAACAGCAACAGTATATAGAGAGAGTTGCTTGATATGTCAGTGTGAACCATATTAAAACAATATAGAAACAATACAAAATATCTCTTACTGAGTTATTAAATTAGACTTGCAGAAGAGTGCCAGTAAGATTGACTATAAGTATAAAGATATCCCATTTAAGCATATTATCTATTCCTTTGATCATATATTCTAGGCAACAATTGATAGGGGGAGGATGTTACATTTCAATGATTTTAAGCCTCTAATGTAGCACATGACAGGATCAATAATAAGAATATGGCTTATCCATTACAGAATGAAAAACAATAAAAGAACCTTCATCAATTTATGTTTGAATGATGGAATAATGATTCCATGTTTTGATATGAGAGCAGGCAGATCTCTATTGTTAGGAAATTGCTGCTGCTGCTGCTGCTAAGTCGCTTCAGTCATGTCCGACTCTGTGTGACCCCATAGACGGCAGCCCACCAGGCTCTCCCGGCCTGGGATTCTCCAGGCAAGAACACTGGAGCGGGTTGCCATTTCCTTCTCCAATGCATGAAAATGAAAAGTGATAGTGAAGTCACCCAGTTGTGTCTGACTCAGCAACCCCATGGAGTGCAGCCCACCAGGCTCCTCCGTCCATGGGATTTTTCCAGGCAAGAGTACTGGAGTGGGGTGCCATTGCCATCTCCGGTTAGGAAACTAGGAGTTTTCAAATAGTGACTATATAGTTAAAATTAGCCTTGAAAGAATTTTTCACAGTTTATAACATTTTCAACTAAAATCAGACTTCACCTATTATTGGTGCCAAGTTTTTACATGGTTACATTGTTTTATTCATCAGTTAAAAAACTGATTCTTAGAAGACTCTAATTGTATAAAACACTGAAAGTAATCATATTTCAAACATTCATATTTTAGTCTTTCCAAATATATTTTTATTAAGTCAAACAGAGAAAGACAATTACTGTATGCTTTCACTTACATGGGAGATCTAACAAAACAAAACAAATGAATAAATAAAACAAAACAGAAATACTCACAGATACAAAGAACAAACTAGTTGTTGCCAGAGGAGAGGGAATGGGGGAATGGGTGAAATAAGTGAAGAGGGTTAAGAGGTACAAACTACTATTTATAAAATAAATGTCACAGAGGTGTAATGTGCAGCACAGGGACCCTAGTCAATAACATTGTTTTGTGCATATTGAATCACTATGTTGTACAACAGAAACTAATATAATACTGTCAATCAACTATCTTTAACAAAAAAGTAAATGAATAGATAAAATAAACACTTAAAATACTTTTTTTTCAGGCATGGTATCCAGATGCTAATCACCACTGCATTTTCTTGCTGTGATAAATGCCTTCTTTCTTTCCACATTATTTATGGTTTTCATATACCATCATTTAGGTAAAAGAGACACAAAAACAAAACTGTCAAATAATATTTATTAGATAGTACAAAGAAGTTTATTAATTGAGATTGGAAAAATTCAACTAGTACAAATAAAAAATGTTATAGATATATTATTTCAGTTTGAAAAATAAAAATGAAACATTTTTTGAGTGTCTTCTATGTCAGGCAATGTTTTTCCATTCTCAGTCACATTCAATATTTACATCAAACTGATAAATTATCTTTATTCCCATATTAAATATAAAATGGTTTATCAACTAAGACACTAAATGTCTTGCCTAATATTACAAAGGTATTAAATGGCAAAACTTAGTTATACCAAAGCTGTTGTTCTTTCTAGCAAAAACAATCAACTATTTAATCTGAATATTATTGGTACCAGGATAGCTACACAATAGATAGATTTATTTTGAGATATCTGTATACCTCCTAGAAGTTTCTTCACCAATACTTTTAATAGAATTAGTGAGCTTTAAAATTATAAAACAATATTTTTAGTATCATGCTCACTGCATAAGCCTTCTCTTTAAACTCTTGCCAGAATTTATTTTTAATTGTATGCTTCAAGATTACAGCTATATTTCCTTTTGCTGGATGATGCATAGCTTAGTCTTCTCTTTTCATTTTTAAGAACTGACCATGTTTTCTTATGTTTCCTATTGTATTGACCTCATGCTATTTATAAAAAGATTTTAGGAATATCTATGCAACAGAATATAACTATAGAACTGGTATTGTATTGTCAGAACAATCCATAATGACAGCCTTGAAAATATGCAACCTTCATGGAAAATATCATTTTAGGAAATAAAATGTTGGTAAGTAAATAATTTTATGTCTTACTTCCTATTTCACTGAAATATTATTTAGCTTATAAAGAACTCATTTTTTTTTATATGAAGCGTTGTGCCACCTGAAATTTATTCATGTGTTAAAGTGTTCATTCAACCAACCAACATTTATTGTGTTTGTTAAGTTGCTAGGGCTTCAAAATTGAAAGAGTGACATCACCAAACCGGCAGAGAAGGGTCCTCCAAAATACAGCATTCCATGAAAGTAATTTTAGAAAGGGGAAAAATTTATCTGAATCAACAGACCTCTTGACATTTATCGAAAGTTTACAGTAACAAAAGTAATACCCATTCTAGAAAACAGCTGATTCCAAGTAAGAACAGTAAAAATTTGGCATCTAGTCCCATCTTCCACTCCTGTGCCTAACAGTGGTCAAAAAATAACAGTGCACATTTCTGGTATTGAAAGAATCAGGACCCCAATGAACCTCACTCATAAGGAATCAATTAATTTTTTATTCTGAACTGGCTGGTAGCTCCTTGGAAGAACAGCTCAAAAGATTTAACTTTTTTTTTTTTTTTTTTAACATCTGATTTAGAACTATTCCAGTGCTAACGTTTCTTCCAGAGGGCAGTGGGTGGTCATTTTTCAAAAATACTTATAGGTTAATTTTAATTTCTTAGATGCTGCTGCCAGAGGAAATAAATAACAATTTATTAAGTAACCAAACAATCAACATGCTTAGGAGAAAAGGCTGAGGAATGATATATCATTAAGGGCTTTGAAAAACTCCAACATATTCCTGGAAACCTGGAAAGTCACATGCATGTTTAGAGCTGTTTGCAAGCTCAGGAAAGACCTTATGTGGTGCTAAGGTCTCATCTTCTGCTGATCTTGAAGCAGCCAACAAATTAGACAACCTAGATGAAAGGGAAAAAATCTTATAAACACAAAACCTATCAAAACTGACTCAAAAGGATATAGAAAATATGAATAGACTTGTAACAAGTAAATAAATTGTAACAACAACAACAAAAAACTTGAATTAAAAAAAAAGTTGAGGACCAGATAGTGTCACTGGGAATTCTACCGAACACTTAAGAAGAATCAGCAGCTACCCTTTCCAAATTTTTTCAGAACAAAATGGAAACTTCCTGCTTCATTCTATGAGGCCAAGATCATCCTGACACCAAAGCCAGTCAAAGACATCACAAGAAAACTACAAGCTAATGTCCCTTATGAATGTAGATGTAAATTCTCCAATAAAATTCTGGGAAACTGAATCCAAAAATATAGCTAAAGGATGATACATCATGATCAACTGAAGTTTACTGTAGGAATACAAGGGTGGTTTGTTAGATGAAAATTAATCAACATAATACATGTTATTAGTAGAACAAAGTCTAAAAATCAACATGATTATCTCATTGACACAGAAAAGGCTTTTGATAAAAAACATACACCCTTTCACACACAGAAAAAAAATACTCAACAAATTATGAATAGAAGGGAACTTGCTTGATATAATATGTGGCATTCGTTAAAAATCTACATTAACATCATACTCAACAGTGAAACATTGTAAAATTTCCCCAGGGATCAGGGACAAAGCATAGATGTCCAGTTTTACCACTTTTATTAAAACACTCGACTGAATTTTCTAGTTAGGGAAATTAGGCAAGAAATAGAAGGCATCCAGATTGGAAGAAAAGAAGTGAAAGTTTCTATATTCACAGATCATGTGATCTCATATGCTGAACATTCTAAAAAATCCAAACACACACCTACACACAAAACAACTGGCAAATGAGCTTGGCAAAATTACAGAATACACAGCTAATAGAAAAAAAGTTTCATTTTTTTCCAGTAACAATAAATAATCCCAGAAATGAAAATTTAAAGATGATTCTATTTACAATAGTATCAGTAAGAATAAATTACTTAGGATTAAGTTCAACCGAAAAAATGCAAGATGTGTACACTGAAAACTATAAAACATGGTTGAAAGAGGGTAAGCAAGATCTGTATAAACGAACAGGCATCTTATGTCCTTGAGTTAGAATTTAATAATGCTAAAATGGCTATACTCCCCACATTGATCTATACTTGCAACAAAATCTCTATCAAAATTTCTACTTTTTGTTGTTTTTGCAGAAATTGACTGAATAGAAGCTAATCACGAAATCCATATGGAACGTCAAAGGATACAGAAAGGCTAAAAAAAAGAAATCTTGAAAAAGAAGAATAAAATTGTACTCACACTTCCTAATTTCAAAGCTTACTAAAATCTATAGTAATCAAGATTTTGCATAAGGATAGATATACAGACAAATGGTATAGAACTGAAGGTCCAGAAATAAACTCATAAATTTGTGGTCAGTTGATCTTTGACAAAGTTGCCAAGACCACAAATGGGAAAAGAAGTCTTTTCAACAAATCACCCTAGATATTATTACAAGCAATCTCCCTTTTAAGAATATTTTTATTGCATTTTAACCTAGCTCTCGGACACGACTGAGTGACTGAACTGAACTGAACTTTTGTATTTATCCTGCATGACCATTTTCCAATTTTTCATTAAATCCATTAATCCATCCTGGTTCTTATATAACAATATGGGTTTTAATATCCAGTTCGTGGAGGTGGAAGTTCTTTGGGAATTCCTCATGGCTAAGTCTCAATTTCTCCACACACAGATAAGCTTCCTTCTGCTCAGTGTTTTCCAAACTACAACTGACCAGGTTCATTTCTACCCTCACCTCTCTTCATCATTATTCTGAAACTTTAACTATGTGCATGATATCTCTTTGAAAAACCATCAGTAATGGCCAAGTGTTATTTCTTTCTGTGTTAATTATTTATCAATCATCTTTCTCTTTACATATGTCCCTCCCAGGCAGCACTTACTTCCAGTCATTTTAATTGTAGATTATTCACATTCCTGTCTATCCTCCCAATGGTCAACCAAATATTGGATTTTTCCATTCTGTTACCTTCCCCCATGATATAGGATGTCTTTTTCCTTAAAAAGTAGAGAGGAGAAAATCAATAAGTTCATATCATCATTTACATTTGCCTTTATGAATTGGTTGTTACTGTTCTTTCAGTCACTAAGTTGTGCCCGACTCTTTGTGACCCCACAGATTGCAGCATGCCAGGCCTCCCTATCCCTCACCATCTCCCAGAGTTCACCCAAGTTCAAGTCCATTTGATCAGTGATGACATCCATCCATCTCATCTTCTGCTGCCCTATTCTCCTTTTGCCTTCAATCTTTCCCAGCATCAGGGTCTTTTCCAATGAATCAGCTGTTTCAATAAGGTGACCATAATATTGGAGCTTCAGCTTTAGCATCAGTCCTTCCAATGAATATTCAGGATTTATTTCCTTTAGCATTGACTGGTTTGATCTCCTTGCTGTCCAAGGGTCTCTCAAGAGTCTCCTCCAGCACCACAATTTGAAAGAATCAATTATTTGGCATTCAGCCTTCCTTCTGGTCCAACTCTAACATCCATACACGACTACTAGAAAGACCATTACTTTTACTATATATGAGATGGCATGTTCTCACTAATAATTGGAATTAAAATGTTTTTAGAATATGATATTGATCATTTTAAAGTGGAGTATGGATATTTTTATACAGTTTTCACAGGAGGACAAGTGTACATACTCATTTGGTGAACAATCTGGAAGTATCTCTCACAGTTTAACATGATATTCATTTTAATCCAGTAATTCCATTTCTAGATATTTATTTTACAAAAGTGCATACAAACATTTATGTTGCAAGTTTTCGCTCTGAGTTTTTATAATGGGAAAAACATTGCCAGGAGAAATATCAACAACCTCAGATACGCAGACAATACCACTCTAGTGGCAGAAAGCAGAGGAATAGCCTCTTGCTGAGGGTGAAAGAGGAGAGTGAAAAAGCTGACTTAAAACTCAATATTCAAGAAACTTAAGAACATGGTATCTGGTCCCATCACTTCATGGCAAATAGATGAGGAAAAAGTGGAAATATTGACAGATTTTACTTTCTTGGGCTTCAAAATCACTGTGGATGGTAACTGCAGCCACAAAATTAAAAGACATTTGGTCCTTGGAAGAAAAGCTATGACAAACCTAGACAACATATTAAGAAGCAGAGACATCACTTTGCCGACAAAGGTCCACAGAGTTAAAGCTATGATTTTTCCAGTCATCATGTACAGATGTGAGTTAGGACTATAAAGAGGGTTGAATGCCAAATAATTGATGCTCTCAAATTGTGGTTTTGAAGAAGACTCTTGAGAATCCCTTAGATTGCAAGGTGATCAAACCAGTCAATCCTAAAGGAAACAAACCCTGAATACTCATCGGAAGGACTCTTGCTGAAGCTGAAGCTCCCATACGTTGGCCGCCTGATGTGAAGAGCTGGCTTATTAGAAAAGATCCTGATGCTGGGAGAGACTGAAGGCAAGAGAAGTGGGCAACAGAGGATGAAATAGATGGATGACATCATTGACTCAATGGACATCAGTTTGAACAAATTGGGAGACAGTGAAGGACAGGGAAGCCTGGAGTCCTGAAGTTCATGGGCTAGCAAAGAGTTGGACACAACTTAGCATCTGAACAACAACAAAAAATCAAAAAGCAAATAATTAAATAAATTTGGTATATACTTGTTTTAAAATAAAACACTATGAATCCAATTAAGAAGAGATATATAATGAAGTGAAAATTTCAAAAATACACATTTTAATGAAATGATTATAAAATAATTTGCATAATAAAGTCATACTTATGAAAAGCACTTAAGTTTATAAAATGAAAGGTATTTACATAATAGGATTTAGATTAAATTGTTGCAGTAACTCTTCTGGAGAAGACCATGTACTTGTGATTGAGAGGTATATAGAGCTTTAGTGTATCTTTATATTTCTAAATTATTTGAATACTTTTAAAATATTCACAAATTAATTAGATTATTGATGAAAGTAATAATATGTTGAAGGAGGTAACATTAAATTATACTAGAGAAATATATATGCCAAATAAGTGTAGGTATTCAGTGTTTTCAGCTACAAATTCTGTTGGCAATCATCACACTACTAACTAAATTTAGAATAAATGGCTGATTCAGGTACTTTTCAAATCCAAGTCAATTCCTATGACATCATGTCGTCATGCTGACAGTCTGGCCACAACTTTTCAAATAGGATTTTGTTATAGTGCCAAGGAAACTTTTTTTCACATTCCCAATTAATGATCCATATAATTCAGATCCATTAGAGGCTGGATTTCTAAATGCACAATGAGTCCAACTGTCTCCATTTCCACAGATTACAAAAATTAAATTTCTAAAGCCATGTCAGAAAATAAGGTGCATTGGAGCATCAAAGAATCAAATTCCCACACATATCCCTTTTTTAAAAAAAGTTTTATCTCTATTAACACTAGCTATCAGGAGCATCCTCTGACACTCAGGTCTCACTTGAATTTTGATGAGACAAGTAGGAAGGGATAAAAAATATACGAAAATGAAGAGGAAAACCAACAATCATGAAGCAGAATTAATGAAGGACACAAGGAATCTACACAATTCCAGTTGTAGTCATGTATGATGTGCAAGGGAGAAGAGTTCAGAGGGTGTTTTAAATTCAAGCAAAGCATTGAATTTAAATTTAAATTTAATTCATTTAAATTCAACAAAAGCATTTTTTAAGAAAAGAGAGAAAAGAAGTTTGCAATCCAGTGTCTCAAACTTAAGCTTTTTGGAAAGACCAGCTGAGAAAGCAGATCTCAGACTGGCTGTGATAGAGTGCAGGATGCTCCTGAAATTTGGAGGTCCAAGTGGAGAATGGAGAGAGGAAAGACATTGATATCCCACTATTGCCAGTTTCAAGCTACCGATAATTTAACTACCATTTGGTAAATTTTCTGAAAGTTTAGCAATCAGCCCTTACAAGCTAGTATGTGTTGCATCCAGCATACCATTTAGAGTGGGTGTTGGAAAAATCCTACCTATCCAAGTCAGCCAGGCAGAAAATAGCACTGAAATTGTATGCAATGAGAACTAGGCAAGAGGCTGCTGCCTGCTAACACAGCTGTGTAGACAAAGAAAAAAAAAATCCTGTCATAAAGGGAGTGTGATATGCAAATATTTTCTCTGTTAATTTCTTTACATTCCATGGGAGTATGCAGAGAAGCTTGTAGACATTGAGTGCTAAGTGCAAATAGCTATGATAGGGCTCTGATTGCAGAAAGGAGTGACAATCAACCTCTGACATAGGTCAGAAAAGCATGTTAGAAAGTCTCTAGATGTTACCAAAATAATATGAATATTTGTATGATTTGGATATACCATATAAAATTGGTAGCATATCTAAAATTTAAACTAGTCCTTCCTGCTCTCAGTCTAGTACATTACCTTCTATATTTAAATGTATACTATAAATATTTAAAATCCCTAACTCAGCGGTTGGTTTATACAGCAGCCCAATTAATCTAACTGCTCTAGACCTGATCAAGCCAATGAATATGTTATTTTGTTGCACTGAATAGGTATTTTACTGAAGATCCAGTAAAACAGCTCCTGGGTTTCTTCCCTCTAACTCCCAACCTCAGTAACTTAGTATGAGAAACCCTTCTTTTAATGAACTTAAGACTAGGATTATCCTTCTTCCCTTGGTTCAAATCCATTTCCCAATCATATAATTCTGCTGAAATACTACTTTGTTTTCCCTTTCTTCCTCCTGGTTTCCTTGATATTTTATGCCTTTAGATTTCCTACTTTAATGTTCAGGTCAATATTTATTTGAGACATCCTAACTTAAGGGTTTCAAATAGTAATTGCTTATATTTCTTTTTTCAATATTATCTCCAAATTTTATATAAACCAAACTATGACGGACAAGGAATAGATATGGGGATGAAAAGGAGTCAGGGATGTATAGTTAAAACAATAGCAACATCATGATGTACTTTCCCCAAGTTGAAAAGAAAAAGTAGAGTAACAAGCAGTTCAGGAAAATAGTTGACATTATAATAGCATAAGTGCCATAAAGCAGAAAATACTAATATAAATTACTAAATAAAAATATCCTGAGATAAAAATGCATTAGTTGAATTAAAGTTTTGCCTAACTTATGATATGTATGAAAAATGATTCAATTTGAAACCTGTGAATAGAGATGAATTATAGGAATTTTAAATAAAACTTCAAATGTTTGTATTTAGAGAGTATCATTTAATTATGGTAATTTTATAAATAACCATTTTAATTTTGAATAATTTTAAATATTTAGTGTTCATATATCAATATTAAAGTATTTACTCTATCCAAATATACAAATGTATGTATTATATATACATATGTATATATATTTTTTCAAATCAACTTCAAAATGTGAAAGATAAAATACAAGTGCAGAAATATGAAAACGTGTGGAAGTCTTTGGTTAGAGGTTTCAATTTCTCTAAAAAAAAAATAGATGTAAAATATTCTCCAAAGTGCTATGCTGACTGATGGGCAAAAATAAAAATGTTTCAGTTGTAAGGGAATTACATAGATCAAAATCATATTATTTACATCTAACAAAAAAAATCTATCAAGGCTGGAAATTTCATATTAGTGATTAACCAGTAGTAATACTACAATGTACAAGTGGGATAGTGCTCTTTATATTGTTTATTATAGATTAATTCTCATCCACAGTCATCTTACCTGATACTTTGAATTATGATATGTTAAAGAGAAAAAGGACAACTCACTGATTTTATTCTGAAGGTGAGATATTTTTAAAGTATTTCCAAAATTTTTTTCATGCTTTATCCTTTTAGAAATGGGCCTTAATTCCCCTAACTTTGAGTGTGGACTGGTCTTAGTGACTTGATTTTAATAGAAGGTGGCAGAAGTGATGAGTTATATCATTGCCAAGGTTAGATTATAAAAGGACTGCAGCTTCCATTTTTAGGGTGCACTCAATTTGAGATCATTTCTTCTGGGGGAAGCCAATCACAACCTTGTAAATGATGTAAGTGATGTAGGGGGAAATGGAGACCTCCATCTAATAGCCAGGATAATGTGAAACTGGTCAACAACCCCAAAAGTGAGCTTGGAAGCAGTTTCTCCAGTCCTAGCTGAGCCTTGAGATAACAGCAGTCTCATCTGACAGCTTGACTGCAAGGCCCTGAGAAACCCTGAGCTAGAACCACCCAGCTAAGTTGCTCCCAGATTCTTGTCCCACAGAAACTGTTGAAAAAGATGTTTATTTTTTAGGCTATCAAATGTGGGGGAAAGAAGAACTGCACTTTTCATCAGGTATGAAAGCATAGCATTGTTTTTTTCCAAAGTTCTTGTATCACCTTTGGTAGTTTGGTACAGAAAGCAATGTTTTCTTTATTAATAGTTTGAATTAGTTACTTGTTTAATTATCCAAGGTTTTATCAACAAATAAAAAAGCATACAAAGTCATTAAATATGTATGCAGTGGTACTCTAGTTTACATGGAGTTTAGTACAAAATATTTAAGAGGCTCTAAATTAGTATCTAATATATATGAAAACTCTTGTTTCCCCTTTTTACGACAGAAAGATACCATTCTACTTTTCTCTGTTCTTGTGTACCTTATTTTTTTTTCAAATAAATGCCCTTACAATGAATAAAGACTAGAACAATTACTTTGGAAAAAAATAATACAACATTTGAGTAACATTTGGAATTCAATAATGATAAACTTTGCTAGATAATACTGTTTTGATAATAATTATTTGATTCACTTTATCCTAAAATAATTATTCTAAAGAGAGCAAATTCTTACAGAAGCAACATAATGGTAAAGGTAATATAAGAAGGACAGCAAACATTTTTGAGTGTTTACATACCAGCTACCATTCTAATATTTTATGTGCATTATCACTTTGAATATTTATAATCCCACTGTGAGGTAAATGTTATGATTAAACCCATTTTTCAGCTAAGTTAACTGGGTCAATGAGAGGTTTGGTTACTTGCTCAGGGTCACAGAGTTGAGCAGAATCTGAAATCTCAATTTGTAATTACACTGTTTCACAATCAATGCTAAGTTACAGAAAAAATAAACATATTTTAATATATACATGGTAGTAGATTAAATATATATGAAATAGATTGGTAGCAACAACCAAAAGTGAGATTTAGAATTAAAATAAAATCTTATTTTAACTAGTTTCGATTACTTTAAACCATACTGACAGATGTTTATTAAGTCAATATAAATAGAAATTAAATTGTGTATAAATATTATACATGTATATTTTATAAAAAGAGTCACACTCTTTTTACTATAGATGAATATACATGTTCAACTAACCTTTTATACACTCTTTCTAACAAGTGCCAAATAAAACCAGATGTAAGAAAACTACATGATCAAAGTTTAAAGAAATAGAATTCTTAAATAATATATACAATAAAAGATAGAACCCAGCTGTATGCTGCTGCAAAAGAAATGAGCACATGAGAATAGACTTTTTTTATGCTCTACTTTATTATTATTATTAACCCTGTAAAATGAAATTCAGTACTCCACCTTAATATTTATTTTCTTGCTAGAATTGTACCAGATGGAAGAATTTTGTGTAATTGAAAACACTGATTCGTATGTCCTTCTGTTAAGATGTATTATCACCAATATAACTCTACTTTCTTTTGTATCTCAACAAATATTATTTTTTCTTATTATGTTATACCATAGAACCCTTTTTCTATTGTTATTACGTCATACTAAGAAACCCTTTCAAAACACCCCTTTCATATATTCTGCACATATCTTTTAAAAATCAAGCCACCTATGAATCATATGTAAACACTGAATACCAAAAAGGATAACCCAAAATATAGTCACATAACCTAACCAATCTGCCAAGCCAGAAACCAAAGATATAGTAAAATGGGAAAGGCCTGCTGTTAGAATCTTAAATAAATACTTATGGAAAATAGTTTGGGGCAAGAAGCTTTCCAAGTTTCAAAAACAATGCAATAAAGAGACAGTAACCTTAACATTATTTAATAGGCCAAAGGAATATGGGGAATTGAGCAGTCAACGTGTCAACTTATGCAGAAAGTAGACGCAGGTGAGTATTTTACAAAGCAAAAATGCAGAATCACAAATCAGAGGTTCTTTAAGCTTCAGATGCAAAGGAACGTTTGCGTTCAACAGTGATAGAAGAACTGTTGGGCATGTGTCATCTTTTATTTAATCCCTATGTGCAAAAGATTAATATAGGGGTTTGAAATTATGGGAGTCTATAATAGGTTTATTAAAATTTAGACTAAAAATATTTCATCAATATTTTCCAACAGACAGGACTATAGCAAACATAAATGAGGAATCCATACAATATCAATGATGGTCAGTGATCAGGTATTTAGAATTCATAGTATAAATTAATTATTTTTGTTTTGCTTGTGTTTGTCTTCTTTACCCTCACCTACAACTTTACTTAACATAATTTATTAGAGCTTGTATTACGTTATAATTAAACACTATATTCACTAAAACAATGAGTAAATGAAATAATATATTAAATTCATCAATGTTACCACCTAAAGAGAATTATTTCATAAACAACCTGTTATATAGGCATCTAGTCAAAAGGTCCGTCTCGTCAAAGCTATGGTTTTTCCAGTAGTCATGTATGGATGTGAGAGTTGGACTATAAAGAAAGCTGAATGCTGAAGAATTGACGCTTTTGAACTGTGGTTGGAGAAGACTCTTGAGAGTCCCTGGGATAATAAGGAGATCCAACCAGTCCATCAAGGAAATCAGTCCTGAATATTTATTGGAAGGACTGATGCTGAAGCTGAAACTCTAATACTTTGGCCAGCTGATGTAAAGAACTGACTCATTTGAAAAGACCCTGACGCTGGGAAAGATTGAAGGCAGGAGGAGAAGGGGATGACAGAGGATGAGATGGTTGGATAGCATCACCAATTCAGTGGACATGAGTTTGGGTAAACTCCAGGAGTTGGTGATGGACAGGGAGGCCTGGTCTGCTGCAATCCATGGAGTCGCAAAGAGTCAGACATGACTGAGTGACTGAGCTGAACTATGGAAAACAATATGGTGGCTCCTCAGTAAAACTAAAGTCAACTATGATATGACTCACCAATGCCACTCCTAGGTATATATCCAAAAAAGATGAAAACACTAAGTGAAAAGATATGTAAACTCCCGGAGTTGTTGATGGACAGGGAGGCCCGGCATGCTGCGGTCCATAGGGTCACAAAGAGTCGGACACGACTGAGTGACTGAACTGAACTGAATGTAGGTGTATACATTTATGTGTGTGTATGTATATACGTATGTATGTATGCATAGTCTTTTTTCCAACAAACAGATTATTCTGAATATATTTTTGATCATTTAAAAATGAAGAGCATAAAATGTTCATATTTCCATGATAATAGATACAAATCAAAAGCTTTATTTTAATAGCTATTATAAACAACAGTGTAAAAATTATTCCTATTCTTAAATATAGTGTCAGAATAATTATATGAAATTAGAACTTTTAGATTAAGAAACATTTTGTGTGTGTGTGTCGCTTTTCACACATTCTCTTTTCTTTTTGCTTCTTGAAAGGACTGCCTTTTATCTTATACCCTCACTGAAAGCATAGGGGGATAATCTTTCCTCTGCATCCTTGGTAACCTCTTAACAATTTTGCCAATATAATACAAATAAAATATTTTGCTTTAACTTGTATTTGTATTATATCTTTTCAAGTACTAACTGACTTTGTTTTTCTTTTTTTGGACTGTTTATTAGTGTCTTTCACTCATTTTTAACTTGAAATTTTTGTATTTTTTTGGATTTGTGTTTTCAGAGACATAGAAATTTACTGTTTACAATAAACGAAGCAAATTATCTTTTCTAGTTAATTTTTTTATTTTATGCAATTTGATTTTTTGGGGCACACATAACCAATGTTTACATAGTACATAAAAATTACATGTGATACTCTCAATGCACATAGGTAATTTTAACTGAATAACTTAAAATAACTCTGTTAAATGTTAGGATATCATTTGTTTATTCTAAACTTTTGATTCAATTCCTTTCTCCTTTTTATCTGCAAAGCACAATTTCAGTCCCTTTTAAAGTTAACATGATGTAAACTATCCACGTGGCAGGGATATATAATAATGCAAAGCAGATGAATTTCAGCCCCATGGGAACTTGCAGGGAGTGAAAAGGGGTTTTAGTATCCATCTAGGCAATTGTGCAGATGACTGTTAGAAAAGGTAATAATTTTAAGCTCATAAATAAGAAAAAAAAGTAAGTAAACAACTTTATTACAAACCTCTTTCTAGTGATGGAACAATTTTCGAATGACTTAATATATTCAATGCTTCATATCATTTGCCTACAACTGGAAAACAACAGACAGTTGTTTTAAAATAATGTTATAATGGAGAACAGCAAAGAGAGCTAAATATTTGGTTATGACTGCAGGAATATTCTCAAATAGAAATCTTATTAATAATAAGACAAGAAGACCCTAAAAAAGAAGCCAGCATAACAGAGATCCCAGTTTATAAAGTACTTGCTTTGGAATAGTCAGTTACCCTTACTTTGCTTCTTTCCTAATGAATAAACAGGTATGTGAAAGGAATTTTAAGTATACAGAAGTTTTAAAGAGATTTGTATGCAATCTTAAAGAGCTGATGTTAAATTTTCCTTTTTTACTGATGAATAAACTAAAGTTCAAAGTCAAACAGCCATTAAGTGGCAAAATCTATATTTGTTTAATTTAAAAATGTTCGTGATGGTTGCTGACATACATCAACATAAACTGGCCAGAGGTATACCTGTGTCCCCAACCCTGAACCCCACCCTCCTCTCTCCCCCTACCTCTATCTCCACCCTATCCCTCTGCTTGGCCCCAGAGCACCAGCTTTGGGTGCCCTTCTACATGCATTGAACTTGTGCTGCTTATCTGTTTTACACATGGTAATGTACATATTTTGATGCTTCTCTCTCAAATAATCCCATCCTCTCATTCTTCCAATGAGTCCAAAAGTCTGTTCTTTACATCTGTGTCTCCTTTCCAGCACTGCACATAGGATCTTCAGTACCATCTTTCTAAATTCCATATATATGTGTTAATGCAATGTATTTCTCTTTTTCTGACATACTTGACTGTGCATTACAATGTCTTAAAAATACATAAAAATAAAGGTGAACAACAAATTACATTCTTAAAAGGCATCAAATTATTATGGTAACCACCATATTTTACAGTTCTTTCAGTTCAGTTCAGTTCATTGCTCAGTCATATCAGACTATTTGCGACCCCATGGATTGCAGCACACCAGGCCTCCCTGTCCATCATCAACTCCCTGAGCTTACTCAAACCCATGTCCATGGAGTCGGTGATGCCATCCAACCATTTCATCCTCTGTCGTCCCCTTCTCCTCCCTCCTTCAATCTTTCTATGCATCAGGGTCTTTTCAATTGACTCGGTTCTTCAGTCAGGTGGCCAAAGTATTGGAGTTTCAGCTTCAGCATCAGTCCTTCCAATGAATATTTAGGACTGATTTCTTTACGATGGACTGGTTTGATTTCCTTGCAATCCAAGACACTCTCAAGAATCTTCTCCAAAACCATAGTTCAAAAGCATCAATTCTTCAGTGCTCAGCTTTCTTTGTAGTCCAACTCTTACATCCATACATGACTACTGGAAATACCATAGCCTCGACTAGATGGACCTTTCTTGGCAAAGTAATGTCTCTGCTTTTCAATATGCTGTCTAGGTTGGTCATAGCTTTTCTTCCAAGGAGCAAATGTCTTTTAATTTCATGACTGCAGTCACTATCTGCAGTGATTTTAGAGCCTATGAATATAAAGTCTGTCACTGTTTCCATGGTTTCCCTATGTATTTGCCACGAAGTGATGGAAGTGGATGCCATGATCTTAGTTTTCTGAATGTTGTGTTTTAAGCCAACTTTTTCACTTACTTCTTTCACTTTCATAAAGAGGCTCTTTGGATCTTGCCTTTCTGCCATAAGGATGGTGTCACCTACATATCTGAGATTATTAATATTTCTTCCAATAATCTTGATTCCAGCTTGTGTTTCACCCAGCCTGGCATTTCACATGATATACTCTGCATGTAAGTTAAATAAGCAGGGTGACAATATAAAGCTTTGACATATACTCCTTTCCTGATTTAGAACCAGTCTGTTGTTTCATGTTTAATTCTAACTATTGATTCTTGACCTGCATACAGATACCTCAGCAGGTCAGGTGGTCTGGTATTCCTATCTTTTTAAAAATATTCCACAGTTTGTTCTGATCCACACAGTCAAAGGCTTTGGTGTATCCAACAAAGAAGAAGTACTTGTTTTTCTGGAACTCTCATGATTTTTCTATGATCCAATGGATGTTAGCAATTTGATCTCTGGTTCCTCTGACTTTTCTAAATCCAGCTTGAACATCTGGAAGTTCATGGTTCATGTATTGCTGAAGCCTGATTTGGAGAATTTTGAGCATTACTTTCTGAGATGAGTGCAATTGAGTAACAGTTTGAACATTTTTGGCATTGCCATTTTTGGAGATTGGAATGAAAACTGACCATTTCTAGTCCTGTGGTGACTGCTAAATTTTCCAAATTTGTTGGCACATTGAGTGCAGCACTTTCACAACATGGTCTTCTAGGATTTGAAGTAGCTCAACTGGAATTTCATCACCTCCACTAGCTTGGTTCGTAGTGATGCTTGCTAAGACCCACTTGACTTCGCATTCCAGGATGTCTGGCTCTAGTGAGTAGTCACACCATCGTGGTTATCTGGGTCATGGAGACCTTTTCTGTATAGTTCTGTGTATTGTTGCCACCTCTTCTTAATATCTTCTACTTCTGTTAGGTCCATACCATTTCTATTCTTTATTGTCCCCACCTTTGCATGAAATGTTCCCTTGGTATCTCTAATTTTCTTTAAGATATCTCTAGTCTTTCCCATTCTATTATTTTCCTCTATTTCTTTCCATTGATCACTGACGAAGGCTTTCTCATCTCTCCTTGCTATTCTTTGGAACTCTGCATTCAAATGGGTATATCTTTCTTTTTTCTTTTCCCTTTAACTTCTCCTCTTTTTTTCAGCTATTTGCAAGGCTTCCTCAGACAACCACTTTGCTTTTTTGCATTTCTTTTTCTTGGGGATGGTCTTGATAACTGCCTCTTGTACAATGTCATGAACTTCCAACCATAGTTCTTCAAGCAGTCTATCAGATCTAATCCCTTGAATCTATTTGTCACTTCCACTGTATAAGCATAAGTGACTTTAATTAGGTCATACCTGAATCATCTAGTGGTTTCCTCTACTTTATTCAATTAAAGTCTGAATTTGGCAATAAGGAGTTCATGATCTGAGCCAAAGTCAACTCCTGGTCTTCTTTCTGCTGACTGTATAGAGCTTCTCCATCTTTGGCTGCAAAGAATATAATCAATCTGATTTTTTTATTGGCCACCTGGTGACGTCGATGTGTAAAATCGTCTCTCATGTTGTTGGAAGAGGGTGTTTACTATGACCAGTGCATTGTCTTGGCATAACTCTGTTAGCCTTTGGCATGCTTCATTGTGGACTCCAAGGCCAAATTTGCCTGTTACCCCAGGTATCTCTTCACTTCCTACTTTTGCATTCCAGTCCCCTATAATGAAAAGGGCATCTTTTTTGGGTGTTAGTTCTAGAAGGTCTTGTAAACCTTCATAGAACCATTCACCTTCAGCTTCTTCAACATACTGGTTAGGGCATAGATATGGATTACTGTGATATTGAATGGTTTGTCTTGGAAATGAACAGAGATCATTCTGTCCTTTTTAAGACTGCATCCAAGTACTCCATTTTGGACTCTTTGTTGACTATGATGGCTACTCTATTTCTTCTAAAGGATTCTTGCCCAGTCATAGATATAATGGTCATCTGGGTTAAATTAACCCATTTCTGTCCATTTTAGTTCACTTATTCCTAAAATGTCAATGTTCAGTCTTGCCATCTCCTGTTTGACCACTTCCAATTTGCCTTGCAGATGACACGACCCTTACGGCAGAAAGTGAAGAGGAACTACAAAGCCTCTTGATGAAAGTGGAAGTGGAGAGTGAAAAAGTTGGCTTAAAGCTCAACATTCAGAAAACAAAGATTATGGCATCTGGTCCCATCATTTCATGGGAAATAGATGGGGAAGCAGTGGAAACAGTGTCAGACTTTATTTTTTTGGGCTCCAGAATCACTGCAGATGGTGACTGCAGCCATGAAATTAAAAGACGCTTACTCCTTGGAAGGAAAGTTATGTCCAACCTAGATAGCAGATTCAAAAGCAGAGACATTACTTTGCCAACAAAGGTCCGTCTAGTCAAGGCTATGATTTTTCCTGTGGTCATGTATGGATGTGAGAGTTGGACTGTGAAGAAGGCTGAGCACCGAAGAATTGATGCTTTTGAACTGTGGTGTTGGAGAAGACTCTTGAGAGTCCCTTGGACTGCAAGGAGATCCAACCAGTCCATTGTGAAGGAGATCAGCCCTGGGATTTCTTTGGAAGGACTGATGCTAAAGCTGAAACTCCAGTCCTTTGGCCACCTCATGCAAAGAGTTGACTCATTGGAAAAGACTCTGATGCTGGGAGGGATTGGGGGCAGGAGGAGAAGGGGACGAGAGAGGATGAGATGGCTGGATGGCATCACTGACTCGATGGACATGAGTCTGGGTGAACTCCAGGAGTTGGTGATGGACAGGGAGGCCTGGCGTGCTGTGATTCATGGGGTCGCAAAGAGTCGAACATGACTGAGCGACTGAACTGAACTGAATTTGCCTTGATTCAGTAACGCTGAAGAAGGTGAAGTTGAACGCTTCTATGAAGACCTACAAGACCTTTTAGAACTCACACCCCCAAAAGTTGTCCTTTACACTATAGGGGGCTGAAATGCAAAAGTAGGAAGTCAGGAAACACCTGGGATAACAGGCAACTTTGGCCTTGGAATACGGAGTGAAGCAGGGCAAAAGCTAATAGAGTTTTGCCAAGAGAACGCACGAGTCATAGCAAACACCCTATTCCAACACACAAGAGAAGACTCTACACATGGACAACACCAGATGGTCAACACCAAAATCAGATTGATTATACTCTTTGCAGTCAGAGATGGAGAAGCTCTATACAGTCAGCACAAACAAGACCAGGAGCTGACTGTGGCTCAGATCATGAACTCCTTATTGCCAAATTCAGACTTAAGTTGAAGAAAGTGGGGAAAACCACCAGACCATTCAGGTATGACCTAAATTAAATCCCTTATGATTATACAGTGGAAGTGAGAAATAGATTTAAGGGACTAGATCTGATAGAGTGCCTGAAGAACTACGGACAGAGGTTCATGACATTAAACAGGAGACAGGGATCAAGACCATCCCCATGGAAAAGAAATGCACAAAAGCAAAATGGCTGTCTGAGGAGGCCTTACAAATAGCTATGAAAAGAAGAGAAGTGAAAAGCAAAGGAGAAAAGGAAAGACATAAGCATCTGAATACAAAGTTCCAAAGAATAGCAAGGAGAGATAAGAAAGCCTTCCTCAGCGATCAGTGCAAAGAAATAGAGGAAAACAACGGAATGGAAAGACTAGAGATCTCTTCAAGAAAATTAGAGATACCAAGGGAACATATGATGCAAAGATGGGCTCGATAAAGGACAGAAATGGTATGGACCTTAGAGGCAGAAGATACTAAGAAGAGGTGGCAAGAATACACAGAAGAACTGTACAAAAAAGATCTTCACGACCAAGATAATCATGATGGTGTGATCACTAACCTAGAACCAGACATCCTGGAATGTGAAGTCAAGTGGGCCTTAGAAAGCATTACTACAAAGCTAGTGGAGGTGATGGAATTCCAGTTGAGCTATTTCAAATCCTGAAAGATGATGCTGTGAAAGTGCTGCTTCACTCAATATGCCAGCAAAATTAGAAAACTCAGCAGTGGCCACAGGACTGGAAAAGGTCAGTTTTCATTCCAATCCCAAAGAAGCGCAATGCCAAAGAATGCTCAAACTACCACACAGTTGCACTCATCTCACATGGAGGGCTGCCGTCTATGCGGTAGCAAAGAGTCGGACACAACTGAAGTGAGTTAGCAGCAGCAGCAGCAGCAGCAGCACATGCTAGTAAAGTAATGCTCAAAATTCTGCAAGCCAGGCTTCAGCAACATGTGAACCATTAACTTCCAAATATTCAAGCTGGTTTTAGAAAAGTCAGAGGAACCAGAGATCAAATTGCCAACATCTGCTGGATCATCGAAAAAGCAAGAGAGTTCCAGAAAAACATCTATTTCTGCTTTATTGACTATGCCAAAGCCTTTGACTGTGTGGATCACAATAAATTATGGAAAATTCTGAAAGAGATGGGAATGCCAGACCACCTGATCTGCCTCTTGAGAAATTTGTATGCAGGTCAGGAAGCCACAGTTAGAACTGGACATGGAACAACAGGCTGGTTCCAAATAGGAAAAGGAATACGTCAAGGCTGTATATTGTCACCCTGCTTATTTAACTTCTATGCAGAGTACATCATGAGAAACGCTGGACTGGAAGAAACACAAGCTGGAATCAAGATTGCTGGGAGAAATAGCAATAACCTCAGATATGCAGATGACACCACCCTTATGGCAGAAAGTGAAGAGGAACAAAAAAGCCTCTTGATGAAAGTGAAAGAGGAGAGTGAAAAAGTTGGCTTAAAGCTCAACATTCAGAAAACAAAGATTATGGCATCTGGTCCCATCACTTCATGGGAAATAGATGGGTAAACAGTGGAAACAGTGTCAGACTTTATTTTTCTGGGCTCCAAAATCACTACAGATGGTGACTGCAGCCATGAAATTAAGAGACGCTTACTCGTTGGAAGGAAAGTTATGTCCAACCTAGATAGCAGATTCAAAAGCAGAGACATTACTTTGCCAACAAAGGTTCGTCTAGTCAAGGCTATGGTTTTTCCTGTGGTCATGTATGGATGTGAGAGTTGGACTGTGAAGAAGGCTGAGTGCCGAAGAAGTGATGCTTTTGAACTGTGGTGTTGGAGAAGACTCTTGAGAGTCCCTTGGACTGCAAGGAGATCTAACCAGTCCATTCTGAAGGAGATCAGCCCTGGGATTTCTTAGGAAGGAATGATGCAAAAGCTGAAACTCCAGTCCTTTGGCCACCTCATGCGAAGAGTTGACTCATTGGAAAAGACTCTGATGCTGGGAGGGATTGGGGGCAGGAGGAGAAGGGGACGACAGAGGATGAGATGGCTGGATGGCATCACTGACTCGATGGACATGAGTCTGAGTGAACCCCGGGAGTTTTTGATGGACAAGGAGGCCTGGTGTGCTGCATTTCATGGGGTCGCAAGGAGTCGGACACGACTGAGGGACTGATCTGATCTGATCTGATCTGATGGTGGAAGTAATGAAGATAATGGTGACTTCCTCAAAAGGTCCCATGCAGGCACTGCTATATTCAGTGCTCCCAACCATGCAGCAGGCCATCACCAACACACGCTTCCACCAGAGACTTCTGGATACTCACAGGCAAGTCTGGGTCAGTCTTTTGTGGGGTCACTTCTCCTTTCTCCTGGGTCCTGTTGTGCACAAGGTTCTGTTTGTGCCCTCCAAGAGTCTATTTCCCAAGTCCTGTGTAAGTTCTGGGAGCTCTATGATGGGGTTAATAGCGACTTCCTCCAAGAGGGTTTATGCCATATCCAAGTGTGCCACACCCTACCCAAGTCTGCTGTACCAAGCCACTTCCCCTGAGGCAGTCCACCACTGACTGGTACCTCCACAGGAGACACTCAAACACAGTTCTGTCTCAGTCTCTGTGGGGTCTCTGGGTCCTGGTGTGCACAGGGTTTGTTTGAGCCCTCTGAGCATCTCTGGCTGGTATAGGTTTTTATTTTAAAAGCAATTTCGCCCCTCCTACCATCTTGTTGGGGCTTCACTGTTGTGGTTGGACATGGGGTATTTTTGTTGTTGTTGTTGGGATCCAACATTCTCCAGTAGACGGTTGTTCAGCAGTGAGTTGTAGTTTTGGAGTTCTCGCAGGAGAAGCTGAGTGCATGTCCTTCTACTCCACCATCTTACACCACAAATGGGTAACGATGATCACCTCCAAAGGACTTACACCTGCACACCATGCCTCCCAATATCACTGCAATCAGTTTCCTGACCTCTTTAGGCCACTCTGCATCCACACCTCCAGCAGAAACTTTCAAACACTCACAGGCAATTCTGGTTCAATCTCTTGTGGGGTCACTGCTCCTTTCTCCTGGGTCCTGATACACAAATGGTTTTGTTTATGCTCTCCAAGAATCCTGTTTCCCCAGTCCCGTGGAAGTTCTATAATCTAATTCCACTGGCCTTCAAAGTAAAATTCCCTGGGGGTTCTCAAATTGCCAACATCCATTGGATCATAGAAAAAAGCAAAAGAGAATTCCAGAAAAAACATCTACTTATTCTTCATTGACTATGCTAAAGACTTTGACTGTGTCAAATCTGTGTGTTGTGAATCACAACAAACTGTGGAAAATTCTCTCCACAGAAAAGAGATGTGAATACCAGAACACCCTACCTGGCTTCTGAGAAACCTGTACGCAGGTCAAGAAGCAACAGTTAGAAGTGGACATGGAACAATGGACTGTTTCAAAATTGGGAAAGGAGTACGTTAAGGCTATATATTGCCACCCTGCTTATTTAACTTATATGCAGAGTGCATTATGAGAAACGCTGGGCTGGATGAAGGACAACCTGGAATCAAGATTGCTGGGAGAAATATCAATAACCTTAGATATGCAGATGACACTACCATTATGGCAGAGACTAACAGGAACTAAAGAACCTCTTGATGAAAGTGAAAGAGGAGAGTGAAAAAGTTGGCTTAAAACTCAACATTCAAAAACTAAGATCAAAGCATCCGAATCCAACACTTCATGGCAAATAGATGGGGAAACAATGGAAACAGTGACAGACTTTATTTTCTTGGGCTCCAAAATCTCTGTGGATGGTGACTGCAGACATGAAATTAAAAGACACTTGCTCCTTGGAAGAAAAGCTATGACAAACCCAGACAGCATATTAAAAAGCAGAGACATTACTTTGCCAACAAACGTCTGTATAGTCAAAACTATGATTTTTCCAGTAGTCATGTGAGACCTGAACAATAAAGAAGGCAGAGTAATGAAGAATTGATGCCTTTAAGCTGTAGTGCTGGAGAAAACTCTTGAGTGTCCCTTAGACAGCAAGGAGATCAAATCAGTCAATCCTAAAGGAAAACATCCCCGAATAATCATTGGAAGGACTGATGCTGAGGCTGAAGCTCCAATACTTTGGCTATCTGATGTGAAGAGTCAACTCATTGGAAAAGACCCTGATGCCGAGAAGGATTGAAGGCAAGTGGAAAAGGGCATGGCAGAGGACGAGATGGTTGGATGGCATCACTGACTCGATAGACATGAGTTTGAGTAATCTCCGGGAGATGGTGAAGGACAGGGAATCCTTCTGTGCTGTAGTCCATGGGGTCACAAAGGTTCAGACATGACTGAACAACTGAACAAATCCCTCTTTGCCATGTTCCTCCCAGTCTCTGCTTTCATGTCTAAAATCACACCTGACATTCACTCAGCCTGCATGGGGGCACGTAGGTACTACTTACCTTCTAATTAATCCCATTTCACAACCAATATTCAGATATCACTTATACTTTGATGCTTTTAGGTGCCCTAAGAAATGAACATTTTAGAAAAAAATTATTTCAAAAATTTAAATAAAGAGTCATAGTATTGAGAAGTCATTTTTCTAAACCAGTGAGTCTCATATTTTCCCACTGCAATACACATATATAGATGTAACAGTTTGTACACCACATTTGGGAACCATTTTATTTCCCACTTAGGGAAACAAACAGAAAATTTTCTAATTTATTTGAAAAATAAAAGTAAATTATTTCTGAAAATTAGTAGATTCTGACTGATAACAAATTATTTCCTTCCTACCACAGTTAAACATGACACTCTAAAGATGAGTGACACAATGTGAGAAATACTTTTATTAGTGATTACTTCTGGAAGTTAAGAAAATGCAACCTACAAGGATAAAGCAAACTACTAAGGCCACTGAACTCTGAAAGTGAATAGCTTGGACTAGGACTCAGCTCTCTCAGTGAACAGAGACAGCAGAATTTTCAGGTAGGTAAATTCTAAATAAAATTAAATAAATTTGTGAGTCATTTCCTGACAGGAAATTCTTCTTCTGAGAGGGAATTGGGAGCCAAATCTCATTAAGGCAAAAGGTTTTTCTGAGACTTCAACTTTAAAAATTTAAGTAACCAGCAAAGAATGGTTACACCTGGAGGAGGAAATCAGGCCAGAGTTGCATGATGTAGTTGTGCTAGCAACTGGAAATATCAGAAATTAATATAGCTCCACAAAATATTTTAAGTCTCCAGGGAAAATTCAATGGAAAATTTTTTAATATTCTATAGATTAACAATAGAGGTTTTTTAACTTTCCAAAGTTTTTCACATAATCTATTCTATTTGATCCCCATGACAAATTGTGAAACAATTTTTTTTTTTTTTCTATTTTACTAATGAGGAAATGAGACACAGAATATATAACATTTGTTCAATATCACAAATCCAGCAAATTGTAGAGCTGGGATTGAAACAAGGCCCCCTGATTATAAGTCTAGCACTGTTTTCAAATGAAATTGTAAGTCATAAATGAGAAATGGAAGACTGCCAAGAAATTGTATAATTTATATACCAACTGGTAAAAGTGATCTAGGGACATGATATCTAAAATTTAATTATGTTAAATGTGTAGCTATTCATCTTACCAGCAAATTAAAATGATTTGTCAATTACTGTTCCTGTGCTCTATTGCTTTCCACACTTGAAGACAGACAGTGACTACCTAAGTAGTGAACAAAGCACTTTGGGTTTGTGTATCAATAATATAGACTTGAAATATTTCTCTACTTCTTATTTCCATACTAGTTCACAATTTAACACCTGCATAGCCCTGGGTGCAGTAACTTATATGGACTCCATTTTCTATACTTTACATTAGGGAATGTTTTATCTACTACAAAACACGGATGTGAATAATGAGGATTAAATATTTAAAACTGAATACAACATGAGTTATAAATGCTTATTAATAAAGGTGTTTCAATTTAGATTCCCAGGCAGCCCATAGTGGTCATACTAGTTTAGCCTTAACTTGAAGATTTTGCCCTATTTCAGTCAGATAAGTGGTGAATCAATGATAGTATAGAACAGTGAAATTTTTAAATTGAGAATTTGAAAAGTTAATGTACAACAAACAAAATTTCAAAGCAGGAAAGAAAAGATAAACCAAACATATCTTAAATATTACAAAGTCATGAGTAATAAAGGGAAATATCATATAATGCCAAAGGAGTTATTTCACCTTATTAATAATTTTTTCTGATACCTTCAGTCAGAATTTCCAGAAATTCAATGGAACAATAAAAATACATAAAGTTAGACCTCAATAGTATTTTACTCATTATTACAGACATATATCAAACCAGTCAATCTTGAAGGAAATCAACCCTGAATACTCATCGGAAAGACTGATGCTGAAGCTGAAGCTGTAATATTTTGGTCACCTGATGTGAACAGCTGACTCATTGGAAAAGACCCTGATGATGGAAAAGATTGAGAGCAGAAGGAGAAGATGTCACAGGATGAGATGGCTGGATAGCATCACCAATGCAATGGACATGAACTTGGGCAAACTCTGGGAGAAGGTGAGGGACAGGGAGGCCTGGGGTCCTGCAGTCCATGGGGTTGTGAAGAGTCAGACACAACTGGGTGACTGAACAACAACACACAGATAAATAATCCAGTTTCTCTACCAAAATCCTGGTCACCCTGAATTTCTCTCTTTTTCTTACAATTTCCGCCTAATTATCAGTAAATCCCATTAGGTAGAACTTCAAAGTTGAATTAATCCTTGAACAGCTTTGGGCATAGGGGCACCACCATAGGCACTGTTGAAAATCTAAATATAACTTTACAGCTGGCCCTTTTACCCCCAGTTTTGCATTCCTGGGTTCAAACAACCACAGATCCTAGAGTAATATAGTATATATTTAGTGAAAGAAATCCTAGTATAAGTGGACCTGAGCAGTTCAAACACTTGTTGTTCAAGGGTCAAATGTATATCCATAATAGGGCAATACCCACCTCGCCATCTCCACTGCTAATAACCTCTTCCAAGTCACCATCACTTCTCAGTCTCCTGTGTGCTCTTCCTGTTAACTTACTCAATTGCAACTGCTCTAGCCTCATTTCTCTTTTTTAAAATCCACAAGCTCAAGACTTTAGGGCTTTTGACTGCTGCTGCTGCTAAGTCACTTCAGTCGTGTCCGACTGTGCGACCCCAGAGACGGCAGCCCACCAGGCTCCCCCATCCCTGGGATTCTCCAGACAAGAACACTGGAATGTGTTGCCATTCCCTTCTCCAATGCATGAAAGTGAAAAGTGAAAGTGAAGTCACTCAGTCATGTCCAACTCTTCACGACCCCATGGACTGCAGCCCTCCAGGCTCCTCCGTCCATGGGATTTTCCAGGCAAGAGTACTGGAGTGGGTTGCCACTGCCTTCTCTGCTCTTCCCCAAATGGTTTCATAGTACCTCACCTCTCCTTTTTCAGATCCTTTTTTCTCTGTGATCCCACTCACTATGTTATTTGAAATTGTGTCATCACAGTCTCCTAATTTCTGCTTTAAATTTTCTCCAGAGTCATTAGTACTATACTTATGTATTAATTGCATTTTCTTCTCTTTCTAGGATGTAAAGTTCTGTGCGGGTGGGGAATTTCGTCTGTTTTTAACTGTTGTATCCTCATGTCATGGAATAGTACTTACCCATAGAAGATAAAAAAAGTATTTTGGAACACACTATCCTTTTTTAAGTAATTTGAAATAAATAAATTTATGAAATAATGTAAGTATTTACACATCTAATCATTTATTTCCATGCTGTATTTTCATACAAAACTATCTACCATTAAGTGTTTTGTGGAAATAACCTTAAAAGAGACTTCTGCGAAAAAAAGTAATTTTAAGTAAATTATTTTTATCCTATTCTGTTTAAAATAGTGGACTATTAAATAAAGTATGAATTGAACAATCGTGCTGCTTTTTTAAAAATTACATTTTTGTCCTCTTTTATTCAGTTCTTTTGTTCACCCTAAGATGTATTACAATGATCTTGTAACTTAATTCAATTACGTGTATTTATAATCCTGTTAAAGATAATGAAGACCAGTTTAAAATTTGAACGTGTGTTCTGCCAGCCATTGCTTCTAGCTCTGAAATCCAGTTGTATGATATCTAATATATCAATGATGAAGATATGAAACAAAAATCCTCTGTGAAATATTATTTATACCCTCAGGTCAGGGCATTGATTCATGGAATTTACTTTTTAGTATATTTCCATTAATTGACACTTTAAAAATCTGTATTCATTACTTATTCAGTCAGTACCTTAGTTCAACCCTGCTGCTCATTTGCACAATCAGCAGACTCCTAACAGAAGCAGAAGATATTAAGAAGAGATGGCAAGAATACACAGAAGAATTGTACAAAAAAGATCTTCACGACCCAGATAATCACGATGGTGTGATCACTGACCTAGAGCCAGACATCCTGGAATGTGAAGTCAAGTGGGCCTTAGAAAGCATCACTACGAACAAAGCTAGTGGAGGTGATGGAATTCCAGTTGAGCTATTTCAAATCCTGAAAGATGATGTTGTGAAAGTGCTGCACTCAATATGCCAGCAAATTTGGAAAACTCAGCAGTGGCCACAGGACTGGAAAAGGTCAGTTTTCATTCCCATCCCAAAGAAAGGCAATGCCAAAGAATGCTCAAACTACCGCACAACTGCACTCATCTCACACGCTAGTAAAGTAATGCTCAAAATTCTCCAAGCCAGGCTTCAGCAATATGTGAACCGTGAACTTCCTGATGTTCAAACTGGTTTCAGAAAAGGCAGAGGAACCAGAGATCAAATTGCCAACATCCACTGGTTCATGGAAAAAGCAAGAGAGTTCCAGAAAAACATATATTTCTGCTTTATTGACTATGCCAATGCCTTTGACTGTGTGGATCACAATCAACTGTGGAAAATTCTGAAAAAGATGGGAATACCAGACCACCTGATCTGCCTCTTGAGAAATCTGTATGCAGGTCAGGAAGCAACAGTTAGAACTGGACATAGAACAACAGACTGGTTCCAAATAGGAAAAGGAATACGTCAAGGCTGTACATTGTCACCCTGCTTATTTAACTTCTATGCAGAGTACATCATGAGAAATGCTGGACTGGAAGAAACACAAACTGGAATCAAGATTGCCAGGAGAAATATCAATAACCTCAGATATGCAGATGACAACACCCTTATGGCAGAAAGTGAAGAGGAACTCAAAAGCCTCTTGATGAAAGTGAAAGTGGAGACTGAAAAAGTTGGCTTAAAGCTCAACATTCAGAAAACGAAGATTATGGCATCTGGTCCCATCACTTCATGGGAAATAGATGAGGACAACAGTGGAAACAGTGTCAGACTTTATTTTTCTGGGCTCCAAAATCACTACAGATGGTGACTGCAGCCATGAAATTAAAAGACGCTTACTCCTTGGAAGGAAAGTTATGACCAACCTAGATAGCATATTCAAAAGCCAGAGACATTACTTTGCCGACAAAGGTCTGTCTAGTCAAGGCTCTGGTTTTTCCTGTGGTCATGTATGGATGTGAGAGTTGGACTGTGAAGAAGGCTGAGCACCGAAGAATTAATGCTTTTGAACTGTGGTGTTGGAGAAGCCTCTTGAGAGTCCCTTGGACTGCAAGGAGATTCAACCAGTCCATTGTGAAGGAGATCAGCCCTGGGATTTCTTTGGAAGGAATGATGCTAAAGCTGAAACTCCCGTCCTTTGGCCACCTCATGCGAAGAGTTGACTCACTGGAAAAGACGCTGATGCTGGGAGGGATTGGGGGCAGGAGGAGAAGGGGACGACAGAGGATGAGATGGCTGGATGGTATCACTGACTCGATGGACGTGAGTCTGGGTGAACTCCGGGAGTTGGTGATGGACAGGGAGGCCTGGCATGCTGCAATTCGTGGGGTCACAAAGAGTCAGACACAACTGAGCAACTGAACTGAACTGAACTGAAAGAGATTCCCAGCCTGTGACAGTGTAAAGAAGAGGTTGTGCCTGAATCATGGAGAATGCTAAAGGAGAAAAACAAATTACAAATTTCAAGATATTTATCTGAAATTTGAGAACAACCTTGGTTATGTTACTGGGAACAGAGAAGCTTGACAGAGAAGATTCCTGCTTTTGACCAGGACCTCACTGCTAAAGAACTAGAGTTCACTTGAAATGAAGAGATTTTTTTTTTTTCCTGTAAAATCAAAAATATTCAAGAGATGTTAACAATATCTAGTGGAGCTAACAGGAAATAAAGAAAGTAGAAAATGTTAGACAAGTATTTGGGACTGGAGATTCTGTTTTTTTTTTTTCTTTTAAAGTAGTCATAAAGCAGATATGAGGTAAAACAAATACTAGTTCAATTACTTATTTCAAATTCTGCTCTTAGCCTCAGGTAACTCACTCAGACATCTTAACTGAGATGGTTTGTCATTCGGCTTAATCATGGGAAATGACTAGATAATTCCTCAATGTTTCTAGCAGAACTGATATTTCTGTGAAGAGAAATTAAAGGTATCAAATCAATTCTTAGGGTAATAATTTATTCTTTACTGTTATTTTAGTTTCTGACTCTATAATAGGAAGGTTCCTTTATGGTTCCAAAAATATCTTACAATTGCATTTTTCATAGTCTTTTGAAGGCATTTATGTTTGGACAGTTAACAAGTCACTGGGGAGTCTGTGGACAGGAAAAAGCACAACCCTAACAGTAAGCCCATGTTTTTATAAAGAACTCCTGGTGTTTTAAAGTTGTGGGCTGCAAAGCTGTGGTTAGTGAAGAAATTAGTCATGAAAACACAGCATAGCACAGCAGGGATTTATTATGCGTGAACCACTTCCATTTTTTTGTTTGTTTGTTTCTTTATTTGAAACAAGCTAGATGGTGAAACTGTTGAAATTTCCTAGTGGCACATAACTTTAAGGGAGTGCCCCACTCTCCTCCTCAATACATCATGCTGATTGAGATTATTCGGAAGATATGAATACTCCCAAAACTAAAAGCAAAACAAGGATTTCAACACATGGGAAATTCCAAATGTGCAAACATGAAAGTTACCACACCCATAACTGAATATTCAGTTTGTTTTTCTGAAAATCAGCACATACATATACATCCGAGTTTTAAGATTAAAATGGGTTGTTGTGTTTTCATTTTCATTCATTTCTATGCAAATTTTGATTTCTTTTTTGATTTCCTCTGTGATTTGTTGGTTATTCAGCAGCGTGTTGTTCAGCCTCCATATGTTGGAATTTTTAATAGTTTTTCTCCTGTAATTGAGATCTAATCTTACTGCATTGTGGTCAGAAAAGATGCTTGGAATGATTTCAATTTTTCTGAATTAACCAAGGCTAGATTTATGGCCCAGGATGTGATCTATCCTGGAGAAGGTTCCGTGTGCGCTTGAGAAAAAGGTGAAATTCATTGTTTTGGGATGAAATGTCCTATAGATATCAGTTAGGTCTAACTGGTCTATTGTATTGTTTAAAGTTTGTGTTTCCCTGTTAATTTTCTGTTTTGTTGATCTATCCATAGGTGTGAGTGGGGTTGTGTTATTGTTAATTTCTCCTTTCACACTTGTTAGTATTTGTCTTACATACTGCGATGCTCCTATGTTGGGTGCATATATATTTATAATTGTTATATCTTCTTCTTGGATTGATCCTTTGATCATTATGTAGTGACCTTCTTTGTCTCTTTTCACAGCCTTTGTTTTAAAGTCTATTTTATCTGATATAAGTATTGCTACTCCTGCTTTCTTTTGGTCCCTATTTGCATGGAAAATCTTTTTCCAGCCCTTCACTTTCAGTCTGTATGTGTCCCCTGATTTGAGGTGGGTCTCTTGTAGACAACATATGTAGGGGTCTTCTTTTTGTATCCATTCAGCCAGTCTTTGTCTTTTGGTTGGGGCATTCAACCCATTTACGTTTAAGGTAATTACTGATAAGTATGATCCCATTGCCATTTACTTTATTGTTTGGGGTTCGAATATATACACCCTTTTTGTGTTTCCTGTCTATAATTTCACAATTTGTATGGAAATACAAAAAACCTCGAATAGTCAAAGCTGTCTTGAGAAAGAAGAATGGAACTGGAGGAATCAACCTGCCTGACTTAAGGCTCTACTACAAAGCCACAGTCATCAAGACAGTATGGTACTGGCACAAAGACAGAAACATTGATCAACGGAACAAAATAGAAAGCCCAGAGATAAATCCATGCACATATGGACACCTTATCTTTGACAAAGGAAGCAAGAATATACAATGGATTAAAGACAATCTCTTTAACAAGTGGTGCTGGGAAAACTGGTCAACCACTTGCAAAAGAATGAAGTTAGAGCACTTTCTAACACCATACACAAAAATAAACTCAAAATGGATTACAGATCTAAACGTAAGACCAGAAACTATAAAACTCCTAGAGGAGAATATAGGCAAAACACTCTCCGACATACATCACAGCAGGATCCTCTATGACCCACCTCCCAGAATATTGGAAATAAAAGTAAAAATAAACAAATGGGACCTAATTAAACGTAAAAGCTTCTGCACAACACAAGAAACTATAAGCAAGGTGAAAAGACAGCCTTCAGAATGGGAGAAAATAATAGCAAATGAAGCAACGGACAAACAACTAATCTCAAAAATATACAAGCAACTCCTACAGCTCAACTCCAGAAAAATAAATGACCCAATCAAAAAATGGGCCAAAGAACTAAATAGACATTTCTCCAAAGAAGACATACAGATGGCTAACAAACACATGAAAAGAGGCTCAACATCACTCATTATCAGAGAAATGCAAATCAAAACCACCATGAGGTACCATTTCACGCCAGTCAGAATGGCTACGATCCAAAAGTCTACAAGCAATAAATGCTGGAGAGGGTGTGGAGAAAAGGGAACCCTCTTACACTGTTGGTGGGAACGCAAACTAGTACAGCCACTATGGAGAACAGTGTGGAGATTCCTTAAAGAACTGGAAATAGAACTGCCTTATGATCCAGCAATCCCACTGCTGGGCATACACACTGAGGAAACCAGAACGAAAGAGACACGTGTACCCCAATGTTCATCGCAGCACTGTTTATAACAGCCAGGACATGGAAGCAACCTAGATGCCCATCAGCAGATGAATGGATAAGAAAGCTGTGGTACATATACACAATGGAGTATTACTCAGTCATTAAAAAGAATACATTTGAATCAGTTCTAATGAGGTGGATGAAACTGGAGCCTATTATACACAGTGAAGCAAGCCAGAAAGAAAAACACCAATACAGTATACTAACGCATATATATGGAATTTAGAAAGATGGTAACAATAACCCTGTATATGAGACAGCAAAAGAGACACTGAAGTATAGAACAGTCTTTTGGACTCTGTGGGAGATGGAGAGGGTGGGATGATCTGGGAGAATGGCACTGAAATATGTATAATATCATATATGAAACGAGTCGCCAGTCCAGGTTCAACGCACGATACTGGATGCTTGGGGCTGGTGCACTGGGACGACCCAGAGGGATGGTATGGGGAGGGAGGAAGGAGGAGGGTTCAGGATGGGGAACACATGTATACCTGTGGCAGATTCATTTTGATATATGGAAAAACCAATACAATATTGTAAAGTTAAATAAAATAAAATTAAAAAAACCATTAAAATGGAAATCACTCACCAAACATGAATAAGAAAGGCAGAATTTGGAGCAAATAAATGGGAGAATTTGGGAAACATGTTCAGTATTCTCCAGGGGATAAATTTGAAGTTCCTGTGATACTTTCAACACACTAATAAGCTTTAAAGAATTGCATAAAGGGCTTAAAAATTTTAAAACACTTCAAATAACTAATTATTGAATTTTTAGCTAATGTATTTTTCTCCTTCTACATTCTCCAACATCTTCTCTTCAAGAGTACATGTGCGTCTCTGTTTTTATTTCAGTACCACCTCGGTATAGAGAATGGGCTTCCCCGGTGGCTCAGTGGTAAAGAATTTGCCTGCAATGCAGGAGACCCAGGTTTAATCCCTGGGTCAGGAAGATACCCTGGAGAAGGAAATGGAAACCCACTTCAGTATTCATGCCTGGAGAATCCCATGGACAAAGGATGCTGGCAGGCTACAGTCCACAGAGTCACAGAGAGTCAGACATGACTGAAGCGACTGAGCACGCACACATACTTAGAGAATACACACCTTACTTTAGCACATATGGTGAAGGCCTTGATATCACATTATCACCTATAATCATATTTGATATTCTGTGAAAGAAATTATTTCTCAACTGTAACTACTGTATGATAAGAATCTTGAAAGTCTAACCTCTCTTCACAATAGATGAAGTGAATATATTTAGTCAGGTGTGTTTTAACAGATACCCTCCTCCTCCCTAATTATCCTCTCAGCTAGGAGGTGTTTTCCACTAACATGCAGATATTATTCTAAAAGTTCCTTAAATCTTACAAAATATGGCAACATTAAATCAGGAACACCATGCAAGGCTAGGACACCATGAGGACATGAAAGACTGGAAGAGAAGTAAACCTGAAGCAGGGAAAAGGTTTAGAAAAGGAAATGGAGGACTAAAAGTTTATAATGCAATATGATTCCTTATAACATCTACTCCTTAATTGAGACAGTGTAATGTATCAGTAAATCATGAGACATTGGGAATTCCCTGGTGGCCTAGTGGCTAGGATTCCAGGCTTTCATTGCCACGGTCTGGATTCAGTCCCTGATCAGGGAACTGAGAAACCACAAGCTGTACAGTAAGGCCAAATAAATAAATAAGTAAATCATGAGATATTAGTATAGGAAATATTGGATAACAATGTGGAAAATAAGCTGATGATATATGTGTGATATATATGAAGCTCAAAGAAAAAACATTGAATAAAGCAAGCTAGAAACAAAACAGTATTTACTGTATGTTTTCACCCATATGAAGGTCAGACAGAGATGGAAGCAATAAATAGTGCCTGAATTCAGAAAAATCATTAACTTTGGAAGGAAGAATGATGACTAGAAGGGGTGGTGTGTTATAAACATAGAATATGATGCTATATAATGATGATATATAGTTTTGCATATATATATGTAATTAATTTCCTTAAGTATATATATAAAACTAATATATATATATAAACATATATTTAACTTTATATATAAATTTATATATACAAAGTATATATATATATATATATGTATATATATACATATAACTAATTTCTCTTACTTGGCTCTCCCTGACAGCCAAGTAAGATAGATAGACTGTAAGATGCCTTCCTTGATCCCCACCTGCTACTATTTATGTTCTTATGTAACTTCCTCCCCTTGAATGTGGATTGAACCTATTGACATGTTTTTAAAGAACAACATACAGCAAATTACTTTAGTGTTTGTTACATAAGATTATGACTTCTGTCTTGCAAGCAGACCCATTCTTTTGCTGCCCTTGATAAAGCAAATTAGCACACTGGAGAGCCCCACTGGCAAGGAACTGAGGGTGGTGGCCTCCAAACAATTGCAAGGGAGGAATGAAGTCTTCAGTCCCAAACCTCTAAATTATGACCAGATCCATGACCCATAGAAACTGAGATAATAACTGTGTGTTGTTGGTATTGGGCCAATTTTTTATGTTGCAACAAAAAAAAAAAAAACACACCAAGCAAAACAAATCTGTAAAACAAATTAGCCAATGAGCTACAGTTCTGGATAAATGAAAAGTATACAATGATATAAAGCTTATTATTTGAAGTTACTTTTTCTTACAATTAAGTTCTATTAGAGGTAGGTGTGCAAAGAGTCATACTTTGAGTTTGCCTTGGACTAAAGAAGTTTCCCAGGATATGCGACTTTCAGTTTTAAAAGCAAGATAGTCTTTGACAAAATAGGACAGTCAGTCACCTACATATTGATGGTATAGTCCTTTTAGCTTGTGGTTTGTTCTTAAAACACAATAAAGTCTTAATATTTGTTACATGAATTAATTTTAAAAATAAATACTTCAAAAATAAGTACTTCTATTCTAAAATTGAGAGTCAGGAAAAGAAAACTATAAATATTTTTCAAAACTTTTCCTTCTCTTTTCTTGTCATTCTCTTTGTATGTAAAACCAAGATAAGAGAAATCAGTTATAATTAAATAAAATAAAGTTTTGTGGTCCAATTTTAGAGAATCTGTCTGAATACATTGCTGTTAACAAAGACCAAGACTTGTTAGACTGTCATGAATCAAGTGAGTAAAGGTCAATTTTGACCAGAGTTATCATCACTAGTCAGTCTTACTGCAAAAATTTCCATTTCAGTGACACTTCAGAGCAGAAGAAATAAAATAACAAACTCTCTAAATAATTGGTCTTATACAGGAAAACTTATCTTCTATTGAAAAACTTGTAGAAAAGACTGTGACTTTTTCAGAATCACTCCCACTGAAACACATAATCTATCTGTCTCTTTGTGTTTGTCTCTCTCTTTCTTACCTCAAAAGCCTACTTTTAATTCCACATACCTCATTATTGCATGTTGCTGCTGCTGCTGCTAAGTCGCTTCAGTCTGTCCGACTCTGTGTGATCCCATAGATGGCAGCCCACCAGGCTCCTCTGTCCCTGGGATTCTCCAGGCAAGAACACTGGAGTGGGTTGCCATTTCCTTCTCCAATGCATGCATGCATGCTAAGTCACTTCAGTCATGTCCGACTCAATGCGACCCTATGGATACCAGCCCATCAGGATCCTCTGTCCATGGGATTCTCTAGGCAAGAATACTGGAGTGGGTTGTCATGTCCTTCTCCATATGAATATTGTATATTTTCTCTTAAAAATTTAGAAAACAAACACTAATTATTCAATTATTATTGTATACCTTATTCATGGTTAAAGAAAATCAAAGTAAATCATAAATTAATAGCTAAATTTATTTCAACCTTTCATAGCTATATGGTTTAATCTGTTTATTTAAAGAGTAGTGTATTTTACTAAAAATATTGAAACTTATGACTTTCTAAGAGTGCTAATAATTAGACTTAATGCTGCTAAGTCACTTCAATCCTGTCCGACTCTAGTGACCCCATGGACTGCAGCCCACCAGGCTCCTCTGTCCATGGGATTTTCCAGGCAAGAGTACTGGAGTGGGGTGCCATTGCCTTCTCCGAATAATTAGATTTAATAGTGACTGTAAAATGTCTTTGTATCAGATGATTTGGGCAGTAATCAATCTAAATTTTGGAAGTTATTTATCCCATTAACTTGAAGGTTGTTCAAAATTATTACTGTTTTCATCTCAATATCTTGGTCTGTGACATTAGAAATCCTAGAAAATTAGAAAGCTCTGTTAAAATGCAATTAGATCTCTTGAGAAAGAACACAAGTTTAGTCATTAGTATCCATTTACCCATTAGTATATGCAACTTAACCATAAACTTCCTATTTATACCCCAGAAGAGAACAAAGCTGGGAAACAAGACATAATACCAGTGCATTTTGCTGAGGAGAAGAAAAATTTGAAGTATATGTGTCTTCTTTGCTGGAAGATTTAGATAAGAAGTATCAGGGAGAGCTGAAAACTGGTGTGACTCATCTCAAAGGAAAGACAGTATACAGAATATTAAAAATAACTGGCCATATATTATATGTTATACTATATTGTACTTGAATTTTAAATTTCATTAATAACTTTTCTCAAATTAGATCTTCTATGATATTAGACTCATTTACACATAAATGGGAAAGCAAAAATCTAGACTTGAGTGCTTACATAGAAAGTTCATTTGTAAGAATTGAGATCACCTCAAATATAGTTCATATTTCAATTTATCTTCATATTGTAAAATGCATACAACCTCTGTTTTTGTTTAAACAAGCAGCATATTCTCTGATCTTCATGGCAATCTGGTAAGAAAAAATCATTTCCCTTTCTGAACTAGATTTTTATAACTCTAGAGTACACAGGGTTATTAACATTTGAAAAATAGGTTTTATATTCCTTGGAGCTGAAGAAATTAGAAGATAAATGACAGTAAAATAATTTACAATTCAGTGATTTCAAGGAAACAGTTTTGAGTAACATCCTTGATGAATTGTGGTGCTTTTAGGTGTACTAATATAAAGATGCTCACATAGCTCACATCTGTGCTGTTCTAGGAAAAGTAAATGATCATTTTCATCAAGAAAGTAGTGGAACTCAATGTTTAACTGTGCAGCATATAGAATCACACTTCAGGTTCAATGCCAGATCCGTCACTTGACAGTTCAATGCCAGATCTCATCTTTGACCCTATCAGTCAAAAGATGAGTCTTTATGTTTGCAAGAGCTAGGCAGTTAAGTGGGAGAACTTCTCCTATAAGAATATAGACATGGTCTTGAAACAATACACTTCTTCTTCAGTGAATAAAATGAACCAGAAGATTAACAGTACATGAATTAAGAACTGAGTTATACACTGAATGTGCTTCACAGCGGTCCAAAGAGAAAAGCTGTAATCATCTACCATGGGGTTAAGAATTTTGTTTAGTATTTTAGAAATATGGTATAAGGAAAAGAAAGAGCCAATACTACTTTTGTCTTCATATCCTTAAGATATGAGACTGCTTAGAAGGTCCTATTTGGAATAGCTCAGCCTCTACTAATAAAATATTAAGACTAGAAGCAAGAAGAATTGCAAGACTGTCCCTGTGATTAATCTGCTGAGGTAAACACTGAGAAAGGTAGGGGATGCAAGTGAAGAGGAGGATCCTTCTTAAAATAGGGAAAGTTAAATGAAGAATTAGACAGATGCTTGGAAGCTACTGCTTTATTCAGAAGGTCACATTTTAAAAGTATTTTATCTTCTTTCACAATTACAGAACTATGTTTGTATTACGTGGATTCTAGCAGTTTTCATATTCCATTTCAATTCATTCTCTGTGCATAGTCTGGGTAGGTAGGTAGGTAAGTAAGTAGGTAGAAAGATATATGCACACATACATATTTACAAACATTATACATATGCATTTACACATACAGAGAGTAGAAAAATTGATAAAAAGAGATATGAGCACTCTATGATGAGAAATTAAGATATCCAAAGGAAATGAAATAAAAGACTAAAATTTAGACATTCAAAATTATAGAACAAATTTCATTCTTACATTAAGTGCACTCCGTTTCTTTCCTTTTTCACTCTCTCTCTGGGACAGTCTAAGAATCTCTCACATATTCAAAGGGCAGATATAGACAGCATATCTGCATTTTATTTCCTCTTAATCTAATGGTTTGAATTTACTCTGATACCCTGCATTTGATTTGCATAACAGAGAATAAATCTATTTCCTGAAATATTTACCCACAATTATTTAATACCATAGAATTTGTGGATGTTCAAGAGATTTAATTCACACAAATAATATTAAAGGAAATGAAGGATTCCTCTCATCATATATGATGCAGTCTAGTTCAAGTCTTGGAGAGTAATGAAAGTGGATGATAGATATCAAAATATGTCAATATTTTGGAAATAACAGTGCAGTATTAGCATTAGCATTTTAAAGTTGCATATCAAAGGAAAGGCATCAACTGCCCAAGGGCATTTAAATACCTAACCACATAGCTAAAGTTATAATATTTTCTCCACATGTTGCATTCCTTTGACTTTTGGCTTTGTCTATTGCTAAAAATGTCTTCCAGATGCCATCATTATTGTTATAGATCCATTTCACATTTTAGACTACTTGAAGCTAAAGGAGAAAAATATTATAAAATAAAAAAAGTTTGAGGTAAAAGCAAATCTTGGAGGAGAAAATTTAATACATTGTTTTATATTTATTTCCAATTTTATACTGATATACAAAATACAAATGCATTAATTGAGTCTATGAATTTTATGAAGCTATAATGTTTTTCATATTTTTATCACAGAAAATAAATTAACAGGGTAAATCTTTTTTTCTTTAAACCATCTAGGTAAAGAATAGTAAAAAGTCTTGCTTCTATAAAAGTGACAATACATTAGTGCATTCATTATATTAATAACTGTAACGTCCATTGCTTTCTCTACATGTAAAGAAGAATTATTTTCTGATCAGTGCAAAGAAATAGAGGAAAACAATAGAATGGGAGAGACTAGAGATCTCTTCAAGAAAATTAGAGATACCAAGGGAACATTTCATGCAAAGATGGGCTCAAAAAGGACAGAAATGGTATGGACTTAACAAAAGCAAAAGAGACTAAGAAGAGGTGGCAAAATTACACAGAAGAACTGTACAAAAAAGATCTTCACGACCCAGATAACCAAGATGGTGTGATCACTCACCTAGAGCCAAACATGCTGGAATGTGAAGTCAAGTGGGCCTTAGGAATCATCACTAGGAACAAAGCTAGTGGAGGTGATGGAATTCCAGTTGAGCTCTTTCAAATCCAAAAAGATGATGTTGTGAAAAGGCTGCACTTAATATGCCAGCAAATTTGGAAAACTCAGCAGTGGCCAAGGACTGGAAAAGGTCAGTTTTCATTCCCATCCCAAAGAAAGGCAATGCCAAAGAATGCTCAAACTACTGCAGAATTGTACCCATCTCACACGCTAGTGAAGTAATGCTCAAAATTCTCCAAGTCAGGCTTCAACAATACGTGAACCGTGAACTTCCAGATGTTCAAGCTGGTTTTAGAAAAGGCAAAGGAACCAGAGATCAAATTGCCAACATCCTTTGGATCATCGAAAAAGCAAGAGAGTTCCAGAGAAACACCTATTTCTGCTTTATTGACTATGCCAAAGACCTATGCCGCCTGACCTGCCTCTTGAGAAATTTGTATGCAGGTCAGGAAGGAACAGTTAGAATTGGAAATGGAACAACAGAATGGCTCCAAATAGGAAAAGGAGTCTGTCAAGGTTTTATATTGTCACCATGCTTATTTAACTTATATGCAGAGTACATCATGAGAAATGCTGGGCTAGATGAAGCACAAGCTGGAATCAAGACTGCTGGGAGAAATATCAATAACCTCAGATATGCAGACGACACCACCCTTACAGCAGAAAGTGAGAAAGAACTAAAGAGCCTCTTGATGAAAGTGAAAGAGGGGAGTGAAAAAGTTGGCTTAAAGCTCAACATTCAGAAAACTAAGATCAGGCATCTGATCCCATCACTTCATGGCAAATAGATGCGGAAACAGTGGAATCAGTGGCAGATTTTATTTTTGGGGACTACAACATCACTGCAGATGGTGACTGGAGTCGTGAAATTAAAAGACGCTTGCTCCTTGGAAGAAAAGTTATGGCCAACCTAGACAGCATATTTTTTATTTATTTATTTATTTTTTTTATATATTTTATTTTTAACTTTACAATATTGTATTGGTTTTGCCATATATCAACATGAATCTGCCACAGGTATACACGTGTTCCCCATCCTGAACCCTCCTCCCTCCTCCCTCCCCGTACCATCCCTCTGGGTCGTCCCAGTGTACCAGCCCCAAGCTTCCTGTATCCTGAAAGCAGAGACATTATTTGCCAACAAAGGTCCATGTAGTCAAGGCTATGGTTTTCCAGTAGTCACGTATGGATGTGAAAGTTCGACTATAAAGAAAGCTGAACGCTGAGGAATTGATGCTTTTGAACTGTGGTGTTGGAGAAGACTCTTGAGAGTCCCTTGGACTGCAAGAGATCCAACCGGTCCATCCTAAAGGAAATCAGTCCTGAATTGGAAGGACTGATGTTGAAGCTGAAACTCTAATACTTTGGCTACCTGATGCCAAGAGCTGACTCATTGAAAAGGCCCTGATGCTAGAAAAGATTGAAGGCAAGAGGAGAAGGGAAGGACAAAGGATGAGAAGGTTGGATTGCATCACAGATTCAATGGACATGAGTTGAGTAAATTTCGGGAGTTGGTGATGGACAGGGTGGCCTGGCATGCTGTAGTCCGTGGGTTTGCAAAGAGTCGGACATGACTGAGTGACTGAACTGAACTGAACTGAACTGAATACCAAGATTAAAGTATCAACCTATAAAGTCTTCTTATGAGTAAATGGTAATAAATTCAACCATGGTTTACAGTGTGTAAGTGAACTAATAGTGAATCTTTAACATTCAACTTGAGTAAAACCAATTTAATGGTTCTTTTACCATATTTTCACTTTCTTCCTCATATATATTTTGGCATATACAATTCTAATATAAAAGAAAAAGAGGTTGGGATTACTTTTCACTTGTTAGAACTTCTCCTTTTTAATAGTAATTGAAAATAATCAATATAAAGCATACCCTAATGTTAATTTTATTTTTTAAATGATTAAATAACACTAGTTTTTATTATGAATCTATCTGCAAAGAACCCATTATTATGCAAGTCTGAATAAAATCAAATAGTTGATTAGTAAAAATCAAACAAGTTCACTTTATCAAACTTTTAATATGTTCAATAATAGGCACTATTCTAAGCTCTTTAGTGGTACTAACACAATTTATGATAAAAATTCAGTAAGGAGGCTTCCCTGGTAGCTCAGTGGTAAAGCATCCACCTGTCAATGCAGGAAACACGGTTCTATCCTTGGTCTGGGAAGATCCCACATGTCATGGAGCAACTAAACTGCTGCATTAGTAACTGAGCATGTGCTCCCGAGCTGCAAGTACTGAGTCCATATAGCACAATTACTGAAGGCCACATGCCCTAGAGCCTGTGCTTGCAGACGTGTTAAGTCCCTTCTGTTGTGTAGGACTCTTCGTGACCCTAGGGACTGTAGCCTGCCAGGCTCCTCTGTCCATAGGGTTCTCCAGGCAACAATACTGGAGTGGGTTGCCATGTCCTTCTCCAGGGCATCTTCCCTACCCAGGGATCAAACCCATGTCTCTCATGTTTCCTTCCTTGGCAGGTGGGTTCTTTACCATTGCCGCCACCTGGGAAGCTCCCTAGAGCCTGTGCTCCATAACAATAGAAGCCACTGCAATGAGACATGCATACACGACAAGTAGAGAGTGGCTCCCACTCTCTGCAACCAGAGAGAGCCCATGAGCAGCAGCAAAGACCCAATACAGTCAGAAATAGATAAATACTTTTTAAAAAACTCAATGAGGTAGAAATTCTTTCTCCCATTTTACAAGTGAGAAACTAATATTTAAGTTTTTCTGTAACTGTTTATTAAGCAAACAAAGCTAATTTATGCTCATATAGTATTTTGGGCTTTGCTGGCAAAAATGGCATTTTAATTCTACATTAGATAGAAAGGGCCATTAAGTTTGACCTACTGAAGGTTTGAGTGAGAGAATGAGATTGTAACTTAAATTTTTCTACAATCAGGCAAAATTATATACATATTTCTACTATGCAAATTATACAAATAAAAATATCAAACACTTGTACAAAATACATAAGTAATAACGCATATGAAACTATGGGAAACTAAAGATTCAGAAAAAGTATTTCCTGCCTTCAGTAATGATGAAAGCAAGCTCGAAACAAAGAAATGGAATGGTGGGACCTGTGATATGCAGCAGTCTAGCCAAATAGCCGGAGAAGGCAATGGCAACCCACTCCAGTACTCTTGCCTGGAAAATCCCATGGATGGAGGGGCCTGGTGGGCTGCAGTCCATGGGGTCGCTAGGAGTCGGACACGACTGAGCGACTTCACTTTCACTTTTCACTTTCATGCATTGGAGGAGGAAATGGCAACCCACTTCGGTGTTCTTGCCTGGAGAATCCCAGGGACCGGGGAGCCTGGTGGGACACGACTGACTCGACTTAGCAGCAGCAGCAGCAGCCAAATAGCAGTTTGTTCAAAACATAGTAACATCTAGGTATCTTTGCAGATGAACTCTGACTAGTAATGGAAAGCCCAAGAACAGATCTTAAATAGTGACACAGAAGTAGTCAATATGTTCTATGAAGGACAAGTGGCCTAGAAGTACTGTGATTTCAGTAGATTAGGGCTTTGGGAAAAAAAGAAAAGACCCCAGTCTTGGAGAAATCAGGGTAAAGCATGGGTTACAAAGGTAGGAACTAAAGCATCAGCATATGAATTAGGTAATTAAGACCCAGAAACTAAAGGAAAGGACTGTTATCATCAGAAAATCAATCCCAAAGCCCAGTTATTAGATATGATGTATAAGTTCAGAGTTGGACTCAATATATAGTGAATTTGATTCTAGGTCACCAAAGCTTATGAAATTAGAGTACCTTACTGATCCAGGAAATGAAGACAGATAATGATGACAGGGCTGAGTCAATTGGGGTGTTCCGGGGGTCTCGTATGTGGTGAAGAGAGGGAGTCAAAAGTGTATGTATTATTTGGTTATAAAGGAACAATAAAATAAAGATTAGCACAGAAATTATGGTTTTCAATGAAACAGTACCTTCTTATAATCTGATAAGAAACAAAATTACATACCTATGTAACCAATAGCTCTCTGGTAAAGAATTAAAAAGAATAGAGTTAAGATGAAAGGTAGGGTTCCTATACACATAATGTAACTATCCTCCTAACTTTTTTACGTGGTCTCCCATAGATCTATAGTTTTATTTAGAGAGAACGTAGTGAATGGGTTATGGTGATTGTTTAAGCTTCAGTCATTCCTCTCACTTTCACTCACATATTGAAGAGTATTTCAGTTAAGTATTAATTTAGCAACTGGCAATTATGCAAAGTGACTATCGGTGGAAAGAATATGGCATTTAGAGTCACAGAAAAATGGGACTGAATCCTGATTCAGCCACTTACTACCTAGGTAATGAGTTAGTACCAAACTGAACAAATTACATGACTTCTGTAAGACTCAGCTTTCTTATCTGTTTAATGTTAATACTAATGTCCTCCTCATAGTGTTACTTTGTGAGGACTGAACAAGATGATGCATACCAAGCAAAAAGCAGGCTGGTTATAAATTAATGGTTGTCATTATTACAGAGATAGGCTTCCCAGGTGGCAGAATGGCAGAAAGAATCTGCCTGCCCATGCAGAAGACGCAAGAGATACAGGTTTAATTTCTGGATTGGAAGGTCCCCTGGAGTAGGAAATGGCAACCCACTCCAGTATTTCTTGCCTAGGAAATTCCAAGGACAGAGGAGTCTGGTGGGCTATAGTCCATGGGATCACAAACGGCTGGACAGGACAGAGTAAACACACACACACATTACAGAGATAGCCAACCTTGAGTTTCCAATTCATTAGATCTGACTTTATTTTCTGATTTACATTAAAATATACTTTTGTTTTTTCTTCTCTAGTTTGTTGGAGTAAGCCACATTATTTAGTTATTTTAGTTAAAACATATACTCTCTCACCATCTCTAAACAGGTCTCTTACCACAAGCCACATATCTGGTTAGCTGCAAAAGTTAATCATATGAAACTTTTACTTAACCCATATTTGTGAGTTGAATCAATGTCCCTTCTGTCTTGGTTTTCCACTCCAATTGCTTTTGTTGGTGTCTAGGTCACTCAATTGGCCTGTTTAAGTGTCTTCAATTTGGCATCTCCATCCCTTCCTTGTGTTAAAATTTTAACATAACTCAAATTATTTAACTCCCTAATATGGAGAGCTTCATTTACATCAACTGCCAAAAGCATAAAATCCAGAGTCTTTTACATAGTCATTGTGAGTGTTCAAATTATCTTTTTATCTTAATTTATCTATATCCTTCTGTTAACCAACATTTCTTTCTATTATTTTTAAATGGAGGATAATTGTTCTACAATGTTGTGATGGTCTCTACCATACGTCAATACAAATCAGTCATAATTTGAGCCTATCCTCCCATTCCACCCCACTAGGTCACCACAGAGTGCCACGCTGGGCTCCCTGTGTTACAAAAAGCTTCCTGCTACTTATCTATAATTTACACATGATAATGTATATATGTCAATGCTACTCTTTTGAATTTGTCCTACCCTCTCCTTCCCCTGCTGTGTCCACGTGTGTTCCCTGCAGCCACATCTCCATTTTTTCTCTGTAAATACACTTTTCAGTACTATTTTTCTAGATTTAATATATATGTGTTAATACACAATATTTGTTTTTCTCTTCCTGATGTACTTTGCTCTGTATAACAGGCTGCAGGTACATTTACCTCACTACAACTGACTCAAATGTGTTCCTTTTAATGGCTGAATAATGCTCCAATAATAAACAATAAGTGCTGGTGAGGATGTGGAGAAAAGGGAAACTTACAGCACTGTTGGTGGGAATGTAAATTTTAACAGGTACTATGGAGAATATAGTATGGAGATTCCTCAACAAACTAGGAATAAAACTACCATATGAGACAGCAATCCCACTACTGGGCAATATACTCTGAGAAAATCACAATTCAAAAAGACACATGTACCCAGTGTTCATTGCAACACTATTTACAATAGCCAGGACACAGAAACAACCTAGATGTCCACTGATAGATGAACAGAAAAAGAAGAAATGGTACATATATACAATGGAATATAACCTACGTTTCTTAAAGTGCCCAATCACTCCTTGGCTTTAGGTATACTTAAGTGTTCTTATATCCTTACTGTATTATTTATCACCTGTCTATTTCCAATTTAAATACAAGCACAACTTTGCAGCTTTCAATGATTTCCGGGTCAACATTTATATTCAAACAGTAAATTATTTAAATGAAGAAGTCAGTTTACTATGCTTTAAACTTATTATCTATTTTGCCTTCCATATTATGTCATATGCTCCTTGAGGATGGGGAGGATCTGAGCAGATTTCAATTTTTAAAATATCCTTCTTACATTTTGCACAGCAAGGTACTCAATAAACATTTGTCAAATGGAATGGAATAGATGATCTCCGATGCCTGTAGCATAAATTCTCACACAGTGTACTGCAATAGTACTCCGGGCCAATGCTAATGCCAAAACAATAAAACGAGTGAAAAATATAGATTACCTTCCTAATGTTTACTAGGCAAACAATTCTTAAGGAGTTTGTAAAGGAGTTGTATTTTACCCTTAAGGAGGGTAAAATAAGGAACTAATCATAAAATAAATGATTCATAAATTCCTTCAATGAATGTATAATTTGCTTTCATCAATTCAGTCGCTCAGTCACGTCTGGCTGTTTGCAACCCCACGGACTGCAGCATGCCAGGCCTCCCTGGAGTTGGCATCATCAACTCCCAGAGTTTATGCAAACTCATGTCCATTGAGTCAGTGATGCCATCCAACCGTCTCATCCTCTGTCATCACCTTCTCCTCCAGCCTTCAATCTTTCCCAGAATCAGGGTCTTTTCAAATGAGTCAGCTCTTCGCATCCTGTGGCCAAAGTATTGGAGTTTCAGCTTCAACATCAGTCCTTCCAACCAACACTCAGGGCTGATCTCCCTTAGGATGGACTGGTAGATCTCCTTGCAGTCCAAGGGACTCTAAAGAGTCTTCTCCAAAACCACAGTTCAAAAGCATCAATTCTTCTACACTCAGCTTTCTTTATAGTCCAACTCTCACATCCATTCATGAAAAACCATAGCTTTGACTAGATGGACTTTTGTTGGCAAATAATGTCTCTGCTTTTTAATATGCTGTCTAGGTTGGTCATAGATTTTCTTCCAAGGAGCAAGTAAGCGTCTTTAAATTTCACGGCTGCAGTCACCATCTGCAGCGATTTTGGAGCCCTCAAAATGAAGTCTGTCACTGTTTCCATTGTTTCCCCATCTAGTTGACATGAAGTGATGGGACCAAATGCTATGATCTTAGTTTTCTGAATGTTGAATTTTAAGCCAACTTTTTCACTCTCCTCTTTCACTTTCGTCAAGAGGCTCTTTAGTTCTTCTTCACTTTCTGTCATAAGAGTGGTGTCATCTGTGTATCTGAGACTATTGATATTTCTCCTGGCAATCTTGATTCCAGCTTGTGTTTCATCCATCCCAGTGTTTCTCATGATGTACATTAAGTTAAATAAGCACAGTGACAATATACAGTTTTGACGTACTCCTTCTCCGATTTGGAACCAGTCTGTTGTTCCATGTCTGGTTCTAACTGTTGCTTCTTGACTTGCTTACAGATTTCTCAGGAGGCAGGACAGGTGGTCTGGTATTCCCATCTCTTGAAGAATTTTCCACAGTTTATTGTGATCCACATACTCAAAGGCTTAGGTATAGTCAATAAAGCAGAAGTAGATGTTTTTCTCAGAGAAGGCAATGGCACCCCACTCCAGTACTCTTGCCTGGAAAATCCCATGGACCGAAGAGCCTGGTAGGCTGCAGTCTATGGGGCCGCTAAGAGTCAGACACAACTGAGCAACTTCACTTTCACTTTTCACTTTCATGCATTGGAGAAGGAAATGGCAACCCACTCCAGTGTTCTTGCCTGGAGAATCCCAGGGACAGGGGAGCCTGGTGAGCTGCTGTCCTAGGAGTCACATAGAGTCGGACACGACTGAAGCGACTTAGCAGCACCAGCAGCAGATGTTTTTCTGGAACGCTCTTGCTTTTTTCATCAAAAGACAGCATTCAGAGAATGAAAAGGCATAACTGAGACTTAGTGAGAATATTTATCATAGTATAACATCATATATATTTAAATATACCTAAATATCTATATATAGGCTTCCGAAGTGGTGCTAGAGGTAGGTAGGTTACATCTCCTACCAACGTGGTGCTATTGGTAGGTTACATCTCCTACCAATGCAGGAGATCTAACAGAGAGGTGGGTTCAATCCCTGAGTCAGGATGATCCCCTGGAGGAGGAAATGGCACTTTCATGCAACTCAATCCAGTATTCTTGCCTGGAGAATCCCATGGACATACGAGCTTGGTGGGCTACAGTCCATAGGGTTGCAAAGAGTCAGACATGACTGAAACTGAATTAACACACGCACACACACACACACATATATATATAAAATCTTCAATAAAAGACTCATTTAGAGTATTTTACCTTTATAAAGTATTTCTACAAATCAGTAATAGAAGACAAACAACCCAAAAAAACCTAAGCAGAAACTTCAGAAAAGTGTTTCAAAATGGAAAAGCTATATACAAACATGTGAGGGCCATTTATCAATAAGTTCAAGAACAGGAAATACTAACTAATACTAATATCTCTAATGTGTTGGTGATAGAATTAAGAATGAAGGCAAGAGTTTATCTCTTTCAGCGGTATATTGACTGAGATTCTGTAAATGTTTATAAATTTATAAATGTTTATAAATTAAAATCCATCACATTATTGTATGTATATTATTTTTGTTGTTTAGTTGCTAAGTTGTGTCTGACTCTTGCGACCCCACAGACTGGAGCCTGCCAGACTCCTCTGTCCATCAGATTTCCCAGGCAAGAATACTGGACTGAGTTGCCATTTCCTTCTCCAGGGATCTTTCTGACTCAGGGATAGAACCCACATCTTCCGTATTGGCAGGCAGATTTTTTTCCAATGAAGCACCAGGGAAGCCCTCATGTATATTATATACCTCAATATAAACATTTTACAGCAAAGCCTTATGTAAAGCATAACTTTCCATTGTTAGTCACAGAGTTTTCAAAAGCAATATACACTTTTTTAAAACAGAAATTTACTCAACTGTGAGATTCTTATAATAAACCTAAATACAAACTACAGAAAAATGTTAGTCTAATTTAATATTAATAAAGTAAAAAATAAAGTAAGATATTTCAAAATGTTAGTGTTTGGAGATGATTAACTGGAAGACATACTGAAGCAGTCAAATGTTTGAACTTTTGTGTTTAATAATTGCAAATGCAAATACTATCAATGCCAAATGATTTAACTGTGTAGACAGGTAAAACCAGCATGGCATTGCCTTTAGTGATGTGGTTTGGACAATGGTGAATTCAGGTTAAGTCAAAAGGGGAAAAATTATGATCTTCCCTTCATTATACATAATATTTACATTTCTGGAAATTTTAGTGTATATACAAAATGTATAAAACCTATTTTGTGCTTAAGTGGAAAATAAAAAAAGAGCCCAGGCTCATGTAAGTAAATTATTTACCTACATATATATTACAAAGGAAATTTGAACATAATAAGGGACTGCCTTGCCAAACATTTTAGGATTTGCTAATCTAACTCCTCCAATCTCTAAATGTCATAAAGACTGTTCATTGTAACCACCAGAAAACTCTCCGTATGTATTAAGAAACCTCCCTGTAAGGTGATGCACCCTACTGAGAATGACTACTAAGTGTCATGAGTACCTGGATATTTAAGTTTTACTAACATGGAAAAGATTGCAAAAATTTTGTTAGCATCTTAATACCAGATGAAGTATCACACAATAAAAACACTTAGAATGTCATAATAACCCTTAATAAAGATGAAAAATCCACAGTTTTTCTGTATTTATTCCTAATAATGAAATATATGGCATCTAACAAAAAAGAGAAATGAGAGCAATATTTTACATCTGAAAATGTACAGTTTTAAATACTCTGTAGGTCAAGGATAAATAAATTAAAAATGTAAACAAATTGGATGGAAAACAGTGAAAGTATTGTAAAAGTAAAAATATATTTCAAGTTTTCTTCCTTAAAATTGTTACTTAATAAGTCTATTCAGCCAAAAAAAAGCAATATCTCGAAGTTTATCAATAAGAAGCAAAGAAATTAGATTATGCTATTTTCATATTTTACATGAAGAATTTATATTATTACAATGTTGATGTATTTGAATACTTAAAAATATTCTACAGAGCCTGGACTTATATTTTTTTATAAATATTTTGCATGACATATTTTAAAACCATTTAACTCAACAATGAAATATTCAAATCCATTTTGACAAACACATTTTGATATGTAGCTCCGTATCATAGCAAACATAACTGCAAAAGATGTGAAAGGCAGTGAAAGAGCTACTGTATGTCAAATGGTGGCATTTTAAAAAATAAATTGGTTACATAGGAGGTTTAATATTTGTTCAGACACAAGCATCTATGTGAATAGGATCTAAAGGTATACATTACACTCTACATATGCACAACACATGAGCAGGTGAAAGAGTGAAAGGAGAAGTGTGATGACAAGTCTATGCCTCAAATTAAATCACTCCAATATGTATTTTTCAACTGGTATAAATCTAACATTTTCTTTTAACTAGTACATTCAAGATATTTAAGTGAAGCAGTTTATATATCTAAAATAAATGTGTTCTCTCTATTCAATATTTCCCTAATATATCATACAAAGCTGCATGAAAATGCATTTGCATAATATTTGATCTATGCAAGTCAAATAATTTAATAAAATACTAAGTAAGACCATAGATTGTGGAAATATTAAAAGTAATATATAAGAATACTCCAATTCTTTATCAGTATCCTTAATGCTGTAACTACCTTATTTTATTGTATGTCTGCCATAACATTAAACACAAACTTATTTCATTTCTTCACATAATTTGACTCTAAATGTATTCAAATAAATAATTAATTGTGTAGTTTTCTTTTTTATAATTGAATAGGTTTATTTCTACCTTACAATCTGTTGGTAAAGATTTGCTGAGCTTACACTGCCAACCAAATACATCACATGCAAAGCTCTCTTGGTCTTTATAATAAAAGAGATACTAAGCAGTGCAAACTTCTTTCCTTGAATATAAAAGTATTTAATTCTTCATTAGATCTTTTAAAAAGTTCTAATTTTTATGAACTTACATTATAGAGCCTTCAATATTTTAACAAGTTGAGTCATCCTTGAGTTTTATAAACCCTATTAGAAGTTAACTGTTATTAACATGAAAAAACATTTTCTTTTTACCTTTTTTTTGCAATTATTAACTAGAGGTAGCTCTCATTTGTTTTTATTAATTAAAATATAAAATGGTCAGCTATTTTCTGTATACTAACATGACTTAATATAAGGAAAACACATTTGATTATGTCTATGAAATATTGCAGTATGTTTTTCATATCATTTAAAAACCTCTCCACTTCTTACAGATGTCATCTGATATGACCTTAATGATAATAATAGACTTCCCTGGTGGCTCAGATGGTAAAGCGTCTGCCTACAATGCGGGAGACCTGGACTCCCTCCCTGGGTCAGGGAGATCCCCTGGAGAAGGCAATGGCAACCCACTCCAGCACTCTAGCCTTGAAAATTCCATGGATGGAGGAGCCTGGTAGGCTACAGTCTATGCGGTCAGAGTTGGACACGACTGAGCGAAATTACTTTGAGACACTTAATGATAAGAATATTTCCTTTAGTAATGTCCACTTGAATAAGGATACATAGTGAATTTTAATTCTATTAATTAATGTGTGAATGTATAAAAAAAATCAGTCGTCAAGTAGACCAAATTCAAACTGAATGAAATGTCATTGATTTCACTGGCTCCTTATACATAAAGATGGTACTTTAAAAGAAATCATCAAAAATAATTAGCATAAAGTTCAATTTTATAACTAAAATAAATCAAATGTATAATATTCCAAGTATTTTAGGCATAGAAAAATACAAATTATTTTGGACAGTATATATCAACTGTAATTGTTCAGCATGAATTCATAGACGTGATATCTGATAATATAAAGCTAATAAGTAAATCTTGCAAATAGGTAAACAAATCTCTCTCTTAGATATATATATACACATATACACATTACATTACATATACGTCATGTACATATATACACACTCACATAAACACACATATATATTATGGTATACATTACATATTGGTGTATATAATAATGTATTATGCATTGGTATAAACATGCATATATATATAAAATATATAGCTTTACAAAATATTTATATTTCATGTCTTCTGGGAAAAAAATAAAGCTTTTTAGGTTTACCAAACTAGTTCACTTATGCTATTCATAATTAATTATCTTGATATTATTAAAGACTCTAAAAAATCATTTTCAACATTATTGCTGGGGACCAATCTATACCAGATTTTTAACAGATTGATGTTGAGAGAGGAGTGCTTTTGAGGATACAACTACTTTTTTAAGCAACCACGCTGACACCATAATTTAAAAACCAAAATTAGGAAATTTCAAATAGACTATATTTATCAACAGTTTGTCAATTCTTTTTAAAATTAATTTATTTATTTTAATTGGAGGATAATTTATTTAAATATTGTATAAAACTGGATATTTCATCAATATACTTTAATATCCTGAGCTGAAATTATAAAAAGATAGTCTATAGCTTGAAATTGGCAGCTGTATGTCTTGAAACATTTATGTGAAAAGACCACCCTGACTGAAAAAGAGAGATTTTATTCTAACAGCACACTGATCATGGTTGGAAATTCTAGTGAGATCTATAAGTACTGACTAAAAAAATAAATGCAAATAAATATATTGGTTGCCAGATAGCATGACCCTATCAAGCTCTAAATCAGTGCATGCAATACACTTACAATTTGCTTTAATGACTTGCTTAACCAAAGAAAAGTCAAGAGAACAGAATTAATTAGTTTCTGCTGCTCTGTTGTGTCTCTTGGCTAATTCACAACGGAATGATGACTTATTTTAAGGTGTTTATACCTGGGAAATACAGGCTGGAAAACGAATCAGGCAAGCAAAGTATCCCAATTTCTACCCTTGGTACTAATGAAATTCAAGCCAACTTGGAGCCAGCCATACTTGTTTTTCAAATTCTACAGGAAATCAAAGGCAGAGCTTCTGGTCCCTTTTGAATAGGAACTGTATTTCACAAGGGACTGGTGCAAAAATTCAGGACAATCTGATTTAACGATGGTGTTTATGTAATCTGTGCTTATTTAAAATTTATAACTGCATTAAAGAAGAAACCAGGCCACTTTCACAATCTCCTCCTCCATGAGAACATAGCCTAGTAAATATTTGTTGAATAAATGAATAGTACAAGCAACAAAGGAGCCAAAAAGAACCAGTTCTTTCATTGACCCTTTCTTCCTTAAACCTCTCAATGTCTCCCACAGTTCTGTCATCAGTTCTTTCTCTTCTAGCCCTCAACAGGACAGCCATTACTTCAACTTCTTAGATGGTGATTTCTTCCAAATTTATATATCAGTATCAATCTTGACTTTTAAGTCTCAAAACTCACTCAAGTGATCCTGTTATAGTACAATATACCACAACCTAGTGCGACTGAACACACTTCCTATCCTGCAGAATCATGCCTGAAAAATAATGGGGCTTAAGGGAAAACTGTGGCTGGAATACACCACTAAGAACTATGCTACTTCGTGCCAGAGTACTAACAAAACAATAAAAATTCCAATAAAAATAGTTGGCAGTTTAAAAGAGATGTAAAATTCCTAATTAATGGAAAAATATTCTAGAAAATATAAGATTTGACCTTAAAAACATAAAGGTGATCTTATGGTAGTATAAAAAGGAATGAATCCAAATTATGCAGTGCAGTGTGTGCATAGTCATGTCCTATTCTTTGCAACCCCAGGGGCTTGTAGCCTACTAGGCTCCTCTGTCCATGGAGATTTTCAGGCAAGAACACTGGAGTGGGTTGCCATTTCCTTCTCCAAGGAATCTTCCAATCCAGGGATCAAAACCATGTCTCCTGCAAGTGTCCTTCATTGTAGGCAGATTCATGTCAAAAAAAAAAAAAAAAAAAAAAGGGAGGAAAAAAGCACTTTTGAAGAGGATGTGATGCAAAGGAGCATAGACTGAATGAGTATCACATATTTACTTACGTTAGTGCATACTGTATTCAGCTGCATTTTCTTTGTTTTGGAAAACATGTTTTGGGAAAATGTGCTTATGAATCACAGTGAATTTTCCACTATAATCATATACAAAACAGACAGGCTTTCTGTGAATCAAAAAAAAATCTACAAGCTCTTTAAACTCAAATGATTGCAAGCTAAAACTTACTATCATCCTCTGTATACTTGGTATTTTTCATTTACCACTTGCCAGAGATAAGAGCATTATTGTCATTTAGGCTTGAAATAGTACAGCAGCAACAGTGGCAAACACTATTTGAGAATTTGTGGATTTAGACCAGGGTGGACTCCCAACAATACCACTGTTCCATAGTGAGCAAGTCATATAGTAAACATATCACATAATGATCACAGTCAAAACCCACATCTACTAAAATGGAATGATTATATTTATATCATTTTTGTCTTTAGCATTAAGCGATGTTTGCAAACATTTTGGAACACACCTGATACTTAAAAAGAGTAGTCAACTTTATCTTCAATTTCACTTTATTGCTTATGTGTCTTTCACTCTACTTCTATTATCACAAATAAAGTATGATACTCATTATCCGTATCCTGAATAATTATTAAGAAATATTTCTAAATTTTCTTTCTATAATTATTTCTTACCCTATCAGCACATATTTTCAATATTTTTATATTATTCTTCTTTAAAAAAAAAAACTATCTAACTATGGCATTCCCTTCCTCATATTATTATAGACAATGGAAAGGTCATATTATTGACACCAAAATCTGAACTAAATTTCAAATGGTCTTTCTAGATTATGATATCTGTGTGCGTCATTTTTTCTTACTTTGTAAATCAGTGAAATTAAGAACAATAGGTTTTGGCAAATATTTTTCATGCCTTTAAAATCAGATTAAAACTATACTTTCTTGTAATAGTAAATTATTAAAATATAATTAAGATCTTCAGAGATCTAGTGAGATTTAAACCAGATGGCTTTGAAACATGTGTAACTATACTCAGCTATGCTGCTGCTGCTGCTAAGTCGCTTCAGTTGTGTCCGACCCTGTGCGACCCCATAGACAGCAGCCCACCAGGCTCCCCTGTCCCTGGGATTCTCCAGGCAAGAACACTGGAGTGGGTTGCCATTTCCTTCTCCAGTGCATGAAAGTGAAAAGTGAAAGTGAAGTTGCTCAGTCATGTCCCACTCTTAGCAACCCCGTGGACTGCAGCCCACCAGGCTCCTCCGTCCATGGGATTTTCCAGGCAAGAGTACTGGAGTGGGTTGCCATTGCCTTCTCTGATACTCAGCTATAAATTTCTCTTATTATTTCATTAATACCATCAGTGACAAGATCCAATATATGAGAAAACAGAATCAACAGGGTATTGAAATTATCTCATGTATATAAGTGTTTTCCACTTTCTCTTCATCTTCCAATTTTCATTCTTTCCAAAATACTCATATACAAACTCATATAGTCACATTAGTTATATACACATTTTGGGGAATGTTGTTTCCATTTGGGGAAAAAAAAAACACCTCTGATTATAAGACACAGAAATATAGGAATATTTACTTTTTCTAGCGTTAGAATTAAGCAAGTAAAGTCTAATACATTATAATGTGGAATACCATCCATGAGGGTAAAGTTGCCTATTTTCTAACTTTATCTCCTAAGGACTGGCGTGACTTTCAGAAATAATGTTACCTGTGCTCACTAAAGTTATGTTTTAGTAAACATTTAAGTAAAATGGAAAGAATCAAGTGAAAAGGAAGTTTCTTAAGTTGGAAAATATATTAACAAGTGAACCATTTTAATAAGTGAACTATATCATTTAAATTAAATTTATGCACTAATATGTGATTCCTGTAAATATTTAGTCTGTAGGTAGACGGATCTAACACAGACTTTATCATTATGTATTACACTAATTTTTTAGTATATGCATCTCCATTAATAGACTTAGCTTTTTTTTAGCAGTAATGAATATGCTTTAATTACTGTTACAACTAAACCAGAATCTGAAGTAAAGCTGCTATTTACAAGTGCCTGTTGAATAAATGCTGCAATGAAAAAAAAGAATTATCTGCTGTCCTGAATGATTGGTATCACAGATTTCAATATATGTGAAACTTCATCCAAGTTTCTATTTCTTATCTCTTAATAGAATTCATTTTCTAATGCAAGTAGGTCTATCTTCCCTTTTGGGATGACTCATAGTTGAAAGCAGAAGAGGAAAGGAAAGTAGGAATAAGCAGGGTGCTAATTAAATAAAATGTGGGCTTCAAATCCAAATACTCCTCATAAAAAAAAAAAAAGGCACTCCACAGTATCTCCATTATGTCCTACCTCCAACTCTAAGACGTCATACTTAAAAACAGTTACTAAATTGTGTGCAATCAAGGGTGTCTGTTATGATTTTTCCTTTTAAAGTCTGTCAGGCAAACAGGACCAGAAGGTAGAAATTATAAGGAAATAGTACTTGATTTTAATCCAGTTTTTTTCAATATTACATGGCCAAAACTTAAAATAGTATTTAACTCACAAAATCTAACTCACAATAGACATTTAATAATGTTTAAAACATTTTCCAGGTTCCTCTGTGCTGAAAAGAAATAAAAACTTCATTACGTACTTCCAGTTTTGGCTTGGATATGTAAGGAACTTAAAAGTCATCACTCCATCCTTACAGGTAAAAACTAAACAAACTGCAAGTCAGTTATTCTTCTTGGACCCATCAGAGAATTGAGTTTACAAGGCAAACCTGTACCCCATGATCTGGAAAGTTAGGCAAACCCAGAAAGTCACAATTACAATCTGCTTATCTGTATACTGGGAGGGACACAATTGCTAAAGGCTGAGTTTAGATTATCTTCAGAGTGAGAAACTCCTGGGGAACATGGTTGTAAGCATGTTCCCACACTTTCATAAGTGCTCCACTCAGGAACCTGATCAGGTTTTCAGAATGTATAACTAAGAAACATCCCCTGATAGGTATGGCAGTTGAAAAGGGAAGAGTAAGCAATATGATGATACCAGAGCAGTTTCCATAACAAAGGCGTCCTCTCCAGGAGAAAATAATCTTACCATATTTTTAATCTACCTGGGGAAATGGCATTTCTCCCACTCCAGAACCTTGTAACGTTTCTACCTCACCTTGGTGGTGGGGGGTGCTTAGAAACACCAGTGAAGATCACAACTCAAGGACATAGGTCCATCAGAAGAACAAAATTTAATCACAATCATAGAATACTTCTCCCCACACCTTATCATCACACCAATAGGGATACAGTACAGTAGCAGATATACAATTATTATGGATAAAAAGATGCAAGACACAAAGTTCCTTTCAGGATGAGTATCTATACAAGTGCCAAAGGACCAAGGGAGATAAAAACAAGGACAATAGGGGGACACTAAAGCCTCTGTAACCCTATAGCTATAGCAAACACATTCTGACTGCTAGCATCATTAACATAAGATCTCACATTAAGACCTATTTACCACAGTTTTTAGTCCTCAATATCACATGCCTGAGTTTCACTGAAATATTACAAGGCATGCCAGAAAAAATGCAGCCTCTAAAGACAAATCAAATGTATGAACCATACTTAAATACTACTCAATTTTTAAAATAAACTGACAAATTAAAATAACTATGATGATACAAATCATTAATATCATACAAGAAATTAGGAGGACATGATTAAAGATTTCATGAACCTTAAAAGGATAATACAGGAATATTAGAAACATTATGGTCACAAATTTGATAATGCACATGTAATGGACCAATTGTGATCCACACAAAGGCTTTGGCATAGTCAATAAAGCAGAAATAGGTGTTTCTCTGGAACTCTCTTGCTTTTTTCATGATCTAGTAGATGTTGGCAATTTGATCTCTGGTTCCTCTGCCTTTTCTAAAACCAGCTTGAACTTCAGGAAGTTCACAGTTCACGTATTGCTGAAGCCTGGCTTGGAGAATTTTGAGCATTACTTTACTAGCATGTGAGATGAGTGCAGTTGTGCGGTAGTTTGAGCATTCTTTGGCATTGCCTGTCTTTGGGATTGGAATGAAAATTGACCTTTTCCAGTCCTGTGGCCACTGCTGAGTTTTCCAAATTTGCTGGCATGTTGAGTGCAGCACTTTCACAACATCATCTTTCAGGATTTGAAATAGTTCAACTGTAATTCTATCACCTCCACTAGCTTTGTCCATAGTGATGCTTTCTAAGGCCCACTTGACTTCACATTCCAGGATGTCTGGCTCTAGGTCAGTGATCACACCATCGTGATTATCTGAGTCGTGAAGATCTTTTTTGTACAGTTCTTCTGTGTATTCTTGCCACCTCTTCTTAATATCTTCTGCTTCTGTTAGGTCCATACCATTTCTATCCTTTATTGAGCCCATCTTTGCATGAAATGTTCCCTTGGTATCTCTAATTTTCTTGAAGAGATCTCTAGTCTTTCCCATTCTGTTGTTTTCCTCTATTTCTTTGCATTGACCGCTGAGGAAGGCTTTCTTATCTCTTCTTGCTGTTCTTTGGAACTCTGCATTCAGATGCTTGTACCTTTCCTTTTCTCCTTTGCTTTTCACTTCTCTTCTTTTCACAGCTATTTGTAAGTTCTCCCCAGACAGCCATTTTGCTTTTGTGCATTTCTTTTCCACGGGGATGGTCTTGATCCCTGTCTCCTGTACAATGTCACAAACCTCATTCCATAGTTCATCAGCCACTCTATCTATCAGATCTAGGCCCTTAAATCTGTTTCTCACTTCCACTATATAATCATAAGGGATTTGATTTAGGTCATACCTGAATGGTCTAGTGGTTTTCCCTACTTTCTTCAATTTAAGTCTGAATTTGGCAATAAGGAGCTCAAGATCTGAGCCACAGTCAGCTCCCGGTCCTGTTTTTGTTGACTGTATAGAGCTTCTCCATCTTTGGCTGCAAAGAATAGAATCAATCTGATTTCGGTGTTGACCATCTGGTGATGTCCATGTATAGAGTCTTCTCTTGTGTTGTTGGAAGAGGGTGTTTGTTATGACCAGTGCATTTTCTTGGCAAAACTCTATCATTTTTGCCCTGCTTCATTCCGTATTCCAAGGCCAAATTTGCCTGTTACTCCAGGTGTTTCTTGACTTCCTACTTTTGCATTCCAGTCCCCTATGATGAAAAGGACATCTTTTTTGGTTGTTTGTTCTAAAAGGTCTTATAGGTCTTCATAGAACTGTTCAACTTCAGCTTCTTCAGCATTACTAGTTGGGGCATAGACTTGGATTACTGTGGTATTGAATGGTTTGCCTTGGAAACGAACAGAAATCATTCTGTTGTTTTTGAGATTGCATCCAAGTACTGCATTTCGGACTCTTTCGTTGACCATGATGGCTACTCCATTTCTTCTGAGGGATTCCTGTCTGCAGCAGTAGATATAATGCTCATCTGAGCCTTTGACTGTGTGGATCACAAAAAACTGTGGAAAATTCTGAAAGAGATGGGAATACCAGACCACCTGACCTGCCTCTTGAGAAACTTGTATGCAGATCAAGAAGCAACAGTTAGAACTGGACATGAAACAACAAACTGGTTCCAAATAGGAAAAGGAGTACGTCAAGGTGGTATATTGTCACCCTGCTTATTTAACTTATATGCAGAGTACATAATGAGAAACGCTGGACTGGAAGAAGTACAAGCTGGAATCAAGATTGCCGGGAGAAATATCAATAACCTCAGATATGCAGATGACACCACCCTTATGGCAGAAAGTGAAGAGGAACTCAAAAGCCTCTTGATGAAAGTGAAAGTGGAGAGTGAAAAAGTTGGCTTAAAGCTCAACATTCAGAAAACGAAGATTATGGCATCTGGTCCCATCACTTCATGGGAAATAGATAGGGAAATAGTGGAAACCGTGTCAGGCTTTATTTGGGGGGCTCCAAAATCACTGCAGATGGTGTCTGCAGCCATGAAATTAAAAGACGCTTACTCCTTGGAAGGAAAGTTATGACCAATCTAGACAGCATATTCAAAAGCAGAGACATTACTTTGCCAACAAAGGTTCGTCTAGTCAAGGCTATGGTTTTTCCAGTGGTCATGTATGGATGTAGAGTTGGACTGTGAAGAAGGCTGAGTGCTGAAGAATTGATGCTTTTGAACTGTGGTGTTGGAGAAGACTCTTGAGAGTCCCTTGGACTGCAAGGAGATCTAACCAGTCCATTGTGAAGGAGATCAGCCCTGGGATTTCTTTGGAAGGAATGATGCTAAAGCTGAAACTCCAGTACTTTGGCCACCTCATGCGAAGAGTTGACTCACTGGAAAAGACTCTGATGCTGGGAGGGATTGGGGGCAGGAGGAGAAGGGGACGACAGAGGATGAGCTGGCTGGATGGCATCACTGATTCGATGGTCGTGAGTCTGGGTGAACTCTGGGAGTTGGTGATGGACAGGGAGGCCTGGTGTGCTGCGATTCATGGGGTCGCAAAGAGTCGGACACGACTGAGCGACTGAACTGAACTGAATGGACCAATTGCTTGAAAGACACAATCCATCAACTTCATACAAGAAAAGATAGGCATCTGAATGGGCCTATATCTATTAAATAAATTGAATCAAAATTTAATAATCTTCCAAAGCAGAAAGACTCAGTTAGGTTCAATGGAAATTTCTACTAAATATTTAAGGAAGAAATTTTATCACTTCACAATAATATTCTCCAAAATAATGAAGTAGAGGGGATATCTTCTAACTTACTCAGTGAGGACAGCATCATCCTAACACCAAAACCAAATAAAGATATTATATAAAAACAATAGCAACAATAACAACAACAACAAAAACTATAAATCATTTTCTTTTGAGAAAACCTCAACAAAATATTAGCAATTTAAATCTAACAATGTATAAAAATAATTATATACTATGACCCTGGTATGTAAAGCTGGTACGATGTTCAAAAATCAATTAGTAATCTATTACATCAGGCTAAAGAAGAAAACTCATGTGATCATATCAGTAGATACAGAAAAACAACTGACAATATCTTACACCTGTTCATAATAACTCTCAGTAAACTGGAATAAAGGAGACCTTTCTCAACTTGATAAAGAACATCTACCCAGGTAACATTGTACTGGTAACAAAGCAAACTAGAAGCTTTTATGCTGAGATTGGGAATAAGATGAAGATGTCTCCTCTCACTACTTCTTTTCAACATTGTACTGGAACTTCTAGGTAATGCATGAAGACAAGAAAAAGAAATAAAAGATGTATATATTAGAAATGAAGTCATACAAATATCTTTTTTCAAGGATGATATGTTTGCCTATGTATAAAATCTAAAAAAAAAAAACCAAAAAACTGACCAAAAAATCCCTTCTGGAACTAATAATCACCCTAGAAAATTTGCAGAACACTAGATTAATATAAAAAATATCAATTGCTTTTCTATATACAAGCCAGGAACAAATGTAATTTGAAATTTTAAAAATTATAACATCATAGCACACCAAAGTTAAATACTTAGTTATAAATCTAACAAAAAATATACAAGATCAATGTGAGAAATACTAAAAAACTCTGATGAATAAAATAAATTTAAAAAAATTAACAAATGGAGAACTATTCTCTAGTCATGGATAGGGAAAGTCAAGGTTGCCAAGATATCAGTTTTCCCCAAATTGATCTATTAACACAATCACAGTCAAAATTTCAGCAAGGTATTTTGTGGATAGCAACAAATTGATTCTAAAGTTTATATGGAAAGCTAAAATACCCAGAATGAAAGTGAAAGTGAAATCGCTCAGTTGTGTCCAACTCTTTGTGGCCTCATGGACTGTAGCCTACCAGGCTCCTCCATCCATGGGGGTTTTCTAGGCAGGAATACTGGAGTGGGTTGCCATTTCCTATACCCAGAATAGCCAAAATACCCAGAATTAGCCACACAATATTAAAGAAGGACAAAAATTTGAAGACTAGCATTATCCAAATTAAGGATTTACTATAAAGCTACAATAAACAGGATAATGTGGTATTAGCAAAAGCATAAACAAATAGGTCAATGGAAAAGAAGAAGTACTTCCACAAAGATATAGTTAACTGATCTTTGACAAAAGAGAAAAAGGATGCCAAGGAGCAAGAATAATCTTTTCAACAAATGGTGGTAGAAAAACTGGACATCCACACAACAAAAATAGAGAGAGAGAAAGACAGAGAAAAAGATAATTAAAACAAACATTCACATTCTTCACAAAAATAGCACAAATGGATCATAGACCTAAATGTAAAATAAAATACTATAGAACTCCCAGAAGGTAACATAGGAAAAAACTGTGATAATGTTAAGTATGTTGATGATTTTTTTTTAATTTTATTTTATTTTTAAACTTTAATATTGTATTAGTTTTTCACGAAAAAGAAAAAAATTTGATACACATGTATACCTGTGGTGATGATTTTTTAAATACAATACTAGGTCATAATTCACAAAAGAAAAAAAATGTGATACACTGGATTTCATTAAAATTAAAATATGTTATGGAAAAATGCTCTCAAGTGAATAAGAAGGCAGGTCACATTGGGAAGGCATATTTGCAGAAGACATCTTAAACTAAAAAATCGTTATCCAAATGTACAAAGAACACTTAAAACTCAGCAGTAAGGAAACAAATAATTCACATAGAAAATGGGGAAAAGATTTGAACAGATATGTAGCTAAGGAAGATACACAGTGCAAGCATATAAAATCATCATGTTATGTACCATAAATATTGTCTTAGTCTGTTTGTGTAACTGTAATAGCATACAGGTAGCTTATAAACAGCAAAAATGTACTGCTCCTAGTTTCTGAGGCTGGAAGTGCAACGTCATAGCACTGGTATGCTTTGGTGAGGGCCCTATTCCAGGTTTTAGACTTCTCATTGTATCCTCAAAGGGCAAAAATGACTAGACATTTCTCTTGGAACCACTTGTATAAGGCATTATTCCCACTTATGAAGGTTCCACCATCAAGGCATAAGCCCTTGACAAAGGTCCACTAATAATACCACTTCATCAGGCATTAGGATTTCAACACGAGAATTTTGCTGAGGCATAAACATTCAGACCATAGTAGGTAGATACAATTTTTATTTGTCAACTATACCTCAGTATATTGGGTGGGGCAATATATACAGATATCAAATAAGCATATTAAAAGATACTCGGTATCACATCAGGAATTGCCAATTAAAACAAGGAGATACCACTGGAATGGCCAAAATGCAAAACGCTAGCACTACCAAATGCTGACCAGCATGGGAACAACAGGAATTCTCATTTACTGCTAGTTGGGATGCAAAATGATACAATCATTTTGGACGATAGTTTGCTCCTTTGCCTGAAAAGTTGAAAACTATGTTCACACAGAAAACTGCACACAAGTATTTACAGAAGTTTTATTCATAATAGAATGTGGAAGCAACCAAGATGTTCTTCAGTAGATGAAAAGAACAATAAAATATGAACCATACAGACAATGAGATATTATTCACCACTGCAAAGATATAAGCTATCAAGCCATAAAAAGACATGGAAGAAATTTCAATGCATATTTCTCAGTGAAAGAGTTTAATCTGAAAAGTCTATATACTGCATTATTCCAACTATATGACACTCTGGAAAAGATGAAACCAGTTAGACAGTAGAAGGAGCCATGGTTGCTAAGGGTTAAGGGGTAGGGGGTGATGAACTATCAGAGCACAAAGAGTCTTTAGGGTGGTGAAACTGTTATGTATTATAGGATAATGGTGGATACACATCATTTGTCCAAACCAAGAACGTACAACACCAAGAATGAACTCTAATGTAAAACTATGGTCTTTGGGTGATAATAATGTGTCAGTGTAGGTTCATCAACGGTAACAAATGCACAAATCTGGTGTGAGATTTTAATGCTGTGTGTACGTGGGATCAGAGGATCTATGGAAAATCTTATTACTTTCCTCTCAGTTTTTCTATTAACTATAAAGCACTCCAAAAAATAAACAATATTAAAACAATTAACTGTGATTAACATAAGGATCCAATGAAAAAAGCACATAAGTGACATCAGAATAGAAATGGAGACTCTTAAGAAGTTATCATAGAAAATAATAGGAACAAAAATATTGTTTCAGAAATTAAAAATATCTTTAATGGGTTAATCATTAGAGTAGACATGGCTGAGGAAAGAATCAGTAAGCTTGAAGATGTATCAGTAGAGACATTTCAAACTAAATTGCAAAAAAAAAAAAAAAAAAGAATATAATACTAAAAGGAGAAAGCATAATTGCAAAAGATTGTGAAGCCCCAGGTGGTTCAGTGGTAAAGAATCTACCTGCAATCTTGAAGATGCAGGTGTGATCCCTGAGTCAGAAAGATGCTCTGGAGAAGGAAATAGCAACCCACTCCAGTATTCTTGCCTGAGAAATCCCATGGACAGAGGAGCCTGGGAAGTTACAGTCCATGGGGACACAAAAAGAGTCGGACATGACTTAGTGACTAAACAGCGACAACAATAACATATGTAAATGGAAAACTATAGAGGGTAAAAAGAGGGGAGGGAGCAAAGAAATATGTAAATTTATAACAGTCTAAAACTTTCCAAAATTAGTGATAGATACAAAAACCACTGAAACTCAGAGAACATAAAGCGAAATAAATATTCTTAAAATTATATCTAGGTTTATTACAGTTACAGTTCAGAAAACCAAAGACAAAGAGATAACCTTCAATGAAGTCAGGGCTGAGAGCAGGACAGGGGAGAAAGGAATGCATTACTTGTAGAACAAAGCTAAGAATTGTGACAGATTTCTTATCAGAAAGATTTCAAACAAGAAGAAAATGGAGTGAAACATTTAAATTGTTGAAAGAAAAAAAAAATAAAGACATCCATAAGTCTACATGCAATAAAATTGTTCTTTAAAACTGATAAATAAATAGTTTTTCAGAGAAATAAAAACAATGAATTCATCACCAGCTCATCTCTCTTGCAAGAAACATTCAGAGAAGTCCTTTAAAGAGAAGACAAATGATAACTTTTAAAGTAGATACAGTAACATTTTGTGTGACTATAATATTTAGATAGGTTAAATTAATACAACAAATGACAAGAAGGAGAAATTGGAAATGTATAAGGTGGCATAGTATAATTTGAAGGTGGACTTAGATTTATACATTAATTTAAAATGTATATTGGAAACCCCAAAGAAGTCATAAAAAAATTTTAAGTATAATTGGTATGCTAAGAGGGTAGATAAATCTAGATCATATACAATGCTCAGCTTAAACCAGAGGAGAAAGAAACAGAGGAAGAAAAAAGAAACACAAACAAATCCAACGAAGAGAAAATGATTTCCAATTTTGTTGACATTAATTTAAGAATTAAATTAAGAAACATAAGAATAAAAACATTTTTATCCAAACATAAGAATAATTTTAAGGGTAAATGCCATAAACCTAGCAAAACTGAAGGACAATCAGAATGGATTAAAAAAAACAAACCCAGTTACTCATTGTCTACAATAAATCCACCTTAAATATAAAGATTCTGACAAATCAATAATAAGTGGATGAAGAAAGACATACTATACTAACATCAATCTAAAGAAAGCAGAAATACCTATATTGATTTCAGGAAAGGCCCACTTCATCAAACACACAAAAACATATAATGGATACAGAGGAAAATCACATAATGATAAAGGAGCTAATTTTCTAAGAACACAACAAATGTTTAACATGTATGCAACTAACAAAAGAATGTCAAAATATGTGAGACAAATCTTATAGAACTAAAAGGAGAAACACGCAAATCCACTATTATAAATAACATATTCAACATTCCCTTTCAGTAATAGATCAATCAGGAAAAAAGCCGGTAAAGATAACAGTTAACCCGATCAGCACTATCCCACATGGATCTACTTGAAATTTATATCTCTTTTGTAAATATCAATGGGCCTCCCTTGTAGCTCAGATGGTAAGGAATCTGCCTGCAATGTAGGAGACCTGGGTTCAATGCCTGGATCAGGAAGATACCCTGAAGACCTGAATGGCTACCTACTCCAGTATTCTTGCCTGGAGAATTCCACTGACAGAGGAGCCTGGCAAGCTATACAACTAAGCGACCAACACTTCATAAACATCAGCAAACTGGGAAGTTTATGTGCTGTGCTGTGCTAAGTCGCTTCAGTCATGTCTGATTGTTTGCGAGCCTATGGACCATAGCCCACCAGGCTCCTATGTCCATGGGATTCTCCAGGCAAGAATATTGGAATGGGCTGCCATTCCCTTCTCCAGGGATCTTCTTGACCCAGGGATCTAACCTGCATCTCAAAAGTCTCGCATTAACAAGCAGGCTCTTTGCCACTAGCACCACAAGCAAAAGCAAAAGACTTCTGGAAATTCTTTAAGAGGTTAGGGAAATCCAGGATGAAATACAGAATGTGACAGCACATTCTCTATTTACTATAAATGTATGAAACTACCTCACCAAAGGTGTTTTCAAATCTCTCAATATGAGTGTGCATATCTTGATTTCAAATCCTGAGTCTTTGATTAGTGTATGTTTTGCCATATGTTTGGGCAAATACTAATTGGGCAAATACTAATCAAAATTATTTTATCTTTCTAGATTTTTCAAATTTTATCATTATAATGTGACATTCCTTATTTTTACAAATGCTTTCATCTTAAAGACTATTTTGTCTGATATTAATATAACTAATTTTTTAATTTGGTATTTACATAATTCAACTTTTTCCTCCTTCTCCTTTCAACCTTATGGTATACACTCATTTAAATTGGCACATATTTTCAATATAAATAGCACATATTTTTATTGTTTGAAATACTTTCTATATTTAATATTACTGTGTATTTAATTTAAATATACAATGACTATATGTGCATTGTACCCTCCACCCTGTATGTTCTGTACTTATTTTTAATTGATAAAGTATTTTTTAACTCATGCCACATTCTTTCCTTTTTTGTTTGAAATTTACAAACACTTTTCTTTTAGTAATAACCTTTGTCATCATAATACGTATATAAAGGTATTGCTGACTGCTAATCTTCACTTTTCTCCCAGAAAATGTACGATCCATAGAAACATTTGAAGTTTGCATATATCATCGTTCACTCTTAAAGCTGTAAAGTTTAAAGCAGAGAGAATGCATGCCCATTTTGCAGGCAAGAATATTAGAGTGGGTTGCCATTTCCTCCTCCAGGGGATCTTCCTGACCCATGGATCGAACCCATGGATTAAACCCATGTCTCCTATGTCTCTTGCATTGGCAGTACCACCTGGGAAGCCCATAAAGTTTAAAAGGTCTTGACAAATACATAATGTCAACTATCCACCATTACAATGTAATACAGAATAATAGTTTCTTCATCCTAAGAAATACTGTACTTGAATTATTCAACCCCCTCTCTACTTCCACTGAGTTTTGGAAACCAATGATTCTTTACATTTTTTTGTTGTTTTTAAGTTTGCTTTGTCAAGAATGTCATGTGGTTAGAATCATATAGTATGTAGCCTTTTAAATCTGACCCTTTTCATGTAATAATATTCATTTAAAGTTTATCCATGTTTTTTGTGGCTTGATAGCTTATTTCTTTTTATTGCTGAATATTACTCCACTGTTTGGATGTACTAAAGTTTATTTATCCATTTTATTGAAAACATATTGTTTGCTGTCAGATTTTTGTGGAAAGTTGTCAAAACATTATTGTAAAAGTTTTGTATAGGCATGAATTTTAAAATCAGTTCAGAAATTCCTAGGAATATAATTGCTGGATCATATGACAAAACTTTTAAGAAACGAGATTTTTTAATATTTTCTTCTAGAATTCTGTAGTTTTGCGTTTTTCATTTAGGTGTATGTTTGATTTCTTTGTGTGAGACGTTTTGTTGTTGTTCAGTTGCTAAGCCATTTCAAGTGTCTAAACGTTTTCTTCTTCTTCCTCTTCTCTTCCTTCCCCCTCCCTCTTTTTCTCCTTCTTTTCCTTCTCCCTCCACCTTCTTCTTTTTGAGTATGTGTACACCCAATTATTCCAATACCGTTTGTTGAATTTATATCCTTTCTTCACTGAATTCCCTTTGCTCTTTGGTCAAGGATGAGTTGACTGTATTTGTGTAAGTCTGTGTCGGGCCTGTTTCTTGTTTTCCATTGCTCTATGTCTTATTCTAGTATCACCAATGCCACGCTGTCTTGACTACAATAGCACCAAATACTCTTGAAAATGAATGGTGTGGCTACTTCGATTTGTTGTTTTTCTTCAGTATTGTGTTAGCTATTTTCAGTCTTTTGCTTTTATCTTCCATTATTGCTTCAAGCCAGTTTATCCTTCTCTGAAATAATCTCTGTATTTTTTTGTTCTGGTCCTTGTAAGATAGTTTCCTTGTGTTACTTTTCTGCAGTATTATTATGCTGTCTGTATGTTTGGATTTCTTCTTCTGTATGCTGCCAAGGGATTTCTTTGTCTCCTGAATATCTGTGGGCATGAAGTTTTTCATGATTTGGGATGTATGCAAATGTTGACTCTGATTATGGAATCTTCTCTCTTTCTATAATCCATTAAATATATACCTTCTTAACATATCATTGATTTCTCATCTTCTTTTGTATATTGTACATCATTTTGTTTTTCAACATCTTTTGACATGTTTTCCAATTCACTAATTCTCTTTTCAGCTGGGATAAACTATATTTTTATTATATTTTCAATATGATTTTATTGGTTATTCATTAAAATATGCAACACTTCTTTTCATAATATTCATCTAAAATTTAAATTTAGTTTTCACTTCTATTAACATGGAAAAATATATGCTCAAAATCTTTCAAGCTAGCCTTCATCAGTACATGAACCCAGAGCTTCCAGATGTACCAGCTGGATTTAGAAAAAGCAGAGGAACCAGAGATAAAATTGCCAGCATCCACTGGATCATAGAAAAAGCAAGGGGATTCCAAAAATAACGGGAAGCATGGCAAGAAAAAGGGTTGAGTCCTAATATGTCATGGTATTGAACATTATCTGATCTCAGTCCAACAGTTCCTTGCTGTCTGATTACCTCTTTGGTGTCTTCAAGAAACATTTTAAAGACAAAAGGATTGATATTATTACCTAGTCTGAAGCCAGCAATTTAATTAGAATTGTTCTTCAAGTGACTAATCTGTCCTCAGATTGACACACTACAGACTGCCACTTGGAACTGGTCCTTAACCCGCCTTCATGTAGAATTTCCTGTGGACAAATGCCCTCAAAATCAGTCCCAGCGCTGTGGGATGAGAAGAGACGAGGATTGTCAGATACAGGATATCTAACAAAATTTGAATTTCACATAAACAATGAATATTTTTAAAAATAATACATTCACTTTACTATATACTTGAAACTAATACAACATTGTAAATCAACAATACTCCAATAAAAATTTTATAAAATGAAAAAAAAATGTAACCCAAGTACTGTATGGGAACACAAATATTTTTAAATTTTCAATTGTTTATCTGAATTTCAAACATGAGTTCTCTTTCTATTTGCTAAACACTACTGAGTGGCTGACCACACACCACAATCACTTTAGCTAGTAGAAAAATAGTTTGCTCCAGGGAGAAGTGTATTTCCAGGAATTCCAGAATTTAAACATTTCTTTACATTTATTGCAGTTATTACAGTGACATCTAGGTACAGCATATATTGAGGTACCTCAGTTATACTTGTTTCAGTGGAACTAAAGAATTTTAGTATATGTGCTTCAGAATTAAAAAAATAAAAATCTCTTTATTAAAGTCCCAAACAGGCCATTTTAACAACTAGATATCTGAAGGGTCCTGTTCAGTTCAGTTCCGTTCGTTGCTCAGTCACGTCCGATTCTGCGACCCCATGGAAAGCAGCATGCCAGTATTCCCTGTCTATCACCAAATCCTGGAGTTTGCTCAAACTCATGTCCATCGATGCCACCCAACCATCTCATCCTCTGTCCTCCCCTTCTTCTACTTCCTTTAATCTTTCCAGGATTAGGGACTTTTCTAATGAGTCCATTCTTCGCATCAGGTGGCCAAAGTATTGGAGCTTCAGCTTCAGTATCAGTCCTTCCAATGAATATTCAGGACTGATTTCCTTCAGGATTGACTGGTTTGATCCCCTTACTGTCCAAGGGATTCTCAAGAGTCTTCTTCAATACCACAGTTAAAAAGCATCAAGTCTTCAGCGTTCAGCTTTCTTTATAGTCCAACTCTCACATCCATACATGACTACTGGAAAAACCACCACTTTGACTAGATGGACCTCTGTTGGCAAAGTAGTACCTCTGCTTTTTTATATGCTGTCTAAGTTTGTCATAGCTTTTCTTAAAAGGAGCAAGTATCTTTTAATTTCATGGCTGCACCCACCATCTGCAGTGGTTTTGGAGCCCAAGAAAATAAACACTGTAACTGTTTCCATTGTTTCCCCATCTATTTGCCATGATCTTAATTTTTTTGAATGATGAGTTTTAAGTAGGCTTTTTCACTCTCCTCTTTCACTGTCATCAAGAGGCTCTTTAGTTCCTCTGCTTTCTGTCATAAGGGTGGTGTCATCTGTGTATCTGAGGTTATTGATATTTCTCCCTGCAATCTTGATTTCAGCTTGTGCTTCATCCAGATTGGCATTTCACATGATGCACTCTGCATATAACTGAAATAAGTAGGTTGATAATATACAACCTTGATGTACTCCTTTCCCAATTTGGAACCAATCCATTGTTCCATGTCAGTTCTAACAGTTGCTTCTTGACCTGCATATAGATTTCTCAGGAGGCAGGTCAGGTGGTCTGGTATTCCCACCTCTTGAAGAATTTCCCACAGCTTGTTGTGCATACAGTAAAAGTTTCAGCATAGTCAATGAAGCAGAAGTAGATGTTTTTCTTGAATTCTCTTTCTTATTCTATGATTAATCAGATGTTATCAATTTGATCTCTGATTCCCCTGCCTTTTCTAAATACAGCTTAAACATCTGGAAGTTCTTAGTTATGAACTGTTGAAGCCTATTGAGAATTTTGAGCATTATTTTGCTAGCGTGTGAAATGAGTGCAATTGTGCAGTAGTTTGAACATTCTTTGGCATTGCCTTTTTTGGGGATTGGAATGAAAACTGACCTTTTCCAGTCTTGTGGCCATTGCTGAGTTTTCCAAATTTGCTGGCATATTAGGTTCAGCACTTTCAAAGCATCGTCTTTTCAGATTTGAAGTAGCTCAACTGGAATTGTACCACCTCCGCTAGCTTTTTTTGTAGCTCACTTGATTTTGCACTCCAGGATGTCCGGCTCTAGGTGAGTGATCACACCATTGTGATTATCTGGATCATGAAGATCTTTTTTGTATAGTTCTGTGTATTCTTGCCACTTCTTCTTAATGTCTTCTATTTCTGTTAGGTCCATACCATTTCTGTCCTTTATTGTGCCCATCTTTGCATGAAATGTTCTCTTGGTATCTCTAATTTTCTTGAAGAGATCTCTAGTCTTTCCCATTCTATTTTTTTCCTCTATTTCTTTGCACTGATCACTGAGGAAGGCTTTCTTATCTCTCCTTGCTATTCTTTGGAACTCTGCATTCAGATGGATATATCTTTCTTTCCTTTTTTTTTTTTTTTTTTTTTTAAAGCCAGTTAAGTAAATATAATTTTACATTAGCAAATATTCACATAGTGCAAAACAAAACCATAAAAGAGGATCAGAGGAACATTTTGATGTCTTTTTATAATCTGATATATAGGAATAAAAGGAAAATGGTAGTGGTATATATTAACATATAAATAATATTAACTGTAAGTGGATTAAACAATCTGATTAAAAAACACTGTAACACTGATTTAAAAAACCAAGATCCAACTATAATTCTGTCTAGAAGAGACAAATTTTAGATTCAAACACACAAATAGGATGAGAATAAAAGAACACACAAAAATATACCATGCAAGCAGCCACAAAAGTTTGTTGTTGTTGTTCAGTGGCTTAGTTGTGTCTAACTGTTTGTGACCCCATGGACTGCAGCACGATAAGCTCCTCTGCCCTCCGTTGCCTCTAGGAATTTGCTCAAATTCTTGTCCACTGAGTTGGTGGTGCTATCTAAACATCTCATCCTCTGCTGCCCCCTTCTCCTCCTGCCTTCAATCTTGCCCAGCAGCATGGTCTTTTCCAATGAGGTGGTTCTTCCCATCAGGTGGCCAGAGTATTGAGCTTCAGCATCAATCCTTCCAATGAATATTTAGGATTGATTTCCTTTTTTTTTTTTTTTTTTTTATTCTTCCAATTTTATTTTATTTTTAAACTTTACATAATTGTATTAGTTTTGCCAAATATCAAAATGAATCCGCCACAGGTATACATGTGTTCCCCATCCCGAACCCTCCTCGCCTCCTCCCTCCCCATACCATCCCTCTGGGCCGTCCCAGTGCACCAGCCCCAAGCATCCAGCATCATGCATCGAACCTGGACTGGCAACTCGTTCCCTACATGATATTTTACATGTTTCATTGCCATTCTCCCAAATCTTCCCACCCTCTCCCTCTCCCACAGAGTCCATAAGACTGTTCTATACATCAGTGTCTCTTTTGCTGTCTCGTACACCGGGTTATTGTTTATCATCTTTCTAAATTCCATATATGTGCGTTAGTATACTGTATTTATGTTTTTCCTTCTGGCTTACTTCACTCTGTATAATAGGCTCCAGTTTCATCCACCTCATTAGAACTGATTCAAATGCATTCTTTTTAATGGCTGAGTAATACTCCATTGTGTATATGTACCACAGCTTTCTTATCCATTCATCTGCTGATGGACATCTAGGTTGCTTCCATGTCTTGGCTATTATAAACAGTGCTGCGATGAACATTGGGGTACACGTGTCTCTTTCCCTTCTGGTTTCCTCAGTGTGTATGCCCAGCAGTGGGATTGCTGGATCATAAGGCAGTTCTATTTCCAGTTTTTAAGGAATCTCCACACTGTTCTCCATAGTGGCTGTACTAGTTTGCATTCCCACCAACAGTGTAAGAGGGTTCCCTTTTCTCCACACCCTCTCCAGCATTTATTATTTGTAGACTTTTGGATCGCAGCCATTCTGACTGGTGTGAAATGGTACCTCATAGTGGTTTTGATTTGCATTTCTCTGATAATGAGTGATGTTGAGCATCTTTTCATGTGTTTGTTAGCCATCTGTATGTCTTTTTTGGAGAAATGTCTATTTAGTTCTTTGGCCCATTTTTTGATTGGGTCGTTTTATTTTCTGGAGTTGAGCTGTAGGAGTTGCTTGTATATTTTTGAGATTAGTTGTTTGTCGGTTGCTTCATTTGCTATTATTTTTCTCCCATTCTGAAGGCTGTCTTTTCACCTTGCTAATAGTTTCCTTTGATGTGCAGAAGCTTTTAAGGTTAATTAGGTCCCATTTGTTTTTTTTTGCTTTTATTTCCAATATTCTGGGAGGTGGGTCATAGAGGATCCTGCTGTGATGTATGTCAGAGAGTGTTTTGCCTATGTTCTCCTCTAGGAGTTTTTTATAGTTTCTGATCTTACGTTTAGATCTTTAATCCATTTTGAGTTTATTTTTGTGTATGGTGTTAGAAAGTGGTCCAGTTTCATTCTTTTACAAGTGGTTGACCAGATTTCCCAGCACCACTTGTTAAAGAGATTGTCTTTAATCCATTGTATATTCTTGCCTCCTTTGTCGAAGATAAGGTGTCCATATGTCGTGGATTTATCTCTGGGCTTTCTATTTTATTCCATTGATCAATATTTCTGTCTTTGTGCCAGTACCATACTGTCTTGATAACTGTGGCTTTGTAGTAGAGCCTGAAGTCAGGTAGGTTGATTCCTCCAGTTCCATTCTTCTTTCTCAAGATCGCTTTGGCTATTCGAGGTTTTTTGTATTTCCATACAAATTGTGAAATTATTTGTTCTAGCTCTGTGAAGAATACTGTTGGTAGCTTGATAGGGATTGCGTTGAATCTATAAATTGCTTTGGGTAGTATACTCATTTTCACTATATTGATTCTTCCAATCCATGAACATGGTATATTTCTCCATCTATTAGTGTCCTCTTTGATTTCTTTCACCAGTGTTTTATAGTTTTCTATATATAGGTCTTTAGTTTCTTTAGGTAGATATATTCCTAAGTATTTTATTCTTTCCGTTGCAATGGTGAATGGAATTGTTTCCTTAATTTCTCTTTCTGTTTTCTCATTATTAGTGTATAGGAATGCCAGGGATTTCTGTGTGTTGATTTTATATCCTGCAACTTTACTGTAGTCATTGATTATTTCTAGTAATTTTCTGGTGGACTCTTTAGGGTTTTCTATGTAGAGGATCATGTCATCTGCAAATAGTGAGAGTTTTACTTCTTCTTTCCAATTTGGATTCCTTTTATTTCTTTTTCTGCTCTGATTGCTGTGGCCAAAACTTCCAAAACTATGTTGAATAGTAATGGTGAAAGTGGGCACCCTTGTCTTGTTCCTGACTTTAGAGGAAATGCTTTCAATTTTTTCACCATTGAGGATAATGTTTGCAGTGGGTTTGTCATATATAGCTTTTATTATGTTGAGGTATGTTCCTTCTATTCCTGCTTTCTGGAGAGTTTTTATCATAAATGGATGTTGAATTTTGTCAAAGGCTTTCTCTGCATCTATTGAGATAATCATATGGTTTTATTTTTAATTTGTTAATGTGGTGTATTACATTGATTGATTTGCGGATATTGAAGAATCCTTGCATCCCTGGGATAAAGCCCACTTGATCATGGTGTATGATCTTTTTAATGTGTTGTTGGATTCTGATTGCTAGAATTTTGTTAAGGATTTTTGCATCTATGTTCATCAGTGATATTGGCCTGTAGTTTTCTTTTTTTTTGTGGGATCTTTGTCAGGTTTTGGTATTAGGGTGATGGTGGCCTCATAGAATGAGTTTGGAAGTTTACCTTCCTCTGCAATTTTCTGGAAGAGTTTGAGCAGGATAGGTGTTAGCTCTTCTTTAAATTTTTGGTAGAATTCAGCTGTGAAGCCCGGCTGGACCGGGGCTTTTGTTTGCTGGAGATTTTTTTGATTACAGTTTCAATTTCCATGCTTGTGATGGGTCTGTTAAGATTTTCTATTTCTTCCTGGTCCAGTTTTGGAAAGTTGTACTTTTCTAAGAATTTGTCCATTTCTTCCACGTTGTCCATTTTATTGGCATATAATTGTTGATAGTAGTCTCTTATGATCCTTTGTATTTCTGTGTTGTCTGTTGTGATCTCTCCATTTTCGTTTCTAATTTTGTTGATTTGATTTTTCTCCCTTTGTTTCTTGATGAGTCTGGCTAATGGTTTGTCAATTTTATTTATCCTTTCAAAGAACCAGCTTTTGGTTTTGTTGATTTTTGCTATGGTCTCTTTTGTTTCTTTTGCATTTATTTCTGCTCTAATTTTTAAGATTTCTTTCCTTCTACTAACCCTGGGGTTCTTCATTTCTTCCTTTTCTAGTTGCTTTAGGTGTAGAGTTAGGTTATTTATTTGACTTTTTTCTTGTTTCTTGAGGTGTGCCTGTATTGCTATGAACTTTCCCCTTAGGACTGCTTTTACCGTGTCCCACAGGTTTTGGGTTGTTGTGTTTTCATTTTCATTCGTTTCTATGCAAATTTTGATTTCTTTTTTGATTTCTTCTGTGATTTGTTGGTTATTCAGCAGCGTGTTGTTCAGCCTCCATATGTTGGAATTTTTAATAGTTTTTCTCCTGTAATTGAGATCTAATCTTATTGCATTGTGGTCAGAAAAGATGCTTGGAATGATTTCTATTTTTTTGAATTTACCAAGGCTAGTTTTTATGGCCCAGGATGTGATCTATCCTGGAGAAGGTTCCATGTGCGCTTGAGAAAAAGGTGAAATTCATTGTTTTGGGATGAAATGACCTATAGATATCAATTAGGTCTAACTGGTCTATTGTATCGTTTTAAAGTTTGTGTTTCCTTGTTAATTTTCTGTTTAGTTGATCTATCCATAGGTGTAAGTGGGGTATTAAAGTCTCCCACTATTATTGTGTTATTGTTAATTTCTCCTTTCATACTTGTTAGCATTTGTCTTACGTACTGTGGTGCTCCCATGTTGGGTGCATATATATTTATAATTGTTATATCTTCTTCTTGGATTGATCCTTTGATCATTATGTAGTGACCTTCTTTGTCTCTTTTCACAGCCTTTGTTTTAAAGTCTATTTTATCTGATATGAGTATTGCTACTCCTGCTTTCTTTTGGTCCCTGTTTGCATGGAAAATCTTTTTCCAGCCCTTCACTTTCAGTCTGTATGTGTCCCCTGTTTTGAGGTGGGTCTCTTGTAGACAACATATGTAGGGTCTTGTTTTTGTATCCATTCAGCCAGTCTTTGTCTTTTGTTTGGGGCATTCAACCCATTTACATTTAAGGTAATTACTGATAAGTATGTTCCCGTTGCCATTTACTTTATTGTTTTGGGTTCGAGTTTATACACCATTTTTGTGTTTCCTGTCTAGAGAATATCCTTTAGTATTTGTTGGAGAGCTGGTTTGGTGGTGCAGAATTCTCTCAGCTTTTGCTTGTCTGAAAGCTTTTGATTTCTCCTTCATACTTGAATGAGATCCTTGCTGGGTACAATAATCTGGGCTGTAGGTTATTTTCTTTCATCATTTTAAGTATGTCTTGCCATTCCCTCCTGGCTTGAAGAGTTTCTATTGAAAGATCAGCTGTTATCCTTATGGGAATTCCCTTGTGTGTTATTTGTTGTTTTTCCCTTGCTGCTTTTAATATTTGTTCTTTGTGTTTGATCTTTGTTAATTTGATTAATATGTGTCTTGGGGTGTTTCTCCTTGGGTTTATCCTGTTTGGTACTCTCTGGGTTTCTTGGACTTGGGTGATTATTTCCTTCCCCATTTTAGGAAGTTTTCCACTATTATCTCCTCAAGTATTTTCTCATGGTCTTTCTTTTTGTCTTCTTCTTCTGGAACCCTATGATTGAATGTTGTAGCGTTTAATATTGTCCTGGAGGTCTCTGAGATTGTCCTCATTTCTTTTAATTCGTTTTTTTTTTTATCCTCTCTGATTCATTTATTTCTACCATTCTATCTTCTAATTCACTAATCCTGTCTTCTGCCTCTGTTATTCTACTATTTATTTGCCTCCAGAGTGTTTTTAATTTCACTTATTGCATTATTCATTATATATTGACTCTTTTTATTTCTTCTAGGTCCTTGTTAAACCTTTCTTGCATCTTCTCAATCCTTGTCTCCAGGCTATTTATCTGTGATTCCATTTTAGTTTCAAGATTTTGGATCAATTTCACTATCATTATTGAATTCTTTATCAGGTAGATTCCCTATCTCTTCCTCTTTGGTTTGGTTTGGTGGGCATTTATCCTGTTCCTTTATCTGCTGAGTATTCCTCTGTCTCTTCATCTTGTTTAAATTGCTGAGTTTGGGGTGTCCTTTCTGTATTCTGGCAGTTTGTGGAGTTCTCTTTATTATGGCGTTTCCTCACTGTGTGTGGGTTTGTACAGGTGGCTTGTCAAGGTTTCCTGGTTAGGGAAGCTTGTGTCGGTGTTCTGGTGGGTGGAGCTGTATTTCTTCTCTCTGGAGTGCAATGAAATGTCCAGTAATGAGTTATGAGATGTCTATAGTTTTGGGGTGACTTTGGGCAGCCTGTATCTTGAAGCTCAGGGCTGTGTTCCTTTGTTGCTGGAGAATTTGCTTGGTATGTCTTGCCCTGGAACTTATTGGCCCTTGTGTGGTGCTTGGTTTCAGTGTCGGTATGGAGGCATTTGATGAGCTCCTGTCAATGAATGTTCCTTGAGTCAGGAGTTCCTGGAGTCAGGGTTTGGACTTAAGTCTCCTGCTTCCGATTATCGGTCTTATTTTTACAGTAGTTTCAAAACTTCTCCTTCTATACAGCACCATTGATAAAACATCTACATTAAAGATGATAAGTTTCTCTACAGTGAGGGTCACTCAGAGAGGTTCACAGGGTTACATGGAGAAGAGAAGAGGGAGGAGAGAGTTAGAGGTGACCCAAATGAGATGAGGTGAATCAATAGTGGAGAGAGTGGGCTAGCCAGTAGTCACTTCCTTATGTGCACTCCCAACTGGACCACTCAGAGATGTTCACGGGTTATACAGAGAAGAGAAGAAGGAGGAAGGTAACAGAGGTGGCCAGAAGGGTAAAAGGGGGAATGAAAAGGAGGGAGACAGATCCAGCCAGTAATCAGTTCCTAAGTGTTCTCCACCATCTGGAACACACAGAAATTCACAGAGTTGGGTAGAGTAGAGAGGGGTTAGGGAGGAGACACAGGCAACCTGGTGGAGAAAAAGGAGGGTCCAAAGGGAGAGAGAGCAGTCAAGCCAGTAATCTCACTCCCTAGTGAAAAATGGGTCCTGAAGATTGGGTCCTTAAAGGTACAAAATTGGTAACAAATACATAAAAGCAAAATTAAAAATCTAGAGTAGAGTTTGGAATTTCAAAAATACGACGTTAAAGAAAAGAAGAAGGAAAAGAAAGAGAGAAAGAACGAACAAACAAAAACAAACAAGGTCGCGAAAATTATAAAGAAAGTACAGGTACAAAATTGATAACTAATACCAGAAAGCGAAAATTAAAAATCTAGAGTAGAGTTTGGAATTTCAAAAAATACGATGTTAAAGAAAAGAAGAAGGAAAAGAAAAAGAGAAAAAATGAACAAACAAAACAAACAAGGGTCGAAAATTATAAAGAAAGTACAGGTACAAAATTGATAACTAATACCAGAAAGCAAAAATTAAAAATCTAGAGTAGAGTTTGGAATTTCAAAAATACAATGTTAAAAAAAAAAAAAAAAGAAGAAGAAAAATAAAAGAGAAAACAAACAAACAAATACAAACAATGTCACAAAAATTATAAAGAAAATACAGGTACAAAATTGATATCAAATATCAAAAAGCATAAATTAAAAATCTAGAGTAAAGTTTGGAATTTCAGATATACAATGTTATATAAAGAAGAAGAGAAAGAAACAGAGAAGAAGAAAAAAAAAAAAAAAAAAAGTCACAGAAATTATATAAAAAAAAACTATAGGTACAAAATTGATAACATATACCAAAAAGCGAAAATTAAAAATCTAGAGTAGAGTTTGGAATTTCAAAAATACAATGTTAAAGAAAAGAGAAAAAAAAAAAAAAAACAACAAAAAAAAAACAAGGTCAAAAAATTATAAAATATATATATATGAAGTTTGCTGAAGAAAAAAAAAATAGGTCTTTCTTTTTTTTTTTGCAAAGTAATAGGTTATAAAAGTGAAAATTAAAGGAACAATAGAGGACTTAAATTTTTTTTTTTTTTCCTTTAGTTAAAAAAAAAAAAAAAAAGAAAGAATGATTGTAAAAATAATAAAAATATATCTAGGACTTTTTTTTTTTTTTGTGGGTGTTGTGGGTTCAGTTCATTTTTGGCTAGTTCCTTGGTCAGATTTATATTTCTCAAGATCTATAGGCCCCTTCCTATGTAGTCCGTAGTAACCACAGGGTTTTGATCTATTGCCTGTAGCTTCCAAGGCGTTTCCCTCTGTTATATCTTCTTCCGTTTGCTAGTCTCTTCAGTATCTGGTTTCGCCCTGACTCAAAGGGCACGGTGGAGGACACTTTTTTTTTTTTTTTTTTTTTTTTTTTTACTTGTTCAGTCGCGCTGTGGGGATGGAGGAGGATGCTGCAAACAAATAACACTGGCGTGGGCTCGCAGTGCCTCAGCCACCCTGGGTCTGCCCCCGCTCACGGCGCGTGTAGCCTCCCTGTCCACACTGCTCGGACTCTAGGTTGTTCCGCCGGGAACAATCCGAGGCTGGCCCTGAGCTGCATGCACCTCCCAGGTCCAAGCCGCTCAGGTTCAGGCACTCGGGTAGTCCTCAGAGGCGCAGACTCAGTTGGGCCTGCGTTTTGTGCTCTTCCCAGGCGGCGCCAATGCTGCGACTTATCGCTCCCCCCGCCACTCGGTTATCTGGATGTAAAACCGGCGCACCTTCTCAGGCAGATGTTGACCGTCCAGACCCCCAAGTTTTAGTTAGCAAAGAAGCCTGCTTACAGTTTTATAGATAATGTCTCTCTGGGGCTGCTATTGCCCCCTTCCGTCTCTGGCTGCCTGTCACCGGAGGGGGAAGGTCTGCAGCCGGCTATCTCTGTTCAGTCCTTTGTTCCGTGCGCGGGCCTGGCGGTCTTAGGTTAGGGCTGGCTTTTCGCGTGGTAGGTATCCCACAGTCTGGTTTACTAGCCCAAATTATTTCGCTCAGATAGCGCTCAGGGTATTCAGGCCAGATTCTTACTCTCAGCGATGCAGCCCACGCCCGCGCCTCCCTGCCCAGCCCGGTTTGCTAATGGCGGATGCAGGCGTCTGCGCTGCTTCTCTGCTGGGGAGTTACCGTAGGGCTGCAATCTGCGAGTTTTAAATTGTTTATTTATTTTTTTCTCCCTGTTATGTTGCCCTCTGTGCTTCCAAAGCTCGGCACAGATTCGGCAGTGAGAAGGTTTCCTGATGTTTGAAACTTCTCTCTTTTAAGATTCCCTTCCGGGACAGAACTCCGTCCCTCCTCTTTTGTCTTTTTTTTTGTTTGTTTTAATATTTTTTCCTACCTCCTTTCGAAGAGTTGGGTTGCTTTTCTGGGTGCCTGATGTCCTCTGCCGGCATTCAGAAGTTGTTTTGTGGAATTTACTCGGCGTTTAAATGCTCTTTTGATGAATTTGTGGGGAGAAAGTGTTCTCCCGTCCTACTCCTCCGCCATCTTGGCTCCTCCCTCCTGGATATATCTTTCCTTATGTCCTTTGCCTTTTGCTTCTCTTCTTTTCTCAGCTATTTGTAAGACCTCCTCAGACAACCATTTTGTTTTTTTTGCATTTCCTGTTCTTGGGGATGGTTTTGATCACTGTCTCGTTTATAGTGTCATGAACCTCCGCCCATCATTCTTTAGGCGCTCTGCCTATGAGATCTAATCCATTGAATCTATTTGTCACTTTCACTGTACAATTGTAAGGTATTTGATTTAGGTCATACTTGACTGGTCTAATGGTTTCCCTACTTTCTCCATTTAAGTCTGAATTTTGCAATAAGGAGTTCATGATCTGAGCCACAGTTTCCTGTCTTGTTTTTGCTGACTGTATAGAGATTCTCCATCTTTGACTGCAAAGAATATATCAATCTGATTTTAGTATTAACCATCTGGTGATGTCCCTGTGTAGAATCATCTATTGTTGGAATAGGCTGTTTGCTATGACCAGTGTGTTCTCTTGACAAAACTCTGTTAGCCTTTGCCTTCCCTCATTTTGTACTCCAAGGCCACATTTGCCTGTTACTCCAGGTATCTCTTCACTTCCTACTTTCGCATTCCAGTCCCCTATAATGAAAAGGACATCTCTTATGGGTGTTATTCTAGAAGGTCTTATAGGTCTTCATAGAACCATTCAACTTCAGCTTTAGTGGTCGGGGCATAGACTTGGATTATTGTTATATTGAACAGCTTGCCTTGGAAATGAACAGAGATCATTTTGTCATTTTTGAGATGGCACCCAAGTACTGCATTTCAGACTCTTTTGTTGACTATGAGGGCTACTCCATTTCTTCTAAGGGAATCTTGCCCACAGTAGTAGATACAATGGTCATATGAATTAAATTCACCTATTCTGGTACATTTTAGTTCACTGATTCCTAAAATTCACTCTTGCTGTCTTATGTTTGACAGCTTCAATTTACTTTGATTCATGGTCCTAACGTTTCAGGTTCCTATGCGATATTGCTGTTTACAGCACTGGACTTTACTTCCATCACCAGTCACATCCACAACTGGGTGCTGTTTTCACTTTGGCTCCTTCTCTTCATTCTTTCTGAAGCTATAGCTCCACTCTTCTCCTGTAGCATATGGGCACCTACCAACCTGGGGAGTTCATCTTTTAGTGTCCTATCTTTTTTGCCTTTTCATGCTGTTCATGGGGTTCTCAAGGCAAGAATACTGAAGAGGTTTGTCATTCCCTTCTCCAGTGGACCACTGTTTGTCAGAACTCTCCACCATGACCCATCCGTTTTGGGTGGCCCTACTGGTATGTCTCATAGTTTCATTGAGTTAGACAAGGCTATGGTCTAAGTGAGGGGTCCTGACATAAAAATATCATAAAATGATTAATACTGTTTGCTGCTGCTAATATATTTATTAATTTTTCATGTTATTTCTGAAAAAATTATATTGTACCACATTTTGAAATATAAAACATATATTAAAAGGACTTGACCAAAATCACCATAAGAATCAGTCATAGGAACTCAAATCCTCCTATGCCAAAACTCTCACCATTTAGGACTAGCTGTGAAAAAATGAAAGGAAAAAAAAAAAAAAACAAAAACGCTCCTTGATGTACATAACTTGTTTTAAATTTTCCAGTTGTGTTCAGTGCTTTGTTTACTTCTTTGCAAATCATCCCTTTTTCTATAGTCATATGTTTAATCACTATACCCATTGGTGAAATCATATTAGATACCAAGTAATATCTACCAAATTATTATAGTCTCAAGTAGATATGCATATGTAAGAATACTAATTTAGGTTATTAATTATACTAGGACATTTCTACTTTGTGATAAGTTAGCTACTATAACTGCATTATCAGTTCAGTTCAGTTCAGTCTCTCAGTCGTGTCCGACTCTTTGTGACCTCATGAATCGCAGCACGCCAGGCCTCCCTGTCCATCACCAACTCCCGGAGTTCACCCAGACTCATGTCCATCGAGTCAGTGATGCCATCCAGCCATCTCATCCTCTGTCGTCCCCTTCTCCTCCTGCCCCCAATCCCTCCCAGCATCAGAGTCTTTTCCAATGAGTCAACTCTTCGCATGAGATGGCCAAAGTACTGGAGTTTCAGCTTTAGCATCATTCCTTCCAAAGAAATCCCAGGGCTGATCTCCTTCAGAATGGCCTGGTTGGATCTCCTCGCAGTCCAAGGGACTCTCAAGAGTCTTCTCCAACTTATAGTCATGACTTAAAGGTGATACTTTGATATTGTTATAATGTATTTTCATTTGTATTTTAAGTCTGAGTTTATTTCAAATCCTGTATTCTTTAGTTTAGTTTCTCTTTAACCACATGTAAGATATTATTTCTCTACCAAGAAGATTCTAATCTCTCATTCATTTTGCCTTACACTTACTCTAGACTTCATCTTTGGGTATCAACAAATTAATATATTTGCAGCTGGTCTTCATATCTAGATTACTTAGGTAGATTAAAAAAAAAAAAAAAACAACAGCCAGACCCTAAGAAGCTTTTGAACTATTCTCAATATTTTCTAAGACTAATACACTTCCTTTGAAATGCATTCTGCCTTAAGTTTTAGAAAGCGTTTTTTCTATTGGCATGTTTTCCCTTAACAATTCTATTGCTCATATTCCATTTGTTTGTTTAAAATTGCTCTTTATAGCAAAGGCTGAAACCATAATTGAAATGTTGCCCAACATAAAAGGAATGAGAGAAGAAAGTTAAAAAGGAACAAAGGTTTAATTTCAATCCAGTTCTTGTTTAAATTTGCTTTTTCCCCCATCTGACAAAATCACTAATTATTCTTCAGTGAATGATAAAAAAAGTCTGGCTTTTGTTCTCAAGTACCAGTACTTGATTATCATTAAGTAATTGAAACATCCCTGGAATCCATTTTAGATGACACTGTCAAAAATTGTATTAGTTAAAATACAGGTTTTAAGTACTATAACAAAAATGCAAATAATACCACAGCTTAAGAAAATTTAATTTTTTTTTTCCTCATGGCTAAATCTGAGGTAAAGGGACCATGCCTAATACTTAATTCCACAACCTTATCTAGCTCCTTCACTTTCTGTCCTATCATTCTCAAAATACAGCTTTTGTTTTCTGTTCCAGGAGTGTTGTACCAGCTCCCATCATATATAGATCATAGCAAAGGGAGGACTTGTCCTTTCATTTAAGGGCTCAATTCTAGAGTTATAGCTTTTCTGCTCACATATCATTGCCAGAACTGTTATGTGGACAAACCTAGTTCTAAGGGAGTCTGGAAATGTCTAGCTTGGCAGTTGAAAGTGAAAGTGAAGTCTCTCAGTCGTGTCCGACTCTTTTGTGACCCCATGGATTGTAGCCCACGGAATTTTCCAGGCAAGAGTCCTGGAGTGGGTTGCCATTTCCTTCTCCAGCTAAATGGTCAGAAAAATTGAAAGTAATCTATACTAAAGGATGAGGGGATGCGTGAATTACAGGAGACAATATTCAATCTCTAGTATAGTAGCCATACATATTTTCTTCATTTGCTTAATTTTTTCAAATATTCTTTTTTTTTCTTTCTTATGTGCCTGGTACAGTGCTGAATGGCTGACACTGAGTTATCCCAAATATGCCTCCTATTCCCAAATAGATATTTTTTCTGTCTTGTTGGTTAAACAAATATTATTCAAAATTAAAATGCAAATAAATTACGTTATAAGCTACATTGGATGTTTAAAGATTATAACAGGAAGACTTCACAGAGTCTTGAAGGAAGAGTAAAATTAGCCAGAAAAGAGAGGAAAACCACATATGCAGAGAGAACAGAATCTATTAAATATTTGAGAAAAAAATAAATTTGATTTACCCAACAACTTAAAGAAAGTTAGTAATAGCAAGGGTGGCATTGTAAAAGTTTTTCTATTTCCTCTTTGTCATCTATTAATCTAGCGCACCAGTGGAGTTTTGCATTCACCAAATCAGGCCTGGAAAAGCCCTTCAAATATGCCCAAATATTTTATAGTCTTTCCCTCATTTGTTTACTAAATACATAATTTTCCAAGCTTTTACTCATCTCTGATTCCATTCTTTCTTTCAAAATGCAGCTATGCTGATCTTTAGACACCCCTCATTTCTACTGGCATCTTTGTGATTGTATCATCAGAATATTATTTTTGAGTGGTTGTCTTTTGATATTTTTATTACAGGTCATTTTTATTTGTATTTTTCCAAATTTTTTCTTTAAAACTGACAACATTTAGATTGTCTTGATTATAATGGTGTCATTTTCTCCCAATGTTAATTTCATAAAAGGCATATAATTTATAATAACAGAAATTTGGAGAATTGAGTAGATTAGGTTTGAAAATGAAGTGCAAAATGGACTTAAATAATTAAAATTAAGATAATATTCATTTTCTGGGATGCACCTTTGACTTTTTAGTAATAGTGAAAGAACTGCATTGGGTTATGAATCATATTTCATAATTAAGTAATAGACAATATCACCAGTCCACTGTTCTCATTTCAAAATTCATGTGACTGAGGTCTGCTGAGATGTGTCTCTTCCAAAGTTATCTGAGGATAAAAGATAACACTGAAGCACATACCTGTAGTTCTTCTGACTCTCCGTCCATTGTTCCTTCCCATATCCCTGAGGCTTCCCACTGAGTTTTGGTCCTGACTCTATGTGGTAAATAGTGGCTTGAAATGGATACCCAGATTAAGGAATGAAGCAAGATATAAACTTTTGTTGTGTTTTCACTTGCTACACACACTGAGTATGTGAGTTAAGTGGCTTAAGGCATAAATTGACACAAGAAGTTTTTTTTTTTAAAGACCAAATCAAAATATTCTGTTCTATTTTGTATACTCTATCATCAACTAACTCCATGTTAACCCTATTGAAATATATGCATCAATTCTATATATATATACACACACACACACACATGTGCTGTGCTCTTTAGTCGCTCAGTTGTGTCCAACTCTTTATGATCATATGAACTGCAGCCCAACAGGCTCCTCTGTCCATGGGGATTCTCCAAGCAAGAATACTGGAGTGGGTTGCCATGCCCTCCTCCAGGATATCTTCCCAACCCAGGATAGAACCCAGGTCTCCCACACTGCAGGAAGATTCTTTACCATTGAACCACCAGGAAAAAAATATATATATATATATATATATATATGTATATATGTATATATTACTAAGTCATGCCAGTCGTGTCCGACTCTGTGTGACCCCATAGACGGCAGCCCACCAGGCTCCCATCCCTGGGATTGTCCGGCAAGAATAATGGAGTGGGTTGCCATTTCCTTCTCCAGTGCATGAAAGTGAAAAGTGAAAAGTGAAGTTGCTCAGTTGTGTCCGACTCTTCACAACCCCATGGACTGCAGCCCACCAGGCTCCTCCGTCCATAGCATTTTCCAGGCAAGAGTACTGGAGTGGGGTGCCATTGCCTTCTCCAATATGTGTGTATGTGTGTGTGTGTATATATATATATATGCACATATATGCATATGTATATATGTATATGTGTGTATATATGCATATGTATATATATATAAATATATACATACATAAATATATACAATTATGGACTGTGAAGAAAGCTGAGTGCCGAAGAATTGATACTTTTGAACTGTGGTGTTGGAGAAGACTCTTGAGAGTCCCTTGGACTGCGAGGAGATCCAACAAGTCCATCCTAAAGGAGATCAGTCCTGGGTGTTCTTTGGAAGGAATGATGCTAAAGCTGAAACTCCAGTACTTTGGTTACCTCATGCGAACAGTTGACTCACTGGAAAAGACTCTGATGCTGGGAGGGATTGGGGGCAGGAGGAGAAGGGGACGACAGAGGATGAGATGGCTGGATGGCATCACCGACTCAATGGACGTGAGTCTGAGTGAACTCCGGGAGTTGGTGATGGACAGCGAGTCCTGGCGTGCTGCGATTCATGGGGTCGCAAAGAGTTGGACACGACTGAGCAATTGAACTGAACTGAACTGATATGTAATTTATGGGCCTCCCCAGTGGTGACAGAAGTAAAGAAACTGCTGCCATTGCAGGAGACATAAGGCATGTTGTATGGATCCCTGAGTGGGGAAGATCCCCTAGAGGAGGGCATGGCAACCTACTCTAGTATTCTTCCTTGGAGAATACCATGAACAGAGGAGTCTGGTGGGCTACAGGCCATAGGGCCACAAAGAGTCAGAGACAACTGTAGCAACTTACATGCTGCCTTTGTAATTGATATATATGTGTATATATGATATATATGAAAGCTTCAATAGATATAACAAATACATTTAAAAACTGTGTGGTTTAAAATTTAGCTGAAATTTTAATTTGAAAATTAAATTGATATTTAATCACTGGAAAGGGTAATTACATAATTATAACACAAGTTTAGTTAAAAATCACCTTCTTTATGCATAAATAGTACAAGAAATGCTTGTTAGTTCCAACGGTTTATAATATAGACAACTGTAAGCTTAAGTAAAAGCAACGTTCCTTATTGATCCTCTGTGATGTTCTGTAAAGTCTGTCTTCACATATCTTTAAGAGGCAATTTACTCTTCTCTTCAAAGCTAAGCAAGAAGTATAAAACCCCAACCCTATTTAAGTAAAAATTTTTTTAAAAATTTAAAAATAAGATAACTAAAGAAAAATGAAAACAGCTTCTATTGATCTCTTCAGTATTGTTAAATGTGGGTTTAGTCCCACATGGAAGGAATTGTTTTAGTGAAAATATTCAAGACTATCTGCTGAGGATAGCTTAAGTGCCCTTGGTATGCATTTTATAAAACTTACTAAATTAAGTATCAAAATGTGTACAAAAATTTGAAAACAACTTTGAAAGTCTTAAAATATTCATGTAACATATTTATGATCATATTTCAAAGTTTTCTTTTTCATCCATCTTTTGGATATAGTGTTTTTATCAAATCTATAAAGAAATATTTGACATATCAGGATGGTATGTTGTTTAAAATAACGATATATCAAATTTATAACCTTGGCAACTCAATTTCCTAAATATGGCTGCACATAAAAATATGAACTAGAAACATTATTCCAAAGATATAACAGCAATAAGATTATTCCAGCATAGATTACTGACTTTTCAATGCTCAATGTATTTTAGCTCTGTCTCCATTCCATGTAACCTACCCTTCATTTTCTTCCTAAGGACTCAACATTAAACATACAGTTTTAATAAATGGCATCTCTTTTTCCTTTTTCCCCTCAGTGTCATAAAGTCTTCTAGGCTAATGAAATATGAACAAACCTAGGAACTAAAGATCAAAACCATAAAATGTCATAATGCTAACACTTATCAATTTTAATAGTTAATCACCATTTGGAACAATGTACAAAACTTACGTTGCTAAAGAAAGAGGTGAAATTTTACTTTATTCAACTTTGAAACTACACAATAATATTTTTTTAATTTAATCAAAATAGCCTAGAACAGTCCCTCTGGCATTGTTTGATTTAAATAATCTTTGATCAGTATTTATCTTAATAATGCATATATACACTAACATATAAAAATATACTACAGAAATGGAGAGAGCAATAGATATGTTAACCGATTAATGATTGTTTTCAATGATTACTTTATACAGTCAAATGCCATGTTTCACCTAATCTAAGGTGAAGATTTTCTTTTCACATTTAAACATCTCTGAAATCAGGATGGGTCCTAAAATGACTCCAGTCAGGAGTCAACTAAAAGTCAACTCCAATGACAGAGTTGTCATTGTCTGCCCATGTGAATCAAAACAAGCAGAGAGAAGATTCGCATGGCCCTGTGCAAGGATGATATGCCAATTTGTGAAGTGTTCCATATTTACTGAACTACCATGTGACCCTGCAGTCACACTCCTGGGCGTATACCTGGAGGAAAACAGGGCATAAAAGGATACATGCACCCTCATGTCCACTGCAGTGCCGCTTACAATAACTGAGGCATGGAAGCAATCTAAATGTCCAACAACAGAGGAATGGATAAAGATATGGTACATATATACAATGGCATATTATATAGCCACTGAAAGGAATGAAATGATCTCATTTGTAACAGCATGATGGACCTAGAGATTGTCATACTGAATAATTTAAATAAGACAGAAATACCACAAACTATTGCTTACAGGCAGAATCAAAAAACGATACAAATAAACGTATTTGCAAAACAGAAACAGACTCACAGACTTAGAGAATGAACTTATGATTGCCAGGGGAAAAGATGGGAGCGTGAGATAGTTGGGGAGTTTGGGATCGACATGCACACACAGCTATATTTAAAATGGACGACCAACAAGGTCCTAGTGTATAGCACGGGGAATTCTGCTTGCTGTTATGTGGCAGCCTGGATGGGAGGAGAGTTTGGGGGAGAATGGATATTTAATATGGCGAATCCCTTTGCTGTCCACCTGAAGTTATCACAACTTTGTTATTAGCTATATTCCAATACAAAATAAAAAGTTTAAAAAACAAACAAAAAAACAAGCAGAAAGGATATTGGGACTTGAAAGTCCAAGAGATAAAAGAGGAGCACACTTTTAAGATTTGCTATACTGCCAAAACTCTTAATGCCACACATTATAATCTACATATGAAACAAAAATGTTGACAACTCTGAGTCAAAATATCATTCATACTTGTCAGACTTTGAACATTAAGTTTTATAAATACATTAATTTACTTTGCACACACACACACATATGTAAAGGGGATTTTAAAATCTATGTATAAAATCTAAAAGATCATTTTAAAGAAGTATAAAATAAAATGTCTAAGAGATAAGAAAGCATTACACCATAGTATAATTGATAGCATTTTTTTTCTTTGTGCATTGAACCAGTCCAGGTTCAATGCACGACACTGGATGCTTGGGGCTAGTGCACTGGGACGACCCAGAGGGATGGTATGGGGAGGGAGGAGGGAGGAGGGTTCAGGAGGGGGAGCACATGTATACCTGTGATAGATTCATTTTGATATTTGGCAAAACTAATACAATTATGTTTAAAAATAAAAAAAATAAAATAAAATAAAATAAAATTCATAAAAAATAAATTAATTAATTAATGTTGGGATGTTTTTAAAAATAAAAAATAAATAAAATAAAATGGGTAAGAAGCAGTCACTATAAGCACCATGTTGCTCACTGTATATAGAGAAACAGAATTGGCAGAATATAACTCTCAAAATATACTTTTTAAAAGTTATAAAAAATCTAAAATGAAGATCCAAACAAAGTAAAAACTATATCTCCTTTAGTAAATTAAGGAAGCCTTTCTGGAGACTGGAACATCTCAGTAAAGGGTCAAAAAATGAGCAGACAGTAATCATTGGAAGAAGGGAGAAAATATGTGCTAGACGGGCACACACTGAGCAGCAACACAGAGATGATAACATAATGCTGTTTCTTCAAACCAGAAGCTTCTCAGTGTTGCTAAGACATAACGTGAAAGGGAACATGAAAAGGTGATAAGGACCTGTCACAGAGGCCATGCAGGAGAGGGCAAGGAACTGACACAGCAGAGAAGAGCAACACTGCAGATGAGTAGGAAGAGTGTTGAAATAATGCAAGATACAATATTTCAAAGGAGAGGATTATTTAAAGAAGAGGAAGACTATAATGTCAAATGCTAAAGAAAAAGATGAGGCTAAAGATGTCTGACAAAAGGTTACCAACTTGCAATGTCTATGTCCTCTGACAGCATAATGTAGTGTAGAATTTTTACTTCAAGGGGTAAGAGAAAAACCACCAACAGGGAAAATAAGTTACTCTTGCAAGAAATTTTGAGATGAACAAGGAAAAATGCTCAATCTTGATTTCTTCATTTCTTAGTATTCTGCTGACAAATTTTTATCATTAAGTATCAGTGTCCTTGCAACAAAGCAATATAAAATTATATCTCTCAGCCCTACCAGAGTTACATTGATGATAAAAAATAATTGGTGCTTTGGTTTGACAATCACTGTATCATTTCTCCAGCACCAAGAACCCTAAAAATATGTAAGTGTAGTTTTCTGTAGCACAAAATGAAGAAATAGTCAACAAATGACAGGAGTTAAATTTGATCAACTTTCAAGTTCACAACTATTGAATATTTAGAGTTTTATTTTTAATAATAAATTTAATAGCATAAATAAATTATAAAGTTAACTGTAAGAAAAGAACATGTTGTTAAAGATCTTATTAATTTAAATTGCTTTAAAGTATTCTACCACACATCTATACTATAAATTTAACATGGTATTTGAAATAGTTCCCATTTTTCACTATTACGTGTAACAAACTTGCAATAAGGAGTCTTCACATGCACATATGCCAGAATTTCTCTTGGACATAAACCAAGGACTGGGTCACTGCACAGGTCACGTGCAGTGTGTGTACTTTCAGATTCTACAGGTAAAGCCTAACTGATGCCCAGAGTACTACCATATGCAGCATAGGACATCTTGTTTCCCCATCCTTTCTTTATCTGAATTTTGAAAATCTAATGATTGCAAAGTGTTTTGTTGAACATTTTTCATATTAATTATCTTTCAGATTTTCTCTTCTGCAAACTGTTTCTTCATTATCTAGAGTGACCTGGGATTTCTGAAAAATTTTTTTAGTTTTATATATATATATAAAGGGGCACTCTCTGTCTCCCTTCTGATGTCTATGTCAGAAGCTTTCTGTCCCTTCTCACACTTTAACAAAATTCTGCTATAAAAAAGCTTTTGAGTGATCAAGCCTGGTCCCTGGTCCTGAAGCAAAATCTTCTTCAGAGATCACTAAACTGACACCATTCACATAAGCTATCATCTTGGGGGCTTGTCCAGGATCTTCAGGAAAAGCTAACAAGAAGTGGTGGTTGTGTGGCGCTGGAACGACTTTGAGGAGATACCCATGTCCAAGGGCAAAGGAAAAGCCCCAGCAAGATAGTAGGAGGGGCAAAATCACATTTAGAATCAAACCCCATACCAGCCAGAGATGCTCAGAGGGCTGAAACAAACTTTGTGCACACCAGGACCCAGAGACCCCACAGAGACTGAGACAGAACTGTGTTTGAGCGTCTCCTGTGGAGGTACCGGTCAGCAGTGGGCTGCCTCAGGGGCAGGGGCTCTGGATGCAGCAGACTTGGGTATGGCATAAACCCTCTTGGAGGAGGTCACCATTAACCCCACCAAAGAGCTGCCAGAACTTACACAGGACTGGGGAAATAGACTCTTGGAGGGCACAAACAGAACCTTGTGCACAACAGGACCCAAGAGAAAGGAGCAGTGACCCCAAAAAAGACTGACCCAGACTTGCCTGTGGGTGTCCAAGAGTCTCCAGCAGAGGCGTGGGTCAGCAGTGGCCTGCTGTAGGGTTGGGAGCACTGAGTGTAGCAGTCTGTACATGGGACCTTTTGAGGAGGTCACCATTATTTTCATTACCTCTACCATAGTTTGGTCACAGGTAAATAACAGGGAGGGACTACAGCTCCACCCAACCACAGAAAATTGGATTAAAGCTTTATTGATCATGGCCCCACCCATCAGGACAAGAGCAGTTTTTCTCAGTCAGTCTCTCCCATCAGGAAGCTTCCATAAGCCTCTTATCCTTCTCCCTCAGAGGGCAGACAGACTTAAAACCACAATCACAGAAAACTAACCAATCTGATCACATGGACCACAGCTCTGTCTAACTCAATGAAACTATGAGCCACAGAGCCACCCAAGACGGACGGGTCATAGTGGAGAGTTCTGACAAAATGTGGTCCACTGGAGAAGGGAACGACAAACTACTTCAGTATTCTTGCCTTTGAACATTATGAACAGTATGAAAAGGCAAAGATAGGACACTGAAAAATGAACTCGGTAGGTGCCCAATATGTTACTAGAGATCAGTGAAGAAATAACTCCAGAAAGAATGATGTGACTGGTGATAGAAGTAAAGTCTGATGCTGTAAAGAGCAATATTGAATAGGAACCTGAAATGTTAGATCCATGAATCAAGGCAAATTAGAAGTGGTCAAACAGGAGATGGCAAGAGTAAATGTTGGCATTTTAGGAATCAGCGAAATAAAATGGACTGGAATGGGTGAATTTAACTCAAGATGATCATCATATCTACTACTGTGGGAAAGAATCCCTTAGAAGAAGTGGAGTAGCCATTAGTCAACCAAAGAGTCCAAAATGCACTACTTGGGTGCAGTCTCAAAAACTACAGAATGATCACTGTTTGTTTCCAAAGCAAACCATTCAATATCAGAGTAATCCAAGCCTATGCCCCAACCAGTAACACTGAAGAAACTGAAGCTGAACGGTTGTATGAAGACTTACAATGCCTTCTAGAACACCAAAAAAAGATGTCCTTTTCATTATAGGGGAGTGGAATACAACAGTAGAAAGTCAAGAAATACCTGGAGTAACAGGCAAATTTGGCCTTGGAGCACAGCAAAGGCAATGAAGCACAGCAAAGGCTAATAGAGTTTTGCCAAGAGAACGCACTAGTCATAGCAAACACCCTCTTCCAACAACAAAAAAGGAGACTTTACACATGGACATCACCAGATGGTCAACAACAAAATCAGATTGATTATATTCTTTGCAGCCAAAGATGGAGAAGCTCTATAGAATCAGCAAAAGCAAGACTGGGAACTGACTATGGCTCAGATCACGGACTCCTTATTGCCAAATTCATACTTAAATTGAAAAGAGTAGGGAAAACCACTAGACCATTCAGGTATGACCTAAATCAAATCCCTTATATTATACAGTGGAAGAGAGAAATAGATTCAGTGGTTTAGATCTGATAGACAGAGTGCCTGAAGAACTATGAATGTAGGTTCCTGACATTATACACGAGGCAGGGATCAAAACCATTCCCCAGAAAAAGAAATGCAAAAAGGCAAAATGGTTGTCTGAGGAGGTCTTACAAATAGCTGAGAAAAGAAGGGAAATAAAAGGCAAAGGAGGAAAGGAAAGATATGCCCTACCTATTTGAATGCAGAGTTCCAATGAATAGTAAGGAGAGATAAGAAAGCCATCCTCAGTGATCAATGCAAAGAAATAGAGTAAAACAATAGAATGGGAAAGACTAGAGATCTCTTCAAGAAAATTAGAGATACCAAGAGAACATTTCATGCAAAGATGGGCACAATAAAGGACAGAAATGGTATGGACCTAACAGAAGTAGAAGACATTAAGAAGAGGTGGCAAGAATACACAGAGAACTATTCAAAAAGATCTTCATGACCCAGATAATCACTATGGTATGATCACTCACCTAGAGCCAGACATCCTGGAGTGGGAAGTGGAGAGGGCCTTAGGAAGCATCACTATGAACAGCTAACAGAGGTGACAGAACTCCAGTTGAGCTATTTCAAACCCTAAAAGATGATGCTGTGAAAGTGCTGCACTCAATACGCCAGCAAATTTGGAAAACTCAGCAGTGGTCACAGGACTGGAAAAGTTTTCATCCCAATCCCAAAAAAAGACAATGCCAAAGAATGCTCAAACTACCACACAATTGCACTCATCTCACACGCTAGTAAAGTAATGCTCAAAATTCTCCAAACCAGGCTTCAACAGTACATGAATCATGAACTTCCAGATGTTCAAGCTGGATTTTAAAAAGGCAGAAGAGCCAGAGATCAAATTGCCAACAACCATTGGCTCATCAAAAAAGCAAGAGAGTTCCAGAAAAACATCTATTTCTGCTTTATTGACTATGCCAAAGCCTTTGACTGTGTGGATCACAATAAACTGTGGAAAATTCTTCAAGACATGGGAATACCAGACCACCTGACCTGCCTCTTGAGAAATCTGTATGCAGGTCAGGAAGCAACAGTTAGAACTGGACATGGAACAACAGACTGGTTACAAATAGGAAAGGGAGTACGTCAAGGCTGTATATTGTCACCCTGCTTATTTAACTTAAATGCAGAGTACATCATGAGAAATGCTGGGCTGGATGAAGTACAAGCTGGAATCAAGTTTGCTGGAAGTAATATCAATAACCTCAAATATGCAGATGACACCACCCTTATGGCAGAAAGTGAAGAAGAACTAGATGAGCCTCTTGATGAAAGTGAAAGAGGAGAGTGAAAAAGTTGGCTTAAAGCTCAACCTTCAGAAAACTAAGATCACGGCATCCGGTCCCATCACTTCATGGGAAATAGATAGGGAAAAAGTGGAAACAATGACAGACTTTATTTTTTTGTGCAACAAAATCACTGCAGATGGTGACTGAAGCCATGAAATTAAATGATGCTTGCTCCTTGGAAGAAAAGTTATTACCAACCTAGACAGCATATTTAAAAGCAGAGACATTACTTTGCCAACAAAGGTCCATCTAGTCCTTCTATGATTTTTCCAGTAGTCATGCATGGATATGAGAGTTTGAGTATAAAGAAAGCTGAGTGCTGAAGCACTGATGCTTTTGAACTCTAGTGTTGGAGAAGACTCTTGAGAGTCCCTTGGACTGCAAGGAGATTAAACCAGTTCATCCTAAAGGAAAGCAGTCCTGAATACTCATTGGAAGGACTCATGCTCAAGCTGAAACCCCAATACTTTGGCCACCTGATGCAAAGTAGTGACTCATTTGAAAATACCCTAATGCTGGGAAAGATTGAAGGTGGGAGAAGAAGGGGAACACAGAGGATGAGATGGTTGGATGGCATCACTGACTCAATGGACATGAGATTGGGTAAATTCTGGGAGTTGCCAATGAACAGGGAGCCCTGGCATGCTGTAGTCCACAGGGTCGCAAAAAGTTGGAAACGATGAGCAACTGAATTCAACTATATATTAATATCCACTGTACTAACTTAGGAGAAGGCAATGGCACCCCACTCCAGTACTCTTGCCTGGAAAATCCCATGGACGGAGGAGCCTAGTGGGCTGCAGTCCATGGGGTCTCTAAGAGTCGGATACGACTGAGCGTCTTCACTTTCACTTTTCACTTTCCTGCATTGGAGAAGGAAATGGCAACCCACTCCAGTGTTCTTGCCTGGAGAATCCCAGGGATGAGGGAGCCTGGTGGGCTGTCATCTCTGGGGTCGCACAGAGTCGGACATGACTGAAGCGACTTAGCAGCAGCAGTACTAACTTAAATGGATCTTGAATTTGTACCCACTATTTTAGTCCTTGTGGACTGCTGTAATAAAAAATAAATAAATAAAACGAAAGAAATAAAAACTACCACAGACTGAATAGCTTAGAAACAATAGAAGTTTGCTCTCACAGTTCTGGAGGCAGGGAAGTTCAGGATCAACTTCCAACATGGTCACATTCTATTAAAGGTTCCTTTTTGTGTTTAAAGTTGGTGCCTTCTCATAGCAGAAGGGGTAGGGAGACGGTGGTGTTTCTTCTATAAGAATATTAAACTCATTCATGAAGGATCCATCCTCATGACCTAAGCATCTTCCAAAGGCCTCAACTCCAATATCATCACATTGGGCATCAGGACTTCAACGTATGACTTTAGGGGAACACAAACATTCAGACCATAGAACATGCTTTTGTAATACCATATACTGAACCATTAAAAATATTTATTTACAGAGTTATTCTTTTAATGACAAAGCATTTTATTGTACAATATAAATAATTAAACATACCACTAAGTCGTAAGTAATAACATTAGGAAAGCATTTTCCAAAATTCTAATTTTCCACTTTAAAGCTTAAATGTTATCACTGGCAACAATGGCAGTTGTTTTCCTTGAAAAGACAAGTGTACTTTTTTAGATTTTTAATTTTGCCAAAATGTCTGCCATGTCTCCAAGTATGCCTATGTCATTTTTTTTTTCAAGTAAATTTTTGTTCAATGAAAAAAAATGGTACTTTAGATGGCAACTCAATCACAAAAGTGCTTTTCCTCAATACAAACATTGTATTTCACTACGCAGTAGTAAGGCTCTATATATACTTCTTCGTCTCACACAGAACATTTAGAAACTAACAGTCCAGCATTGAGATTCAATGATTTAATATATTTTACTGCTTCATCAAAGATTTTCTTAAGTCAAAACCTTCTTTTTCATTGCGAATGCATGGCACTTATGTATTTACAACCAACCAACAGGTTCAGTTTGGTGCCACTGTAGTTTTAACTATGAAAGCTTGAATATAATCAGTATAGATATCAATACAGAGAAAAAAAGGTAAAAAATATGTTAGGATTGTTATGAAAACAGTTTTAACCTAATGGATCTCCTGACTGTATCTTTGGAACTCCAGAGGCCTCCTGGACATTCTGTGAGAATTAGTGCGTTACAGTGACCAACTCTTGTTATGCTTCTATGAATATACCAAGTACTGGCTTACCAGTGAACATATTTTGAGAAAGTTGGCAAGTGAAGTCCCAGAGAAAGATCTCCAGTTGTAAATTGAATTTACTGATTATTTAATGATTTTCCTTCTTAAAAAATCGAAGAGTTAATAACCTGAATCTCTTGTTCCTAAAGGGCTATTTGCTTAGTTTCTATTTATATATCAGTAAGTACTGAGGGTGATTTAGTAACATAAACAAACTCCTATTCAAAGATTTTTAACTTAGGAATTCTACCAACTCCCTCTTCTTATATGTATGTCTTTCTTACATATTTAGGGAGGGTTGTGTTCCTTTGTTTTCCAAAACTTGCAAAAGAAAATTCAGAAGATCCTAATGGCCAAATGCTATTGTGTCATGAGACTGTTTATAAGTAGTTTTATCTTGATCTAGCAAGCTCTGCTTCAAAACCAATACAATATTGTAATGTAAAAAAATAAATTAATTAATTTAAAAAATAAAAGGACCAAAGTTATTCAGTTTACTCCATTTGCTAGACAAGGAGCTCAGAAATTCTCTGGCCATAAATGGTGGGTACTCATCTTTGATATCCACTTCCTGTCACAGAAAAGAGATTCTAGCTCAGGCCCTTGACGAGTGACACAATAAACACTTGGAACTTGGAAGTGGGGCAGGTGGCTGAAAATTATGATCTATACAGTGTTTTGAGGTTGTAATACCAAAGGTATAAGTTCAGGGGAATTTGAACATGTTTTGAACTTTGTATCTTAAAATTATAGTTCATTACAATTAAACATATCAGATCATAGTATACTCTAAGAATGGCAGAATAATAGATAAATAATAGAACTTTTGAGAATTGGGAAAGAGCCTGAGCAAAAAAGCTAAACAAGATGTACTTATTTTAGTGGCAAAGCTTTAAAGGTGAAATTTTGAATATTAAATTAAGTCTGGCTAATAAATGAGTTTATTTCACAGATTCAGTTCAGTTCAGTTCAGTTCAGTCGCTCAGTCGTGTCCGACTCTTTGCGACCCCATGAATTGCAGCACGCCAGGCCTCCCTGTTCATCACCAACTCTCGGAGTTTATTCAAACTCATGTCCATCGAGTCGGTGATGCCATCCAGCCATCTCATCCTCTGTCATCCCCTTCTCCTCCTGCCCCCAATCCCTCCCAGCATCAGAGTCTTTTCCAATGAGTCAACTCTTCACATAAGGTGGCCAAAGTATTGGAGTTTCAGCTTCAGCATCAGTCCTTCCAAAGAACAGCCAGGACTGATCTCCTTCACAATGGACTGGTTGGATCTCCTTGCAGTCCAAGGGACTCTCAAGAGTCTTCTCCAACACCACAGTTCAAAAGCACCAATGCTTCAGCACTCAGCTTTCTTCACAGTCCAACTCTCACATCCATACATGACCACTGGAAAAACCATAGCCTTGACTAGACGGACCTTTGTTGGCAAAGTAATGTCTCTGCTTTTGAATATGCTATCTAGGTTGGTCATAACTTTCCTTCCAAGGAGTAAGCATCTTCTAATTTCATGGCCGAAATCACCATCTGCAGTAATGGTGTTATTTCTGCTGTGATTTTTGATAACATGCTTTACTTTTGTTCTGGAATAAACAATCATCATTCTTTAAAAATAAACTTTGTAATGAATTCTCTTTTTTCCCTTGACTTCTATAGAGCTGGTTCTTGTATTTTAAGGAAAATGTAGCTTGAGTAGTTGGAAGAATTACAGAAAAGAAAAAAAGATTTAATTAGTGTTTTTGCCTAGGGGTAGGTCATCAACTACAGTTGATTTATCTGAATTTTATATGTTTACTTCATAACAATTTGGGGGTAAATAACTATAAACAACTTAATGGTCAATGTCTTCACTAGGAATTGCTTGGCAGACCTTATGGCTCATTCCCCAAATTCTTACTGCTACTATGAAATTCTTTGCCATTAAAAAAAAAAAAAAAAGTTCCCATTTTGAATAATATTAACAGCAGTCTAACAAGGCTTTATGCTGGAACCACCATCACCTTCTCTTTTAAAAGATGATCTCCAAAGACTGTTGCTTAGATAAATACGTATGCTTGTGTTATGAACTAAATGCAATTGTGTGTGTGTTCAAATCAGTTTTAGTACTAGATTTTCTGCATCTTAAAAGGCAATATTTTTCAAATGCAAAAGAAGGGAAGCTGGGAATGCACTAGTAAGTCATGAAATTGATTTAGCAGATTCTAACCACATTTTAAATGCGAGGGAAATACATTAAAGGGTACAATACATCCTCTAAAACTAGTTGAAAAACACTTTTCTAAAGCTCCATTTTAGCAGTGTTTATAGTTACATATAAACAGGGAAAAGCATTCATTAGTGGCAAAACTTTTCACTCATTAGTGATAAAACATTTTCATTTCTTTCTCTCTTTTTACATGCAGAATTCTAGAAAAGGATATATGTCCTTTCCACAATGTCATTCTTCTATGTGAGACGTGACAGAACTTTAAATGCTATTCCCTAAATATTGGGTGGCCTCAAACTCAATGACAAGGGAGAATAATAAAGGACAAAGACAAGAATCAATTGAAGAACATAAGACTGAAGCCTGGGAACTTGTAAACTGGGTTCAAAAAGAAAAAACAAGTCTAGGAGTGAATGGAGTATACCGATCTTGGCATAGCAGGTGACTCTTAGAAGCACCTTTGGCTCTTCCACTCATGTGTATATTTGCCATTTCTGCCCTGGCACTATGCTATTCACATTATGATTAATGCAGATACTACCCCTCCTTTTGAGGAGTTTATTCTAGTTTAGAGGCTATAGACAATGAAAAACTGAAAAAGTAAATTGTAACAAGTATATGAAGAAAAACAAAAGAATCAATACCAGGTTGATGGGAAGAATGAGTGCTATATTGGTAGTCTTACTTGGCCTTTCTAAAGAAGTAATATTTAAGCCAAGATTTCAATTATATGAAATGAACCATGGAAAAGAAAAAAAAAAAAGGAAAATGTAGATTGTTCCAGGTAGAGAAGAGTAAATAGTCAAAGACTCTGAGATCACAAGACTAATAAGGTAGGAGTATTAAAATGAGACATGTCTGGTTGCAGTTTAGAGGGGATAAGAATGCCTAGAGGGTGATGGTGGCCATGCCATTAATTCAGTAAGTGTTTAACTGTGAAGATACAGTAGTGAACCAAACAATAAAGTTCCTAAGGTTCTTCTGATAGGGATGTACATAAAATAAACAAATAAAGTAAATCATAAATTCAAGGAGTAATAATTGCATTTAAGGAAATAAAAGCAGGTTGTAAAGATAAAGGTCTAGGTTTGCTTAAGCAATGGTGCTTCAACCAGGTCACTCTAACAATGTTATGCTTATTTGTTTTTATTAAAGTATAGTTCATTAACAATAGTTTCAGGTGTACAGCATAATGATTCACTATTTTTACAGATTATTCTCCATTAAAAGTTATTACAAGGTAATGGCTATAGTTACCTAGATTGTACCTTGTGCTATACAATATATCCTTGTTGCTTATTTATTTCACACACAGTAATTTGTATCTCCTAATCCCATATTCTTAATGTGCCCTTTCCCACCTTCCTCTCCCCACTGGTAACCATATATATATATATATGTTTTTAATCTGTGAACTTGTTTCTCTTTTGCTAAATGCATTCATGTGTATTATTTTTAAGATTCCATATTTAAGTGATATCAAACTGTATTTGTCTTTGTCTGACTTATTTCACTAAGCATAATAATATTCTCTATGTCTATCCATGTTACTGCAAATGGCAGAATTTCATTTTTATGCCTCAGTAATACTCCATTGTGTGTGTGTGTGTGTATCTTCTTCTTTCATTTATCTGTTGATAAGACACTTGGCTTGCTTCCTTATCTCGGCTATTGTAAATAGTGTTACTATTGGCATTTGGGTGCCTATATCATTTTGAATTCAAGTTTTCATTTTTTTTAGATATATACCCAGGAGTAGAATTGCTGGGTCACATGGTAGTCCTATTTTTAGTTTTTTGAGGAATCTTAAGAGATTACATTTAAAGAGAGACAAAATTGAGAGAATCATTAATGAAAATATCTATGAAAGGAGATTTCACAACATACAGTACAACAAGTGCAATGGAAATAAGTAAGTACAGTCTCACGAGAAGCAAGAACACTGCTGGGACTAGAATCTAAAAGACAGTCAAGACCTTAGCAAGACATTTCTGTTTTCAATGTGTCTGGATGCACATGGATGGTTTTATGAAGAGTAGTAAAATAACCTAATTTATTTTCTAAAAGTACCACTCAGGTTGTGTGGTTGAGGAAGGACTGAATGGGAGCACACAGTCCAGCCAACAGATGACAGCAACTTAACCATGGTGATGACTGGAGCTTAGAAGGAGTGGCCATACTTGAATATGTTTTAGGTGGATGAGGATAAGATTTTTTGATATTAAGTGAGAGATAAAGTAAGAGATATCACTTAAATTTTAGATTTGAGTAACTGAAAGAAAGGAAGAAAATGTCATTTAGATTGGAGGCTCAATTTTACGATATTTATGGGTAGGAAAAATAGGAGTTCTGCCTAAGATGCTAGGAGGAGGTAGTGAATTGGGAATGATTCAGATGCTGGTTTGATCCCTGGGTCGGGAAGATCCCCTGGAGAAGGAAATGACAATCCACTCCAGTGTTCTTGCCTGGACAATCCCATGGACAGAGCAGCCTATCCTGGTGGGCTAATGTAAATGGGGTCACAAAGAACTGGACTTGATTAAGTGTACACACACACACACACACACACACGCACCAAATGATTCAATATTCCAGAGTAAAGTTGAGTACCAGAAATACAAATTTAAAGTATACAAAGTACTGGATTTACTGGATGAGTAGAAAAGCCCTGAGGGAAGTTGGGGAGGATGAAGAGGCTCCACAAAGAAGCCTGAGAGGGAGTAGCCAATATATTCAGTGAAAAGATCAGGAGAGCATCAAGCAGATGAAGAAAGCCTTTGGGGAAGGTAGACATGATATCTAAGAAGTCATATAATCTGAGAATTGAAAATCATTAATTAGATTTAACAAACTATAAGTTATTGTTGATAGAGAAAAATTCAATTTTATTGCTTTTTGAGTCATGATTTTTATTAGCAATGGACTTTTAGGGAGAAATGAAATCAAAGAGTATTCAAATACTTGCTGATTCATAAGTAAAGGCAATCCATTTGACTATGAAGTTAGAAAAAAAGTCAGTGTACAGATTGTAAGTTAACTATTATAAATAATTTCCTAGAACAAACATACTTACAATCTAGATGAGTAAAATATTTTTATAGGACACGTTTAACAAATGTAATTTCTTGTAAAAAACCTTAATAGTTTCAAAGTTTACATGCACAGTGTTTAGAAACATTAAAATTATCCTTTTAGCATTACTTGAGAACTCTGCCTTACTTGGCAAATACACTTAGAAACTCCTCTCTATGAAGACACACAAAAAAACATAAATTTAACTTAAAATTTATGGAGGAAAAAAATATGCAATGGTTTGCTAACTTTTTTTCCCCTTATCTATGTAAACCTAATAATATATAGGCTAAGTAAGGGCTTTGTCTTTTCCAAGAATCTGGGTCAAGATCTTTGTAATTCTATTTAAGTTTCCTCATTAAAACATTAACTGAAGTCTGTTGTTTGTGGCTTCAATCATAATTTCTAGTCAAGGATAATTTAATATCACATAACTTATACAAATCTTTTTCCACACTGGGGAATTTGCCAAAAGAAGTTTCAGTAAAACAGTGAAAGCAAAAGCATAACTGGAGAGAGATCAGAAGAAACAGGAGAATAGGAGGTAAAATCAATGACTATAGATATCTTTTGAAGAGTTTTGCTTTAATAGCAGCAAAGGGAATGTGGGGTCAAGAGCTTTTTACTGTACTTGTTTTTGCTTTTTAAGATGGAAATATGACATTTTGATAGATAACGATCTTGTAGCCTTGATCTTGTAGGGATACTGGACAAGGACTGAGTGGCAAAGTGGAACAAAATCCTTAAGACAGGAGGCATGCTACTGGGAAAAGGGTAGGTTTAACCCTAGCACATAAACTTATCTTTGGTCAAACAAGATTGTGTAGAAAAGGATATGGAGTTTGAATTCAATGGATCAAAAATCAGAACAAATTTTAATAACTAATCAGGAAGTGGGATCTCAGTTTTAGAAAATTAAGTTATAATGTAACTTTTGATAATCACAAGTTCCAGAAGGTAACAACCATTGGAGTGACTGAAAGATAGGGCAGAAGAAAAAGTCATTGAAATGACACAATTTTAAAGAGAAATGAAAGATCAGGTGCTGGATGTGCCAGCCGCATGGATGTTGATATTGTCAAGAATGATGCTGTCTGGGCAGGGAGAACATGCTTATAAGGCAAAAGCTTATTAGTGAGTGAAACAACAATGAGTATTGGTAGAGGACATAAATAAGAAGGTTGAGAAGTTAAGAGTTAACATGTAAACCTCAAACTGATGGCAGCATTTCAAGATGGAGGAGATGGAATGTTATGGATGACTCCTTGTGGCTCTGAGGTCAACAGCTGATCTTTGAAAAACAAAGTACAGCGTACAGTGGTGTAAACCAGATGTAGCTTTGGTTGGAAGATCGAAGCAACTCTGTAGTGTAATCAAAGATCTGTAACAGCAGGGGTATATGCTCATAAATGGAACAGTCCATAGTATCTTCAAATGCCTGGTTTTAAAACTTAACATGTGTGGCAGAATAAAATTTTGTGATAAACTGGACAGACACTGTTGGGCAAAGCCATGGAATTCTTTGGGGTGAGTAAAAATCTTAAGAGAGAGATACTTCCTTTATATTAGTAGAATAATGGAAATTTTTAGTTATAGTTGATATTTCTAGTCCATTTTTTTTAGGTCGTCAAAACTCTATGTATAGGTATGCACTTATATATTTTATTATACAAAATATTCACAAAGATCAGTCATTCTTGATGATCTCATGTTTTTGTCATAACAGAAGCATATGAATGCTGTGCCAAGCAAAGTGGTCAGATACTCACTTAGTGAAGTGAATATTTATTCTCTATCACACCATTCACTGACTAGTCATTCACAGTTACTTTCATCTTAACTAGTTTATCTTGAAGAAATAAGACATAACCTTATTAATGCTTTTGATTTTTTCCCTCAAAGTTTGAAAGTGAAAGTCTCTCAGTCATGTCTGTCTGTTTGTGACCCCATGGACTACATGGCCCATGGAATTTTCCAGGCCAGAATACTGGAGAGGGTAGCCTTTCCCTTCTCCAGAGGATTTTCCCAACCTAGGGATCGAACTCAGGTCTCCCACATTGCAGGCGGATTCTTTACCAGCTGAGCCACAAGGGGATCTCTTATTTCAATGTAAACAATTTATTGCTAAGAGCATTTGTCACTTGTATTTTATTATGCATGTTCTCTTGATTCACCATGGGGAAAATACATTATGCATCTGTTATGAACTGCTATTCTCATTTCCAGATAATAATAATTTTGCCTTATTTGGACATATATATCCCCCATGCTTGCTTTAGAATGTTTTACTATTTTATAACAAGTAATACAGTAGTTCCAAATTGAGCATAATCTCATATTCACCAAGAAAAATATAACTAAATTTAAAATATGACTTCCTTCCCTTTTGGAAGGAAGGCTTCCCTGATAGTTCAGTTGGTAAAGAATCTGCCTGTAATGCAGGAGACCCCGGTTTGATTCTGGGGTTGGGAAGATCCACTGGAGAAGGGATAGGCTATCCATTCCAGTATTCTTGAGCTTCCCTTGTGGCTCAGCTGGTAAAGAATCTGCCTGAAATGCGGGAGACCTGGGTTTGATCCCTAGGTTGGGAAGATCCTCTAGAGAAAGGAAAGGCTAACACTCCAGTATTCTGGCCTGGAAAATTCCATGGGCTGTGTAGTCCATGGGGTCGCAAACAGTTGGACACAACTGAGAGACTTTCACTTTCCCCATTGGAAGAATAATGCTATTAATCTTACTGGCTTCTAATGTGAGATCTTAAAATTGGTTTAACAATAACGGACAAATGTGAAGTAGATGTAACTCTGCAGCTTCCTAGGAGAACTTTGAGAATCAGAACTTTTCCCAGCATAATTTTACTGGTGACAAGATGTCAATGGAATAACCAAGTGGACAAAGTTATGACTACCCTTAAATTACTTTACTTCTTTAGGGGGCAGATTTTGCGCCTGGACACATATATAGATGGGTTTTCATATTTTCTTTCAGTGTATAGTTCTTAAATGTATTGTTACTTGAATTCATCTGCCTGATTTTTCTACATGTCAAGGACACTTTTTAATTTTTCAACAAATCCTGTCACTAACTTGTAAAAAATATAATAAATCTCTTCCCCTACTCTCTCTGTTTATGATAGATCCTCAGGCCTGAGTATCTAAAGATTAAGAACCCTAGAGAGGATATAACAGGGTACAGAGACTCAGGAAAGCTAATATTTAGTCATTCATTTTTCTGAGTTTGCTTTCTGACATATTGCTTTAACATTTTATTTTTTTTAATTTTATTTTATTTTTAAACTTTACATAATTGTATTAGTTTTGCCAAATATCAAAATGAATCCACCACAGGTATACATGTGTTCCCCCTCCTGAACCCTCCTCCCTCCTCCCTCCCCATACCATCCCTCTGGGTTGTCCCAGTGCACTAGCCCCAAGCATCCAGTATCATGTATCGAACCTGGACCAGCAACTCATTTCATACATGATATTTTACATGTTTCAATGCCATTCTCCCAAATCTTCCCACCCTCTCCCTCTCCCACAGAGACCATAAGACTGTTCTATACATCACTGTCTCTTTTGCTGTCTCGTACACAGGGTTATTGTTACCATCTTTCTAAATTCCACATATATGCCTTAGTATACTGTATTGGTGTTTTTCCTTCTGGCTTACTTCACTCTGTATAATAGGCTCCAGTTTCATCCACCTCATTAGGACTGATTCAAATGTATTCTTTTTAATGGCTGAGTAATACTCCATTGTGTATATGTACCACAGCTTTCTTATCCATTCATCTGCTGATGCACACCTAGGTTGCTTCCATGTCCTGGCTATTATAAACAGTGCTGAGATGAACATTGGGGTACACGTGTCTCTTTCCCTTCTGGTTTCCTCAGTGTGTATGCCCAGCAGTGGGATTGCTGGATCATAAGGCAGTCCTATTTCCAGTTTTTTAAGGAATCTCCACAGTGTTCTCCATAGTGGCTGTACTAGTTTGCATTCCCACCAACAGTGTAAGAGGGTTCCCTTTTCTCCACACCCTCTCCAGCATTTATTACTTGTAGACTTTTGGATCGCAGCCATTCTGACTGGCGTGAAATGGTACCTCATAGTGGTTTTGATTTGCATTTCTCTGATAATGAGTGATGTTGAGCATCTTTTCATGTGTTTGTTAGCCATCTGTATGTCTTCTTTGGAGAAATGTCTATTTAGTTCTTTGGCCCATTTTTTGATTGGGTCATTTATTTTTCTGGAGTTGAGCTGTAGGAGTTGCTTGTATATTTTTGAGATTAGTTGTTTGTCAGTTGCTTCATTTGCTATTATTTTTCTCCCATTCAAGGCTGTCTTTTCACCTTTCTAATAGTTTCCTTTGATGTGCAGAAGCTTTTAAGGTTAATTAGGTCCCATTTGTTTATTTTTGCTTTTATTTCCAATATTCTGGGAGGTGGGTCATAGAGGATCCTGCTGTGATGTATGTCAGAGAGTGTTTTGCCTATGTTCTCCTCTAGGAGTTTTATAGTTTCTGATCTTACGTTTAGATCTTTAATCCATTTTGAGTTTATTTTTGTGTATGGTGTTAGAAAGTGGTCTAGTTTCATTCTTTTACAAGTGGTTGACCAGATTTCCCAGCACCACTTGTTAAAGAGATTGTCTTTAATCCATTGTATATTCTTGTCTCCTTTGTCAAAGATAAGGTGTCCATATGTGCGTGGATTTATCTCTGGGCTTTCTATTTTGTTCCATTGATCTATATTTCTGTCTTTGTGCCAGTACCATACTGTCTTGATGACTGTGGCTTTGTAGTAGAGCCTGAAGTCAGGTAGGTTGATTCCTCCAGTTCCATTCTTCTTTCTCAATATCGCTTTGGCTATTCGAGGTTTTTTGTATTTCCATACAAATTGTGAAATTATTTGTTCTAGCTCTGTGAAGAATACTGTTGGTAGCTTGATAGGGATTGCATTGAATCTATAAATTGCTTTGGGTAGTATACTCATTTTCACTATATTGATTCTTCCAATCCATGAACATGCTTTAACATTTTAGAAGGGCAAAGCCAAGGCTCTGGCTCATGACTCAGAATCCAGATGGGGCTTCTGCTCCTCTCTTGTCAGACACAATTTGTCTCTTGGTTTCCCGTTGTTTTAGTCTTTAGCATCGTGTTTGATATTATCCAGTCTTCCTGCTTAGTTCACCCATTTGTATATAATCTATTGCTCTGACAGTTTAGATCCTTAAATTCTCCCAGTTCCTCTATAGTTTGCTTTCCTTGGCAGTAACTCAATTGGAACAACACCGGCTTCACTCTTGGCCCATGTGTTTGGCACACTTTAGTTTCCTACTCTCTGTAGATGGGTTTCAGAAACATAACCCTGGCTTGAGTTGCAGACTTTGTGTTTGCAATTATCTGAAGAATTTGCCCTCAGTAAGGTATGCTACTGGCAAACCATGCAGCAGTCCAGTGACCCTCCGGAGTTGCATGGTTTGCTCTCCAGTTAACACTGTTTTTATTTCTGGGCCAAACACATCAGGATGTGATCTGATGCCTACCACCTAGCAAAGAACAACTTTATACCTTTGTTTGGGTAAACTTAATTCAGAATTTGTATGCTGACTGATGGGACAAAATAGAACCTCCTTTCTAAAACTTTAGTATATGAGTACCACACCAGTTTATAACAATTTCTACATCTATTTTTTCTTCACATTCATACTTTCAGCTCTGAAGTTCATGCCATTTCAATGAAACTGTTTTCCACAAGGCTCTAGTAATGGCTACTCAGAAAATATAGTAGATGATTTGTAATTCTTGAATTACTTGACTTCTTGGGAGTATTATTTTTAAACATTAGTTAGTCACTCTCTCTGTTATTGTCTGAATGTTTGTGACAGCCCCCTCGATGAATAATGTTTAAATGTTAACACCCAATATATTTAGAAGGGTGATTAGGGTCTTTGGGAGGTGATTAGACATGAGAATTGGACCTCACAGTGCTCTTGAAAGAGACCTCACATTGCTCCCTAGTCCCTTACTTAAATAAGCGTGCTTGTTTTAAATGATTATCTTCCAACCAGATTGTCAGCTCAGTGAGGGACGGTACTACATCTCATTTCTTAACTCCCATGTTTCTGGTTTCTAGCTCATTTACTGACATTTTGAATAGTTAATACTATAAATGTTATAGAGGAATTTTATACCTTCCCAAATGATTAAGATATATTTGAAAGCCTTCAAAAGCCTTCACTTGTTACCGAGGAAGCCAAAGTCCTTAATTTACATTATCTTACAAGACTACACAACCTAGCTCTTCTGTTGTTTACTTTTTGCTTTTTTTGAATTATTTTCCTGGAATATTTTTCCTTTGGTTATTCCCATAACAGTTTCCTTATCTTTCTTAAATACACTTGGCATTGGCTTATGCTGGTCTTATTTGTTACTATTCCCTCTGACTAGAATGCTGTTCCTAGTTCAATTCAGTTCAGTCGCTCAGTCATGTCCGACCATTTGTAGCCCCATGGACTGCAGCACACCAGTCTTCCCTGTCCAAAACCAACTCCTGGAGCTTACTCAAACTCATGTACATTAAGTTGGTGATGCCATCCAACCATCTCATCCTCTGTCATCCCCTTCTCCTCCCGCCTACAATCTTTCCCAGCATCAGGGTCTTTTCAAAGATAAGATGTTCCCAGAGATATCCACATAAATTTCAATAACCTAAGATCTCTACTTAAGTCTAAGCTTCTCAATGACATATTTCCCAGCCCACTATTTAAACTTTCAACTTGTCCTCACCCAAAGTCCATCAGATCAGATCAGATCAGATCAGATCAGTCGCTCAGTCGTGTCCGACTCTTTGCGACCCCATGAATCACAGCACACCAGGCCTCCCTGTCCATCACCAACTCCCGGAGTTCACTCAGACTCACGTCCATCGAGCCAGTGATGCTATCCAGCCATTTCATCCTCTGTTGTCCCCTTCTCCTCTTGCCCCCAATCCCTCCCAGCATCAGAGTCTTTTCCAATGAGTCAACTCTTCGCATGTGGTGGCCAAAGTACTGGAGTTTCAGCTTTAGCATCATTCCTTCCAAAGAAATCCCAGGGCTAATCTCCTTCAGAATGGACTGGTTAGATCTCCTTGCAGTCCAAGGCACTCTCAAGAGCCTGCTTCAACACCACAGTTCAAAAGCATCAATTCTTCAGTGCTCAGCCTTCTTCACAGTCCAACTCTCACATCCATACATGACCACAGGAAAAACCAGAGCCTTGACTAGACGGACCTTTGTTGGCAAAGTAATGTCTCTGCTTTTGAATATGCTATCTAGGTTGGTCATAACTTTCCTTCCAAGTAGTAAGCGTCTTTTAATTTCATGGCTGCAGTCACCATCTGTAGTGATTTTGGAGCCCAGAAAAATAAAGTCTGACACTGTTTCCACTGTTTCCCCACCTATTTCCCATGAAGTGATGGGACCGGATGCCATAATCTTCGTTTTCTGAATGTTGAGCTTTAAGCCAAGTTCTTCACTCTCCACTTTCACCTTCATCAAGAGGCTTTTGAGTTCCTCTTCACTTTCTGCCATAAGGGTGGTGTCATCTGCATATCTGAGCTTATTGATATTTCTCCCAGCAATCTTGATTCCAGCTTGTGCTTCTTCCAGCCCAGCGTTTCTCACGATGTACTCTGCATAGAAGTTAAATAAGCAGGGTGACAATATACAGCCTTGACGTACTCCTTTTCCTATTTGGAACCAGTCTGTTGTTCCGTGTCCAGTTCTAACTGTTGCTTCCTGACCTGCATACAGATTTCTCAAGACGCAGATCAGGTGGTCTGGTATTCCCATCTCTTTCAGAATTGTCCACAGTTGATTGTGATCCACACAGTCAAAGGCTTTGGCATAGTCAATAAAGCAGAAATAGATGTTTTTCTGGAACTCTCTTGCTTTTTCCATGATCCAGCGGACGTTGGCAATTTGATCTCTGGTTCCTCTGCCTTTTCTGAAACCAGCTTGAACATCAGGAAGTTCACGGTTCACATATTGCTGAAGCCTGCTTGGAGAATTTTGAGCATTACTTTACTAGCGTGTGAGATGAGTACAATTGTGTGGTAGTTTGAGCATTCTTTGGCATTGCCTTTCTTTGGGATTGGAATGAAAACTGACCTTTTCCAGTCCTGTGGCCACTGCTGAGTTTTCCAAATTTGCTGGCATATTGAGTGCAGCACTTTCACAGCATCATCTTTCAGGATTTGGAATAGCTCAACTGGAATTCTGTCACCTCCACTAGCTTTGTTCACAGTGATGCTTTCTAAGGCCCACTTGACTTCACATTCCAGGATGTCTGGCTCTAGGTCAGTGATAACCCAAAGTCCATATATATATATATATATATATGCAACGTCCCTGACTTATTTTCCCCCCTAACAATTATAAACCTCTAATTATTGTATTTTGCTTGTGTATTTTTTATTTTACTTATCTTCCTACCACCTTTAAAATGTAGGCTCCATGAGAACAGTGGATTTTGTCCCTGATTTTGTCCCTGTTTACTGCTATATCACCAGTATCTAGAATGTGTTTGCCCTTATAGAATAAGTCAATAAGTTAAGAATAAATAAATATAAAATATATAGATATATTCTTTAACACTTTTAATCATATTCACTTATAAGCACAACTTATGCTTCCTATTTGACTACAGTTCCCTGGTGGCTCAGATGGTGAAGCGTCTGCCTACAATGCAAGAGACCTGGGTTCAGTCCCTGGGTTGGGAAGATCCCCTGGAGAAGGAAATGGCAACCTACTCCAGTACTCTTGCCTGGAAAATCCCATGGATGGAGGAGCCTGGTAGGTTACAGTCCATGGCGTCGCAAAGAGTCGGACACAACTGAGCGAGTTCAGTTTCTTTCTTTCTGGTATTTATTCATTTCCATTAGACAATTTTATGTCTATTTTCTGCTATCCATATGTCATGATGAGATGAAAGAAATAATTTTATTCATGTGGTTTACTTAACATCGTGTTAGAATACATTCTTAATGAGTATCACTATATGAAAATGATTCATGGTATTGCTGGCTTTATTTCTGAAAATCCTGCTTACTTGATTTCCTCTAATTAACAGACATTTTATTAAAATGGCTTTACACAGAAGCAAAATAAATAATTTATATGGATACTGTATCATGATTTCCCATTATTCTGAGTGTCATCAAATTAACTGACCATTCATGAATTTAGTTATATTTAATATGATTTGACAAGATTGATATGTCTGTTAGTGTTATTAGCAGAATAGAGACTGACCAGCTTTCTTTTCTTCCTCAAAATGAACATATGACATTCATCTTTTGCCCATGAACTGCTATACATCTAAAGACCATCACAGTGGGGCCAAAGGAGTCCAGTATATTTCATTAGTATATGTCTTGCTCTTTATTCTGTTCCACAAAAGGCAAATACACAGAGCAATAAAGTTTCTAGCTTTTGTTGAAACACAATGTAGTTGAGTAATAGCTTGTCTGAATTCATGTTTACAGCAAATGACACAAAGAATTGGCAGCATAGGACATCCATATCTCCACTAGCATAGCGTGTCCTTTAAGAATAGTCAGTAATAATATAGTGTTTTAAAGACTATGAATGCCCCAAATCACCAGATTTGGTCTAATGTGTTATTTAATGTGCATTTTCAGTATGTGGCTTGGATTCTTTGGACAGCTGCAGTCAGTGGCACTCTCCTGTCACATATGCTTAGCCAATGCTGCCATCAACATTCCACTGGAATGTTGCAACCTCAAGATTGACTTTTCCAGGTGAAGTACAGCAGGTGGGTTCCACTTGACTGCTACCATACTTTTATCAGTAGATGAATGATTAATGATTGGATTCTCAGATGGCTATAAAAATGTGTTTTCAATAACTCTGTCTCTTACCTTTAGTTCTGGTATCTCACAAGCATATAGCTATTTAATTAACATGCATCAAAAGAGTCCTGAAACTCTATGGGTCCAAGTCTGATATAGCCTACTACTTGCTTAACACTAAAACATAACATATGCAATTCCCATACTAGCCAAAATCATGTAGTCACACACATGCCCGCAAATGTTAACATTTTTAACGCAAGAAGTAACTTTATAGGATCTTTGTCTACTTGGCACACCCTACACAGAAATTCATATTTTTCTGCTCTATTTAATTTATTATATTGAAAAAATTATGAAATTCAATTTTCAGCACTGTACTCTTTCTCTAAGTGTGACCTATCAGCCAACTGCAAAAATTACCCAGGGTACATCATAAAATTTTAGATTTCTGGAACACAATCAATATTTACTGAATCCCTAGGTCTAGAGTCTAAGAACATTAACATTTTGACCTGAGCCAGATTATTTTAAAGTGTACAGCGATTTGAAAACACTTGAGTTAGAAATACTTGCTGGAGATTCTACATCAGTTTTGTTCCACCAGCTATATACATTTAAAATTGTAACTATTATCTCTGCAATCATTTCAAGGTACAACAAAAAGTCCTCAAAACAAACTGCTCTTTATTTCAGTAAGAAATTATCCAAATATTTTAAACATCCAAGAGAACATTTTACCAACAAATAAACGTTATCTCATGGCCAATCAGTCAGTTCAGTTCAGTCGCTCAGTTGTGTCCAACTCTTTGTGACCCCATGAATCACAGCATGCCAGGCCTCCCTGTCCATCATCCACTCTCAGAGTTCACTCAAACTCATGTCCATTGAGTCGGTGATGCCATCCAGCCATCTTATCCTCTGTCGTCCCCTTCTCCTCCTACCCTCAATATGGCAAATATTACTTTTGATATTCTTTCATAGGCTTCCTTATGTGTTTTCAGTGGCTGCAACTGGTCATTCATGTCGATTACTGCTATAAAAATCACTGTTTCTCTTGCTTATTTTCATGTGTGCACATCATTTGAAAACACAGGCATGCTCATGAATACAGTATTTATATCTTTTGTATACCTATACATGTACAGACATCAGAAAACACACATGTACATACAAATATGTATCTGCACATACATATGTATGCATGAGAGCATGTGCATATACACACACATACATGTCATACAAATGCATGTATACACATAAACAAAAACATGCGCAAAGCGAAGACATGTGCACATGTTCCTGTATACATATACATTTTTGACTCCCATGCTTTGTACCAGACATTCTTGAGACTATCACGGAAACAATTATTTACTTATCATTCAATTTTCTTTCCACAGTAGTTTATGTTTCTTCCCTCAAATGTAGAAGATTTTATAGTGCTAGAAATGTTTGTTTATACCTTCTTCCCTCTGTTAAGCTAAGATTCTAATGACTTTATAGGCTATATTCTACTATGAACATGATGATATATAATACTCTACTGTTAATCCCTTAGTCGTGTCCAACTCTTTGTGACCCTATGGACTGCAGCCTGCTGGGCTCCTCTGTTCATGGAGTTCTCCAGTCAAGAACACTGGAGTGGGTTGCCATTTCCTTCTCCAGGGGTTCTTCCCAACCCAGGGATAGAACTCAGGTCTCCTGCATTGCAGGCAGATTGTTTACCACCTGAGACACCAGGGAAGGCCTAAAATAATACTTTAGGAAATGTCTGAATATTGGGAACAAGAAAATAAGGGGCAGAAGAGAATGAGAAAGTGAGTCGGTGAATTGGAGGAATAAATAGAAAGTGAAATCAGGATAATGAACATCAAAATGTATAGGCTTAATACCAAAAGCAACAAATTCACAGTGGAGGAAAGATCACAAAGAATTCCACAAAGTAGAAACTTGGGAGAGTATGGGATTTAACAACTGCACATAACCCTGATTTTTCTTGGAATTAGTTTTCTTTACTTTGGATAGTGATATTTTTAATCTGACATTTTTACAAATTACTTCAAAAAGAATCTTTTCAAACCTCCTCCTTTAAGAAAGACTCATTAATTAATTAAAATAAGAACACTCTTTATGAGTATATTGTAATGTTTGACTTTACTTTTCATCCCTCTGGCTTCTCTCAACCTAGGATAGAATAAACAGAGAAATGTCTTCCTGCTCCATCTACCCTTATTGTACTTTGATGATTTCTTGAAAATATTTGAGTATATTTCTATAAAAATGTTTGAATTCCTAAGTAGGGTAGTGAATTTGGCAGATAAAAACTAAGGTTTGTTATTTTTCTGTAATATAATATGTAAGCTTTGGCCAGAAATCAAAAACTTCAGGGCAATCATATACATTAAATAAAATTTAGTTACTGCATTGAAAAATGCTGCCATTGTTTTTGAAATTTAAAATAAAATCTTTCCTTACTTACATGTAATTTTCTTACTAGATTATTATTAAGAAAGCCCATGGACAAAAATCTTATTGGAAATTTAAAAATAATTAAAAACATGGAAATGATTGATATCAATAATTCTTTTAAATATCTTCATTGATAAAATTTTGACATTTAAGTAGTCTAATTTAACAAAATTAAGGTAAAAGAAACCTATTCTTGCTAGCTTTGTGACAGATTCAAAATGAGGAGACTATTCATTTACAACTTTCTATAAATAAAATTTCCATTTCTATTTTTTTTTGTATTTGTACACTAAATGATAGATGTGTATATTTAACAAGACCCACCAGTTAATTTTAAAATTACATTTCCCAATTTATTTGCCAAACTTGGTAGATATTTTTGTCCTTTTTTGTTGTTGTTGTTGTTGTTGTTTTTGCCTGCCTCAGACAACAATTTAGCCAGCGAACAGTAATTGCAACAGAATGTTACTTGATTAATTTTATTTTGAAAGATCTTGTAGTACTAGGCTAGATATTTTCTTTTAATTTTATATTCCTGTTATTTTTCCTCACATATTTATCCTAACAGCATTATTTAGTATTTGTCAGGCAGTATGTATACCAAGTACTAGGAGGTCATACATCAATAGATTTACATATAATAATAAATTTAATCTGTCCAATGAAGAGAATTCCATTCATGATTGCAGCAAGGTTAAGTGATTTTCCCCAGGTTATACTGTAACTCAATGGGAAAGCCAGGATATAAATTGGCTTGAGGGGCTTTTGTCCCTCCTCCTGTTTTTTGAGCTGTTTGTTCAAAATATATTGTTTTTATTTTATTTTAAATTGGCATTTAATGTTTTTAAGTTTATATACTGAAACGATTTGTCACAGAGAGTTGCAAAGGTAGTATGGAGAGTTCTCTTGCACATTTCACCCAGTTTCCCATAATTTTAACATCTTGCATAACTATTATACAATTACAGAAACAAAGAAATTAACTTTGTTATAATTTATTAACTAAACTAATGTATACATATTTTCAAATTTCACCGTTTTTTCCATTAAATATCATTTTCCTATTCTGAGATCCAGTCCAGGATCCCACACTGTATTTAGTTTTCTGTCTTAATCTCTTCTAATCAGTGACAGTTCTGTCTTTCCTGATCCTCAATGATTTTAACACTTTGATACAGGGGGTCAGGTATGTTGTATAATGTCCTCCACTTTTTGTGTATCTTATGTTTTCTCATGATTAAATTGCGGTTATGGACTTCAAGAAGAAAAGTCCATTTGATGCCTTCAGGGAAATATGGTGTATATATATACAGCTTAGTATTATTTAGGCTAACATTTACCACTTGGTTAAGGTAATGTTTGCCAAATTTCTTCACCATAAAGATAGTATTATTTTCCATTTGTAACTAATAAATATTTGGGATGATGTAATTTGAAGCTGTAAAATACTATATTTAACCTTAAACTTTTGTTCTACTATTTTAGCATCCATTGTGCTGAATTTAGTCGCTCAGTCATGTCCAACTCTTTGTGACCCCATGGACTGCAGCTTGCCAGGCTCCTTTGTCCATGAGGATTCTCCAGGCAAGAATACTGGAGTGGGTTGCCATGCTCTCCTCCAGGGATCTTCCCAACCCAGGGATTGAACCCAGTTCTCCAGCATTGCATGCAGATTCTTTACCATCTGAGTCACCAGGGAAGTCCTTAGCATGCGTTGGTCTGCAATAAATATTATAGCGTCCTACTGGTGATATTGCGTTTCCCTCATATGTTTACATTTATTAACTGATATTCTCCTGTAAGGAAGTGTTATCCTTTACCCTTACCTATTATCTTTATATAAATTAAACAATAAGAAAAAAATGTCCCTGCTCTCCACCATATTTAGCAATTTGGGTTCTCTAACAATTTTGCAGAGATCAGTTTCCATCTGAAATTGATTTTCTTCTGCTTGAAGGGAATGCTTTAACATCCCTTACACTGCAGTTCTGCAAAGAAATTCAGCTTTGTTATTGTGAAGGTTTTATGTGGGCTTCATTATGAAAGATATTTAAGAATAATAAATGAAATAAATTAAGCAAAGAATTTTAGGGGATGGTTTTTATTCTTTCAGCTCTTTGTTTTTCCCTTTTTATCCCATTGTCTTCTGCCTTCAATAATTTCTGAAGAAAAGTCTACAATAATATTTCCCTTTACTCCACTGTTGTTGTTTAGTCACTAAGTTGTACTTTATTCTTTTGCAACCCCATGGACTACAACCCACCAGGCTCCTCTGTCCATGGGATTTCTGAGGCAAGAATACTGGAGTGGGTTGCCATTTCCTTCTCCAGGGGGTCTTCCTAGCCCAAGGATCAAACCTGCATCTCTTGCACTGGCAGGCAGATTGTTTACAACTGAGCCACTAGGAAAGCCACTTTTAATCCATACCAGGGATAAATATTTTAGGTTTTATGGGCCATATACTGTCTCTGTTGCATATTCTACTTTAAGCAAAAAAAGTATAAAAAAGTTTTCATCTTTTGGGTCATACGAAACACAGGCTTCATAACGGTTTTGGCATGTGGATCATATTTTATTTACTCCCACTTTGTATCTTTCTCTCTTGTGGCTTTTTAGGTTTTCTCTGTATTGTTGTTACTAATTTAAAAAATATTTATGAATTGCCTTGGTGTAATTTTCTTCACACTTTCTCTTGGTGTTTGCTTACTCTCTTGGGTCTTTGGGTTTATATTCATAAAATTTATAAAAGTTTGGCCATAATTCATAACATCTTTTTTCTTACCCTATCCACCTCTATTTGACTCCAATTTCATGTATATTAGATTGCCCACATATATTAATCTTGCTCCATGAGTTTCTTTTTCTCTGTATTTTTTTCATTTTTAATCTCTATATTTCATTTTGTGACATTTTATGATATCATGTTTATAAGTTTACTAATATTGCTTTTGTTCTGGAAAGTATAATCTGATACTAACTCTACCCAGTGAATTTTTCATTTCAGATTTATATTTATGTTTTTTGTCCAGTATTCCATCTGGTTATTCTATATTGAAAGTGAAAGTGTTAGTTGCTCAATCTGTGTCTGACTTTTTGCAACCCCATGGACTATAGCCCGTCAGCCTTCTCTGTCCGAGAAATTCTCCAGACAAGAATGCTAAAGTGGGTTGCCATGCCCTTCTCCAAGGGATCTTACTAATCCTGGGATCAAACTCAGGTCTCTAGCATGTCTGGCAGATTCTTCACAGTCTGAGCCACCAAGGAAGCCCCTAGTTATTCTATATTTTCCATTTATCTTTCATTATGTTCATATTTTCCTTTAAATCTCTGAGCATGTTTGTAATTGATGTTATAGTCTTTGTTGGCAAACTTCCAAATTCCTGTCATTTTTTTTTTGTTTAGAATATTTACATTGATGAATGTCTCTCGATACCAGATTCATTCTCCTGATTCTTCACATGTGTGTAATTTTTGCATTAGATGCTTATGAATGTTATGTTGTTAAGTGCTGACATCTGTGTTATGTTGTTAAGTGTTGACATTTCTTTAAAGAGTAATGGACATTGTTTTAGTAGGCAGTTAAGTTGTTGATTAGTTTGATCCTTTTACAGCTTTTTAAAATTTTTCAAGAGGAAGTCTAGAGTAGTATTTCCTCTGGTGTTAATTTTATCCTGCAACTAAGGCATGATTCTTCTGGAGTTTCTCCACGCAATGTCCCATATATTACTGTGTCTCCACTCTGGATGATTAGAACTTGAATACTGCCTAGCTTTGTATGATCTTTGGAACTGTTTGGTTTATAACTCCTTGGTAACTGTTCTTTCCTTTGAAGATATCCTTTGCTCTTTGGGGTTTTACTCTTAATGTATGCAGATTAGAATTCTTAAAATTCAGGAAGGCCCCTAGGTAGATTTCTGGAACCATTTTAGTGTCTCTCTCTCTCATTTTATGTTTTATATATTGTAAATCTGAGCCATCCTAAAAGTCCTTTTTAGCATCTTAAAAGTCCAGTTCTAATGTTGTCAACATAACAAAACCACTGATATCAGTTTAGGTTCCCCTCACTGTACCACATTCTATACATTTTCTCCAAGCGTAGTTACTGTGATTTGTTTTCCAAGGATAATAGTTTAGCACTTCCTGTAACATCTAAAACTGTTTGACATTGTTTGTCCAGTTTTCTACTTGTTTATGCAAGGAGGCTAAGACCCTAGTACACCTTCAGATCTTAATCATTGCCAAGTTTTGAGCAGAAGAGTGTTGCACCTAACAAATTCTGACACTTGCTTCTCAAAAGTGTACTCTCTTCACCCAAGTTAGTGAAATCTAGCACTGCCTGCTCTGTTTATACCAACATGCTTTTCTGTGACCTTTATTCCTACGTTCTTTTGATTACAACCATCATCTAATATTTTACTTTTTGTGTTAAAGAGAGTTATCAGCCTCTACACACTATTTTTTTCACATTCCCTGTGGCAAATGTATGGTATATGAAATAAAAGATATATATGAATTACTGATTCATAGTGTTCCATGAAACTGATGGATAATCTTGACATTTATTAATCTTGACTAACTAAGATGGACCTTGGAAGCATTTAGCTGAAAAGATTTAACATCATCACGTAATGGAACTGTGTCTGGCAGTCAGTGATCAATATTTATCTATAGAATGAATGAATGCTTAGAGTCACTTGTAGCTGTTGAACACTGCCTCTTATAGACCATAATTTTATCTGATTGAAAGTGATCCAGTATTTTTTATGCCACATTTCCTTTCTCAAGTCTAGTTGCAGAATGAACTGAAGCTATAAAATTCCTGGTATGTAACCTAGAAGTTATTTGTCCATTAAAGCACTGCATCCAAGTGTAGTATAGTGTACCTGTTAGCCCAGAGGTAATCTAAAATGAGACTACTGGGAAAGTGAAGGAAGGAGAATAGAGATGAAGAGGGGAGTGGGAACAGAGAAGGCGATTTGGTGAACAAACTTACATTTTTGGATAAAATACGTAAAACATGAACTGTGTTGCACTGCCATCCTCTCTTTAAAACTATTTCATTTTCTGAGTTCCTATGAATGTATCTGTTCCCACATTGAATGCCACAGAATTCAGTACTTCCTACAGCCTCAAAACCAAGCTTTTAATTACTGACATCTTTCTTTGTGAGTTGAGGAGCTCACAGAATTGCAGTTAGACACATGAATGAATAGAGGTACTCACACTTTCCTCTTGTAAAGATTAAAAGCAACTTGACATTCTTTATACTCCTTTATTTAGGCTGAAAGTCTTAGGAATTTTCCAGTTACAAGTTTTAGATCCTTAAAATGGTAAGCATGTTCAATAAAACATGATTAACTTCTGATATTTTGGCTTTTAGTCTTCCCATATATATTTACCATATACCAAAATTGTGTCAAAAATATTATTTTTCCTTTTTTAAATCAGAAATCAAAATGTAATGATAAAAATTATAGAACAAATTGAAAAATGGATGTATTCTCTGGTGAGTTGCCAACGGATAGACAATAGTCATTTATTATTACCTGCTAGTAAATTAGAGCTAAGAAACAGGTAATTTTAAAAATATTGTTATCAATAATTTTAGTCTCAAATCTATGCCATTATGACACTTAATAACTTAGCAGAGTCTTTAATTGTTTTGCAATAATAACATCAACCTTCAAACATGAGATATATACATATATAGACATACAGGTATCAGTAACAAATGTCTTACTGCCATACTAAAAAGCAATTTTCAGTTAAAAGAACTTTAATTTTTGGTGGCATGAATTTCATAGACCACATATTTAGATGTCAAAGAAATGAGTATATGAATACATACTCACATATATATGAATATAGATTTAGATATATGAAATTTAATTTATAATTCTACCTGTGTGCAGAAACCTGAACCTTATTAAATAGTCCTCTGAATTTTCCCCAGTAAATTTACAGTTCTTTCCTGTCCCTCCCCAACCCTTGACCTGCTTATAAGTTCTAAATTGCAGGGAATATAGGTAATCTAATAGGATGTTGTGAAAGTGGGGAGTAGGAATCTAGTCTTTTTTGTCCATAGCAGGCATTGCTAGTACAACCATTAAAAATAAAACTGTTGTAACATTTATGGAATATTAATACATCCCTATATTTGGAAAACTCAGCAGTGGCCACAGGACTGGAAAAGGTCAGTTTTGTTCCAATCCCAAAGAAAGGCAATGCCAAAGAATGCTCAAACTACCGCACAATTGCACTCATCTCACACGCTAATAAAGTAATGCTCAAAATTCTCCAGCCAGGCTTCAGCAATACATGAACCATGAATTCCAGATGTTCAATCTGGTTTTATAAAAGGCAGATCAGATCAGATCAGATCAGTCACTCAGTCGTGTCCGACTCTTTGCAACCCCATGAATCGCAGCACGCCAGGCCTCCCTGTCCATCACCAACTCCCGGAGTTCACTCAGACTCACGTCTATCGAGTCAGTGATGTCATCCAGCCATCTCATCCTCTGTCGTCCCCTTCTTCTCCTGCCCCCAATCCCTCCCAGCATCAGAGTCTTTTCCAATGAGTCAACTCTTCGCATGAGGTGGCCAAAGGACTGGAGTTTCAGCTTTAGCATCATTCCTTCCAAAGAAATCCCAGGGCTGATCTCCTTCAGAATGGACTGGTTGGATCCCCTTGCAGTCCAAGGGACTCTCAAGAGTCTTCTCCAACACCACAGTTCAAAAGCATCAATTCTTCGGCGCTCAGCCTTCTTCACAGTCCAACTCTCACATCCATACATGACCACAGGAAAAACCATAGCCTTGACTAGACAAACCTTTGTTGGCACAGTAATGTCTCTGCTTTTGAATATGCTATCTAGGTTGGTCATAACTTTCCTTCCAAGGAGTAAGCATCTTTTAATTTCATGGCTGCAGTCACCATCTGTAGTGATTTTGGAGCCCAGAAAAATAAAGTCTGACACTGTTTCCACTGTTTCCCCATCTATTTCCCATGAAGTGGTGGGACCGGATGCCATGATCTTCATTTTCTTTTTTTTCTTTTTTTTTTCATTTTCTGAATGTTGAGCTTTAAGCCAAGTTCTTCACTCTCCACTTTCACTTTCATCAAGAGGCTTTTGAGTTCCTCTTCACTTTCTGCCATAAGGGTGGTATCATCTGCATATCTGAGCTTATTGATATTTCTCCCAGCAATCTTGATTCCAGCTTGTGCTTCCTCTAGCCCAGCGTTTCTCATGATGTACTCTGCATAGAAGTTAAATAAACAGGGTGACAGTGTACAGCCTTGACGAACTCCTTTTCCTATTTGGAACCAGTCTGTTGTTCCATGTCCAGTTCTAACTGTTGCTTCCTGACCTGCATACACATTTCTCAAGAGGCAGATCAGGTGGTCTGGTATTCCCATCTCTTTCAGAATTGTCCACAGTTGATTGTGATCCACACAGTCAAAGGCTTTGGCATAGTCAATAAAGCAGAAATAGATGTTTTTCTGGAACTCTCTTGCTTTTTCCATGATCCAGCGGACGTTGGCAATTTGATCCCTGGTTCCTCTGTCTTTTCTAAAACCAGCTTAAACATCAGGAAGTTTACGGTTCACATATTGCTGAAGCCTGGCTTGGAGAATTTTGAGCATTACTTTACTAGCGTGTGAGATGAGTGCAATTGTGCAGTAGTTTGAGCATTCTTTGGCATTGCCTTTCTTTGGGATTGGAATGAAAACTGACCTTTTCCAGTCCTGTGGCCACTGCTGAGTTTTCCAAATTTGCTGGCATATTGAGTGCAGCACTTTCACAGCATCATCTTTCAGGATTTGAAATAGCTCAAACTGGAATTCCATCACCTCCCCTAGCTTTGTTCGTAGAGATGCTTCCTAAGGGCTGCTTGACTTCGCATTCCAGGATGTCTGGCTCTAGGTCAGTGATCACACCATCGTGATTATCCGGGTCATGAAGATTTTTTTTTGTACAGTTCTTCTGTGTATTCTTGCCATCTCTTCTTAATATCTTCTGCTTCTGTTAGGTCCATACCATTTCTGTCCTTTATCGAGCTCATCTTTGTATGAAATGTTCCTTTGGTATCTCTGATTTTCTTGAAAAGATCCCTAGTCTTTCCCATTCTGTTGTTTTCCTCTATTTCTTTGCATTGATTGCTGAAGAAGGCTTTCTTATCTCTTCTTGCTATTCTTTGGAACTCTGCATTCAGATGTTTATATCTTTCCTTTTCTCCTTTGCTTTTTGCTTCTCTTCTTTTCAACGCTATTTGTAAGGGGAACCAGATATCAAATTGCCAACATCCACTGAATCGTCGAAAAATCAAGAGAGTTCCAGAAGAACACCTATTTCTGCTTTGTTGACTATGCCAAAGCCTTTGACTGTGTGGATCACAATCAACTGTGGAAGATTCTGAAAGATATAGGAATACCAGACCACCTGACCTGCCTCTTAAGAAACCTATATGCAGGTCAGGAAGCAACAATTAGAACTGGACACGGAACAACAGACTGGTTCCAAATACGAAAAGGAGTAGGTCAAGGCTGTATATTGTCACCCTGCTTATTTAACTTATATGCAGAGTACATCATGACAAACGCTGGGCTAGAAGAAGCACAAGCTGGAATCAAGATTGCCAGGAGAAATATCAATAACCTCAGATATGCAGATGACACCACCCTTATGGCAGAAAGTGAAGAGGAACTAAAGAGCCTCTTGATGAAAGTGAAAGAGGAGAGTGAAAAAGTTGGCTTAAAGCTCCACATTCAGAAAAGTAAGATCAGGCATCTGGTCCTATCACTTCATGGGAAATAGATGGGGAAACAGTGGAAACAGTGTCAGACTCTATTTTTGGGGCCTCCAAAATCACTGCAGATGGTGTTTGCAGCCATGAAATTAAAAGACTTTTACTCTTTCAGTGAAAATTATGACCAACCTAGATAGCATATTCAAAAGCAGAGACATTACTTTCAACAAATTCCATCTAATCAAGGCTATGGTTTTTCCTGTGGTCATGTATGGATGTGAGAGTTGGACTGTGAAGAAAGCTGAGCGCCGAAGAATTGATGCTTTTGAACTGTGGTGTTGGAGAAGACTCTTGAGAGTCCCTTGGACTGCAAGGAGATCCAACCAGTCCATTCTGAAGATCATCCCTGGGATTTCTTTAGAAGGACTGATGCTAAACCTGAAACTCCAATACATGGCCACCACATGCGAAGAGTTGACTCACTGGAAAAGACTAATGCTTGGAGGGACTGGGGACAGGAGGCGAAGGGGACGACAGAGGATGTGATGGCTGGATGACATCACCGACTTGATGGACATGAGTTTGAGTGAACTCTGGGAGTTGTGATGGACAGGGAGGCCTGGTGTGCTGCGATTCATGGGGTCGCAGAGTCGGACACGACTGAGTGGACTGAACTGAACTGATACTAGGTACTGGGGCTTCCCAGGTAGCCCTAGTGGTAAAGAACCCGCTGCCAATGCAGGAGATGTAAGAGAGGCTGGTTCAATCCTTGTATCAGGAAGATCCCCTGGAGGAGGGCATGGCAACCCACTCCAGTATTCTTGCCTGGCCAGATAAGCCTGGCAGGCCATGGTACATAGGGTTGCAAAGAGTCAGAAACAACTGAAGAAACTTTCACTTTTAATGAAGTACAGTTATTACTATCCATGTTTTTATAACGAAATATTGATGCACAAAGCAGTTAAAAAACCGAGCCAAGTTTTAGGCAGCAATTAAGAGACAGAGCTGAAGTTTGTATATAATAGTGGGTCTCCAGAACAAGAGTTTCAAATCTCTTTGCTCTGCAGCCTTTCACTGTTGTCTATGCCTTGGATGTAATTAGTCCTCCATTTCACACAAGCTGAGGATTTCATGCTATATTTGGAAGTTTTTGTGCTACATTCCACAATGGCTCCTCATCTCTGTCCCTCCAGAGTGCTGACTTTCCAGATCACAGCTGTACCACTCAGAGTAATGCAAGGGAAATAAAAAGATATGAATGCTCACTTCTAGGATCTGTTGGGGCTCAGAGGAGCTCTGGGACTCATATCTATCAGTCAAAAACCCCATTTAAACATCACTTTTGTATTCTTGAAACCATGGTTTGAGGAATTTCCTAAGTGTTAATAGGTTCCCAAACAGGAAGGTAAACGTTCTCTTGTTCTGTCCAGGGGTACAATGACTTCAATATTTTTTACTTCAAGAGGGTGCTTATCCATAGCTATCTTTCTTTTCTATCTCACTTATCTCACTCCCAGATTTTTTATGGAGATATATCAGGTGAGAAAAATTCATTCTAACAGAATATTTATTTTTCTATGTCAGTTATTTAGGTCAAGATCTTAGTTTCAAAGCTTAACAGACTCCTTATCATGCAACTTACAACCTTTTTGGTCAAGACTGTTGTGTCTCTCTTGAATTCAAAAGTATACTTTGAAATTTGAAACATAAAAAGTTATTTTTTTCTTAAATCTTCTCCTGGCTCTATTTTCTCTTCCTTGAGATAGTAAACCTAAAATAGTCTCCCTGAAATGGGGAGAAGGGGCATATGGGGGGAAATTCAAAATTAAAAACACATTGATGAGTATTTCAAAATATTTTCCTATCATGACCTCAAAGTTCTAATTTTAAAGAATTTGAGAATTATCTCTATAGTTATCTCCAGACATCTTACATTAAAAGGTGTTTGGTGCTCTGTTCCTTCAAAAGAGCTTGCGGGTTCTGATGCAAATTCTAAGCCTAAAGAATTAGAATCTCTCTTCTGCTTTTTAAGATGTAGGATGAAAAGTAAAAATATTTGAGAGGAGCCAAACAGGTGATTCTAGCCTCGGCTATGCCAATGAGTAGTCGTGCTGCCTAGAACTCATCACTCAAATCTTAGTCTGTGAATTACCCAACTAATGCTTCTAGAGCATAATATATGGGTTGGACACTTAATATATGCCATTTGTTCAAATATCACACTCTTAGCACTGTCAGAAAGTATAAACAATTTATGTAAGGTCTTAAGGGAACTACCTGTCAAAATTGCAATTGAAGTAACCTACGGACTATTCCAATATACTACATCCTAATTATCTATTAGATTATGCATGTGCTAAGTCGCTTCAGTCTTATCCAACTCTTTGTGACCCTATGGATGATAGCCCACCAGGTTCCTCTGTCCACAGAAGTCTCCAGGCAAGAATACTGGAGTGGGCTGCCTCCTCTAGGGCATCTTCCCAACCCTGGGATTGAATCCATCCATATCTTTTATGTCCCCTGCATTGGCAGGTGGGTTCTTTACCACTAGTGCCACCTGGGAAGCCCATCTATCTATTTATCTACCTATCTATCTATCTATATATATACGTACATAAATATAATGTATAAGTACATATACATATATAATCTATAATAAGTACATATATATATATGTACTTATTTTTTCTTACCTGTGGTTTGTTTGAAAATATTATTTTGGGTAACAGAACTGGATCCTTGCTAACCCAAACACTTTACCAGATGTCTTCTCCCCTCTTCGCACTTCTTATTTAGTATACAGTACCTATATTCTATGTATGTCTTCATATAAATATACACATATAAAATAAAACATAAGTATTTTATTTTATTAAACTCTTAGACATGAAGGCTTATTAATCTCTCCAAAATTTGTTAATCATACTCACTTTCCTTGCAATGGCTGTTATGGACCCAAAAGGGTGGAATTCATCCTGAGCTGTCTCCTCCAGGGCTAACATTCACATTAGGCAATGTGTAATGTTTTCTCATCATGCATGCTGTCAGGCTGACATCAACAGTGAAATATGTGAATTAATACTTACACAAGGAAATATGATTTTTGCATTATAAGAAATGTCATTTTAAAAAGGACAGTATGCAGTGATAAACAATGTATGGGCCTGTGTTGGAAATCAAATAATGTAAAGGCTTTTGTAGGTTCCATGGAGAATATATTCATTAAGTGATCTATATCACATTTGTCATCGCACTGAAATACTGGTTTGATTTACAAACATTAGTGAACTATTTTCCAGAACTTCTGAATGACAATTTTTTTGTAATTGATAGTTTTTGCACATAATTTCAGATAAGGCAATGGCAACCCACTCCAGTACTCTTGCCTGGAAAATCCCATGGACGGAGGAGCCTGGTCGGCTGCAGTCCACGGGGTCGCTAGGAGTCGGACACGACTGAGTGACTTCACTTTCACTTTGCACTTTCATGCACTGGAGAAGGAAATGGCAACCCACTCCAGTGTTCTTGTCTGGAGAATCCCAGGGACGGGGGAGCCTGGTGGGCCGCCGTCCAAGGGGTCGCACAGAGTTGGACATGACTGAAGTGACTTAGCAGCAGCAGCAGCAGCAGCACATAATTTAGTTTCCTTAAATGCAGAGTTTAGAACTTTGGTAGTTTGTATCTGGAAACTATGTGGTTTTTTGTCTTGTTTTTTAATTTAAGTGATAAAGGTGAAAATTTTAGTGGTAAGTTCTGTCAAAATAACTCTATTAAGAACTATGAATCGCCTATCTTGTGATTTAATTTTTCAGACTTACTTTCATGTATTTTAACCAAGAGTTTCTCGTTTCTCACAAATGCAGTTTGGAAAATAGTATGGGAAGGTATCATAGGTCTAGAACAACACGGGAAAAGCCTAGCAAAGGGCATATCTTCCACTACACACAAGCTTTATGGAAATAATAAGTATAACAATATCTTAAAGTCTGTAAAAAAATATATGTACACATTGAAGAGATTATGACAGCATCAGTCAGTCAGTCAGATCAGTCACTCAGTCATGTCTGACTCTGCAACCCCATGTACTGCAGCACACCAGGCTTCCTGTCCATCACCAATTCCCAGAGCTTGCTCAAACTCAAGTCCATTGAGTCAGTGATGCCATCCAACCATCTCATCCTCTGTCATCCCCGTCTTCTCCTGCCTTCAATCTTTCCCAGCATCAGGGTCTTTTCCAATGAGTCAGTTCTTCCCATCATGTGGCCAAAGCATTGGAGCTTCAGCTTAAGTGTCAGTCCTTCCAATGAATATTCAGGATTGATTTCCTGTAAGATTGACTCGTTTGATTTCCTTGCAGTCCAAAGGACTCTCAAGAGTCTTGTCTAGCACCACAGTTCAAAAGCATATAGGCCCCTAATTTCACAAAAGCATGACTCCAGTCTCTTTTTAGATTTCATCCTCTGATGTGGTGTTTCTCAACCTAGGCTGCACACTGGAATCACCTAGCAAGTTTTAAAAATATGAGTCCTCAACCTAGAGATTCTAATAGGGCATTGCCTGGGCATCTGGATCACTAAGAGCTCCCTCAAGATATTCTAATATACAGCCAGGACTGAGATTCTAGACTAGTAGCCCTTTGTAAAGTCTCATGACATGTTTACTAATGTATTTGGGCTGTTGACTCTACTACCTATCTCAGATGGCTGCCTGATTATCCTTTTGCTTTAGGAAATAAACCAGATGTTACTCTAAAGCAATGGTGCTCTATTCTAAATCTGTTACATCTGACTTTCTGTTGAAGATGCAGCTTATGCATCATTGGTACTTATCTCTGGAAGTTGCTCTGCCATGGACATTCCAATAATAGGCTCATAACAAGTCTGTTGGTGTTTATACATTATTCATGCTCATAACAACTACTTAGACCAAGAGAATGCTGGTACTAGATCTCTTGGCAAAGTAGCTAATTTTTTTTTTATATCTTATTTATCATATCAAGCACAAGCCTGGAGGACCATCTCCTAGAATTTATTTATAGGGTAAAAAAGGACTGTCTCCACTTATGTGGAGTGGAGACACATGAGGCTTAACAATGAGTCAGGCTTAACAATGAGTCAGAAGGATTTAGTACAGTAAAAGGTAACTCTTAAAGAGAATGAGAGAAAAATCTACAAACTTTCTTTGACTCATTGAAGCTCTTTAATGGAAAGTTTCTTAAATAAGTGAGGATAGTACATACTGTAAAGCAAAAGGGCTTGAATCTATTTCTGGATTCTGGGGGAAAAAAGTACATTATAACCCTGACACACAGCAATTTGGCACACTTGGTCAGAACAAAAAATAAATAAATAAATAAAAGGTGTGACGAATTTAACTTTGCCTAAGCTGCTTTCAGTCTCTAGGAAACATGAACTCTGATTATTGAAGAACTGCTTTATAGCCTCCAAGGAAGAGTGTGATGACCTCACAGTAGAGGGTGGAGAGAGGTAGTTAATCCTGGGTCCAGAGCTGGCAAGAACAGAGTGAAAACTGCATTAATAAGAGAGAAATGCCCACTACTTTTTACCATTATTGCTTGAGCAAAATGAATAACAGCTCATCCAAGTTGGACTTGTGCATCAGAGGACAACCTAGCCTGCAGGAATGACCAATGTGCAACAGATAGCTCAGACCCAAGGATCAGCATAAGACAGTCATCTTCCCTAACTCTTCAAGGAGAGCAAGTCCTTACACTCCTTTAGGGACAACTCTGATATCATCTAAGATCAGAAGCAAGGGAAGGGCTGAGTAACTTTATATAAGATAAACTAAAAGGATTGTTGAAATTGTGATTCTAAGCTTTCACAAGAGTTGGTATTTATTTTTCAGAAAACAGCTGTGTATGGACTCACTCCAGTATTCTTGCCTCAAAAATCCCACAGAGAGAGGAGCCTGGCTCCCAAAAGTCAGACATGACTGTAAGAACTTAGCATACATACACACATGGACTCAGAAGGATCAGGTTGATAGTTTTTTGTTTTGTTTTTAAAGCACATTAGGCTTTTTGTGTACACGTTGTATCAAGATGGAGTCATACTGAGACCAAGAACAGCCTCATGAACCTCCCCTCCCACGGAATCTTAGGTTTCACAATTCTTTACCCACTTTCTTACCACAAAAAAAGATAAAATCACAATGCATCCATCTCTTGAATCCTCATATCCGCCTTCACTACCTGAATCTGACTCTATTTTCTCTGTGTAATAACCCCAACCAGTCCATTCTGAAGGAGATCAGCCCTGGGATTTCTTTGGAGGGAATGATGCTAAAGCTGAAACTCCAGTACTTTGGCCACCTCATGCGAAGAGTTGACTCACTGGAAAAGACGCTGATGCTGGGAGGGATTGGGGGCAGGAGGAGAAGGGGACGACAGAGGATGAGATGGCTGGATGGCATCACTGACTCGATGGACGTGAGTCTGAGTGAACTCCGGGAGTTGGTGATGGACAGGGAGGCCTGGCGTGCTGCGATTCATGGGGTTGCAAAGAGTCAGACACAACTGAGCGACTGAACTGAACTGAACTGATCCTATCAGCTTTTTCACATAAGGTTTTAAACATGTATAAACATGTCCCATCACAAAATTATTAAGTAAAATATGTAAGAGAATTAAACACACAGCCTTTCTCAACTCTACATACTCTCAGCTACTACTCTATTTACATTTATAGCTAATATAATTACCTCAATCTATACTCATTGTCTGGGCTTCCCAGGTGGCACTAGTGGTAAAGAACCCACCTGCCAATGCAGGGGACTTAAGAGACACTGGTTCCAACCCTGGGTTGGGAAGATCCCCTGGAGGAGGGTGTGGCTACCCACTCCAGTATTCTTGCCTGAAGAATACCATGGACAGAGAAGCCTAGCAAGCCACAGTCCAGAGAATTGAAAAGAGTCTAATAGGACTGAAGCAACTTAGCACAGCACAGCACACAGCACATACTCATTGTTTAAAATAGATTTGTCCACAATCATCCCCAAAATATGTTTGCAAAACTCTAATGACTGAGTTATCTCTAAATTTAAAGACACTCTGCAATCTTATTTACCTTCTGAAACATGCTCTGTAGATTTTTGCATTTTGTAATATATTTGTGGGCTTCCCAAGTGGCACTGCGGTAAAGAATCAGTTCTTGAGTGGGGAAGATACCTTGGAGTAGGAAATGGCAACCCAGTGCTTCTGCCAGGAAAATCCCATGGACAGGGTTGCTTGATGGGCTACAGTCCATGGGGGTCACAAAGAGACATGACTGACCAACTGAACCCACATACACAATGTATTTTCATTCTTAGTTCTGTCTTTCTGGCCACTTTATTTTCCTTTATTAGCTCTTCTTCTTTAGAGGCTCTTTAAAAAAATTAATGCTCCCAGGATTTTGAATTGAGAGATGCCATCTATTTACAAGGCTTGAGCTATCTCTTTTATATTTTAACGACTGAAAATACTGTTCTCAACCTGATTTTCATTCCTAAATGTCAGAAATACTTATTCAAGTATATAATGACTCTCTTCATTACTCAAGCTCAATGTTGTTGTTGTTCAGTCACTCAATTAGTCATGTTCCATTCTTGGCAACCCATGAACTGCAGCACGCCAGGCTTCCCTGCCCTTCACCATCTCCTGGAGTTTGCTCAAACTCACATCCGTTGAATCAGTGATGCTATCCAACCATCTCATCCTCTGTCATCCCCTTCTGCTTCTGCCTTCAATTTTTCTAGCATCAGAGTCTTTTTCAATGACTTGACTCTTCCCATCAGGTGGCCAAAATATTGGAGTTTCAGCTTCAGCATCAGTCCTTGCAATAAATATTCAGGGTTGATTTCGTTTAGGATTGGCTGGTTTGATCTCCTAGCTGTCCAGGGGACTCTCAAGAGGCTTTTCCAGCACAGGAGTTCCAAAGCATCAATTCTTCAGTGCTCAGCTTTCTTTATGGCCCAACTCTCACATCCATACGTGACTACTGGAAAAACCATAGCTTTGACTATACAGACTTTGTTGGCAAAGTGATGTCTTTGCTTTTTAATATGCTGTCTAGTTTTGCCATAGCTTTTATTTTAAGGAGAAAAGGCCTTTTAATTTCATGATTGCAGTCACCGTCTGCTTTTGAGTCCAAGAAAATTAAGTCTGTTACTGATTCCGCTTTTTCCCTATTTGCCATGAAGTGATGGGACCAGGTGCCATGATCTTTGTTTTTTGAATGTTGATTTTAAGCCAGCTTTTTAAGTGAGTTTTTCATTCTCCTCTATCACCTTCCTCAATAAGCTGTTTAGTTCCTCTTTGATTTCTGCCATTAGGATGGTGTCATCTGCATATTTGAAGCTATAATTTATATTTCTTCTGGGATTCTTAATTTCAGCTTTAGCTTCACCTGCCTGGCATTTCGCATGACGTACTCTGCATATAAGTTAAATAAGCAGGGTAACAATATACAGCCTGATGTACTCCTGTCCCAATTTTTTTTTTTTTTTCCTTTCCCAATGTTGAACCAGTCCACTCTTCCATGTCTGGTTCTAACTCTTCCTTCAGTGTACCTAAAAATAAATCATCTTCTGGGATTTCACATCTACTTCTGTGGAACCACCACCTCTATCTTCCTGGTTAGCCTTTACTTTGGAATCACATTTTACTTGTCTTTCTTAATGCTCTCCCCAACTTGTTTACTTGTTCCATTTGTTCAGAAGCTACTCAAGCCACCAACATTTGTTTACCTTAAGTGCCATGAAAAACTTCTTAATTGATGTTGTTTTATCTGCTGTTACTCCCCTTTAGATCACTTCTTCTCTTGCCAAAGAGTGATTGTTTTTACATGCAAATATAAATATGCTACAGTACTAAACAGCATTAGGATTAAAGAACAATCTTAACATACTTTACAAGTTGTGTCATAATCTTCTGTCAGCCATGTTGAAATATTTCCACCCTCTGGTCTCACTATACATGCTTTTTCTAAACACAAGAGCTCTTCCTGCTTCTAGGGGGAATTCCTACTTAGCCTACAGAATCCATCTCGAGTATCTCTTCCTTCAAAAAGCCTATTAATTGATAAGTGTAAACTAGATACCTCAAGTGATAATGTAAATTCATGGTACCCTCTTTCTGTTTATAAATCATTTAATATAAAATGTGTTAAATAGTCTCCATTTTCTCCATTGAATCACAAGTTTCTGAAGGAAAAACACTGTCTTATGCATATTTGTATTCTTATTTCCCAGCAAACTTACTAGAAGCAGCCAAAATAAATGTACACTTAACAAATAAAAGTATAAAAAAGTACATATATTTCAGGATTCTGTAATCAAATTCATGTACCTCTTAGACACTAGTGTGAGACGTTGAGTGCATGGGGATATCTATGCATCTTAACTCACATTTCTATGAAGAGTAATTCTACTTAAAATCCAACATACACTTTTACTGAAATATCACCCCAATATATTTTAAATAATGGCAAAAACAAAAGTGGATCCCTGTATTATGTAGGAGAAAGTCTGGAATTGATATTCTTGATAAATGAGATATGATAACCTGAACTCCTTAAAACTGTTTTTCTTTTGTTCTGATTTTTGTGGTGATTTGGAAGTTTCCTTAAGAGAGATGGAGAAAGGAAACCCAAGACAAAAAAAGAAAGAAAAGAAGAAGTCCTATTAGATTGGATCAACCCTGCCCCATCTAATTTGTAGCAGGGGCACTGTCTCTAGTTACAAGTGAATACTCATTGAAGATCTACTTTTCCATCTATTTCTTTCACTTTATCTCTTTCTCTGCCTTTTTAAATTTTGTTGCTCTACCATCTGAGCACTATTTATGAATATGTAAATAAGTAAGGCAAGAATATTCTACTCTAGAGCTCAGGTATATTTATAAGCTCACATTTCATAGGTCAACTAGGTATAAAGGAGCAGTTTATAAATGACTGAGATAGTTCAACAATACAAAAGGGCATGAAAAAATCAACTATATCTGGAAGTCACATGCAAATTAACTTTTTTTTACTACAAATTATGAAGCATGTTTGAAGTATATTAAATAATAACATATCCTGCTGGTTCTTTAATGTCTAAAAGACAAAAACATCAAAAGATCAATACATTTTACATAATTTTACATTTGAGTTCTTCACACAGTGCTTGCCAGAGGATTTGATCTGTATAACACTGGAGTCAACAAAGAAATTGAACTGTCCTAGACACTTTATAGGGCTTCCCCTGTGGCTCAATGGTAAAGAATCTGCCTGCTAAAGCAGCAGACACAAGAGACAAGGGTGCATTCCCTGGGTCAGGAAGATTCTCTGGAGAAAGAAATGGCAACCTACTCCAGTATTACTGCCTGGAAAATTCCATGGACAGAAGAGTCTAGCAGGCTACAGTTAATGGAGTTGCAAAGAGTCAGACATGACTAAGCACACATGCATAAATACTTTGTAAGCATGCATTTTTCATATAAAAATGAACAGCTTAATAAGTGAATTTTAAATTATCCAAAAAGCTATGTTTTTTTCCCAGTAGTCATGTATGGATGTGAGAGTTGGATTATAAAGAAAGCTGAGTGCCAAAGAATTGATGCTTTTGAACTACAGTGTTGGAGAAGACTCTTGAAAGTCTCTTGGACTGCAATGAGATCCAACCAGTCCATCCTAAAGGAAATCAGTCCTGAATATTCATTGGAAGGACTGATGCTGAAGCTGAAACTCGAATACTTTGGCCACCTGTTACAAAGAACTGACTCATTGGGAAAGACCCTGGTGCTGGGAAAGATTGAAGGTGGGAGGAGAAGGTCAGGGCAGAGGTTGAGATGGTTGGATGGCATCACCGACTTGATGGACATGAGTTTGAGTAAGCTTCTGGAGTTGATGATGGACAGGGAAGCCTAAACTTTGTTCCACATTTGTTTACAAAACCCAAGATACCTTTCCCCCACAAAAAAGCAGTGCTGTTTACTAAGATTCTATTTAAAACCTTTACATCCTTTAATTGCTCAAGAACAAAGCAATTTTAAACAAAGGAATGAAACTTTAAATATAATTAGAAAGATAATGGGGTAATCTTAATGATTTCATTTATTATTTATATAAAATGCCATTAAAATACCACTATTCCCATTTGAGTATGAATAATTATACAGTAAATTTTATTTTTTAACCTGTTTTTCAAAAGATATCTTATTAAGGAAAATTATTTAATTTTGGGAATTTGCATAAAATGGTTAGGATATAATCTAACTAATCACCCTCTGTTCTCTAATTAAGTGATTTTGAAAATTTAAGTGGACACACCTAAAAACTGGTGATAATATGTATATAATCTTCCTGTCAGTTTGGTAAAAACAAAAATAAATGATTTCTATGAGCATGAGCATTAGAAGAAAAGACATTGTATGCATGTGTGTTGTGTATGTTAATGGTGTGTGTGTGCTAAGCCACTTCAATCATGTTTGACTCTTTTGAGACCCTGTGGACTGTGGCCCACCAGGCTCCTCTGTCCAATGGATTCTCCAGGCCAGACTACTGGAATGAGTTGCCATGCCTCCTGTAGGGGATTTTCCAGACCCAGAGATGAGACCCGAGTCTCTTACATCTCCTGCATTAGCAGGCAGATTCTTTAGCACTAGAGCCACCTGGGAAGTCCATTTAAATGGAAGCCCATGTAAATGGTAACTGCATGCAAAATTAAATATAGGTTCTTGTTAGAGTGGTGAAAAATATTGCTCTCAATTACACTTATTTAAGGTTTATTTTTAGTTCACTACTTTAACATGAAGTTTGAATGAGCAATTATACATACTTTATCGTTCACCATACACTTTTGTATTTTTCAGTGCAGCCCATATTGAGGCACATAACAGGTGGTTGTTTCCCAACCTGACATTTTTATAAATGTAGCAGAATACATATAATATAAATTTTACCATCTTAACCACTTGTAAGTGTACAGATCAATAGTCTTAAGTACATTCACACTGCTCTATAACTAAACATATTACACTATGTCTTTAATGACAAGAAATGAGTTTATAATAAGATCATAACATACACATACTTCTCTTCATGAATCACAGCCTTGTGGCGAAGGGGCCTGTGTAACTTAATGAAACTATGAGCCATGCTGTTCAGGGCTAACCAAGACAGACAGATCATTGTGAAGAGTTCTGACAAAATGTGATTCATTGGAGGAGGAAATTGCAAACTGCTCCAATATTCTTGCCAGGAGAACCCCATGAACAGAATACAAAGGCAAAAAGATATGACACTGGAAGATGAGCCCCAAAGATTGGAAGGTGTCCAGTATGCTACTGTGGAAGAGTAGAGAGCAGTTACTAATAGCTCCAGAAAGAACAAAGTGGCTGGGCCAAAGTGGAAATAACACTCATCTGTGGATGTGTCTGATGGTGAAAGCAGAGTCCAATATTATAATGAACAATATTACATAGACCTGGAATGTTAGGTGTATAAATCAAGGTAAATTGCACATACTCAAGCAGGTGATGAAGTGACTTAGCAGCAGTAGCAGCAAGCAGGTGATGGTAAGAGTAAGAGTGAACATAGCAATCAGTGAACCAAACAAACATGAATGGATGAATTCAATTCAGATGACTATTACATCTACTGCTCTGGACAAGAATCTCTTAAGAGATGGGAATATCAGACCATCTTACCTGACTCCTGAAAAACCTATATCCAGGTAAAGAAGTAACAGTTAGAATTGAACATGGAACAATGGACTGGTTTGAAATTGGGAAAGGGGTATGACAAGGCTGTATATTGTCACCCTGTTTATTTAACTTACATGCTGGGCTGTATGAATCACAAGCTGAAATCAAGATTGCCAGAAGAAATATCAACAACAGAATATGCAGGTCTATTCTAATGACAGAAAGCAGAGCCGGACTAAAGAGTCTCTTGATGAAGATGAAAAATGAGTGTGAAAAAGCTGGCTTGAAACTCAACATTCAAAAAATTAAGATCATGGCATCTGGTCCCATCTCTTCATGGCAAACAGAAGGGTAAAAAGTGGAAGCAATGACAGATTTTATTTTCTTGGGCTTCAAAATCACTGCACATGGTGACTGAAGCCATGAAATTAAAAGATGCTTGTTCCTTGGAAGGAAAGCAATGATAAACCTAGACAAAACTTTAAAAAGTAGAGTTGTCTTTTGATGCCATGACAAATATATCTTTGATGTATGACAAAGGTCCATATAGTCAAAGCTATGGTCTTCCCAGTAGTCATGTACAGATGTGAGAACTGAACCATAAAGAAGGCTGATGGCCAAAGAATTGACGCTTTCAAATTGTGTTGCTGGGGAAAACTCTTGAGAGTCTCCTGGACAGCAAGGAAATCTAACCAGTCAATCCTAAAGGAAATTAACCCTGAATTATTCATTAAAAGGACTGATGCTGAAACCAAAGATTCAATACTTTGGCTACCTGATGAGAAGTCAACTTACTGGAAAATATCCTGATGCTGGGAATGATTAAAGGCAAAAGGAGCAGGGGGTGGCAGAGGATGAGATGGTTAGATAGCATCACTAGCTCAATGGACATGCATTTGAACAAACTCTGGGAAACAGTGAAAGACAGAGGAGCCAGGCCCGCTGCCGAGAGTCACACCATGGAGTAACAAACAGTCAGACACAACTTAGCAACTGACCAACAATAACACACATAATCTATTACACAAACATAACATGGATATTTAACCTGACCTGAGGATTACCTGCTCTCAAATTATACATTTCATTGATCTTTTTCCATTAAAAAATGTCTCATCAATAAACTGTCTCATGCATCTTTTGCATAAGAATTATTTACCGAAAGCCTGATTTATAAAATCAACTACTGTAACTGGATGAGGATATGCTACATGATGTTTAGGGAACAACTCTCGTTTTTACCAAACCGGACTGTACCACTACGTAAATTTGAGCAAGCTAAATAACCTTTTACTGTCTTATTTTCCTCATCTGTATGTAGGAATCATGACAGTTCTTATTCCATTGTATGCAAATGGCCTAGTGGTTGGCAGAGCTGACCCTCACCAATGTTAACCATTAGCTAAGTGCTCAACATTTATATTGATTTTTGAATTAACATAAAGCTTAATTAGAAGGTTAAAACTAATTACTAAGAGAACTAATTCATGCAATCTAACTTTAGGATTTAATCTGTATAATCTCGAACTTCAATTCTGTTTCTTTATCCTTGATAAATGAACTTTAATTTTAAAAACTCATTTTCAGTAGCAATACGAATGAGGCAACATGATACAGCATAAAGGACATGGAATATATAGACATATTTGGACTAAATCTTAAATTTAACACCTCCGAACTTTAATATTGAAGAAAACATTTAAAATTGTAAAGTCATTTAAGACTTCAACATCTTTCTCATTAAGTAGTGAAAAGAAATTTTATATTACCTCCCAGAAGTATTTAAGTTTTATATAAGAAACACATATGATAGACTACATATATTATTTTTGTTTTTACATTTATTTTGTTTTTAATTTTCCATTACAATGAAAGCTTTAGTATATACACACAACACAAAATAAATACTAATTTCAAAGGTCTTGAAGTATTTTTATGAATTGCTTTTTAGATATATTATAATTTTATATACATGTAGCAACTTACACAAACAAGATATTTCTAGTTGTGAGGCTTGCTCAAGAAATTATTGAAGAAAAATTCTATAGTTTAAACTTTTGTGGAAAAAAACAATTAAAACTATGGAGTGTTTAAAGCTATGTGGGATACATATACTATATGAGACTTTGAAACACAGTTTTTCTTAAATACAGATGTCATGGTTTGCAGTATAGATTTAAAAGAAAAAAAAAACTAAATGGCTAAAATGTGATTGAAGTAAACATAAGGAGAAATCTAATAAATACTGTATTTACAGCAGCCATCTCACATGTGTGTAGGATACAGTCACTGGTTTATGAGTTCTGATTTACTGAATGTAAAATCTGTTGAAATAATTTTATTTTCTCTCACAAATCTGTATTAGAAACACATGCTTCTGAAATAAACTCCATTAACATGACAGAAGAACATAGGAAATTTATATTTATTCTTCATTAAACAAGTTTTAAAATAAATGTACTTCATACAAAATGAGAATCTTAAATGTGCATTTAATACCATTTTACAAGACTAGCTGCTTCTCTCATTTGTAGAATAGCTTCACTAAAATGTTTGCAGTGCTCGTATTGCGTGTATTTTTTAGCCAATTCTGTTTTGTCAATGGCTAGAGCTAACTACATGAAAATATACCTTCAGTAAAATAAATGCGAACAGTTTTTAATCTGGAAAAAGAGTTTCCAGAGGATTTCTGTTATTGGAAATATTACAAAATTCAAATACGAGTTATTATCGAGAAACAGAAAACATTCCCCTACAAAATCCCTATGTGCTTTTAACATCTTCAACCTTAATTTCTTAAAGAAGATGGAAAGATTAAACTGGAAAATAAAAGCAAATCACATCATATTTCTTTAATCCAAACATTTTTTGATGAAGAAAATGTTGTTATTGGTTATCCTTTGCAAGAGCAAGGATTGTACTTACAAAGGACACTTAATTGATTATTTGTGCTCAACAGACTCCAAGTTTTCCTTTCTTCTTAATTTCCTCACACTCATTCATTCACTTATTCATTTAATAGGTGCTTTTGGAGCACTAAGAAATGTGAGGAAGTGCTCTAGAATATCTGTATCTAAGGAATACAAAAGTAATAAGACACAAAACTTGCTCTAAAGCTATCTTAAGGATTTTTTAAATACTTATAATTGTGTCATAATACTAGGATATGAAAGAATTATATTACAAAATAGTATATGCAGTGACCATACCTAAAGGAGGTAAAGATTGAGGCGAGGTTTAAAGGCATCACCTTTAAATGACAATTCATCACCCTAATCTAAGTGTTATTCCAGAACAACTGGCTTGTTCCAAGACTGTCTGGAGCAAGTCAAGGTTCATGAGCACTCTATTTAAAGAAGCATAAGACTGTAGGAAAGTCTCCAAGGGGTGGCTAAGGAAGATACAGAACGGAATTTATTCACTTCAGAAAAAGAATAAGACTATTTCCTACTGGGACAATCTTAGTGGCTACCAAAATACAGATTGATTTTCTGTAATGTCATTTATAAATATAACAGAAAAGTTTCTAGAATAGAATTGGTTCACTTTGGAATGAACTTATGAAAATAAAATGCATTACTGACCTAAAAAGTGCCTCTGAGAACTGTACTATCTGATACACTTCCTCCAAGTTGTTATGATGAGTGTTCTGTTACTTTACAAGCAGACAACTAGGAACAATCTGATTTTACCTTAGGGCTTCTATCATATAGTATCTAAGAAATCATATTGTGAAAGCATCGTGTGTTTTATCTGTTTACACCCCTCAGATATAGCCTCTACTATGGAAAAATGAAGAAAAAATTATCCTGAAACAAAGAACTGAAACTACCTGAAATCTAAGAAACAAAATAAATGGCAATATTGCTTACCTTCTGTTAATGTTAGCTTTTTGCTTTTACACAAAATTTTAATTATGTGAAGGTGCCTGGTATATGTACACTGAATCTACATTAGAGGATTCTCTGGGAAAAGAAATCCAAAGTTGATTAAAACACACACGCATTTGATGAGATAATCAAAACAAGTTACCACTGAATCACAATGAAGTTTTATATTCAAAGTTAAGCTTTAAAATATTTTTTTCCCATCTCAAAGCATCCATCAGATCAGATCAGTCGCTCAGTTGTGTCCGACTCTTTGCGACCCCATGAATTACAGCACACCAGGCCACCATCACCAACTCCAGGAGTTCACCCAGACTCACGTCCATCGAGTCAGTGATGCCATCCAGCCATCTCATCCTCTCTCGTCCCCTTCTCCTCCTGCCCCCAATCCCTCCCAGCATCAGAGTCCTTTCCAATGAGTCAACCCTTCGCATGAGATGGCCAAAGGACTGGAGTTTCAGCTTTAGCATCATTCCTTCCAAAGAAATCCCAGGGCTGATCTCCTTCAGAATGGACTGCTTGGATCTCCTTGCAGACCAAGGGACTCTCAAGAGTCTTCTCCAACACCACAGTTCAAAAGCATCAATTCTTTGGCGCTCAGCCTTCTTCACAGTCCAACTCTCACATCCATACATGACCACAGGAAAAACTGTGGTCTTTGTTGACTAGATGAACCTTTGTTGGCAAAGTAATGTCTCTGCTTTTCAATATGCTATCTAGGTTGGTCATAACTTTCCTTCCAAGGAGTAAGCATCTTTTAATTTCATGGCTGCAGTCACCATCTGTAGTGATTTTGGAGCCCAAAAAAATAAAGTCTGACACTGTTTCCACTGTTTCCCCATCTATTTCCCATGAAGTGATGGGACGGGATGCCATGATCTTTGTTTTCTGAATGCTGAGCTTTAAGCCAACTTTTTCACTCTCCACTTTTACTTTCATTAAGAGGCTTTTGAGTTCCTCTTCACTTTCTGCCATAAGGGTGGTGTCATTTGCATATATGAGGTTATTGATATTTCTCCAGGCAAACTTGATTCCAGTTTGTGTTTCGTCCAGTCCAGCGTTTCTCATGATGTACTCTGCATAGAAGTTAAATAAACAGGGTGACAATATACAACCTTGACGAACTCCTTTTCCTATTTGGAACCAGTCTGTTGTTCCATGTCCAGTTCTAACTGTTGCTTCCTGACCTGCATACAAAGTTCTCAAGAGGCAGGTCAGGTGGTCCCATCTCTTTCAGAATTCTCCACAGTTTATTGTGATCCACACAGTCAAAGGCTTTAGCATAGTCAATAAAGCAGAAATAGACGTTTTTCTGGAACTCTCTTGCTTTTTCCATGATCCAGCAGATGTTGGCAATTTGATCTCTGGCTCCTCTGCCTTTTCTAAAACCAGCTTGAACATCAGGAAGTTCACGGTTCACATACTGCTGAAGCCTGGCTTGGAGAATTTTGAGCATTACTTTACTAGCCTGTGAGATGAGTACAATTGTGTGGTAGTTTGAGCATTCTTTGGCATTGCCTTTCTTTGGGATTGGAATGAAAACTGACCTTTTCCAGTCCCGTGGCCACTGCTGAGTTTTCCAAATTTGCTGGCATATTGAGTGCAGCACTTTCACAGCAAAGCATCAATACAGTATAACAAAGCAGAATGTCAGATATAAGTGATACATGTTTCTCCCATTTACATTTCATTGTCTGTTCATCAGTGATATGGCACATGTAAGCATGAAGAAGCGCAGGGAAAGAATTATGGCTCTATGACCAAGAAAAAGGGGAAAGAGGGCTATAGGAGGCAATTTTGGTAATCTAGACATAAAGTACAATGGACTTGGACCAAGATGGATAAAAGAATAGATAGGAATAATTAAATAGAAAATATCAGAAAAGATTAATGATAAGGCTTAGTAACCGGTTCAATAGAGGGTCAAAACAGAGGAGAAGTCATTGAGACTGAAAGGTTACAAATACAGAAAAAAAATCAAATTAAGAATTGTATTAATTAATAACATTAACTCCCAAGCAAAAGTTCTAAGACCAGTTTGGGAAGAGGTAAAATACATACACACACAAATACACACATGTATATATATGTATATGAAAGTGAAAATGCTATTTTCTCAGTCATATCCAACTCTTTGTGTCCCCATGGACTGTAGCCCAGCAGGCTCCTCTGCCCATGAAATTCCCAGGCAAGAATACTGGAGTAGGTAGCCATTTCTTTCTCCAGGGGATCGAACCTGGGGGACTCAGATGATAAAGAATCTGCCAGCAGTGTGGGAGACCCAGCTTTTAAACCTGGTTCAGGAAGATCCCCTGGAGAAGGGAACGGCTACCCACTCCAGTATTTTTGCCTGGAGAATCCCATGGACAGAGAAGCCTGGCTGGTTATAGTTCACGGGGTAGCAAAGAGTCGGAAATGACTGAGCGACTATCATTTTCACATGTGTATATAGGTTTAAACACACCCACAATATATATATATATATATAGAGAGAGAGAGAGAGAGAGAGAGATTTACATTATATGTATGTACGTGTATGTGCATGTGTTCTGCTTTTTAAAAAAGTATTATGGAAAATTATTTCATGGATATTGAAAAAGAATAGATACATTATTAATGCATTCCTAATAAATTTGACTATGTTCTCAGTTATTATATTTAAATCCCTTTAATCCAATGCAAAGGTTTCAGCCTAGGGAAGTATGCAGGAAATAAATCACAATTGAACCCTAAAATCTTGAACTGAAGTTTATATACTACCTAAGTAACTGTATCTTTAAGGAGAACACACCTTAACTTTAACTCCAAAAAGATTTTGGCAAAGCTACTTTCAGCAATATTTTCTCTGGCAAACCACACTTAATTTCAAACTCACAGAATGGATCTTTGGCTAAATATGCCTCAGCTAACCACCTATTCATGAGAGATTTAACCTCTGGTAGTGTTCATGTAGTCTAAATTTTATAGCTTAATCTTCAGGGAATTGATCTTAATTCACCATGGAAATCCTTTACTGAACCAATAAATAGCGACAGAAGTGGAAAGAAACTTCCACATTTATTTAGGTTTAATTTTCCCTCTTTTACTGATATTTTTCTCAATGGCTAAGGAAAGCAACATGACGCAAAAATTAGAGAGTAAATAAATCCAGTTTCCATAACCGTGTATTGGAAAACTAGTTACGATTTTTGTATGTTTTTATCTGGCTTAATAGTTTTTTGACTTTTAATTTTATGGAGTGGTGATAGAACATATCATAATATTATCTATGTATTTTTATTAACTGGAAAAAGGAAACCAGAAATATTGTCATAATAGGTCATTTATCAGGCAGAATGTATAGACTCTTATCCTGATGTTGATTGTTTCCACAGGGCTATTTACCCTGAATTTCTTGAATGAGGTATGTCTTGAGTAAGATCCAGTCATTCTTGCATCTTGGATTCTGTTCCAAAGCACAGTTAAGAATAATGCAAAGATTTTAAAACAAACACAGATTTCTCGAGAAGTCGTGTGTCTGTGTGCAGCACTCAGCCGTGTCCGACACTTTGTGACTCCATGGTCTGTAGCCCGCCAGGCTCCTCTGTCCTTGGAATTTTCCAGGTCAGGAATACTGGAGTGGATATCAATTTCCTGCTCCAGGGGATCTTCACAACCCAGGGACTGAAGATGTGTCTTGCATCTCCTGCATTGACAGGTGGATTCTTTACCAGTGCACCACCTGGGAAAGCCCTGAGAAGTCATACCTTCAGTAAAACCAATCCTTTTCTATGTTTAGTCTCTTTAATTTTTTATAAGGATATACTTATTTTAAAGTTCACATTCAGATTATCAAAGATATGCAAATTCAATTGAAAGAAATTAAATTTACAATTTTGCCTAAATTTTGAAGTCATACAAAAAGCCTAACACTGTTGAGGATGATATTCAGATGACTTGCTACTACATACATTGCTACAATTTATACTAAAGCAAGCAATTTGGGAAGTATACTATCTCCCATCTCTTGGCTCATTAAATAATATATGCTCTTATTTCACTAAGAAAATGTAGATAATTAAACAAAAAATACTCCATATCACAATCTAGAGATTTGTCTTCATCTACTGCTCTATTCTGACTCTAATCAAAAGAGATGAATTCTCTCAGCTTCTATCTGAACTCAACCCTTTCTATAGCTCACATCTCTCACTTAATTTTTCTTTTATTTGTATCATAATTTTTCTTCCTCTGATTTACCATTACCATCAGCCTATAATCATTCTGAAATTTCTCTATCTTAATATAATAAAGTCTGCTATATCCTACCTCTCTCTTTAGTTGAAATAAAATCTAATTAAAATTGCATTAAAAAAAAAAAAACTTGTAAAGGCCCATATGTCTTATCTCTAATTTCTTACCTCCAAATTTCTCCTCTGACTAATCCTAAAGTTTTATTCAAAACATTTTACTAAAACTGCTCTTGACATGGTTATCAATGACCTTTTCTTTGTCGTCTTAGAGTGTCAAATTTAAATTATATACTTGTTTAATTCTACCACCATTTGATATGGCTGATAATTTCTTCCTTTTCAGAATGATTTTATAAATTGATTTCTAGATTGCACACTCCACTGGGTTTCCTCCAACACCAATGTTTACTTTTTTCAATGTCCTTTGCCAATTCCACTCTTTTTCTACTTTGAAATGCTGGATTTTCCTCTGTTATAGCCTATTTTCTATCCATTCGTTTTTTTGCCAGTCCAATGGCTTTACCAAACCCCTAAGTTTAGAGCCCCCAGATTAAGCCATTGCCTTAGGTCCATACATGAATAAGCAAGTTTCTACTTGGTTGGCTTGGAAGGGTTGAAGAAGAAAAAAAAAAAAAAAAAAAAAAAAAAACGGAGCTAGAAACTGGTTAGATGGCACTAGGCAATAAGAATGGTGGGAAAAAAGGATTCCCACTACTGTGGACAAGGTGTTCGATTCTTATTTCTAAGTTGTTTCTGTTTCTGAGATATGATACCTCCCTCTTTCTCTCCACTGAATCATGCATAGGACTACACACAAGCACAGTTTTAAGTGAAAGAGGTTATATCTGTGAACATTAAGAAAATGATCTGAGGTTGACATCTGGGTCCATGTGAGGTCTAACAAGAACTACATATGGGGAAAAGGAAGATAATCTATGCACTAAACTAATTAAGTAGAAGTAGAAAAATAGGGCCAGAAGGGACCTTGGTGATATAAAGTTCCTCTTGGGATTTTCAGAGATGTGGGAAAAGAATGCATACAAAGAGATTTAAACCTTTAGGGATAGTGATGATGGCTAATTTCCAGATTACACATATACATTCCCATCTGGCGGTTATTGTCAACAAGGAGGATGCATGATATGAAAATCTGATATGAAATGAAATATTTAAATATTTCCTTTAATTAGGTTCTATTCAATACCTGTACAAATGAATGGAACCTGAATAGAAAACTCAATAAGGAAAAACATACATAATTGAAATGTTTTCACCATGTATTCTTTAGCTTATGTATAATAAGATGTCTTATACAAAAACAAGTGCCAAAAATAATCATCTGAAGAAAAAAATATGGCCTCAATCATACTTAAGTGAAGTCGCTCAGTCGTGTCCGACTCTTTGCGATCCCATGGACTGAAGCCTACCAGGCTCCTATGTCCTTGGGATTTTCCAGGCAAGAGTACTAGAGTGGGTTGCCAACACACCTCTAATTTATATAAATTAAGGTACTTTAGCTTAATTTTGAAAAGAATATCAAAGTATAAGAAAAGTATTTCATATGAAGTATTTCACATTTTATATGAAAAGATTTTTGAATTGAGGATATCTAGAAATTAATCAACTTAATCTAACTTAGAATTTGCTTATTATAATTTCATGAATTTTTCATGAGTTAAATGAATGCCAAGTTAATAAAATTGCCTGTATCTTTTCTTTCATAAAACTTTTTATCAAAATCACATTTACATGCAATATATCAAAGGAATGTAGTTTTAAAATAAGTGAGAGTCCCTGTCTTCCTATATGCTTGCCATCCAGAGGACAGTGACCACATCCTACTTTCCTTAGTTAGCATTTGGTGATGTTTACCAACAGATGTGAAGTTGTAAAGCCAGCATTCCAGAGACTATCACTTCATAGATATACTGATCTAGATTTCGGTTTGCAGCCAACAAATGCATGGAGACGCCTTAGTTTTAGTTTCAGCTTTCAAATCTTTCCATCTCACTTGGGCTTTTCCTATAGAAAGGAAATTTTCTATTCGAACAGCAAATTAAAGTACAGTATCTGATCATGTACTTAAATATTAGCAAAACAATTTAGAAAAAAAGTATAAGATAGCTAAAGTTAGGCTCCGTTCATAGTTTTTTTCAAGTATTCTTAATCACTGTAATTTAATTTGAGATTAACTCAGGTTTGAGTAAAACCTGCTCCAAAACTTATTTGTTTTCATTCTTAAAATCAAGATAAACCTTTTTTATCTCAGCCCAGGTTAGCATCAAGTTTTCAGTCTGCTTTCCCCAGGCATTTCAACTTCCATTTACTGTTACATCGTCTGCCTTTGTGCTCTTTATTGTACTAAAACTATTCTGATTTCTTACTGGGATCTGACACTGCTTGAAGAAAAAGAACTCTATGACCTCCCTTACAGCGAAGAGTTGTGTTAATCTCCAGAAGAACTTCAGATTGTCTTTGTAATTTCTGAGCAGTCATAGTTTCACATTCCAAACCACAGGTAGAAGAAAAAGTACCCTTGCATGTTATATTTGCAATTATGGAATCCTCTTAAATGTCTTTTAAAATTTTTATTACTCTATGTTATTATAAAATTATTGTAAGCAGATTGATTATAGAAACTTTGGACAAAAAAAATACATATGGAAAAAAATGATTTAAACTACTTCGAAACACTGCACTTAGTTTTCTGACACTGCAGGGACAAATTACCACAAACGTGATGGTTTAAAACAATTGAAATTTATTCTCTCATAGTCCTGAAGGCTAGAAATCTGAAATTCAGCAAGGCAATGCTCCCTCCAGAGGCTTTAAGAGATAATTCATTTTCTTCCTCTTCCATATTCTGTTGGCTCCAGGGATTTCTCTGTAACCTCATCATTCCAATCTGTTTTGGTGATCACATGGCCTCTCTTCTGTGTGTAGTCTCCCTCTGTTTAACTTTCACTAAAAACCCTTGGCACTGGGTATCTTGGGGTATCCAGATACCTGGATATCAGGTGATATCTTGGGGCCCACCCAGATAATCTAGGGTGGTCTCTCTCATCTCTAGATCCTTAATTACATCTGTTGAGATGCTTTTTTCAAAAAAGGTAACATTTGCAGATACTGGAAATTAAAATGTAGATATATCTTTTAGGGGTCCATCATTCAATTCACTATAAAAATTTAAACATTTAAATAATTTAAAGAGTCAATCTTTCTCTTAATATCTCTCATTATGGCCTCAACCTGTATAGGGTTTCCCATAAAAACAGTAAAATAAGTAATATATATTTCAAAATATATTTCTATTTTGTTAAAACTTCATTTAAAAATACATAACAGAAAATTCCAAAATTTAAATTATTTTTGAAGGAAATAGCATGAGGACAAGAGGATGCAATACAGGCACATCATATCAGTACCTAGGACACTAGTAAAAGTGGATTAGTTCTAAACCTGAGTACTTGTTTCATGGGTGTATTTTTTATTTTTATGTTTCATAACTTAGTTATATGTTTTACAGTCTTTAAATTAACGAAATATTAGCCATTCAAAGACATTAGAAGGATTTTCATAGGATATTCCAAAGTGGTGATAACAGCTTACACTCCAGTAGTATTAAGAGCATCTGTCACACTGTAGATACCACCCACATTGAATATCATGTTTAAAAAAAAAAAAGGAAAAAGCAATCTTTGCTACTTGATAAATGTCATTTAAAATTTATGTATATAAGCACCTCTTATTTTTTACATGTACTTTAGAATAAGTTCATCAAGATTCTAAAAATATTTGAATTTTGATTGGAACTGCATTGACTCAATATATGATTTTAAAGAAAATTAACATTATAAAAATGTTGAATCTTCTTATCCATGTATACAATGTAAATATCCATTTCTATACCTCTTCTCTATGGACAGTAAACAAAAATATAAATGATTTCTCCACAAATGTCTTGCCCATATTTGAATAGTTTTATTCCTGTTAGTATAAATACTGTCTTGGTTTTTCATAAACTTCTTTCATTTCACTGATTCTTCTCTCCCCCTATGAAATATCATGCTTGTAACAGAATAATATCATAACTGTCTTTTGATAACCAGATTACATGTGTCTATGTATTTACATAAATCTGTTTCCACATGTATGAAGTGAAGTGAAGTGAAAGTCACTCAGTCGTGTCCAACTCTTTGCGACTTCAGGGACTATATAGTCCATGGAATTCTCCAGGCCAGAATACCGGAATGGGTAGCCTTTCCCTTCTCCAGAGGATCTTCCCAACCCAGGGATCAAACCCAGGTCTCTCTCACATTGTGGGTGGATTCTTCACAAGTTGAGCAACAAGGTAAGCCCCAGAATACTGGAGTGGGTAGCCTATACCTTCTCCAGCAGATCTTCCCGACCCAGGAATTGAACCGGGGCGGTTCAGTTGCAGGCAGATTCTTTACATGAATAAACATGATATTTTTGGTTAAACATGAAATAAACACAACTAAAACTAGATCAAACAAATAAGAAATCTATTGAAACACAGAATATTAAATTCTAAATAAGAATAGGCCATGAAAAAAAAAAGTTTTCCAACAAATAATGTTGTAGGGTTTCTTTTTCCCACTTCTGGAAATTTTTGGTTTGATTTAATAAAATTGTACTAAATGTAGAATTCCCCAGTAAAAGTCAAAAAGCCATCTGAGGTGACAATTTTCTTTGGGCAATGAGTTTTAACTTCTGATTCACTTCTTAAATAGTCATGGGGCTAATTTATGTTATTGATTAATTTTCCAGAGAGCTTTCTTAATTTGTATATTTCTAGCAATTTGTCAATTTCATCTAAATTGTCAAGTTTATTGGCAAAAAGGTATTGCTAACATTCCCTTACTAGTCTTTTAACACCTCTAAAATCTGTAGTGATGTCACCATCCCCATTTCTGAGGTAATATCTGTATTTTGTACATCCTCCCATTGTTTCTCCTTTATGAGGCTACTTACCCGACTGAAACTTTATCAAGATCATTGATCTCTTCAAAGAAACAGTTTTTAGTTTCATTGACTTTTCTCTGTTATTTTGTTTTCCAGTTATTTGTTTTCTACTCTCATCATCTCTTTCCATTCACTTTGTTTAACCAGCTCTTCCCTTTCTGGCCTTTTAAGACAGAAGCTAAAGTCATTAAACTCACTATTACGAGACCTTCATTTTCTTCTACATTTGGCTCTATAAAATTTCCTCAAATAATACTTTAACTGTAGCCCACAGATTTTTATATTACGTGTTTTAATTTTAATTTAGTTCAAAATATTTTCTAATATCCTCTTTGAATTTTTCTTTGGCCCTTATGTATTAAGTAGTATGTTTTTTAATTTTTCAAGTTTGGGGTAGTTTTCCAAATTATCTTTGTTATTGTTTTCTAAGTTAATTCCATTATGATCACACAATATGTTTTATTAATTAAATTATTTTAAAATAATATACACTTACGGGCCCAAATATGGATTTTTTGATAAATATTCTGTGTGCAATTGAGAAAAAATGTACAATCTATTTGAAATGGCAGTTCTATAAATGCCAATTCCAGTTAATAGCGTTTTTCAAGTCTCTCTCCCTTACTGATTATTTGCTTATTCTATCACCTATTTAGAGTAGGTTGTTTATATCTCCAGCTACATTGCATGTTTGCTCCCTTATTCTTTGCTGTTGCATCAGTTTTTACTTAGTGTATTTTGCAGCATTGTTATTAGGTATATAAGCATTTGGAATTATGTTATCTTTAAAAATTGGTCTCTTCATTATTAAAGAGGAATCCTTAATATCTATGATATCTTTTTGCTATTAAATCTACTTTAGTATAACTACACTTTTACTGTTAGCTGTTAGCCTAATAAATCTGTCTCTATCTTTTTTGTTTTGGACTTACTGGTGTGATTTGAAGTGTGTTTATTGTAAGCAGTACATAGCTACATTTTTCTTCAATCCAGCCTATATTGTTTGCTTCTCAATAGGAATATTTGGACTATTTGTGAATTGCAACTATCGATATAGCATAGATCTACCATCTTACTATTTCTTTTCAAGAACACTAGAGGTCCATACTGCCATTTCCTATAGTGTTTGATCACAAATCCTTGTAGAATTCTTATCAACCTATCCTTGTCTTCCAAGGATATCTCTAGCTCTATCAGATCTGTCAAGTGGCAGAGAAATTTATACTGCACTCTGGACCTGTTGCAGAGCCCTGACTCATTTACAGTTTCATTCAAGATCTGTAGCCTTCAGAGTCATAGAATAAATAGGTCACAGAAGGATTCTCAATTAGAAAATACACTTCTCCAAAACTCAAAGAGGTCCAAAAAGCACTATGTCTCTCTTTCAATGTCAGGATATTCAGGATATAGTAACTTGTCATTTACCATGGTATGCTCCTGATCATTTGATCCCTAAAATATTCACTGATACAGTAGGCCCACAGATCTTTCTAGGGTTTAGCTTCTATACTCTGACATTATCTCATTAGCAGACTCAGAGAACTCAGCATTTCTTGTCTACCGAGTTAAATTAGCCTATCGTCATGGACATATTTGATCAGCAGAATATTCTACAAAACATAAAACTAACTAACTTCTTTACACAATACAGTGATAGCAAGGAGGAGGATTAACAAAAGCCTTGGACAAAGGCAGTGTGTACTGCTGTCCCTCTCATACAAAAGCAAGCTGCTACGGATCATATTTTATGGTTAGATCAAATAAACCAGGTGCAAGATGCTATATTAACACACAGAAATACTACACCTGGCAAAGCAACTGTAATTGGAGCTAATACTAAATTTAGTTCAGGGTAATCTATTATCATTTTCCATATCAATCTGATTTCTTCCAGGATGCAGGAGGTGAATTAATTAATATGATAAAGATAACCACACTTGTAATTCTTTGAGGATGGCACCAATCTTTATAATTCCTCCTGGCTTTTGCTTCTGATTTAATATGTTGAGAGAAGGTGGAGAAGAGAAATTTTAAGGACATTCAGTTGAAATTTTTTACTATCCTAATGGCTCCTATTCCACAGACTAGAGATGCAATGCAAGTTAGGCCTGCCTCTTAGTATAACCCTTCCAATTACATACTTGTGAGCTGGGAAAATGACCACCAGATGAATCCACCATCCCATTGACATCACTGTGAAATGAATTTGGGACAGAACTTAGTTTATTACCTGGCCGTGATAATAATAATACTCCACCCTAACCAAGGTACATCAAGGTAAGTCAGATTCACAGGCAGTCTCAGTTCAAACCTTGTAGGGCACAACTCTTGAAGGTTGAGTTTCTACATTCTCATGATGCCTATATTCTAGTTCCTTTGGGAAAGGTTTCATGGGAATAGTATATATGTATATAGTTCTGAACTAAGACTATGAAGCTCTTCAAAAGAACCCATATTACTGTGAGAATAATAAGTTCTGAGTTTGTAATTTGGCTCAAATGTAGAAATTGGGCAAGAAATTATGATTTTATGCTGTGGTAGGAATTTTATTTATTTATTTACTTGGGTATTTTTCTAGTGACATTTTTTTTAAATTATTTCTTTCTGGTTGCACAAGTCAAACAATAGTTGGCAGCTCATATCTCTTACTACTGGGAAAAACATGATTTGTTAGTCATCACAATAGCTTCTTACAGATTGGAGGATCAGGACTGCCATACCTTTCTTGCCATTATGGTAATTATATACACTTTGATGATTAGGTATCATCACTTTTTTTTTTTTTTCCTATTATGGGAACTGATCAGCTCTACTGTTAATAAGAAGTTCAATTCTAGGATAGCACTTCTTGCTATCAACACTATATTATAGATGACAACATGGACAACATCTTCAAAGATGCTCATGTCCTCTTACTAATTCATTTTAACTATCCTAGGAAAGAAAATGACCTTTCGGCCAGGTGGGTAACTTAGCTTCTGATATCATACAATCATTCTCTTCTAACATGCCCACTTCTCTGAGTCTTCTGACATCAACCTTAATATGTTAACAAATCAGTCTCAGCATCTTCATTTCATTTTCACTAGTCCATCATAAGGTCCAAATGTAAAAGAGCCCTTCCAGGAGAAGGAAATGGCAACCTACTCCAATATCTTGCCTGGAAAATCCCAAGGACAGAGAAGCCTGGCAGTCTATGGTCCATGAGGTTGCAAAGAGTCAGTATGACTGAGTACACGTGTGTTCTAAGAGAACGATAGGTCTCAAATGTTAATATACATCAGAATCACCTAGACGTCTAATTAAATCACTGATTTCTGGACTCCGCCCCCAAAGTTGTTCACAAGTTTGGGGCAGGGCACAATAAATTTGTGCTCCTAAGAAGTTCCCAGGTGATGCCAACACTGGTGCTGAAGGAACAACACTTTGAGAATAATAATTGATGTAATCAGTCCTGCTGCCTCTAAAAATGAGCCAGCTCTTCAAATTAAAGTGAAGAGTTTTGGAGCTTCAGGTTAAGTATCAGTCCTTCCAATGAATATTTGGGACTGATTTCCTTTAGGACTGGTTCGATCTTCTTGCAGTCCACGGGACTTTCAAGCGTCTTCTCCAACACCACAGTTCAAAAGCATCAATTCTTCAGCACTCAGCCTTCTTTATAGCCCAACTTTCACATCCATACATGATTACTGGAAAAACCATAGCTTTGATTATATGGACCTTTGTTGGCAAAGTAATGTCTCTGCTTTTTAATATGCTATCAAGGTTTATCATAGCTTTTTTCCCAAGAAGCAAGCATCTTTTAATTTCACGGCTGCTGTCACCATCTGTAGTGATTTTGGAGCCCAAGAAGATAAAGTCTGTCACTGTTTTCATTGTTTCCCCATCTATTTGCCATGAAGTGATGGGACTGGTTGCCATGATGTTAGTTTTTAGTATTTAGATATATGAAAGTGAAGACCAGAAGAAACAGCTGAAACATTTGAAAACACTTGGATCTGGGGAGTTAGGCACTGGGAAGGAAGTGAAAGTGAAAGTCATTCAGTCATGCCCGACTCTTTGTGACCCCATGGACTACACAGTCCAAGGAATTCTCTAGGCCAGAATACTGGAAAGGGTGGCCTTTCACTTCTCTAGGGGATCTTCCCAACCCAGGAAACAAACCCAGGTCTCCCCCATTGCATGTGGATTCTTTACCAGTTGAGCCACAAGAGAAGTCCAAGGATACTGGAGTGGGTAGCCTATCCCTTCTCCAGCGGATCTTCCCAACCCAGGAATCGAACCAGGGTCTCCTACATTGCTGGAGGATTCTTTACCAACTGAGTTATCAGGGAAGCCTCTGGGAAGTAAGTGGAGGCATTAAATGAACTTCAGTTTTTTTATCTTAAGCTATAGAGAAAAATTTTACTTTTTAATTATGCAAATGCATCATTTCCATTAAAAAAATGTATACTTGACGAGTGAGCGATAAACTAAAACGTGATTTGGCATTACTTAAAAGTTGAATGCCTTTCACTCTCACTTTGGGGCTTCCCTAGTGACTCAGCTGGTAAAGAATCTGCCTGCAGTGCAGGAGACCTGGGTTCGATTCCTGGGATGGGACGATCTCCTGGAGATGAGAAAGGCTACCCACTTCAGTATTCTGGCCTGGAGAACTCCATGGACTGTGTATAGTCCATAGGGTTGCAAACAGTTGGACACTACTGAGTGAATTTCACTTTAAAAGTTGAGCAGCTTTTAAATCTACTTCCTAATTTCTTTTTAGCATACTTTGTTTTTGTTCTATTTTCTCACATTGTTTCAGCTGAGAAATAATAATTTGGAAATAACAGGTTCTTTTTAATTTCATTCAACAAATATCTCTGGGTTAATTTGCCAAAGATCCACCCAGTAACCCTGACTCACTGAAGAAGGGTGGATATTTTCTGTAAGAGAAGTTGTTTTCTCTTTCACCCCTTCTGAGGCAGTTTCTGCAGCCAACCCTTAAGGCCAGAATCAGATAATAAAAATTCCAAAGCTGACTTCACCCTGAGCTGCAAGATCCAAGAGGCCAGCATCTGCCAGCTTTCACTGAGTCACTAATAGTCTAGAAGGTAAATAATATTTTTATTTTGCTTTGCTGAAATAGAATGAGAAGTGCTGATGTCACATTATAAGCTTTTTCTTTTCAAAAGCAAAGTACCTATGTAGTCCCAGAGATTGAGTTGGTGGCAAAAATCCATGTACTGAATCTAGAAGTTATCTGCCATACAATTATATTGCTCTGTCCTATTCTACACATTCTTCTTCATGTGAAGCTGAGACTACACATTTCCTGAGAATAAGAACTTCACCTCTTCTATCTTTGTGCACCATTTTCTAGCCTCACTATGTTAGGCATTATAGTTATTAATAATTAATACCTAATAATATGAATATCTAATATTTTCACAGAAATAGTGACATTAATGAATGGTCAAGTTTTAAAGAGAGGAACCTCAAATTCTTGTCCTCATTCTTATATAGGATTCCAAATTTGCATTTTGACAATGCCTATACTTACTAAAAGGTGCCTTAAAATATGTTTACTAAGATTAGTTTTATTGTGAAAGTTTGAAGCCAGCAATTCAGTTGGTGAGATGAAGGGAAGAAATCTATGTTGGTTAGGTAGAAGTGTTCCATTTTTTAAAAATCATGCTACAATGGATATATCTTAGCTTGTTCATCCTGATGAGCATTGCTTTCTTTTTTTCTCCCCCCCATTGGATACATTTTTGAAAAAATTTTATTAACATTTTTAATCAGAGGATATTTACTTTACAGTGTTGTGTTCATTTCTGCTGTACATCAAAGTGAATCAGCTTTAAGTATACATATATCTCCTTCATCTTGAGCCTCCTTCCCACGCTCCCCACCCCACTCCTCTAGGTCATCATAGAGCACAGAGCTGAGCTCCCTGTGTTATACAGCAGCTTCCCACTAGCTGTCTGTTTCACACATGGCAGGATCACTGCTTTCTAGTAGGATCATGCCTATGTAATTACACACACACACACACATATGTATATATATATACACCATCAATTTCAATATATGCCCTTTAAGAAGAGGATGAAAGATTTGTTGGCTAAATATCTGTTACATATATATCATATTCACAGAACTTCCAAATTGAAAGAAAAGTTTAGAAACTTTCAATCCACCACTTACTTTTTAAAATTAAATAAACATAGCCCACTGAGAAGAATACATTTCCCAAGGAAACAGGAAGCATCAGATGCAGAGTTGATACTTGAAATATAACATAACCAGGTCCAATTTCTTTATTTTTGTTTTTTGTTTCCCATTACTCTGGGAGACAAACAGAAAAATATATCACTGTGATTAATGTCAAAGAGTGTTCCTCCTATGTTTTTCTTTAAGAGTTTTATAGTGTCTCATCTCATATTTAGGTCTTTAATCCATTTTGAGCTTATTTTTGTGAATGGTGTTAAAGAATGTTCTAATTTCATTATTTCTTTACATGTACCTTTCCAGATTTCCCAGAATCATTTGTTGAAGAGATTGTCCAATGTGTAATCTTGCCTCCTTTGTCATAGGTTAATTGACCATAGGTCCATAGGTGTGTGGTTTTATCTCTGGGCTTTCTATCCTGTTCCATTGATCTGTATTTTTTTCTTTCTTTCTTTCTTTCTTTGGCTTTTGCACAGGAAAGGAAACCATAAAACGAAAAGATAGCCCACACAGTGGGAGGAAATATTTGCAAATGATGTGACCAGCATGGGATTAACCTCCAAAGTTTAAAAACAGCTCATGCAGCTTAATGTTATCAAAACAAACAACCCAATCAAAAAAATGGGCAGAGACTTAAATAGATATTTCTCAAAAAGCATACAGATGACCAAGAGGCACCTGAAAAGGTGTTCAATGTTGCTAATTATTAGACAAATGGACATTAAAACTACAATGAGGTATCACCTCACACCAATCAGAATGGCCATCATCAAAAAAAAGCTACAAACAATAAATGTTGGAGAGGATGTGGAGAAAAGGGAACTCTCCTACACTGTTAGTGGGAATGTAAATTGATATAGCCACTATTTAGAACAGTATGGAGTTTCCTTAAAAACCTAAAAATAGAGATACCTTATGATTCTACAACATAATGCCAGGCATATATCTGGAGAAAAACATGTATGTGAAAGGAAACACACCCCAACGTTCACTGTAGAACTGTTTACAGTAGTCAAGATATGGAAGCAGCCTAAATATCCATCAAAAGAGGAATGGACAAGATGTGTACATATATATAATACAATGGAATATTAGCCATTAAAAATAATGAAAGAATGTCATTTGCAGCAAAATCGGTGGGCCTAAGATTATCATACTGAGTGAAATGAATCAGACAGAGGAGAAGAAATATTGTATAACATCATTTATATGTGGAATCAAAAAAAAATGATACAAATGAAACAAACTCACAAACTCAGAACAAACTTAGTTACCAGGGGGAAGAGTGGGGAGAAGGGATAGTTAAGGAGTTTGGGATTGACAAGTACATACTGCTATATTTAAAATGGATAACCATCAAGGACCTACTATATAGCACAAGGATATTTCATGTAACAACCTAAATACAATATTAGGTAACTACCTAGATGGGAAAAGAATTAGAAAAAGAATACATCACCTATATGTATAACTGAATCACTTTGCTGTACACCTGAAACTAATACAACCTTGTTAATTATAGTCCAATACAAAATACAAAGTTATTTGATGAAAAAAATAATGTAACATAAAAATGAGGCTAGAAATGCTAGTCTATATATTTCTATTGGCTTTATTTATCTATTTTTCAACTTGAATGATTTCCTGATTCTTTCCGAAAGGTAATGGTGTTATTTATTTGTAAATATTTAAATATTTGAAAACAAAAGTTATAACCAAATAGTTAACATATTACTCGATTTTTACAAAGTACTGAGATGATTCACTGAATGATATATAATTTATGGGTTTTTGTTTGTTTGCTTGTTCCTTTTATTATTTTTGGAAGACACAGCTTTCATTCTGTCATCTATTGAATAAGTTCTTAGTGTTTTAAAATAATCATAGAGTAGATACTAAAGTACTCAATAACCTCAGAAATGCAGATGACACCACCCTTATGGCAGAAAGTGAAGAGGAACTAAAGATCTTCTTGATGAAAGTAAAAGAGGAGAGTAAAAAAAATTGGCTTAAAACTCAACATTCAAAAAATTAAGATCATGCCATCTGGTCCCATCACTTCATGGCAAATAGATGGGGAAACGATGAAAACAGTGACAGACTTTATTTTCTTGGGTTCCAAAATCACTGCAGATGGTGACCGCAGCCATGAAATTAAAAGATGCTTGCTCCTTGGGAAAAAAGCTACAGCAAACTTAGACAACATATTGAAGAGCAGAGACATTACTTTGCCAAAAAGACCATGTAGTCAAAGCTATAGTTTTACCAGAAGTCATGTATGGATGTGAGAGTTGGACCATAAAGAAAGCTGAGCACTGAAGAATTGATGCTTTTGAACTGTTGCGTTTGATAAAACTCTTGAAAGTCCCTTGGACAGCAAGGAGATCAAACCAGTCAATCTTAAAGGAAATCAGTCCCGAATATTCATTGGAAGGACTGATGCTGAAGCTGAAACTCCTATACTTTGGCCACCTGATGCAAAGAACTGACTCATTGTTAAAGACCCTGATGCTGGGAAAGATTGAAGACAGGAGGAGAAGGGGACGACAGAGGATTAGATGGTTGGATGGCATTACCAACTGGATAGATATGAGTTTGAGCAAGCTCCAGGAGTTGGTGATGGACGGGAAAGCCTGGTGTGCTGCAGTCCACGGGGTCGCAAAGAGTCAGACATGATAGAGTGACTGAACTGAACTGAGATACTAAAGTACAGTACATGGGTGAGTTATCATTAGTAAGGCATGAATTTGTTTTACATGTGGCATTAAGATGCTAGTGAATAGATACATTCACATAGATATCTGTGTAAGGATCAGGTGGGAGTCTTGTGAAGAATAAAAACTAATGACCACAAACAAAACAAAATACAATATATTGTATCCATATTAAGTAGCTCACCAAACTGATGGATACACCTGACAATGTTTTAGTAAACAGGCAGGTGCTAAGAGAAGTAGAGAAAAAGAAGTACAACCAAGGCCAGGCCCACAAATAGCCAACTTCATAAACTATGAGTAGCAACAGAGGTGACATTTCTGCCACTTGGCACACAGTACTATTGCTGGGCTCAGAAGGCTACCATCACTGCTACCTGTTACCATCCCCCCTTTTCCAAGAATGACTTTGCAACTGTTTCTATATCTTAGTGTCACAAATTTAAGATCCAAAATCTCTAATAAGGATCTGATTGGCCAAGTATAGGGCACTATCCATGCCCCGGTTACTCATGAAAGGAAGAGCCTGTATTTGTCTCCCTTGTCTTATATATTTAGGTAGAGAATATTTCTTCTCATGAAGACTCATACTGGAGAATATTCTCTCCAAAACAGAAATGCTCAGATGCCTGATATAAACAAAAAGGCAAATGCTTGAAAAGTGTATCTATATTAAGAATTACAGTTGAAGTTTCATCAATCTCTACCAAAATAATGAGTTTTCCAAGTGGTATTCATCATGTTATTATTTTTGATTTGTAAGCTCTTCTCTTTCTCTAGGCCATTGATAAACTTCATTTCTACAAATGCCAATTAAGAAAATATAAAAGTTCAAAACTCATAGTTTAAATAAATATGAAATTGCTTTCATTAAAACTTACAGAGAAAAAAGAATCATATTTTTACCTGTTTATGGTATAGAAGATGTCAAGGAGAATAGCCCTACCACTTGAAGCTATTAAATATTATGTCTGTATAATTAAGAAATTGGATATATTTCATAGCATTTCTAATATATTCATAACATACATGTAATATTTTGAAATTTCAAAGTGAGTTTATATACCTTATATATCAGTCATTCAAAGAAACTAAAGAGGAAATTGAGGTGCAAAGACATAATACAATGTTAATTTCAGAGCTTAAGCAAGAAATATTTCCCTGCATCATTTAGCACACTTTGCTATATACTGTGAAAGCAGAGATAATCAGATGCAATTCTATCTATTGTACCCAAGTATACTTTTATCTCTTAAGCTGTAGAGTTTTTTCTTTTTTTCTGGGCATTTAAGAGGAGTTCAAAATGGGTAATCAGAAAGAGAACTAACATACTAGTTCCTAGAATTTAAATGCCTCATTCTGCTGTGAATTTTTGTCCCAGCTCTAAAAGATGTAAAATACGGTCCTTCCCATGAAGCGATGTTCTCCATCACTCCTCACTCTCTGTCCCTTGAACTATTATTCAGGTGGAAGTAAATTGGCTTGTTAAAAAACTATCTACAATGGAACATTACTCAGCCATTAAAAAGAATACATTTGAATCAGTTCTAATGAGGTGGATGAAACTGGAGCCTATTATACAGAGTGAAGTAAGCCAGAAGGAAAAACACCAATACAGTATACTAATGCATATATAGGGAATTTAGAAAGATGGTAACAATAACCCTGTGTACGAGACAGCAAAAGAGACACTGATGTATAGAACAGTCTTATGGACTCTGTGGGAGAGGGAGAGGGTGGAAAGATTTGGGAGAATGGCATTGAAACATGTAAAATATCATGTAAGAAACGAGTTGCCAATCCAGGTTCGATGCATGATACTGGATGCTTGGGGCTAGTGCACTGGGATGACCCAGAGGGATGGTATGGGGAGGGAGGAGGGAGGAGGGAGGAGGGTTCAGGATGGGGAACACATGTATACCTGTGGCGGATTCATTTTGATATTTGGCAAAACTAATACAATTATGTAAAGTTTAAAAATAAAATAAAATTAAAAAAAACACAGCCATAAAAAAAATAAATAAATAAATAACTATCTGGTTGCCAGTTTTTTTTTTTTTTCAGTTTTCCTAATCCTCTAATTTGAATGACTAAAAGACAGCATTAGAAATAAAATTTTCAATCATATCATGAAGTTAGGTGAGCTTGAGAGCCTCCTGATAGTCATCACTAGTCTAGATAGGACCATAACTGCCCCACTCATTCTCCCAGTGAGTTATAGAATTGGGTCTCTGATAGACGCTGTAGGTTGGCAGAACTAAATATGCCCAATCCAGAGCCACACTCGTTTCTCACTCTCTTGCAGCAAGGAAAATCTATACAATAGACTCACCAATTACTCATCAAGTAGAATATGGCTTGGAGACTGTGTAAGAACAGTTATTTTTCTAAGGGTAAAAAATGTAAGGCATATACAAGGAAAAAAAAAACTTTGGATCTTTCTTTGAAGTTTGAAACAAACTATCAAACATGCTCATTTAGCTGAAACTGAAATTAATACACAATTCTTGATGTAAGCAAACAACCTGGAGAGATGAAGAATGACTACTACAATTTGAATAGAGACAGGGTGTACAAGTCAACATCAAGGTAAATCATATAAACACCTTGTGCTGATATGGTTATTATTTCTATTCAGTTCAGTCAGGAATCTAGGGCTGCTGTAAGGATCAAATCCATGAATAATATATTTGAAAGTTTTGAAAAATTATAAACCTCCAAATAAAAGGCATAATACTGTTACTATCCTTTCTTCTAATGGCCCTTACTTAACCTTCCACACTAGAGCACTTTACTTTCTCAGCTAGGGTTTTTCTGAGTATACCTTGTTGAACACCCACTTGAATAATGAGTATAGAGCACATCAGTGGCCATATCTACGACCTTGTATCAAGACCACATCTTGGAAAAATTGTAGATTGAGCAAGGCTTACTATGGGGAGTGCTCATTCATCTGCAATCCTATACTTTTTCCCCTGCTAAATCACTAATTGGAAAATTAAAATTGTTTTACAATGGCTTAAACTATAAACTTTTTAAAACTAATATTCAGGACAATAATGAATGATGGTGGTTGACTGATAAACAGTCATTCAGCAGCTTCATACATCAAACCACCTAAGCAACCAACCCTGTGCTGCTTATTTCCTCAGCCTGCCCTGCCTTCTGGGCAACACTGTTGAGGCTTGCTTTTGATCTCAGCCATTGAAGATTTCTATTCAACAAGTGGCACACTGCTTGCATTTCCCCTAAGGAAGAAGCAGTCTGGGAATTCCTGAGATTTAAATTCACCATTAAAATGAATTTTTTTTTTTCTTTTTCTCACCCTTGCTGCCAATTATTTCATGCTGGCAGGTTTGGCACATTTGCCCATCCCATAAAATGTATAAATGGGTTCTCCATGAAGATGAAATTCTTCATTGTTTCCATTCCAAAAATGTATGCTTTGAAAAGAATGTGCTGTGTTCTGTAAATACCTCACCTACCAATATAAGTTTACAAATTTGCTACTAGAGTTTGAATATTTTTCGTTCTTTCTTTGGCAATGCAGACACACACATAAAGTGACCTCCTCCCTAAATATCTACATCTGACACGCCTGCTTGCAGACACAGCTGAACTGACCATTTTTTTCCCGGCTTTAATGACACATCAACAGCTGCTCTCTGAAAGGGATGGGTGAACCCGGTCATATTTTAAGCCAGATAACTTTTCAAAAAACTTGTCAAGTATTTTGCCAAATGCTCAAACTTATATTTCTTTAAACCCTTGTGTATTTGAAGAAAAAATTTAATCCACATGTTTCTAAGTAGTTTGCCTTTAACTCATGAAAATATTTTCTCAGGAAAAATTATCATCCAAAACAGTATATATATCTTATTCTTTCAATATACTTGTTTGTACAATAAGTTTATATGCTATTTTACAGAATTTGGTTTGAGGCTCACATTGCATTTAGTCCAAGAAAGCCTTCTAGACTCAAAATAATGAAATAAAAATAGGTTTTTTTATTCTGAGGATAGGGAAATTATATTATGAGGCATATATACAGAATTTAAAGTTTTGTATATCCTTTCTTCTTTTTCTTTCCTTTCTTCTTTCTCTTTCTATCATAGTGTCATTTGTTATATTATTTAAACTGCTACAGTGCTACATTAGTTACATAATTTCTTGGTGGGCATTCACATTGTAATCTACATATATTGCACTCCCTGGAGTTGTGTACAGTAAAGTATACTACTCATATTAAAATTTATTATAAAATATTAATGAATTTTACTTCAGGCTAAAGTTACTTTTCTAATAAACAGTATTATCATTAAATTGATAACAAATGAATAAAAAATATAACATTTTTATAGATGAGACTATTTCAAAGAAAGAAATAAAAAAATCCCAGTACCAAAGACAGTGTAGCTTTTCTCTTTCACTTTTATGAAGAATGTGAAGGAAAAGAATGAGAGACAGATTATTGACCTCATGCAGGAATTCTTTTTTGTTTCAGGCAAATAAGGAGTTTTTAATCTTATTTTTCAAATGTGGTGAAAAAAAAAATCAAGAAGTTCTGCAATAAATCCTTTTAGGCATAGATTGACCTTTGACCACTGAACTGCCTTCAATTATTCTCTGGGAGAGGGAGAAATAGAATTTTGAGAGTGAGTTCTAGTTACATCATAAGAGATTTTTTTCCTTGATGTTTGCTTTCTTTGGCTGGTATTGCACAGCTTCTTGAGGAAAATAAATCCCTTGGTAGTGTTTGTCTTGTATGTGTGTGGGACTATTTGAATCAAAGCAAGTTGAAGCAAAACCAAGAGCTCCAGTGTGTGATGAACCTAGGCAATCTGTACCTTGAACATAAAGAACACGATCCATTGATTCCAGTGGCCCTTCCAGCATTTCACCAGATCCATGCAGAAATCCATCACAGATGAATGTGTCACTTTATTTGATATGGATTCTTGCTCAGAAACTTAGTAAAACCTCAGTGAGTCAAAAAATTCATTCAGGAGTGTTTGATAAGACATGAGTATTAATGAATATAAAAGGAAGACAGAGAAGGTAAGTTTACCAGGAACTGTTTAAATTATTAAAAGTAAAATTAGCAACCACTAGAACTAATCACAAACCCAAAATGTATATACAAGCTAACAATAGAAATATATGGCATGTGAAAGTAAATAAGCTATCAGAATGTTTCACTGGTTTTTAAGCAATTTTTTCTAGATCACAATGCATATGCTCATGTGAAAAAGCTCCAAATGGCAAGGAAATAATAACACTATTTCAAATACATTATAAATTAGGAATATGAAAAGGGAATCTTTTGAAAAACATAAATCCCCATGTGGATTTTTGTGTGTGATTATTATACTTAGGTATGAAAATGTGAAAGGAGACAAACCCAAACTATTTTAAGATGACTTCCTCTCTATGATGAAGGATGACTTCATAAGATGACTTCTTCTTTATGAGCATAAAAAAGGAATGCATCACAAGCTTCATAATGTAATAATACAAATTTTATGTTAATATTTTCTTCTCATTCAGTAAATATTTTTATATATTTTATAATGCATTTCAAGCCATAAGGCTTAGCTGGGGAGCACATTTATGGTCTTCATTATTGTATCATAGGCAGGATTATTTTAGAAAACAAAATAACCTGGGTAACATACAAATTGGTTACAACTGGATCATGGATATATATGTTTCTTGTTAAAATATGTAAATATGTATGTTGGTTTTCATTCCCTGTCTTTGGTCTGCAGTATTAACTATTAATGTTGTAAATTTTCTTCCTCATTCACAGAATGGGGAATTGAAGAATCTAGGAATTTAACAGAATTTTAAAAAGAGAGCTCTCAGATCTTCTTAGTAGGGGAGTCTCAGAGATCTGCTTTCCATTGTTACAGTTTTCATGTAATATTTGCTGCTTGACTGAGAATGGTGTGCTAAACCAAATCAGTATTCTAATGGGATGAGGAAACAAGAACCACTGAGTTACGGCTGATTTTTTCCCAGGACTAGGTTCTTAAGCCTCATTTGTTTCCTGAATAAAAATCACCAATGAACTCTTTAGGAATAAACACTCTCATTACATATGATCCTCATTTGCATAATTTTTAATATATATCAAGATATCAGTATGTAACATTGTACAGGAGGCAGTTACCAAAACCATCCCAAAAAAAAGAAATCCAAGAAGGCAAAGTGGTTGTCTGAGGAGGTCTTATAAATAGCTAAGAAAAGAAGAGAAGCAAAAGACAAAGGAGAAAAGGAAAGATACACCAAACTGCAGAGTTTCAGAGAACAGCAAAGAGAGATAAGAAAGCCTTAAGTGAACAATGCAAAGAAATAGAGGAAAACAATAGAATGGGAGAGACTAGAGATCTCCTCAGAAAATTGGAGATACCAAGGAAACATTTCATGCAAAGGTGGACACAATAAAGGATAGAAATAACAGAAGCAGAAGAGATTAAGAAGAGGTGGCAAAAATACAAAGAAGAACTGTACAAAAAAGGTTTTAATGACCCGGATATCCATGATGGTGTGGTCATTCACCTAGAACCAAACATCCTGGAGTGTGAAGTCAAGTGGACATTAGGAAGCATTATTATGAACAAAGCTAATGGAGGTGATCGAATTCTAGCTGAACTATTTAAAATCCTAAAAAGATGATTTTGATATTTGCAAAACTTAAATTATGTAAAGATTAAAAATAAAATAAAATTAGAAAAAAAAATCCTAAAAGATGATTCAATATGCCAGCAAATCGGGAAAGCTTAGCAGTGGTCACAGGACTGGCAAACTCAGTTTTCATCCCAATCCCAAAAAAAGCAATACCGAAAGATGTTCAAACTGCCTCACGTAAAACTGCACTCATTTCATGTGCTAGCAAGATAATGCTCAAAATTCTTCAAGCTAGGCTTCAAAGGTACATGAATCAAGAACTTCCATATATACAAGCTGGATTTACAAAAGGTAGAGGAAAGAGATCAAATTGCCAACATCTGCTTAATCATAGAAAGAGAAAGGAAATTCCAGAAAAAAAACCTACTTCTGCTTCATTGACTACACTAAAACCTTTGACTGTGTGGATCACAACAAACTGTGGAAAATTTTCAAGATTGGTATACCAGATCATTGTACCTGCCTCCTGAGAAACCTGTATGAAGGTTAAGATGCAACAGTTAGAACCGGTTATGGAACTATGGACCAATTCCAAATTAGGAAAAGAATACATCAAAGCCACATATTTTCACCTGTTTATTTAACTTACATGCAGAGTACATCATGTGAAATGCTGGGCTGGATGACTCAAAAGTTGGAATCAAGATTGTCAGGAGAAATATCAACAACCTCAGATATTCAGATAATACTATGCTAATGACAGAAAGCAAAGAGGAACTAAAAAGCCTCTTGATGAAAGTGAAAGAGGAGAGTGAAAAAGCTGGCTTAAAATTCTACATTCAGAAAAACTAAGATCATGGTATCCGGTCCCCCCACTTCATGGCAAATGGACGGGGAAAAAATGGCAGATTTTATTTTTTGGGGTCCAAATCACTGTGGACAGTGACTGCAGCCATGAAATTAAAAGACACTTGCTCCTTGGAAGAAAAGCTGTGACAAACTTAGACAACATGTTAAAAAGCAGAGACATCACTTTGCCAACAAAGGTCCATATACTCAAAGCTATGGTTTTCCAGTAGTCATGTGTGGATGTAAGAGTTGGACCACAAAGAAGGTTGAGTGCCAAAGAATTGATGCTTTTGAATTGTATTTCTGGAGAAGACTCTTGAGAGTCCTTTGGACTGCAAGGAGATTAAACCAATCAGTCCTAAAGGAAACCAACCCTTGTATTCATTTGAAGGACTGATGCTAAAGCTGTACTGATGCTAAAGGTGAAACTAAAATTTTGGCCACCTGATATGAAGAAGCCAACTCACTGGAAAAGATCCTGATGCTGGGAAATCCTGAGGGTAGGATTAAAAGGAGTCGACAGAGGAAGAGATGGTTGGATGGCATCATTTGACTCAATAGACATGAGCTTGAGCAAACTCCACGAGATAGTGAAGGACAGAGAAGCCTGGCATGCTGTAGTCTATGGGGTCACAAAGAGCCGGACATGATTTAGTAACTGAACAACAACAACAAGATATCACTATTTAGAATGAATAAGGCACAAAACTCAAGTATTAAAACATGTTTTTTCTATAATCTCCATTATGTTCAATTATTAACATAATTATTCATATTATGGAGAATTACGGAAATAGATTATATGTTGGTTGGGTTCTAATTTAAATGTGGATGTATCTCAAACCCTACATATAGGCATATTTAAATGTAACACTTTTACTCATTTCAGTTCAGTTCAGTCACTCAGTCATGTCCAACTCTTTGCAATCCCATGGACTGCAGCACACCAGGGTTCCCTATCCATCACCAACTCTTGAAGCTTGCTCCAACTCATGTCCATCCAGTCAGTGATGTCATGCAACCAACTCATCCTCTGTCATCCCTTTCTCCTCCTGCCTTCAATCTTTCCCAGAATCAGGGTCTTTTCCAATGAGTCAGTTCTTCATTTCAGGTGGCCAAAGCATAGGAGTTTCAGCTTCAGCATCAGTCCTTCCAATGAATATTCAGGACTGATTTCCTTCAGGATTGACTGGTTTGATCTCCTTGCAGTCCAAGGGACTCTCAAGAGTCGTCTTCAACACTACATTCAAAAGGATCAATTATTTGGTGCTCAGCCCTCTTTATGGTCCAACTCTCACATCCATACATGACTACTGGAAAAACCATAGCTTTGACTAGACAGAACTTTGTTGGCAAAGTAATGTCTCTGCTCTTTAATATGCTGTCTAAATATGCTGTAGCTTTTTTCCCAAGGAGCAAGCATTTTTTAATTTCATGGCTGCAGTCACCATCTTCAGTGGTTTTGGAGCCCCCCAAAAATAAAGTCTGTCATTGTTTTCATTGTCTCTCCATCTATTGCCATGAAGTGATGGGACCAGTTGCCATGATCTTAGTTTTTTTAATGTTGAGTTTTAAGCCAGTTTTTTCACTCTCTTCTTTCATTTTCATCAAGAGGCTCTTTAGTTCTTCTTTGCTTTCTGCCATAAGAGTGTTGACATCTGTGTATCTGAGGTTATTGATATTTCAACCAGCAATATTGATTCCAGCTTGTGCTTCCTCCAGCTCCAGCATTCCACATGACGTACTCTGCATCAAGTTAAATAAGCAGGGTGACAATATACAGCCTTGACTTACTCCTTTCCCAATGTGGAACCAGTCCATAGTTCCATGTCCAGTTCTAACTGTTGCTTCTTGACCTGCATACAGATTTCTCAGGAGGCAGGTACTTGTTTGGGTAACATTTAAAACTCTTATATTTTGAAGTTTCAGAGATAGTCTGTGTACCTCCATTTGATTTACTATTAGCTTCAGACTTTTAGCAGCTGGTTTTTATCTTGTTCTCAGTTTCAATTTTGTACTGAGAATAATAAAATAACTGTTTACATAATGTTGACCAATATTGGCTTCAGCTAAAAGGTGAAAATAACAGTGACAGGCACACTCTGCATGCTCAGTCACTTCAGTTATGTCCAATTCTTTGCAATCCTATGGACTGTAGCCTGACAGGCTCTTCTGTCCATGGGATTCTCCAAGCAAGGGTACAGGAGTGGGTTGCCATGCCCTTCTCCAGAGGACCTTTCTGACCCAGGGATTGAACCTATATCTCATGTTTCCTGCATTGGCTGGTGGGTTCTTTACCATTAGCACCACCTGGGAAACCCAACAGGGACAGACAAGTATTTAAATAGGAAGTTGTTTGTTACACTCTGATTAATGTATTACAATATGAACAAGAAAGTATTGAGGTTTGTGCACATTAATCACAATATTTAAGTTGATATGATTGAGGATATTTTCTCATTTAAAATTTATTAAAATGTTTATTTGAATACTGAACAACAATACTAATTCACTGAGTTTTTGTGAAGATCGAATGAGGTAATTCTTTACTTATTTATATAATCAGTAAACATTAATTTTAGTAGAAGGTATATATTGAACTTATGTTAGTGACTGTTATTATTTATCTAATAAATCTGCTAAATTATGTCAATTTTTTCTTCATTATAAAATGTAGTGGTTTCTGAATTCCCTTTGTTAATATAAAACTTTATTCTGGATTTGGCCTTCATACATGGTAAGTAAGAGAGGAAAAAGATGTGAGCCTGGGATCCTATATAGTCCTAGGCTTGATTTCTCCTTGCTGCTGACTCTTAAGTACAGAAATAGTTCTCCCTCTCCCTTAAATGTGTGTCATAGAGCTATTATAGTGTTTAAACATTTTCTGAAGTATAATTGACATATAACTATATTATATTAGTATCAGGTTTCCAACATAATTATTCAATACATGCGTATATTGTGAAATGATCACTACAATTTAAGTCTAGTTAACATCCATCACTAGAGTTATATTCTTAAGAATAAAGAATAAATAGCTGAGAATAGGAGTTTATTGTTCCCAATGCCTACTGTGCCCTGAAGAGCAGTGTCTTTTAATTCCTGAAGGAACACAGATAACAGGTGACAGTAAACTGATAACACAGGGGTCCCTAACCCCTGGGATATGGACTGGTACTGTTCCAAGGCTTGTCAGGAACCCAGCCACACAGACGGAGGTAAGCAGCGGGCAAGTGATCAAAGCTTAATCTGCCTGCGTTCCTCATCACTTGCATTACCGCCTGAACCATCGCTCCACTACTGCTTGAAGTATACCCCCTCCCCACCTCTGCCATCCTTGGCTGTAGAAAAACTGCCTTCCATGAATCTGGTCCCTGGTGCCATAAATGTTGGGGATTGCTGTGATAATGCACACAGTAATGACAAAATTGTGATGAGGGACCTTAGCTCACCAAGACTCATTTCTAATGAATTTCTCTTTCCTTCTGATTATTTACATTTATTTTTCACTTTACCTAGCTCTTGATCTGTCTTAGCTGATCATATTATAGAATCACAATATATTTTAAAATTGTCTAATACACACTCTAATGATCTTTCTATTGCTTTAAATATAAGTTGAGTTTAATATATTTTAAGTGAAGTATGTGAGAATAGCTTTTCTTTCCCTTTGAGAGAGACAACTATGAGAAAAATATCCATGCAATCTAGAACATGAGTTCAAAATAATTTTTCAGTAATAAATGATGCATACTTCTTTGTCTTTACTTCTAAGTGAAAATGTGTGTTTTAGTAGGAGGTGTCCCATGTTTTCATAGTGTGATTCAGAAGGAAAAAATGTGTATTATTTTATCATTTGGTACCACACCTTCATGTCTTAAGATCATTTAAAAAAACAAGATGCTTTGGGTGAAATATACAGAGGTCTTCTAAGCAAAAGAGAACACAGAGGATTGTTTTTGATGATTCCTAGCCTTCAAGTACATAAACTATTATTTTCATGTTAAAACTGAGGAGCCTAAAAGTGTTCAGTCCATTAACTTCTGTGCAGTGTTTAAAAATAAAGCCATATACTCTGACAGTCCATTCTCTTACATCTTCTTTTTTTTTTTTTTTTTATGGTCAATAGTCTTTAAGATTTACTTACATGCTTGACACTTTCTTTTTTTTTTTTAATTTTTAATAATTTTATTTTATTTTTAAACTTTACAATATTGTATTAGTTTTGCCAAATAGCGAAATGAATCCACCACAGGTATACACATGTTCCCCATCCTGAACCCTACTCCCTCCTCCCTCCCCGTACCATCCCTCTGGGTCATCCCAGTGCACCAGCCCCAAGCATCCAGTATCGTGCATTGAACCTGGGCTGGCGACTCGTTTCATACATGATATTATACATGTTTCAATGCCATTCTCCCAAATCTTCCCACCCTCTCCCTCTCCCACAGAGTCCATAAGGCTGTTCTATACATCAGTGTCTCTTTTGCTGTCTCATACACAGCCAGAAAGAAAAACACCAATACAGTATACTAATGCATATATATGGAATTTAGAAAGATGGTAACATTCTCTTACATCTTGACACATGCTGATACTTGAACATTCAGCATGTAGTATTTTCAATATATCAGATGGTTTAATAAATAAAATAATGACTCTTCAGTAAACCCTAATGCAATTGGTCAAATGAGGCCCCCCGCCAAAATATACGTCTACCAGAACCTATGAATGTGACCTCATTTAGAAAAAAAGGTCTTGCAGATATAATTCAGTTAAGGATCTCAAGATGAGATCATTCATGTTTATTCATGTGAGGCTTAAATATAATGACAGTTATCCTTATAAGACAGAAAAAGAGAAGACAGGAATCAAAGCCAGAGATTCAGAGGAGAAGGCTATGTGAAGACACAGAGGATAAAGCCATGTGAAGACAGAGGCAGATACAAATGTTAAATCACAAACTTCAAACAGATACTCATTTCTACCAAGAAAATATGTTTCTCACTTTTTTGTATACCAAGAAAAGAGTTCACGTCTCCTCTTCAATTATTAAACTCCCTTCATTCTCTTAGCGTCTCTATCAGATTATCTATACTCATCCTTCTTTGAAAAATGGAAAACATTAAACTCAAACTGCTTCACCTTACCATTGGTAAGCTTGTAGACTTACATTAATAGACATTCCATTTTCTTTCCAAATGTCACAATGGAGTAAATACCCCCATACCCACCAACATCTATCAAAGAACTATCTATAATTTTCCAGGACCCACTCTACACTTGTCTTCCCAATGAATGAACCTTAGTTTGCCTCCTCTCATTCTGTCATAATCAGGCTTTTCATATCTTTTGAAGCATTCCAATAAGCACATTATACTTATTGTTGTAAAAATAATATTTAAATTATTGAAAGCATATTATACTCTAGGCTATATTATAAAAGCCTTCCACTGACCCTATATCTGCCTTCAACTCCAATTCTCTGACAGTTTTCATAGAAAATATATTGCATTTGTTTACTTCCCAGTTACCTTTAATGCACTTAACGCACTTCAGTCTGTCTTCTAGCTCTACCACTTTTTCCAAAGTATACATCAAGGTCATTAAAAACTTCCATGTTGCCAAATCCAATGAATACTACCTTCTCTTCATGTAACAGACCTTTCAGTTACCCTTAATATAGCTGTTTCTATCCTCCTTTCTTGAAACACAGTTTTCTATTAAGTTCCTTAACACTTAAGGACTTGAGAACTTATGTTTTCTTAAGTTCCTTAACATTATATCTTGTTAAATTTCTTAACACTATCCTTTGGACTGCAAGGAGATCAAACCAGTCAGTCCTAAAGGAAATCAACTCTGAATATTCATTGGAAGGACTTATGCTGATGCTGAAGCTCCAATACTTTGGCCACCTGATGCGAAGAGCTGACTCATTGGAGAAGACCCTGATTCTCGGGAAGACTGAAGGCAGGAGAAGAAGGGGACAACAGAGGATAAGATGGTTGGATTGCATCACTGACTTGATAGATGTGAGTTTGAGCAAGCTGTAGAAGATGGTGAAGGATAGGGAAGCCTGGAGTGCTCCAATCCATGGGGTTGCAGAGTCAGACATGACTGAGTGATTTAACAACAATAATACCTTGTTGGTCTTCCTCCTTGCTTTGTAGTTCTTCTTTTTCTACTTGAGTACTTAATTGTGATGCATTTCAAAATTCAGTTCTGGGTTTTCTTCTCACCAAAACACAAACAAACAAAAGCCATCCTTTTTTAAAGGTGATGTCATCCATACTCATCTCTTTAAATTACTGAAAATTTAACTCACAGATTTATATCAAGCTCAGAGTTAGTATTTGAGTTGTATTCCATCCATCATGTTGTCTGCCAGACATCTTCACAGAGTCACAGAACCCTGTCCCCCAAGTGTTTACCCACTTCCAATATTCCACACTCCAGTAAATGGCATCACTATTCATCAATTTGTTAAAATTAAATATATAAGACTCATCATAAATTCCACACTTTCCCTCATCCTCAACATCTGATACAGCATAAGATCTTGTTTATAATAGTTACAAAAATATATTTCAAATTTGTCTAATGGGTTCTTCTCCACTGCCACTACCCAAACACAGGCTCTGGGAGTTGGTGATGGACAGGGAAGCCAGTGTGCTACAGTCTACGGGGTCACAGAGAGTCGGACATAAAGAAGGACTGAACTGAAACGCAAGCCACTACTATCTTTTACCACCATTTCTTACAAGATCAGAAACCTCAAACTGAGTTTCTCACTTACAATCTTTACATCCTACAGTTCATTAAGTTATATCATTTCTCGGTTAAAAATTTTTTGTTTCTTCCTATACATAGAACAATACTGAAATTCTTTTCCATGGCTGTAGACCTCCACTATGTAGCAACTGCCTATTTCTTTAACTTCATTGTGTATACTTCTCTATTTATTACACTCTAGCCTCATTGGTATTTTTCTGGTTTGAACACATTAAAACATTCCCTTTTCAGTGTGTTTTCAATGTTCTTTCTTAGCTGTCCTCATCAGTTCCTTCTCATCCTTGTTTTCAGCTTGCTACTGCTAAGTCACTTCAGTCGTGTCCGACTCTGTGCGACCCCATAGACGGGAGCCCACCAGGCTCCCCCATCCCTGGGATTCTCCAGGCAAGAACACTGGAGTGGGCTGCCAGCTCCCTCTCCAATGCATTAAAGTGAAAAGTGAAAGTGAAGTCGCTCAGTCGTGTCCAACTCTTAGCGACCCCATGGACTGCAGCCTTCCAGGCTCCTCCATCCATGGGATTTTCCAGGCAAGAGTACTGGAGTGGGGTGCCATACTATCTAATCGAAGATTTGTTTCTTTGACCACTCTATGTGACTAAATTCTCATTCTATTATTGCCTTTTCTAGTCCCTTATTTGTTTTTTTTGTAACATTAATACTTTGCTTAATTTGAATTATTTTTACAGTCTCCTGAACTAGAATGAAAATTTTATGTTATAAAGGAGGCCTGTCTGTTTTACTAATCACAGAATATCTACAGTTTCTGATTCATAATGTCTACTTTCTAAGACAAATGATTTATCCATTGTACTCTTTTAAGGAAATTCAAGATAGATGATCATTTAACAAATGATACTCAAATGATAAGGGATAAGTGAACTCTAAAATAGTATCCAGAAGCTTTCTTATTTATAGGTGAATTTATTTTAATATAATTGTTGACTATCAACCATGTATCTGGAACTATGACTAATGACTGAGCTCTGCATGAGCTTATAGTCTAATGAATTTACTTGCAGTATAATATCTTTGTATATCATAAACCATCTAATTAAGAGAGGAAACTATACACAAAGCAAGTTTTACAAGGGAGTCCCTTCAAGCATAGTAACAAGTCTACACTATTGTTAACCAGTGAGAAATTGAAAGTGAGAGATGAGATATGACTTCTACAAGGATATCTGTGGTATATTAAGGTGAATCTAATCCAAGCCCCAAATGCTAGACTCATATACTTTCCAAGTACAACCCGTTGTTGTTGGTTCTTTACAGTATCATTTTGAATGACTATAGCAGATTAGAAAACAAAAATCTTAAGTCATATATTAGATTGTTTAATGCTTATTAGATAAAATATAGTTAATTTTTCCTGCTTGGACTCTCTACTTTTAGATAGACCTTAATTTCTATTGCATATAAGACTATAAGGTAGGCTTGGAATTTAAGAATCTATGAATCCTGACCTGGGATTTTTGTTTTAAAATTTTATTAGTGTTCACAGAGCATTTAGATTGTGGTACGAGTTCACAGTGGGGCAGTATAATAATAAATAATGAAAGATAAAAGAGTGTGGGGTAAACCAAAGGTAAAATTAATGTTCCGATCATAACTTTGTTACAGTAAGTAATTCATTCTTAAGTCAAATTATGATAAAATTAAGATTTTAGAAACAGACACTTTGAATTTGAATTGAAGCCCTGTTGCATATTGATAATGGTGCAGACTACTTAACTTTCATTTTCCAAGTGCCTTAGAAATCATCGAAAGACAAGTTGAATAAGCTAGGATCTTGAGCTGGAAATGACACTATATTAATCCATTGAAAAATCAATGATTTTTGTACCATCTATGGTTACTCCACTGAACTAAAGACCTCATTTCTCAAGTGTCCTGAAAGAGAGAGTTTACAGATCATCGTAAAATGGGAGAAAAGGTAATTGGTAGAAGAGACAAAGATAAAGGTTACTCAGGAAAAAGTCTGTCTGGATTAAATATCCCAGGAAAATGGCATAATGCCATTTCTGTACCAAGACGTGAAAGCAATTTGCATGCTGAGAGTTGTAATCAAGAACAAATAACTCTTGACTTTACAAATTAGACCATCATGCTTTTTTCTTCTTAAAAAAGGTGGTAAGAACTAAGAACAACAAAATTACAGCAAAATAGAAGCATAAATAATACAGTTCAGATAAAGAAAGACTGACATGCTACAAACCAAACTGACAGTTCCTGGACAGAATAGCAGATTCTGGAAAAGCACTGTAGATGTTTTTCACATACTTCATGAAAATATATAAAATGCTTAAAATCTTATGTTCAGTTTAAGACAAAATAAAAACTATCAGTCAGTGCTTGATAAATTTCCATTTAGCTTCAATAGAAGAGAGATGCAAACTTTACTAAGTTGCAAATCTTTTAAAGGTGTTTAAAATGAAATTCTGAATAATTTTAAATTTTATTGTTATTTTATATGAATACTATAACTGTATAAATTATATTCTTTAAATGGCATTTCAAGGAACTATTTACTTGGCAGGCTATTTTACTATTTGGTTTATAGCTTTTCAAAAGCTTCAGTCAAAAGACTAGAAATCTTTAAGCACAAATTAAATATTTTACCCCCACCCCTAGCAGATTAATTTTCTTTGGAGAATATCAAGCTAATCACGAAAGGTTTGACAGACTGCCTGTGTGAGCCCATTTGCTTCTCTCCAGTCTGAGAGGATACTATCTTTAAAGACCAGAACAATAGATCATGTAGAGACAGTGCTTTGTTCTTCTTTCCACCCATTACAGGTACTCTAAATGGTTGAAATTCAGTGAAATTTAATGACTTATGTAATAGACCAAAGCACTGGCTTAGTGAAGGAAGGCCATGTTGCTGTGGGGCCAAGCTCTTGGGACATGATCATTGATTCAAGAAGCCTTCAGAGGAAGGAAAGAGCTCTAGTAGATGGTGCTTACAGAAAAAATTCTGAAGCTCTTTCACATAAATCAATTAATACGCTAAGTCACAAAACGTAAATCATGAAACTGTTCTTTCCCAATTTCAAAGCTGCCTTTTTCTTCTATTTCCTTGACTTAGGGCTACTTTTTAGTCTTCCTCCAGTAGTTTTGATTTTTAAATATAGAAATAGTGATTAAATATAAAAAGAAATTTGTGACTATCCCAGATGTTGGCACTCTGGTCTAATAGCAAGACTACAAGTTAGAAGGCTGTTTTCACCCAGTTCATATTGCTTAAAATAGAACAATTTACATAATCTCTCTAAGTTTTAATTTTCTCATTATATAGTAGTATGGGTACTATCTTCCTCCAGAGCTGTTTTAAGGATTGAATACAGTGGACTCATGATTAAATGATTCACAATTAGAACTTAAATTATGCCCAGCTGAATGCAGACATATGCATTTAAGCCTCTAGAGGATTGGTGAACATGATCTACTAGCTGTTTATTTACCTAAAGGCACAAGCAACTTTCTTGCAAGAAATTCATTCTCAAGTGGGAAAGAAAGAAAGGCACAAAAGATGTAAAGAAAAAAAAAAATATATTGGTTTCCTAGAAAGAAAGTAAAGTCTGTGTCCAAAATAGTGTTGGTAACCAAGATCTATTTTCTGTCCTGGCCAATGAATCATGAGCAAAGCTTGAAACAATGTATGAAAGAAACATAATCCAAACCTGGAAACAAGCTGTTTCATTAAGATTCTGAATATATTGGACATGAAAAAAAGTAATTTCAAAACAGTATCACAAAAGTGAGAGATTTATATAATTTCTCCTTATATACTTAACTTGGCATGGCCATGTACACTTAGGGTGCATGAGAACACAGATTAGCTCTATTGTGTCAAGAATTTCAAATGAACACAAATATCCTTGAAAATGACAACCAGACATATCTGGCGCTCTGACAGCATGGCTATAAACATGTAATTCTAAAGGCCCCTATGTTAGTGGCTTCTAGACTAATGAGCAACATTAATATCTGAATTGATAATGTGAGTACCAGCTGCAGGGATGATAACCATGTAGAGAATCACATCACTGCATAAGTGTAAGGTAGGATAAAGGAAAATGGCTACTGGATACCTAGGTCAGGGTCACCAAACTTTTCTGTAAAAGGCCAGACAATAAATATTTTAGGTTCTGTGGGCTGTATGGTCACTTCTGCAACTATTCAACTATCAGTGTAATGAGAAAGGATCCATAGATAATTGGTACATGAATGGATGTGGCTGTACTTGGATAATACTGAATTTACAAAAGGGGCTTCCCTGGTGACTCAAGAAGGTAAAGAATCTACTTGCAATCTACTTGTGGGAGACCTGGGTTAGATTCCTGGTTCAGGAATATCCCCTGGAGAAGGGAATGGCTACCCACTCCATTATTCTTGCCTGAAAAATCCCATGGACAGAGAAACCTGGCAAGCTACAGTACATGGGATCACAAAGAGTTGTACATGACTGAGAACTAACATTTTTCACTTTAATTTACAAAAATGGGTATTGCACAGGATTTGGTATGCAGGCAATAGTTTGCCCTGCTGTAGTCTAATTGAGAGGTCTTGCTCATGAACATAATAGAATAATCCTTGAAGACTATTAGAAACAAATGAAGAAATATATTTTCAACAGAGATTTTAGAATTACAAATGCACTGACAGTGAGTGTCAAAGAAATAATGCTTAATACTTAGATGAGATACTTCTTTTTAACCCCAAAGGGATTATTATTACATATCCAAATTTTTCACGCACAAAAGGCAAACACAGTTCTCTTTACATATACATCCTCCTAAAGAGAAGTTTCTGAACCTGTCCTTCCACTCCTAACAATAATTTCCTTGTACAAAAATCTACTTTTTCTGATAATGTAAATAAATACATTAGTTAGTGCCAATCTAATATTTTGCCTAAGTGAATGGCATTATCCTTTGATTTCAGCTAAATTCTAGGAATGTAGGATGCTTTAGGATTCAAGAAAAAGCATAAAGGCAGCTTAGTAAGATAATAAATAATTTCACTTTACAACAATATGAAACTGGAGAGTCTGCAAGATGCAATAATTTAAAAGAATGAGGGTAAGATTATTCATTTTGGAATGAATTCCTAATTCAGTTCTAATTTTTCCCAATAAGCCATAAAGGAAACTTGCAGGAGACTACCTGGTAGGGATTTTCTCATTCTTTAAAAAAAAAAGAAAGAAAGGAAAAATGATTCCTTCCATGTTACTTCTTCCACATATTAACTTTTTCCTCTCGCAAATTTTTCCATTTCCATTAGTCCTAAAAACATTACATTTCCAGGAACCACTAAAGAAAGCAAATTGAAATGTATTTGTGTACTTTTTAAGAGTGAGGAAATCCTTCCCAGAGAGTCGTCAGTAGTTTTATAATTAAAATGGTACATAGACAAAATACATATCAAATTGCAGCATAAAGGAAGAATGGTAAAGGGACCTATATGGTTCTACCACTGTATTTTCCTTCAAGTAAAATATTATCTCAAGTAGAAGGTAGGTGTGTATATTTTAATCCACTATAGCAATGAATAAAAACCATAGAAGACATATAATGAAAAATTCAATAGATAAATACTTGACTAATTTAAATAATCAAAAGAAGAAAAGAACACAGAAATAGAAAAAAGAGTATAAACAGAAAATTAATAATAAAAAATAGACCTAAATTCAACCACATCAATGATTTTATTAAATGTAAATCATCTAACATATTTTATTAAAAGAGATTGTCATGTTAAATTATTTTAAAAGACCAGAATATATGCTGCCCTCAATTCCTTGAAAAATAATAAGAGGTTAAAGGAAAACTAAAATAGGGAAAGATTCAGCATGTAAGCACTAATAAAAAGATGCCGAAGTGGTTATAATATCTGAAAAGTGGGTTTCAAAAAAAGGAGAAACTAGCAGAAATAAAAAAAGGACATTGTATGCATGTGTGCTCAGTCACTTCACATAATTATAAAACTGACAATTCATCATAAAGATCTAAGTGAGGTGGGAGGGAGGTTCAGGATGGGGAACACATGTATACTTGTGGCAGATTCATGTTGATGTATGGCAAAACCAATACAATATATTAAAGTAATTAGCCTTCAATTTAAAAAAAATTAAAATAAAAAAAATCTAATAATAGTGTGTCTACATTAACAAAAGAGCTTCAAAATACATGAAGCAACACCTAATTAATCTAAAAGGAGAAATTAGGCAAAACCACAACTTCAATTACAGATTTCAATGCTTATTTCTGAGTAATCAACAGAACAGGTAGACAGAAAATCAGTAAGAATATGGAAAACCTCAACCAACTTGTCATATAAAGAGCACTCTACCCAATATCAGAAAGAATGCACATTCTTTTCAGGTACACAGGGAACATTCACCAAGAGAAAAACATATTCTGGATCAGAAAACAAATTTTATTAAATTTAAAAGATTAAAATTATATACCATGACCATAATGAAAAAAAAATTTTTTTTAAGAGAAGGGTATATGTTAAAACTCAAGTATTTTGAAAGTAAACAATATATTTCTAAATAATCTTCAAGTCAAAGAATAAGTCACAAGTGAAATAAAAAATAAAATGTCTGTTCTGAATAAAGATGGAAATGTAACATACCCAAAACTGAGAGATGTAAACAATTGCATAGAAGGAAATCTGTATTTTAAATACTATGTTAGAAAGAAAAAAGAAATCAATCAACAAGCTAAGCTTCCTACCTCAGAAACTAGAAATAAAGAGCAAACAAAACTCAACCCACACAGAAGGAAGGAAATAATAACAGGAGGAGAAATTGATGACACTGAAAACAAAAAACCTTAGGGAAAAGCATTACATCAAAAGGTGCTTGATTGAAAAGATCAACTGGATCTAGTCAAAATGAGGGGGGTAAAAAAGATGCCTCAATTAGCATCATCAGAAACAAAACGGAGAATATTACAGACATCAATAGGATACTAAAGAACACTTTAAAGAACCTGTGAGCATACATTCAACAAACAAATTAGATAAACTGGATCAATTATTTGAAAGACACAGATTAAAAAATAATTTCAATAAAATTTAAATAAAATTATTCTCTATTGGACAGATTAAATTCATACTTTAAAATCCTCGAAGAAAATAAAACTCCAAGACCAGATGGTTTTATTAGTATATTTTCCCAATAACTTTCTAAATGGTACCAAGTCTACAAAATCTCCTCCAAAAAATAAAACAGAAAAAAACGTTTCCCAACCATTTTATAAGGTAACCATTACTTTAATATCAAAACTAGATAAAGGCAGTAAATGAAAACAGTGCAGTCCAATATTCTTCATGAAAACAAAACGTCAACAAAATGTTAGCCAAGTGAATACAATAAATAAAAAAGAATGATACATCATGATCATATGGAGTTTATCTCAAAACTGCAAAGTTACTTCAACATTTTAAAAAATCCAACATATTAAAATCACATATTACATATTAAATGAAATAAAAACATCTAATCAACTCAATACAGATGGATAAAATTCATTATCCATTCACGATAAAAACTCCCTGGAAATTAGATATAGAAGGAAAATTTTGAGCCTGATAAAGGACATCAACAAATAACTGAATCTACCTTCACAATTAATGGTGAAAATGGAATGTTTTATTCCTAAGAGCAGAATAAGGCAAGGGTATCTATTCTTTGAATGTTGAGTGTTGAGTTGAGTCAAAATCACTGCAGATGGTGACTGCAGCCATGAAATCAAAAGACTCTTGCTCAAGAGTCTCCAAAGACTCTTGGTCCATAGAAAAGCTATGACAACCTAGACAGTATATGAAAAAGCAGAGTCATTAATTTGCTGACAAAGGTCTGTCTAGTCAAAGCTATGATTTTTCCAGTAGTCATATATGGATGTGAGAGTTGGACTATAAAGAAAGCTGAGCATAGAAGAATTGATGTTTTTGAACTGTGGTGTTGGAGAAGACTCTTAAGAGCCCTGTGGACTGTGAGGGGATCAGTCAATCCTAAAGGAAATCAGTCCTGAATATTCATTGGAAGGACTGATGCTGAAGCTGAAATGCCACCTGATGAGAAGAACTGACTCACTGGAAAAGACCCCGATGCTGGGAAAGATTGAGGGCAGGAGGAGAAGGGGACGACAGAGGATCAGATGGTTGGATGGTATCACCAACTGGATGGACATGAGTTTGAGCAAGCTCCGGGAGTTGGTGATGGAAGAGAGGCCTGGCATACTACAATCCATGGGGTTGCAAAGAGTCAAACAGGACTGAGTGCCTGAACTGAACTGAACTGGTCTATTCTTTTCACTGCTACTCAACACTGTATTAGTGGTTCTATACAGTATGATAAAGCCAAAAACAGGCAATTTTCCCTAAATTGATCTAGAGGCTTCATAATACCTAATTAAAATTTCAAATGATTTTATAAATTTAATCAAGCTAGTTTTACAATTTATACAGAAAAAATGTATAAGAAAAGTCAAACATCTTTCAATAGAAGAATAAATTTGGAGGCATCACATTACCCATTTTAAGACTGATTGCTGACCCACAGTTATTAAAACATTGTGAAATTGGTAAAAAAAAAAAATAGACATATAGAAAGGACAGAACATGTAACACTGAGTTAGACCCACACAAATAGAATCAACTGATTTTTACCAAAGGTGCATAGCCAATTTACTGGAGAAAGGATATTTTTTAACAAGGGGTGCGGGAACAACTGAATATACATATGAATGGATCAAAATAAAAGAACTTCAAGCCATATTTCATTCAATACAAAATATTTATTCAAGATAGAACATAAAAATAACTAGAAAACATAAAACTAAAAGATCTTAAGAGAAAACATAGGAGAAATCTTTATAACCTTGGATTAGGCGAATAGTTCCTAAATAAGACAACAAAAGCATGATTTGTAAAAGAAATAATTGGTAAGTTGGAGTTCATTGAATGTTTTCCTCAAAAAAGATTTTTTTTCTAAAAATGAAACACATATTGAGATTAAAAATTTCCAAATCAAATTTCTGACAAAGAGCTTGTTTGTATCTAGAATATATAAACTTGACAATAAAAAAAATAAAATTAAATGAGTGAAAAATCCAGACAGATTCTTTCCAAAGATATACATATGGCAAGTGTGCACATGGAAAAGATGTCCAACAAAAATAAAGGATTTCAGATTTAAAAATATGAGGTACCACTACACACCTACTGAAGTCACTCAGTCATGTCGGACTCTTTACAACCCCATGGACTGTAGCCCACCAAGCTCCACTGTCCATGGAATTCTCTAGGCTAGAATGCTGGCGTTGGTAGTTGTTTCCTTCTCCAGGGGATCTTCCCAACCCGAGGATCAAATCCAGGTCTCCCGCATTGCAGACAGATTCTTTATGACCTGAACCACAAGGGAAGCCTAAGAATACTTGAGTGGACAGCCTATCCCTTCTCTAGGGGATCTTCGCAACCCAGAAATCAAACCAGAGTCTCCTGCATTGCAGGCAGATACTTCACCAGCTGAGCTACCAGGGAATTAGCTCATTTCACATCTATTAGAATGGCTAAATGCTTTTTGAAGTAACAAAGAAAAAAGAAAAAATGTTAACAATGTCACGGGCTGCTGAGGATGCTTTTTGCTGGTGGGAATGAAAATTGATACAACCACTCTGGAATAAAGTTGTACCACTTTTATTAAGTTAAATATCTGATATGACTCAGTAATCCACATTTAGGTATTTATCCTAGAATAATGTTGAGGGAATATTTTTGGTCTTGAGTTATTTTTGTTTGCCATACCGCTTTATGTTGCTGGTCTCTAGTTGGTAGAGGCCAGGGATGCTACAACACATCCTATAATCCCCAGGACAGTTCCCTATAATAAAGAATTAACCAGTACAAATGTAACAGTGCTGAGGCTGAGAAACCCTGTCCTTGAAAAATGAAAGGTTTGTTACAAAAATAGCATTATTCATACAAATAACGTTATTTATTATTGCTCCAAAATAGGAAAACAACTCAAATGTCTTTCATTTGGTGAATATATAACAAACTGTGGTTCATCCATACAATAAAATACTTCTTAGCAATAAAAAGAATGAACTATTGATACATGAAACAACTTGAATGAATCTCAACTGCATTATGCTAAGTGGAAATGTCAGTCTAAAGATTATATAATGTATAATGTAAGAGAATATGGCATTCTCTTAAAGAAAAACTAAAGAAAGAGATGTATCAGTGATTGTTTGTGGGTAGGAATGAAGGAAGTGCTTGACTGAATGGCAATATGAGGGAATTTGGAGGTAACAGAATTGTCCTGTATCCGTTCTTTGGTGGTGGTTATACCAATCTAAGAACATATTAAAATTCATAGAATTACATAACAGAAAAATTCACAGTATGTAAAATTTTAAATTATTAAAAAAGCACAGAAATCTTAGGAAAACACTGTAAAAAAGTATACACACTTATTTTAAATTATTAAACTTCTTAATGAGACACTGTATTAAGAAAATACATGCTTGTAAGAAACGAGTTGCCAGTCCAGGTTCGATGCGCGATACTGGATGCTTGGGGCTGGTGCACTGGGACGACCCAGAGGGATGGTGTGGGGAGGGAGGAGGGAGGAGGGTTCAGGATGGGGAACACATGTATGCCTGTGGCGGATTCATTTTGATATTTGGCAAAACTAATACAATTATGTAAAGTTTAAAAATAAAATAAAAAAAAAGAAAATACATGCTAGAGCAATGATACCTGGGTATCCAGTTTTGCCACTTATTAGCCCTATGAACTTGGACAATTAATCTAACCTTTCTGAATGTGAGTATCCTCATCTGTAGAGTGAGAATACTTATAGTTTCTACCTCATAGATTGGTTGTGAGTTAATATGCAATTACATACGTAGAATATTACTTCAGATCAGATCAGATCAGTTGCTCAGTCGTGTCCGACTCATTGCGACCCCATGAACCGCAGCACACCAGGCCTCCCTGTCCATCACCAACTCCCGGAGTTCACTCAGACTCACATGCATCGAGTCAGTGATGCCATCCAGCCAGCTCATCCTCTGTCGTCCCCTTCTCCTCCTGCCTCCAATCCCTCCCAGCATCAGAGTCTTTTCCAATGAGTCAACTCTTCGCATGAGGTGGCCAAAGTACTGCAGTTTCAGCTTTAGCATCATTCCTTCCAAAGAAATCCCAGGGCTGATCTCCTTCAGAATGGACTGGTTGGATCTCCTTGCAGTCCAAGGGACTCTCAAGAGTCTTCTCCAATACCACAGTTCAGAAGCATCAATTGATGGACCATAAATACAATATGAAAATTAGCAATGCTTTATTATAAGTGAAACAAATTTATAGAGTATAATACTTTTTACATAGAGTATTATACTCTTATAGAGTATAACATTCTTTATTTTCAGGAGATAGCCTAATTTTTATTATTTGCAGTGGCCAGGTCAGGTATCCACCATGAATCTTTCATTCCAGTTCAGTTCACTCATTCAGTTGTGTCTGACTCTTTGTGATCCCATGAATTGCAGCACGCCAGGCGTCCCTGTCCATCACCAACTCCTGTAGTCCACCCAAACCTATGTCCACTGAGTCCGTGCTGCCATCCAACCATCTCATCCTCTGACGTCCCCTTCTCCTTCTGCTCTCAATCTTTCCCAGCATCAGGGTCTTTTCAAATGAGTCAGCTCTTCGCATCAGGTGGCCAAAGTATGCAGTTTCAGCTTCAGCATCAGTCTTTCCAATGAACACCCAGGACTGATCTCCTTTAGGATGGACTGGTTGGATCTCCTTGAAGTCCAGGGGACTCTCAAGAGTCTGCTCCAACACTACAGTTCAAAAGCATCAATTCTTCGGTGCTCAGCTTTCTTCACAGTCCAACTCTCACATCCATACATGACCACTGGAAAAACCATAGCCTTGACTAGACAGACCTTTGTTGACAGAGTGATGTCTTTGCTTTTTAATATGCTGTCTAGGCTGGTCATAACTTTCCTTCCAAGGAGTAAGTGTCTTTTAATTTCATGGCTGCAGTCACTATCTGCCATGATTTTGGAGCCCCCCAAAATAAAGTCAGCCTCTGATTCCACTGTTTCCCCATCTATTTGCCATAAAGTGATGGGACCAGATGCCCTGATCTTCGTTTTATGAATGTTGAGCTTTAAGCCAACTTTTTCACTCTCCTCTTTCACTTTCATCAAGAGGCTCTTTAGTTCTTCTTCACTTTCTGCCATAAGGGTGGTGTCATCTGCATATCTGAGGATATTGATATTTCTCCCAGTAATGTTGATTCAAGTTTGTGCTTCATGCAGCCCAGTGTCTCTTATGATGAACTCTGCATATAAGTTAAATAAGCAGGATGGCAATATATAGCCTTGACGTACTCCATTTCCCATGAATCTTTAGAACATGTCAAAACAATTTGAGTTAGATGGTACAGTCACTGTGGAGAAGGGTATGGAAGTTCCTTTAAAAATTAACAATAGAGTTACCATATCATCCTGCAGTCCTACTCTTAGGCATATATCCAAAGAAAACTCTAGTTTGAAAACATACATGCACACCAATGGTCATAGCAGCACTATTAACAACAGTCAAGACATGGAAGCAACCTACATATCTATTGACAGATGGATAGGTAAAAAGGACGTGGTACATATACATAGGGCTTCCCCTGTGGCTCCGAAGGTAAAGAATCTGCCTGCAATGAAGAAGACCCAGGTCCAATTCCTGGGTTGGGAGGATTCCCTGGAGAAGGGAATGGCTACTCACCCAACTATTCTTGCCTGGAGAATTCCATGAACAGAGGAGCCTGGTGGGCTACAGTCCATGTGGTTGCAGAGTTGGACATAACTGAAAGACATATGCTGCTGCTGCTGCTGCTAAGTCACTTCAGTCGTGTCCAACTCTGTGCGACCCCATAGACGGCAGCACATCAGGCTCCCCCATCCCTGGGGTTCTCCAGGCAAGAACACTGGAGTGGGTTGCCATTTCCTTCTCCAATGCATGAAAGTGAAAAGTGAAAGTGAAGTCGCTCAGTCGTGTCCGACTCTTAGCGACCTCATGGATGGCAGCCCACCATTATGAATATTACTCAACAATAAAAAAGAATGAAATATTGCCATTTGCAGCATCATGCATGGGCCTAGAAATTATCATATTAAGTGAAGTAAGTCAGAGAAAGACAAGTATCACATATCATATGATATGTGAAATCTCAAATAATTGTACAAATTAACTTATTTACTAACAGAATTAGACTCGCAGGCATAGAAACAAACTTATGATTACCAAAAGGGACATGGAAGGGTAGGTGAGTAAATTTGGTGTTTGGAATTAACATATAAACATTGTTATAGAAAAAATAGGTAGATAATAAGGAACTGTTGTATAGCCATGAAACTATACTCAATATCTTGAAATGGCCTGTATTGGAAAAGAATCTAAAAAAGAATATCTGAGTCCTTTTCTTGTGCACTGGAAACACAAATACACACACACAGAGAGATACACACACAGACATATATACCAATGAGATATAGGTCACATTTGACCTATATCTCATTGATTAAGAGAATATGAGTTTTTAAGGTGCCTGAATTGCATACTTCCTAATTGTGTTTCAGCAATACGTAAACTGTGAACTTTCAGATGTTCAAGCTGGTTTTAGAAAGGGCAGAGGAACCAGAGATTAAATTGACAACATCTGCTGGATCATCGAAAAAGCAAGAAAGTTCCAGAAATACATCTATTTCTGCTTTATTGACTATGCCAAAGCCTTTGACTGTGTGGATCACAATCAACTGTGGACAATTCTGAAAGAGATGGGAATACCAGACCACTTGATCTGCCTCTTGAGAAACCTGTATGCAGGTCAGGAAGCAACAGTTAGAACTGGACATGGAACAACAGACTGGTTCCAAATATGAAAAGGAGTACGTCAAGGCTGTATATTGTCACCCTGCTTACTTAACTTATATACAGAGTACATCTTGAGAAACACTGGGCTGGAAGAAGCACGAGCTGGAATAAAGATTGCCGGGAGAAATATCAATAACCTCAGATACGCAGATGACACCACTCTTTTTTTTTTTTTTGACACCACTCTTATGGCAGAAAATGAAGAGGAACTAAAAAGCCTCTTGATGAAAGTGAAAGTGGAGAGTGAAAAAGTTGGCTTGAAGCTCAACATTCAAAAAATGAAGATCATGGCATCAGGTCCCATCACTTCATGGGAAATAGATGAGGAAACAGTGGAAACAGTGTCAGACTTTGTTTTTTTGGGCTCCAAAATCACGGCAGATGGTGACTGCAGCCATGATATTAAAAGACACTTACTCCTTGGAAGGAAAGTGATGACCAACCTAGATAGCATATTCAAAAGCAGAGACATTACTTTGCCAAGAAAGGTTCGTCTAGTCAAGGCTATGGTTTTTCCTGTGGTCATGTATGGATGTGAGAGTTGGACTGTGAAGAAGGCTGAGCGCCGAAGAATTGATGCTTTTGAACTGTGGTGTTGGAGAAGACTCTTGAGAGTCCCTTGGACTGCAAGGAGATCCAACCAGTCCATTCTGAAGGAGATCAGCCCTGGGATTTCTTTGGAAGGAATGATGCTGAAGCTGAAACTCCAGTACTTTGGCCACCTCATGCGAAGAGTTGACTCACTGGAAAAGACGCTGATGCTGGGAGGGATTGGGGGCAGGAGGAGAAGGGGACGACAGAGGATGAGATGGCTGGATAGCATCACTGACTCAATGCATGTGAGTCTGAGTGAACTCCGGGAGTTGGAGGTGGACAGGGAGGCCTGGCGTGCTGTGATTCATGGTGTCGTAAAGAGTCAGACGCGACTGAGCGACTGAACTGAACTGAACTGAAAGAGAAACAAAACACCTTATATAACAATATTATTTCCTCACTAGACTGAAAGTTCTTTAAACTAGGATTCATATACTACTCATTTCATATCCTCAAAACATGTATAATGCTCAAATGTTATTAAATAATTGCCTAATAGATGTGTTTTTAAATTAAACATATATTTACATGTGTTAGATGTTATATGTACATGTTAGATGCTCAGATTTATTGAAAAGAAGATAGAATAAAAATCTAAACCCAAAATTTTGCTGTATGAAAATATAATCATATATCCATGAGAGAATTATTCAAATAAGCCACAGACTCTTCAAATATTCTCATTTGTAGTTGAAATATGATATCAGTTTTGTTCTTAAAATTATATATATATATACATATAAATTTCTTCAAACATATATTAAACAGCAAGGAGAATGAACTACCTTTAGGTAATATTTACATATAGGCTATTTATCATGTACACTAAGTGAAATATTTATTTTCTCAGTTATAGAATTTCTAATTATCTTATTTGCTTTTGTGCAATTTTAAAATTTTCAGTTTAGGGATTATGTAAATTCTACCATCTGACATGAATTACATCTACTCAAGATGATGTCCCTGGTTACTAATTTATTTAAACAGCTCTAAAGAAATTTAAAGAAAACCAGATGAATAATTATAACTCTTCTATTGGACAAACACTATTTTTGATAGTTTATGTGGCTTACCCAAGTTCTCATTAATCATTTTAGGTTAATCTGGCAATCAAAAATAAATATCTTGGTTTTTTTTTTTTTTTTGTCAAGTGATCATATATTAGAGACAATCATAAAAACTGAGCAGGAACATGTCAGGAAGCATAATACCATAAATTTAGAGCTGGGCTTATGTTGGCTGAGACTGATGACCCACTTGTTAATGTGGGAGAAATATACACAGGGCATATTGAGTTACTATAGTGTGGGTAGTTTGATGTGCTGTGATGTGTTTTGTTAGAACTACTCTATTTGACCTCTGCTCAGTGATGCATTAAAAATGTAAAGTATTGTACTTCCTTAGAAAGCAGACTCAATGCATTGCAACCCCATGCTGGTTATTACCCAAAGCAAGCACGGTTAAATAATATGCATTTCTTGTTTTTAAAGGATGGAAAAAATAGGAGGAGGAGACACCGTTTCTCATGGATTAGCATCTTCTGATCTAGTTTTGCAGATAACCTAATACAAATTCAGCAGATCATTTTTCAAAGTTAAAAAGAAAAATCTTCTATATCTGTGCTTTTAATGTTGAACAGATCTGAAAAAAGTCCCAGCAAATCAAGCAGTCTCTTTAAATATAAACGTTTCACATCATATGAGCATATAAATATTATTTATTGGGAAAGTAACTTTGAGATTCTTCCCAAGTATTTTACATCTGTATTCTTCAACGTAAACAGGCACACACTCTGTGACACGTGTTTGTCCTATACTAAGTTCCTAATGTTTCTGAATCATTCAAGTTCATTCTGGGTAAAGATCTTGTCTACATCCCTCACATGTATTTACACTGTTTTGCATTTAAAATAGCAGATTCCAAGCAAATGGTGAAAGCAGAGTGACTATAAAAATGAAAAAAAAGTAAGTTTAATTCTACCATTCTATGTAACCAGGTGAGTATTTACTTTTTTTTTAGGTTAAATAGATAGTGCATATGATGGGGCAGTGTAGTTTGGGGAGTAGCAATTAAGTATATATTTCAAATAATACAAAATATTTTATTGAATTTGAATAATATTTTTAAAGTTTAAATGTTATTCTCTTTAAAATTCATGTTTGCTTTTGAATTTAAAAATGACTTAAATGATTATTAGTGGTTGTTAAAGGATTATTACTGATATGTTATGTAAATGTAAGAATTATTTAAAAATGATCTACCTAGGTATCAAATATGCAATGTATGCTTTTAACAGTATCTATCACATCAGAACATTTCTCTTTAGTATTTTTTAAAGTAGTTGGTTCTTTTTCCTCTTTTTTATGATTGAAGCATGTCACTCAGATTAAAATTATTATTTATGAGATTTGATAAAAAATATTTTATTTTCTCAGATGCACTTGTTTTAAAGCTTGGAAAATGATAAATCCCTCCTGGCTTGAGTTATTAACATTGAAACAGGTCTTCAAACTGACACTTAGAGTAGAATATAAAGGACACATTTAGACTCTGTATGAGTCATGCTTCTTGGAAGCCAACAGCATGTAAAGTATTGCTTATATAAAATTCCATTTACTCTATATTTTAAATATAAATAGTATTATATAGTTCCACACCTGAACCCCTGAGGTTGAAGTTTCTATTGAACTTTTGACTCATCTTTGAAATTTGAGAGGCGTCTTTAAGAAACTAATATTGAATCATTCATTATGGAAAAACTCAATAAATTTAAAAAATTAACTGAACGTATCAATTCTTAATAAATGTAACTGTTAATTGTAATTTGTTTACCTAACATGTTATTAACCAAAATCACAAGTTTTGTGAAATCCTTTGATTTTCTGTGTGATTTCTCATGGGAGGTTTGCGATAGTTGTCAGTGGAAGTTTTACAGGAAACAGAAAATAACACTAGAGATTGACTGGAGAATAAGTAAATAAACCAGATTTATGAGAGATAAAATATCTTTTTAAAATTAAGAATAAATAAAATAAATTATTAAAATAGTTAATTTGTTTCTAAATAAAAAAGAAATCAGACACAGAACTATGCATACAGTATGAAATTGTTAAAAGGAGATTGATGTTTAAGAGTTCCATCATATTGCTGATGTCAAACAAAAAAATATTTACGTGAAGCTCTGTAACTAGAGTTAAAAACACACACAAATATTGCTATATGGGAATGGTACTTCTAAGAATGCAATGATCCATCATTACATAACCTTTAATATCATGTTAACTTTAATGTTTTATTCTGGGGCTTAGTAAAATGAACCACACATTTCCCCACATCAAATGTGGGCTTGCCTCTCCTCCATTCCTTTCTCGTCCTTGGCTTTAAACTTCCTCATTTGTGGTCAGATTTTCTTCTTCATTATTCCCGTTTCTTACCTCTTCTTTTGGTCTAGGTTGGTTACCTAAGCATTCCTCGCCATTCCATACTTCGGGTGATATGGGATATTTGAGTTTTCAGGAACAAATAAGTAACCTTTGAGTGAAAATGCAACTAATAGTAGAATAGCTCTCTGTTTGTTTCTGTGGCAGCTATTCAATAGTGGTTATTCATTTACAAGTTCTCTTCCACAGTAAAGCACTTGGAAAGAACTAGTTCAGAATGTAGTCTTTGTTTTCAAGTCTTCCTTTTATCTTGGTTGGCTCCCTATGTCCTCATGCCTAAAGCAGTCACTTTGTTCTTGTGTGTCAAACTGTTACAATTACCTTCACATTCTACTGGAAAAGTCATCACTCACAAACTCCCACTCTATCTGCGTCACCACGAATGAAGCATAGTTGATAGATTTCCCACCAATTCAGCAATGAAGTCAGAAATACAGTACATGATTTAAGTCTCAGAGTTGAAGACACTTCTATTGTAGGATACAAGTTCAAGGACTAAGTATATGCGGTGAATAATTTTGTGAATATATGGAGCCTTGAGGATTTAAACTGGTAAGGCAAAGCAAAATAGAACACATATTATAAAAACATACTAGAAGAGAGGAGCAACAACCTGTTGTGGCAAATCTGGAAGCAGTCATCTACTTATTGATACAGATAATAAACATTTTTCACTAAAGATTAAAAAAAATGTGGGTAACATTAAACCATAGTTTGAAATTATTAAGAATATAATTACATAATAAACACACAAAACATTCTGGAATTCTATTTTTTAAATGTGTCTTTTAAAATTATCAAAATAATAATTTAAAAAGCAATATAATATTACTTGGAGAGAACAAATAAAAAAATCTTCTACACTGTCTGTTATGGGTTATGCTCCTTCAAAATTCATATGTTGAAATCCTAACTGCCAGTCTCTCAAAATGTTATTTTATATGGAAATATTAATAGATTCCTTGCAGATGTAATTAGTTATAGTAAAATGAGATCATGAGAATGGGTCTTAACCCAATGTGACTGTGTTCTTATTAAAAAAATAAGAAAGACATTTTGGACAGAGGGGCATGCACACAGGGAGAATATCACATGAGAAAGCATAGGTAGAAGATGGCTATCTATAAGCCAAGGTGAGAGTGCAGAAACAGATCCTTCCCTCCTAATTCTCTGAATAAACCAACACTACTGGCACTTTGATCTCAGATATCTAGCCTCCAAAACTATAAGACAATAAACTTCTGTTGTTTAAACCACCTGCTGTTGCTGCTGCTGCTGCCAAGTCACTTCAGTCGTGTCCGACTCTGTGCGACCCCATAGATGGCAGCCCACCAGGCTCCCTGTCCCTGGGATTCTCCAGGCAAGAACACTGGAGTGGGTTGCCATTTCCTTCTCCAATGCATGAAAGTGAAAAGTGAAAGTGAAGTCGCTGAGTCGTGTCCAACTCTCAGCAACCCCATGGACTGCAGCCCACTAGGCTCCTCCGTCCATGGGATTTTCCAGGCAAGAGTACTGGAGTGGGGTGCCATTGCCTTCTCCAGAAGTTAGACTATACAGCTCTAAATGGAATGCTTTTACTGTATCATAATTTATTAAATGTAACCCATGTCTGATGAGATCTTTCACTGAATTTAAAAGTTACTTTACATTACTCTTCTCCTCTTTCCCTTCTTTTTCCAAATTTGGTTACATGCATGTATGTTTGTCTTATTTTTAATATTCCCCTTTACTGTCAATTGCTAATGCTCATAAATTCAACTTCTTTCATTTACCCAATAGATAGGCTTTTCTACTAATAATAAATAAGCTTGATCAACAAAGAGAGATCAATGGGCCTATCTGGATAAAATTAATATTGATGGGTTCTGTTATGGAAGTTGAATAACAGAGTAGTTTATTAACTTAAGACTATGTTGGTATGTTTGATAATATAGAAAAGACCAGGTCATATCCCCTAAGTAACTTCTATCTTAGTAATTCACAGTGCTTTCAGCTCTTCAGATAATGATTTAGGATGTTAGCATATTAAATGTAAAGTATCTTGATAGATATGCTGAATATATAGAAGGCATATAAATTTTATTTTAAGGGTTAATATTCATATGAACAATTCATGTACATAACATTTTTTTTTCTTTTGTGAAATGCTGAATTCAGGTCTCTTTTTCCTTCCAGTTTCCTTGCATACAGTTCTGCTGGTAACTAGAAGCTCTATATGATGTATGCGTTTGTGTATGTAAAAGTGTGTGTTTTGCATGCCAGCACTAACAGCTGCACAAATGCATTTAGACACCAGGAGATTATTATCTAGGGAAGAGAGAAAGAAAAGGAATAAGCATGTGTTAGATCTGTTGATATACTACTATTAATACTATAGAGAGGAGCAAACTATATCTGACAACAAACAGCAATTTTCCTCTGTGTATCAATTAACAGATTCTTAGTTAGAATTTACAAGTAACAGCCAAATACCACACCTAACATCTAATAAAAGAGAAACTATCTAGTCAGATACTAGTTCATTTGTTCACCACAATTTAAACTAAATACAGTAGAGTTCAGTTCAGTTCAGTAGCTCAGTCGTGTCCAACTCTGAGACCCCACAAATTGCAGCACGCCAGGCCTCCCTGTCGATCACCAACTCCTGGAGTTCACCCAAACTCACGTCCATCGAGTCGGTGATGCCATCCAGCCATCTCATCCTCTGTTGTCCCCTTCTCCTCCTGCCCCCATCCCTCCCAGCATCAGAGTCTTTTCCAATGAGTCAACTCTTCACATGAGGTGGCCAAAGTACTGGAGTTTCAGCTGTAGCATCAGTCGTTCCAAAGAACACCCAGTGGATCTCCTTGAAGTCCAAGGGACTCTCGAGAGTCTTCTCCAACACCACAGTTCAAAAGCATCAATTCTTCAGCGCTCAGCTTTCTTCATAGTCCAACTCTCACATCCATAGAGTTAAGGTCATCTTATGAAGAAGATATCACCTTGGTCTAATTTAACTTTTTATTATTGATAGTGAGTCAAAGCTGAAGGAAAATCTGTAATAAAACTTAGAAATTTGTAGGAAGAATAATTTTGCAAAAGAAAATTATTGGTAATAAAGATCATCACCAGTGTCTGAGAAATTCAGGTAGAGGTATAAACAACTGTTTAGGTAAGTTTAGTCATTTGGGAAAAATACAATTGTTTGAGGCTTCTATGTGGCCAAAGATTAGAATCATAGTAGAGGCAGAAAATTAAATTCAACAAAAGACAGTGAGACAGATATCACTTGCTATTTTTGCTGATTTGTATTGAAATGGTTCTTCTATGGGTTCGGCAGTCAGACTCTTTGTAAGGCCTAGTTAAGTCTTTCTTCTGAAACTGAAAGGGCCAGATTCATGTTCTCATAAACCCTTGGCAGCTCAGACATGGGCGTGTGACAAAGCCTGAGCCGGGGATCTCCACTTTACCAGTTAGATTTGCCTGCCCTAGACAGTGCTTCTGTACTGACAGTTTACAAATCCTCAGAAACAGTGTGGTGGTAATAAAAATAGCCACAGTTCAGTGACCACAGTGGCAGCTTCACCAAATTCCAGCAACTCAGCAGGGCATATCCAGTGGTCCTCGCACCAGAGACAATTTTCTAACCAGGCTGAGAGCATGATGTTCTGGTGGCTTTATTCCTGGCTGCCTGGTCTCCCTTTTGCCCTGCCCAGCCTTCCTGCTGGTTCTGGAAGGTAACAAATATCTTTTCAATAATTTATCTTTCCATTAAACTAATCAGAGTTGGTTTAACTTATGTGAAATCAATAACCCTTCCTTAATTACATTTATGATATTCATGATGCATGTGAACATGCTAAGTTGCTTCAGTTGTGTCTGATCTTTGAGACCCTGTGGACTGTAGCTCATCAGGAAGCTCTGTCCATGGGATTTTCCGGGCAAGAATACTGGAGTGTTGCCAGGCCCTCCTCCACGGGGTCTTCCCAACCCAGGGATCAAATTCAATGTCTCTTATATCTCCTGCACTGGCAGGCAGGTTCTTTACAAGTAGCACCATCTGGGAAGCCAGATACTCATGATAACAAGATTCTAATCCTTATTTGTAATCCTGATAATTGTTTTTAATACACTGATTTATATAGTCTAAATTAGTCTAATCTTTAATAGAGAAATCAGAAGATTTAAAGTACACCTGAAATCTACAAGCATTAGTGTATGAATACATCAGGTACTTACAGAGAAGAAAGTGAACTTAATCTAAATAATTTGGAAAATCTGTATATTACTGCATTCTTCAGTATAAGACCTTAATAAATTGCTGCTAATACAAGTCCCTTAATTTGGGAAAGAAAAACAAATCATTCATTTGTTCATTTTTATTTTCAAGATATATAAATATGTACATCAATAATATATTAATATATAATCTTAAATGACTCTATGTGCAGGTCATTGAGAATATGTGGGAAAAAAACTACAGAGAGAATGAGGTGAAATATTTTCAACCATTTTTTCTAGCCTAATACTAGGACATGACTATTCTTATTAATGGTAAGTACTGACTAAAACATTTTGTTGATGTCTATTTGATATAGTTGTTTGGTATAGTAAATGCAGATCTGTTACAATGTAGAATCATTTTTTTTTTTTTATTACCCCAGTAACATGAACATACATCCATGGCATTAGCTCATTCTATTACCTTGATCTTAGTTCTGGCCCCCTTACACCTGGTTTCTAACTCAGATAACCGTCACCTTAACATACCCATGAAACCAAGAAACAGCTATCACTGACTAAGATCAAAGAGCATGTTTAACTAAGGAAAGGACTGAAAAAGTCTGGATCACACATTACATAGCAATTTTAAAAGCTTTACATTTAACTTTTGTTAATGTTTAGTGAAAATGGCCTCGTCAAAATCACAGTATGACTTATATGTTGGCTCATGATTGTGGTAATTGGAAAATAGGAGGCAAGGAAATCTACCGGTTCATATCAAGAATTTTAGGAATAGAAGATGTGTTTTCTGTTCTCTATTCAAACAACTTTTACTAAAGCATTCCAAAATTGGGAAATAATATGAACAATGAAATAGAACCAACTCTGAAAGTTATGGTCACATATTTATGTGGTTGTTGAATTTTAATGTCTGAAATTTCTAGATGTGAAAAGATTGATCTGAATGGGAATGCTTATTTAATTATATTAGAAAACTTGTCCCTATACCATGGACTAAATTGTATGCTCCCATAATTCATATATTGAAGATTTAACCCCCAAAATGATGGGACTTGGAGATGGGGCCTTAGGGATATGATTAGATATAGAGGCCATAGGGGTGAGACCTTCATGACTGGATTAGTTTTCTTTTAAAAAGGGATACCAGAGAGCCTGCTGGCTCTCTCTGTCTGAGGACACAGTAATATGGTTCTCTTCTGCAAGCCATGAAGAGAACCCTCAAAAAACTCAACGTTGATGTCACCCTGATTTCTCCAGCCTCCACAACTGTGAGAAATTAATTTTTGTTGTTTAAGCCACTCAGTCTATGGTGTTTTATTATGGAAGCCCAAGCTGTCTAAGATACCCTACATGCTAGAATTTTAACTCTACTGTGGAACTTATAACAATTCTTTCACTGATTAAACAGTTTTGTTTTGTTTTTTTCATAACTCTACTGTGTTTGTTTGGAAAGGTTTAAAGGAGAAGACCCCAAGATCCCCACTTTCAAGAACCTTAGAACTTGGAGAAAAATTGCATGTACATCTGAGAAGCTGTAGAGCAACTCTTAAGATATATAAACAAATATACAAAGGGTATATGTAATAAATGCCAAATACAAAGTAATAGAAGGAACATCATGGGTTGGGGTCAGTTCAGCTTCCTGGAAGAAATAGCTGTACAAAGTATTGACCAAATAGCTGTACAACTCTGGGGGATAGTTTAAAGTTTTTGGACCTCCCTGGCCACATCTGTGAATGAGAGGGTTAGCTTACATACATTTCAGCCTGTTTCCAGTTATCATGAAATCTGTGAAATCATGATTCTCAGCTTATTCCACCAGAATGGAAGCCCCAAATTGGCAAAGAGAAAGTAAGCCTTTCTTGAATGGCAAGCATAAATTCACTAGTTAGACATATATTCAACATATTTTACAAGACAGGTCTCAGAGGAGATTTGAGTAAATCAACCTATAATTGTACATTTGTTTATTGGCCAGACTGACTAAATCAGTCAGCTATTAATAATTTGGAATCTTCGTACTTACACAATTAATATAAACTGTCACTTATTAAGTATCTATCATATAACAAGCATCGTACTACATGTGTCATCACTGACCTTTAATATAACTACTAAGACAAGTGCAACTACACTCAAGATGAAGAAACTGAGGGTTGGAGAATTTAACATGACTAGAAGTACAGAACTGGTAATTAAAAACAAAACTGTCTGATTCTGATGCACATTATCTTTCTACTTGTTATAAAACAGACCTCTCTAACACTTAGTAAGAGTTTATCAAAGATCTGTTCTAAGCGTTTTACAGGTATTGATTTATTCCCTACTCCAACAATCCCATCAACAGGAGGATTATATTCTTTGGAGGTAAAGAAGGAGAAGCTCTATACAGTCAGCAAAAACAAGACTGGGAGCTGACTGTGGCTCAGTTCATGAACCCCTTATTGCCAAATTCAGACTTAAATTGAAATCAGTCCTGAATATTTATTGGAAGGCTTATGCTGAAGTTGAAACTCCAAGACTCTGGCCACCTGATGCAAAGAACTGACTCTGGAAAAGACCCTGATGCTGGAAAAGATTGAAAGCAGGAGAAGAAAGGGATGACGGAGGATGAGATGGTTGGATGGCATCACCGACTGGATGGACATGAGCTTGAACAAGCTCAAGGAGTTGATGATGGACAGGGAAGCCTGGAGTGCTGCAGTCCATGGGGTCACAGAGTCAGACATGACTGAGCGACTGAACTGACTAGTCATAACTCAACATAACTCAAGATTGTAGTTAAATTCAAATTTTAACTGCAATTACCCTATAGCAGCAGGGAATGTTTTTGACAATAAAAACCTATATTTTATGTACCTATTATTGTCCCATATGAGATCAGTCAAAGAAAATTCTCATTCCATTACAGGAAAGAGCCAATGACAGTCTTATAATCTTTTTGCATAAGAAAGAAATAAGGAGAAAGGACTATCCTTGTCTTCAGAAAATTTTAAAATAAATCTATCTGTAATGAAAAATAGTATCATGCATTAATAGTGGAAATACGAAGTTACTCTTGCAAAGAAATAAGCAAAGAGAGATATGTATGGGATTACACCCCTAAAGAAATTTCTTCTTTAGTTAGCCCCATAAAACAGAAAGATGACTTCCTTTTCACATCTGAGATGCAGATGTCAGGATAATGATATTCTCTGTGATTTTCGTTGAAAACACTACTATATTTTTATTGTAATGTCTGAGTGGCTAAAAATTTATGAAAGGATTCAGGAAACTAGATTTAGGTATTTCTTTTCATTAACAAGTTACTAAGAAATTTATAAAGAGATTTTCATTCAAGCTTTGCAAATCAAGTAAAGGAATATATGATTGAAACAACATAAATGAGAGAAAAGATGAATAAGGAAGAGGAAACTGAAGACGGAAGATGACAAAAGTTCACGTCCAGAAAATCATGCCAGTTATCAACTGCTTAGAAGAGAGGCTGTAGTTCAGAATCTGGCAAATGTTCATCTATGAATAATAAACTACTAGTTTAGGTTTTGGAGAAGGAAATGGCAACCCACTCCAGTGTTCTTGCCTGGAGAATCCCAGGGACGGGGGAGCCTGGTGGGCTGCTGTCTATGGGGTCGCACAGAGTCGGACACGACTGAAGCAACTTAGCAGCAGCAGTTTAGGTTTTTATAGCTATGTAGTCTTTTTCCCAACTATTCAACTCTGCCATTTTGTGAGAATAGAGGTATAAAAAAATGTAAAAAAAATATGGATATGGACATGCTCCAATAAACCTTTATTTACAAAAACAGGTGGAAATCCAGTTTGGCCCTCAGACTTTACTCTAAATCATAATGCTAAGATTATATCTCAGTGTTTTCTGGCAGAGTTTCCCACTTTGAAGGAAATGTTCTATATCTGTGCTGTGCAATTTGGTAGCCACTAGTTACAAGTGACTTTTGAGCCCCTGAGATGTGGCTAGTGAAAGTGAATAAAATTAAATTTTATGTAATTTTAATTATTTTCCACTAAGTTTCATGTAACTAGTGACTACATTTTGGACTTCACAACACTTTTTTTTTTTTTTAATCTGAGAATGCAACTTCAACATTTCCTTTTGATACTTTAAATATTTCCAAATTAAAAATTTAATGTAACTTTAAGGTATATAATATGCAAAACAATCTGTATCTGATTTACACAGAGTAAAGTCTCCCTTGTCTCAAGAGAAACTGAGAAAGAAGCAGATGTAAGGCAAATATGGATAATATAAGTAAAACATTTTGCTTCTTTTATATATTTTCTTCTGATTAATGAATAAACAAACACATTTGATATCATCCTAGATAGGAGTTTTAAAAATGTATGTGGTCTTTATACTGTGAAGCATTTTTCTAAAGGATGACATTTTCCTTGAATGAAAAGAACCAAAGCTTTGTAATCAAAAGTTTTGAGTTCAAGACTCAGTTTCATCATTTACTAATTAGATATCTACTACTGTGGACAAGAATCCCTTAGAAGAAATGCAGTAGCCCTCATAGTCAACAAAACAGTCCAAAATGCAGTACTTGGATGCAATCTCAAAAATGATAGAATGATCTCTGTTCGTTTCCAAGGAAAACCATTCAATATCATAGTAATCTAAGTCTATGCCACAACAAGTAATGCTGAAGAAGCTGAAGCTGAATGGTTCTATGAAGACCTACAAGAACTAACACCAAAAAAAGATGTCCTTTTCATCATAGAGGACTGGAAAGCAAAAGTAGGAAGTCAAGAAATACCTGGAGTAACAGGCAAGTTTAGCCTCGGAGTACAAAATGAAGAAAGGCAGAGGCTCATAGAGTCCTCCCAAGAGAACATACTGGTCATAGCAAACACCCTATCCCAACAACACAAGTGAAAACTCTACACATGGACATCACCAGATGGGTGTACTGAAATCAGATTATTTGTAGTCAAATATGGAGAAGCTCTATACAGTTCAGCAAAAACAAGACTGGGAGCTGACTGTGGCTCAGATCATGAACTTTTTGTTGCCAAATTCAGATTAAATTGAAGAAAGTATAGAAAACAACTAAACCATTCAGATCAGATCAGTCGCTCAGTTGTGTCCGACTCTTTGCGACCCCATGAATCGCAGCACGCCAGACCTCCCTGTCCATCACCAACTCCCGGAGTTCACTCAGACTCATGTCCATTGAGTCAGTGATGCCATCCAGCCATCTCATCCTCTGTCGTCCCCTTCTCCTCCTGCCCCCAAACCTTCCCAGCATCAGAGTCTTTTCCAATGAGTCAAATCTTCGCATAAGGTGGCCAAAGTACTGGAGTTTCAGCTTTAGCATCATTCCTTCCAAAGAAATCCCAGGGCTGATCTCCTTCAGAATGGACTGGTTGGATCTCCTTGCAGTCCAAGGGACTCTCAAGAGTCTTCTCCAACACCACAGTTCAAAAGCATCAATTCTTCGGTGCTCAGCCCTCTTCACAGTCTTCTCTCTCATCCATACATGACCACAGGAAAAACCATAGCCTTGACTAGATGAACCTTTGTTGGCAAAGTAATGTCTCTGCTTTTGAATATGCTATCTAGGTTGGTCACATCTTTCCTTCCAAGGAGTAAGCATCTTTTAATTTCATGGCTGCAGTCACCATCTGTAGTGATTTTAGAGCCCAGAAAAATAAAGTCTGACACTGTTTGCACTGTTTCCCCATCTATTTCCCATGAAGTGGTGGGACCGGATGCCATGATCTTCATTTTCTGAATGTTGAGCTTCAAGCCAACTTTTTCACTCTCCACTTTCACTTTCATCAAGAGGCTTTTGAGTTCTTCTTCACTTTCTGCCATAAGGGTGGTGTCATCTGCATAACTGAGGTTATTGATAGTTCTCCTGGCAATCTTGATTCCAGCTTGTGTTTCTTCCAGTCCAGCGTTTCTCATGATGTACTCTGCATAGAAGTTAAATAAGCAGGGTGACAATATACAGCCTTGACGAACTCCTTTTCCTATTTGGAACCAGTGTGTTGTTCCATGTCCAGTTCTAACTGTTGCTTCCTGACCTGCATACACATTTCTCAAGATGCAGATCAGGTGGTCTGGTATTCCCATCTCTTTCAGAATTTTCCACAGTTTATTGTGATCCACACAGTCAAAGGCTTTAGCATAGTCAATAAGGCAGAAATAGATGTTTTTCTGGAACTTTCTTGCTTTTTCCATGATCCAGCGGATGTTGGCAATTTGATCTCTGGTTCCTCTGCCTTTTCTAAAACCAGCATGAACATCAGGAAGTTCACGGTTCACGTATTGCTGAAGCCTGCCTTGCAGAATTTTGAGCATTACTTTACTAGCATGTGAGATGAGTGCAATTGTGCGGTAGTTTGAGCATTCTTTGGCATTGCCTTTCTTTGCGATTGGAATGAAAACTGACCTTTTCCAGTCCTGTGGCCACTGCTGAGTTTTCCAAATTTGCTGGCATATTGAGTGCAGCACTTTCACAGCATCATCTTTCAGGATTTGGAATACCTCAACTGAAATTCCATCACCTCCACTAGCTTTGTTCATAGTGATGCTTTCTAAGGCCCACTTGACTTCACATTCCAGGATGTCTAGCTCTAGGTCAGTGATCACACCATCATGATTATCTGGGTCGTGAAGATCTTTTAACCTAAATCAAATCCCTTATGATTATACAGTGGAAGTGATCAAATATATTCAAGGGATTAGATCTGATAGAGTGCCTGAAAACTACAGACAGAGGTTCACGCCATTGTACAGGAGGCAGTGGTGAATACCATCCCCATGAAAAAGAAATGCAAAAAAGGCAAAGTGGTTGTCTGAGGAGGCCTTACAAATAGCTGAGAAAAGAAGAGAAGTTAAAGGCAAAGGAGAAAGGGAAAGACATATCCATCTGAATGCAAAGTTCCAAAGAATAGCAAGGGGAGATAAGAAAGCCTTCCTCATTGATCAGTGCAAGAAAATAGAGGAAAACAACAGAATGGGAAAGACTAGAGATTTCTTCAAGAAAATTAGAGATAGCAGGGAACATTTCATGCAAAGAAGGGCACAACAAAGAACAGAGATGGTATGGACCTAAAGATGAGTTTAAGATATTAAGCAGAAGATATTAAGAAGAGGTGGCAAGAAACACAGAACAACTGTACAAAAAAGATCTTCATGACCCAGATAACCATGATGGTGTGATCACTCACCTAGAGCCAGACATCCTGGAATGTAAAGTCAAGTGGGCCTTAGGAAGCATCACTAGGAACAAAGTTAGTGGAAATAATGGAATCCCAGTTGAGGTATTCCAAATCCTGAAAGATGATGCTGTGAAAGTGCTGCACTCAATATGCCAGCAAATTTGGAAAACTCAGCAGTGGCCAAAGAACTGGAAAAAGTCAGTTTTCATTCCAATCCAAAACAAAGGCAATGACAAAGAATGCTCAGTCTACCACACAATTGCACTTGTCTCACACACTAGCAAAGTACTGCTCAAAATTCTCCAAGCCAGGCTTCAATAGTACATGAACAGAGAACTTCTTGATGTTCAAGCTGGATTTAGATAAATGTAGAGGAATCAGAGATCAAATTGCCAACATCTGTTGGATCATAGAAAAAGAAAGAGACTTCTAGAAAAACATCTGCTTCTGCATTATTAACTATGCCAAAGCCGTTTACTGTGTAAATCACAAGAAACTATGGAAAATTCTTAATGAGATGGGAATACCAGACTACCTTCTCTGTCTCCTGAGAAATCTGTATGCAGGTCACGAAGCGACAGAACTGGACATGAAACACACAGACTGGTTCCAAATTGGGAAAGGAGTATGCCAAAGCTGTATATTGTCACCCTTCTTATTTAACTTATATACAGAGTACATCATGAGAAATGCTGGGCTGGAAGAAACACAAACTGGAATCAAGATTGCCGGAAGAAATATCAATAACCTCAGATATCCTGATGACACTACCCTTAGGCAGAAAGTGAAGAACTAAAGAGCCTCTTGATGAAAGTAAAAGGAAAATTAAAAAGCCAGCTTAAAATCAACATTCAATAAACTAAGATCCGGTGCCATCAGTTCTTGGTAAGGAGATGGGGAAACAATGGAAACAGTGACAGACTTTATTTTGGGGACTCCAAAATCATTGTAGGTGGTGACTGCAGCCATAAAATTAAGACACTTGCTCTTTGGAAGAAAACCTATGCCCAACCTAGACAGCATATTAAAAAAACAGTGACATTATTTGCCGACAACATCCATCTAGTCAAAGCTATGGTTTTTCTAGTAGTTATGTATGGATGTGAGAGTTGGACTGTAAAGAAAGTTGAGAGCCGAAGAATTGATGCTTTTGAACTGTAGTGTTGGAGAAGATTCTTGAGAGTCCGTTGGACTGCAAGGAAATCAAACCAGTCAATCCTAAAGGAAATCAGTCCTGAATATTCATTGGAAGGACTGATGATGAAGCTGAAACTCCAGTAATTTGGCCACCTGAAGTGAAGAACTGACTCATTGGAAAAGACCCTGATGCTGGGAAAGTTTGAAGGAAGGAGAGGGGGACAACAGAGGATGAGATGATGGTTGCATGGCATCACTGACTGGATGGACATGAGTTGGAGCAAGCTCCTGGAGCAAGCTCATGGAAGCCTGGCATGCTGAGGTCCATGGGGTCGCAATGAGTGGACATGACTGAGTGACTGAATTAAGCTGCATTGAATTAGTTAATATTTTCAAATTAATTCATTTCTTTTTTTTCTTTTAATTATATATATATATTTTTAAATTTAATTTATTTTTTAACTTTACAATATTTTATTGGTTTTGCCATATATTTCATTCTTTAAGTCACAGTTTCCTTAATAATAAAACTGGGATAAAAAGATCACCCACCATAACAAGTTGAAGTTGTAGTGGAGTTTGTGGATTTAAATACGTATCTATTACATAATTTGGCTCAGATGTTAAAGAATCCTCCTGCAATGTGGGAGTTCTGGGTTTGTTTTCTGGGTTGGGAAGAACCCCTGGAGCAGGGAATGGCTACCCACTCCAGTATTCTTGCCTGTAAAATCCCATGGACATAGGAGCCTAGTAGGTTACAGTTCATGGGTTCACAAAGAATTGGACACAACTGATTGACTACTACACACTACACAAATAAAACTGGTACACAGGTAAATCTGCTTTTATTTTCCTAGGTAAGATAAAATGATATATATTCTCCATGCACACTACCTGAAAATGTCTGAAATTAGTCATTCTCAACTCTCCAATCAGGGAGTTAATTCTGCAATTACAAATCTCAGTGTTTGCTTCTTGCTGTGTGCTGTGCTTAGTCATTCAGTTGTGTTCAACTCTTTGCAACCCCATGGACTGTAGCCCATCAGGCTCCTCTGTTCATGTGGATTCTTCAGGCAAGAATATTGGAGTTACTTGCCATGCCCTCCTCCAGGGGATCTTCCCAACCCAGGGATCAAACCCAGATCTCCTGCATTGCAGGTGGATTCTTTACTGTTTTAGCCACCAGAGAAGCCCAAGAATACTGGAGTCGGTGTTTGCTTAAGACACAGCCACTGTATCAAAAAAATTCAGTAGATAATGCTTCTTTAATCCTAAATTTTTTTTTCCTAGATTTTTAAAAAATCTCTCATAGTAAACTGCCTTTAGCTGGGGAATAGATGAAAAAAGGAAGAAAGAGTTTCTTACTGCTGCCCAAAGTAAGTTGGCTAGGAAATGGGTTAAAACAAATGGATCCTGCTTTACATTTATAAAGTAGGTCCACTGTTATTTGAAAGAGATTTAATGTTTAAGAGTAGGAGCTTTCTGTCCCATTTAAGAGCACTTTGCCTTCATCTGGGGTACCTAATCACCTGCAGAAGATCCCATCTCCTAATTAACCTCACCTTGGGCATTAGTTTTTTTTTTTTTTTTTTTGTAAAGTCAAGTTCAAAACACCCAACAAACCATGAATTTTATTCCCCTCTCTGGTGGCTTCGGGCAGCATCTGGCTCTCCTTCTAGTGCTACATAGTTCATGTGGAACCACCCTGTGATCCCTCCTGAGAACTCCTGACCATCTAGCATGTCTCCTTCCCTTCCCTTCACATGGTGTGTTGTTCCACTCAGTGGCTTGTCTCCATGGCAACTTGCTCCTTCATGATGCCACGCCTCGCCCTGCCTCTCATTACCAAGCAGATCCTTTTCAGATGTCTAACCCTGGCAGTTCCCAGTGTGTTTACATCCTGTCCGGATATAGAATGTCTTACATTAACAGAACATTGTCTTCTCAGAAAATTAACTTTAAAAATTGCATTTAAAACACATTATGGCATGATTTTCTTTTTTCCCACTAGAAATAAAAATTTTCTCAACAACTTCTTTGCCAAGAAACAAGTTCCCTTGTCAGCCAGCCATGTTCATTGATTCCTTTCAAAACTTTTTTCTCCATGTGTATTGTAAAGCCCTGGAAAGAGTCTCCAGGAAAAGCATTTGGTTCCTGAAGTAACATATGGCTCTCAAACTCTCACCTACATCGGCAGACTCTTCCTCCTGCTGGTCATTGCCATGGGCAGACCGCAGCGACCTCAGCCTTGGCACTGTTGAAAATCTGAACACCATTCCAAGAAAAAGGAGGTACAAAAGTCACAGTGCACGTAATGTTTTTCCCTTTTGTACCTGAGAAGGTCCATTTTTTAAAAAATTTATGTATATATATTTTTAATGTAAGACCACTTCTTCTACCTGTTTTTGGCCATGCTGGGTCTTTGTTGCTGTGTGGCTCCAGCTTTTTTTTTTTTTTTTTTTTTTTTTTTAATTTTTAAAAAAAAAATCACATGCTCCCCATCCTGAACCCTCCTCCCTCCCAACCTCCCCATACCATCCCCCTGGGCAAAAAGTCCAGGTTCAGTGCACGATGCTGGATGCTTGGGGCTGGTGCGCTGGGAAGGCCCAGGGCATTAGTTTTTTTAACTTATGAATCGGGAGATGGTTGCAGGGCACACAAGTTCAGATCTTGTGAATGGCATTATTCAAAAAACGGCTGGCTAGTTTATTCTAATTGAACAAATTCCAGCTAGTTTATTCTAAGGGTTCTGCACATCAGGGTATTTAATATCTAGATTTGAATCCTGGGAATATAATTCCTTGCTAATTGGAAGCTATTAAATGTCACTGCAATTAAAAAAATGCAACTATCCTATAGTAATCTTTACCCTGGTATTATTTTTATAGACAGAAACAGTTATAACTAGTCAGTTATATTTATAACTATATATAGTTTATTTATTTTATATATATATTTATATATATATATATATATATTGTTCTTTGTTCCTTTGCTGCATAAAGTAAAAGGATTTTGTAGTGAGTCAATTTACAGCAATACTGTGTCAAAGCTCTTTTCTTATAAAGAATGGAAACCCACACAGAACAATAATAGAAAAATGTTAAAACATATCAACTTGAAGTCAAAATACAGGAGGTACAGACATTCTTATGCAGAAAACATAACACATTTCCTCTTTCTCTCTTTAGGGCTATAGCGATTTTCCTTTTCTCACACTCTCAGTTAGTTAATACCATTCACTTTACAACACTATGGTTTTCCTGCCCAATGAATATTTTCTCATCCCCATAATTCAACTCGCAACTTATTTTCCTTTGTCAAAACACCAAACTAACAATATTCATCACGATTCAACTTCAGAATCCACCATCAATGTATTTAAAACTCTTGGAAAAGTTTCACCTGTAGTATGATGAGTTTCTTTGAGCCAGGTGCTCAACCACAGACCAAGGAGCTACAGCCAAGAAAAACTGTTTTACAAATCTAACCACCCAGACTTACTCTGGGTAGTAATGAAAAAAACATAGATGCTACAGTGGGCATGGACTCCTTATTCATCAGCCACTGAACATCTGAAAGATGAATAACCATACATATCAGGCTTGTATGAATGAATGTGGAGTGTTTTATATTTAGTTAAAATACAATTCCAGAGACAGAATTTTGCAACAGATTTTGCAAAAATAAAAATGGTGAAAATTCAATCTAAAAATCAGAATAAGAGTTTTATAAATTTGTTTGCTTATGTAAAAGGACATAAAATGGTTGTGTAAAATCACATGAATAGTATAAAATTCTAAGATATCAGTTTTTCTTTGAGGCATCTTTTGTAATATATTGTATTTGGAAAAAACTATCCTAATATAAACCTAGCTAGAATAAATATAATTATGGATAAATCTGTATGTAACAATTATTTATAATTTTCCAAAGCTACAAATTAAATATGTAAAATAGCTGTCATTTTTATCAATTTTTCATTAATCATTACAAACACCACCATAATTTCTTCAGTTCTACAGAGGCAGCACAAACTTTAAGAATTAAGTTCATTTTTTTTTCTGTAAAAGTTTTTACCACAAAAACTAGAATGCGATTCAGCTGTTGGCTCTAAAGTGACTGCATATGGATTATGTAAGCAAGAGTTTTGAAGGGAATAATCCATGGTATAATTTTGACTGTCTCATAATGTAGGAATTCTGACAGCTGTGTCAGAATTTTGTTTCAGAATTCCTAGATCATTTGTGTTAAAATACATTTACACATAAATATATATTCTTTCCAAATAATAGTTCACAAATTAAAATGCATATGAATTGAAATATTATTGGAGCTATAAACTCAAAAGTTAATACTTTGTGAAATATTTATAATGAAAACAATTTATGGCTTCACTTCACTCACAAAAATGAACTTGTTTCAGCAAACACCACATTGAGTTATTTAAATAGAGGAAATGATCACTAATAAAGTTCTTAAAATTTAAGAAGATAAAAAAGAAAAAAAGTAATCTACTTTCCATTTTTATTTTACTTATAGAGTTCTGGGCTTTTGGGCTTCCCTCGTGGCTCAGTTGGTAAAGAAGCTGCCTGAAACGCAGGAGACCTGAGTTCAGTCTCTGGATTGGGGAGATCCCCTGGAGAAGAGAATGGCTACCCACTCCAGTATTCTGGTCTGGAGAATTCCATGGACTGTATGGTCCGTGGGGTTACAAAGAGTTGGACACAACTGAGCGACTGTCACTTTCACTATAGAATTCTGAAGAGTTTATGTTTAAATATATAATGTTTTAATACACTGAAAAATTTCTATGAATGAATTTCATCCATTCATCTACTTCACAAGTATTTGTTGGCACTATACTGACGCCAAATAGTATGCTACTGCTACATACTTCACTGAGCATGTGATGAAAAGATGATGGAAACACAAAGCGCATGTTTGGCATGCATACTAGGTCACTTTCTGTTTGTTAGGTTATTTTGGAGACTTACTTCAGAGTCTACTTCCATTCAGAGAAAGTCACTTGAGTTAGCTTCCAATAATTTTTAAATTATACGTTATGAACTTGCAAGTATCAAAAATTTAAAGAGTATCAAAAATTTAAAAAGCAAGATGAGCAAGTTAAATTTTTCAGGTTACTTTCAAATAAATAAATGAGTCTGGAAACTAAATGAGTTATATACTTACATTCTTCTAGTCTCTCAAGAAAGGAGAAATTTCTTTCTTTTTACTCTTCTTGCTCAAGTAAAATTCTGCTATTCCTCCAAAATACAGTTCATTCAACATCCTGACTATTCAAGTTCATATTGGTCTTTATTTTTCAGAATTCTTACATCCATTGTGTTGAAATATATTTACATATTTTTCATTTTCCTTTGTTACTGTAGTCTTGTTTCCTTCATAAAAATCTTCTCAATAATATTAAGTTGTTGCTTTGACTTACATATAATTATTTCATGTTTAACTGGTGTCTGATTTAATGAGCTGGGAGTGAATTGTCTAATGTTCCCAAGTGAGATCATATGTAATAATGTAAAAAAAGCCAACTTTAGCTTATGTAGGTGGTTTTTAAGGTTTCTTTTTTTCTTTTTGCCAACTCTAAGAAAGCAATAAATGTTCCTAGTAACCCTGTATACATATACATTTACACATAAATATTAATGGGAATGTAAATTTGTGTAGTCACTATAGAAAACAGTATGGAGATTTCTCAAAAATATTTTTTAAATATTAAAAAATTAAAAATATTAGATATAGAACTATATTATCAGTCAAGATGTGAATCAACCTAAGTATCCATCAACAGATGAATGAAGAATATGTGATACACACACACACACACACACACATACACACACACGAATACTACTCAGCCATGAAAAGTAACAAAATCTTGCCAGTTTGTCACAAAATGAATGAGTCTAGAGGTAATTATGTTAAGTGAAATAAGTCAGAGAAAGACAAACATTGTGTGATTTCATTTATATGTGGAATCTAACAAAAACAAATGAACAGTCATAATTAAACAGAAAACAGAGTCAAAGATACAGAGAACAAACTATGGTTGCCAGAGGGAAGGTCAAGGGATGGGGAGAATATATGATGGAGATTAGGAGGTACAAACTTCCAGTTACAAAATAAATGAGCCAAAGTTACGAAAAGTACATATTCTTCATTCATCTATTCATTGACTATATTGTGGAGAATATAGTCAATAGTTATGTAATATCTTTGGTGGCAGATGGTAAACAGACATATTATAGTGATCATTTTGAAATGTATAGAAATACTGAATAGCTATGTTGTATACCAGGAACTAATAAAATTTTGTAGGTCAACTATACTTCAAAAACAAATAAAATTACAGAAAAAGAAATCAGAGTTGAGGTTAATAAAGGCAGGGATTAGAGGGAGTGGCAATTGGATGAAGGCACTCAAAAGGTACAATCTTCCAGTTGTGAGATAAATAAGTACTAGATATGTACTGTACAATATGACTATAATTAACACACTCTGTATTATATACAAAAGTTGGTAAGTAAATCCTAAGAGTTCTCATCACAGGCAATTTTTTTCTATTTATTTGATATTGTATCTGTATGAGATGATAGATGTTCACTAAATTTATTGTGGTTAAAATTTCATGGTGTATGAAGGCAAAATTATAGTGCCATATACCCTAAATTTACACAGTACTGTATGGCAATTATATCTCAATAAAACTAGAAAAAAATATATAACGAATAAAAGATGTTTATAATACTTACCTTAACTATATGCAGTACAATTTGATACTATCTATTCTGTTTATTTTAAAAAATCTCAATCACAAAATTTACATTGATTTCATGACTCACTAATGGATTTATCAGACCCCAAATTTAAAAGCATTGCATGAACTAGTTCTCAGTCTGTCAGATCACATTATGGCAGCATCAGTGCGAAAAACATCAGTTTGAGTTTTGTGCTGATTTTTCTTTCAGTGTTATTCCAAAGTATTATTGTTGGCATTTTGGGAAGAATAGTCCTTTATTATCGGAGAAGTCAATGGTACCCCACTGCAGTACTCTTGTCTAGAAAATCCCATGGACGGAGGAGCCTGGTAGGCTGCAGTCCCTGGAGTCACGAAGAGTCAGCCAGGGCTGAGCGACTTCACTTTCACTTTTCACATTCATGCTTTGGAGAAGGAAATGGCAACCCACTCCAGTGTTCTTGCCTGGAGAATCCCAGGGACAGAGGAGCCTGGTAGGAGGCCGTCTATGGGCTCGCACAGAGTCGGACATGACTGAAGAAGCGACTTAGCAGCAGCAGCAGCAGTCCTTTATTATATGGAAGTCTCTTCTGCATCCTGAGATAATAAATACTAGAAGTACCCAACAACTGAGTGAGTGAGTGAGGCATTCACTAAGTCATGTCCAACTCTTTGTGACCCCAGACAGTAGCCTGCCAGCCTTCTCTGTCCATGGAATTTCCCAGGAAAGAGTTGGTTGCCATTTCCTTCTCCAGGGGATCTTTAAAACCAGTGTCTCCTGCATTGCAGGCAGTTCCTTTACCACTGAGCCACCTGGGAAGTCCATCAACTACTAACGTCCAAAACCACCCCCACACATTTCTAAGGTTTGGAAAGAAGCAGTGCTCTGTTGTTGCCCCTGGTTGAGAACTTCTGAAACAAATGCTGAGAAGAAATTCAGTTAACTTATTTATATATGTAAAATCAAGGCAATAATATTGGGGAATACATTATAAGGGAGTAATTATAGCAATCAAATAAAGACTAAATCAATTAATCCATTATTTATTGACAAATAGTGTGCTCAAGAGCCTGTAAAACTGTTTGTTCTTCACTTTCAAGAACTGAGGAAATTTTGGATCTCAGATCAGTCACTGAACTAACTCTTACATTCCTCATCTATAGTGTAAGTATGCTGCTGCTGCTGCTAAGTCACTTCAGTCGTGTCCAACTCTGTGCAACCCCATAGATGGCAGCCCACCAGGCTCCCCTCCCTGGGATTCTCCAGGCAAGAACAGTGGAGTGGGTTGCCATTTCCTTCTCCAATGCATGAAAGTGAAAAGTGAAAGTGAAGTCGCTCAGTCATGTCCGACTCCTAGCGACCCCATGGACTTCAGCCCACCAGGCTCCTCCGTCCATGGGATTTTCCAGGCAAGAGTACTCGAGTGGGGTGCCATTGCCTTCTCTGAGTGTAAGTATAGCATCAAATTAATAGTGTTATTATGAAAATTACATAAGTAATCTATGTGCTAGTGCCTGATCCATAGTAGATGCTCAATATATTTATCTTTACAGAATGAGATAAAGAAGAAAAAAGTAAATGCATGAAAAAATATGTAATCAATGCTGCTAGGTTGAACAGTCTTTTGAGTAACAAGAAGTGTCAGTACTCAAAGCATCTTCCCTAGTAAAGTAGCTGTAATGTGAGGGAGACAAAATAAATTATTTTGAAAAATTATTTGCCAAAAATATGTGGAAAGGACTACTTTATTTTCTTTGTTCACTGTTAAAGATTACGGTTAGGCAACCTTGTCTGCCTCTTTCATCAGAAGTTTCAAATGAGTATTAACATCAAAAAGTACAATAGCCATAAATTAGCATTTTGACCTCAGAAAAATCAAGAAAACAATAATCAACTTTTTAAGAAAACTATTTGGAACTATTTCTTTCTAAAAAAATGTTTTATAAAACTAAAGTTCAAACATATGAGATATGAACATATGACTTAGTTAAATAAAAACATAACCTCAAATACAAATTGCATAAAATTAATTACATGTCTGGCTATAAACAAAAAAATGCAGTGAAGTGTGTTTCAGAAGAAATTATTTTCCATACTTTCAAATGATCTATAGCTATTTTTTAACCCCCCTGAAGTTTGCAGACTGCTAAAACTGTTTGTATATTAGGAGCACACCATCTTATTGACTTATTTAGGATGTCTCTAGTAAGTATAATCAGTCATAGAAACGATAAAAAAAAAAAAAAACATAGTCCAGAATATCTCCAAATTACTATCTAAACAGTCCCTTAATAAATATTTGTAAAATTCCTAATAATGATCAAAACTGTTGAATCAATGTACTGTCATTATGGATTTTTTTACTGCATTACTTTGTTGAATAAAATATTTCCAACCATTTCTATTATTTCAAACAGTTTTTTTTTTCTCTCTAAACAGTTTTCAAATGTTTTGTACTTTACTTGGATATTAAAGTTATGTAAGTGTTACACCAACAAAGAATACTTTCTTGACTCAAAATTTAGTATTTTATTTCCAGGAGATTAACAAGGTCTGTGTTTAAGAAAATATTTTGAATACTGGTGAATTGAGATTATCAGATAAAATCGTTCCCAATAAGACTTTACTTTTTCTCCTCTGGAAGAATTTTTCCACTGATCTATCATTTTTAATCACATCAGTGTTCTACTGATTACAGATAATTCAATATAGCTTTAAACTATTTGTTCTTAATGTATTCTAAAAACAGAATATTCTCTCTATTACATGTGAGGAATGTCAGAACCAGACAAGGAGAGTGGTTTCACAAACCTCAACCTCCAGGTCAGATTTCAAGGCCTCTCAGATAAAGGACAAATTTAAATGGATCTTAAGGTTTTGTTTTGTTTTGTTTTCAAAAAGTAAATAAATACTTACCTCTCATTTGTGAAGATATTTCATTCTACTGTTATATAATCATAAAAAAACAAAAACATAAACCACCACCAACAAACTAAGTAAATCTTGTTTTGTCCTTAGAAACTCTATAAATGATTTATACTAAGCCAAAAAAATACCTACATATTTTTTCTTTTCTATTTAACACACACAAAATTTTGTGTGGAATAAATGAAATGCTCATAATTGCTTAACATATAATAGAAATGGATACAACATTTTAAAAAATACAAAGATAAGTTAGAGTATCATTGAAAATGTATCCAGATACATACATCTTCAGCAGATAAAAAACAGTAAATATATATATATTTTTTTTTAACAGTACATATTTTTCATTAATTTTTAAAATTTTTTCTAGAATAAGAATACAGGTGCATTATAGAATTTGCAGGTTGTCTCGAAACACAGCCAGGGTAAGTGGAACGGTGGCAGAAAGGATGACAAGTCAGTGGGGTAGTATAAAGGTCAGAGTACTTGGGTCAGGCAAAATGATCCCACTTGGGAGGGGAAAGCTGATCTAGTGCTTCTGGGAGACACAATGATATATTGATATGTCCCCGTAGTACCCTGCTATAATTGTCAGAATCATTTGAGAGAGCCTCCAGGGACATTTTTGTTTTATCTTCCTATGGCATGGACACATTTTCTGAATCCTCTCTTCTTTTTTATCTTTATGAAATGGAGAAGTGCTGTGGAAAGTCAGAGCAAATGGAAAGGTTCACTTATGTCAGAGTGAATCGAGTGATTCTCTCTATACCTCTGATAAATAAAAGCACGAGCAGCAGATACTTTACATATATGGCTGCAGCCACACATTTTATCTCACCTTTCATCTAACCAGGGATCTGATGGATTGAGAGTTTGTACAATTTCCAGGCAAGGGGATTTTTGTCTTGAAATTGTGGAAAAACTGCTAATTTTATGTTTGTTAACACCTACTTCTGAAAAGAGGTAATGCTTTCAAGGTCTTAAATAAGGTAGGAGATAGGATAACACATTCTTTTGAATGTCAACAAAATTCTGGTTCATAGTTAATGGAAGAGAACTGAACTTGCTAAGGCTCAAAAATAATTTGCCAAGCAAAAGTCTTTTTTTTTCCCCCTCAAATACATCATAGAACATCATCCTTTCAAGGAAATCTCAAAACTTTAAAAGAACTACAATTTCTTTCCAGTGTATAAAAGACTATATGATGAGTTAGTTCTTTTTTAGTATAAGGACCTGGGGAAAGTGTATGCTAGTCAAACCTCAGATGAAAATCACTGGAAGAGAATCATTCAAAATACTCTGTCTTCAGAACATATAATATGTTCTAACATATAATAGAAATAGATACATTTTATTCCCAAACTCTACTTTCTTCTTTTACCTTTTCATCACTCAATTAACAGATGCTCCCTGCCCATGCTTCACAGACACCTGTGAATCAACAAGAGAAACTTTCTTTTGTATTTTTACCTTGATGAAGAACCCTCCTATGCACTCTGTGTTGTTGCTCAGTCACTCAGTCGTGTCCAACTCACTGGGACCCTGTGGACTGCAGCACACCAGCCTTCCCTGTCCTTCACTGTCTCCTGGAGTTTGCTCAAACTCATGTCCATTGAATCAATGATGCCATCCAACCGTCTCATCCTGTCATCCCCTTCTCCTCCTGCCTTCAAACTTTCCCAGCATCAGGGTCTTTTCCAATGAGTCAGCTCTCCATGTCAGGTAACCAAAGTATTAGAACTTCACCTTTAGAATTAGTCCATACAATGAATATTCAGAGTTGATTTCCTATAGGATTGACTTGTTTGATCTCCTTGCTGCCCAAGGGACTCTCAAGAGTCTTCTCTGGCACCATAGTTAGAAAGCATCAATTCTTCTGTGCTCAGCCTTCTTTATGGTCCAACTCTCACGTCCATACATGACTATTGGAAAAACCACAGCTTTGACTAGACAGACCTTTGCTGGCAAAGTGATATTGCTTATTTTTAATATGCTGTCTAGGTCTGTCATGGCTTTTCTTTCAAGCAGCAAGCACCTTTTAATTTCATGGCTGCAGTCAATGTCTGCAGTGATTTTGAAACCCAAGAAAATAAAGTCTGTCACTGTTTCCACTTTTCCCCATCTATTTGCCATGAAGTGATGGGACTGGATGCCATGATCTTAAATTTTTGAATACTGAGTTTTAAGCCAGCTTTTTCCCACGCAAAACTTGGAATTTCATCCTGAATCCTTGATTTTATAAATATTCCCTACCTAAAATGTTTCCAGCTTTTGTGGATTCTACCTCCAAAATATTTCTGGAATCTATTTCTATGAAGCTGCTCTGAAATCACCTTACTTTAGGCTCCCAGGCCCCACCTTTTTACCTCTAAATAACTCAAAAACATTACCTATTTCAAAGACTCACATTCAAATTAACCCAATAATTCCCAAAGTTACACAGGAGCAAAATTACTTAACAAGTCTGTAAAATGCATATTCTCAGACTCTGCTTCTTACTTCACCTCTTAAGATTGTGACTGAGTAAAGTACAGGAATCTGCAATTTTTAATAAGAGGCTAGATGATCCCAACACATGAATAGACCTGAACCAAACAGAGTGAGAGGTAGTAACTGCCCAAGAAGTCATGAATCTGAACTTAGAAATGCATGTGACTCTTTGGGAATTACAGTAAATTGTGTTTCCTCACTCTAGTACTTTGGCCACCTAATGTGAAGAACTGACTCATTAGAAAAGACCCCAATGCTGGGAAAGATTGAAGGCAGGAGGAGAAGGGAACGACAGAGGATGAGATGGTTAGAAGGTATCACCAACTGGACGGACATGAGTTTGAGCAAACTCTGGCAGTTGGTGATGGACAGGGAAGCCTGGCATGCTGCAGTCCATGGGTCGCAAAAAGTCAGACGACTGAGCGACTGAACTGAACTGTGTTTCCTCAAATGTAAGGAGCAGGAAGTGAGCTTAAGAAAGTTATGCAGCTTTAGTTTAGGTCTGGTCAAATAGAAATGAAGTTTCTCTTTGAATAATGAAATATAAAGGAGAATGAAATTTATTTTTATAAATAATGAAAAAATAAAGGAGACGAACAAAATAGCTCTCTGGGAGAAGCATAGCCTCCTTAAAGAAATCTCTGACCTCCAGAGTAAGAGGCCTTCACAGTAAGCTCAGACAGGAGATAGACTATTGACTGTTTTTTGACTCCTATTCTCTTTCAAGTGTAACTAATTTTGTATGGGTGTGGTTTTGTGGCCCTACTTTACCATCATTCATTGGGTGTATATGGGAGAGATAACCCGTTTCTTAGTTTTAAGTCTCAAGGCCAAAAGAAGCCACACAGAATCCCAATGGAGTCATTGCTGCTTATCAACTGTAGATTTTGGACTCTGAAATGCAGTTATAAACTCAGTATTGCCTTTGATTGTTCCCTAAGAAAACCAATTTTCTTAAATAGATTTCTATCCACAGATCCCTTGAGTGACTTTGAATTCCAATTTTAGAATCACTAGAAAAGATAAAAAGGTTAGTTTAGAGAGCTCCCAAACCTCAAGTCTTATCTTCCTTACTGGTGCAAATATGCCCTCCGTTCTAGCCAAGTTAAACTGCTTATTGTGAGCCCTGAAGTTTTATAGGCTATGTTTATGAGGATTCATGGTACCAAAGATATTTTTTTATAGTTTAAGCATAACAGCAAAATTACCCAATAGATAGTTGTGTTCATATATCTAAAGAAGGCTGAAGAATGAGACTTAGATTGCAGGCATTAACAAGGCAATTCTGGATCGCTCACCCACAAAAGCTACCATTAATTCAACTGGAACAAATAATTAGACTAGTCCAAAGAACCAAGAAAAAAGGATTTTAAAAAAAGTTTTCTGAGAAAAGATGCAAAAAATCCACAAGTATATATTTAAAGGAGAGAATTAAAGAAACAGAACTTGAGAAACTGGTATTCTTAGTCAAGATAGAGAATAGATTTAGTGGGCCTTCAGAAATGGGAAATGGGAAAGAAAACAAGACAGGAAGTTTTGGTTATCTATACTACAGAGTCTGAGTTGCTGAATGTGAATATGCTAATGTGGTTCAGAACAGGGCCGTATTACTGGGTGGTCAATCTAGAGTAAAGATAAGTAAAGGTCAGGGTTATTGAGGAGATTCAGATGATGTGAATTTGAAGAGCTGCAATGATAGCCAATGTCAACTTGGAAATCATGAGAATAAGGGTAGAAGTTGGTTGGAAGATATATATATGAACAATCAACTGAAGTTATCACAGAGACAGAAGTAAATTATGTGATGTTGAAATGCTAACAGTGATATAGACTCAAAATGTATAGCATCCAAATAAAAAATAAAAGGGAGATTTGGTACTCTGGTTCAAAAGTAGTGCTGGGAAAGAAATGGCATGATATCTTCATTCAGACTTTCAAATGACTAGAAAGAAAGCCAATTAACTCATTTCAATCCTATTATCACAAAGTGAAGAAACTTTTATAGAGACATGATATAGTAGGTAGGGCAATAGGTATCTGGAATAAAACCAATCATCATTATTTTGTCAATTATTGATCAAAGACATATGAAGTACTAAACTGACTCATATACATCCTTTGATCTGTTACAGAAAAAATATTCTGATATTCGTTAAATGATAAGGAAGACTTTATTGAAGACTACTGCTATAGGTGTCAAGATTACTGTCAAGAGGAAGAGAACTTAAGCTCAACTCTAAGTACAGCAAGGACATCTGGAGATTTACAGCTATTGAACAGAGGCTGGGGAAGGTGGTATCAGTGGATGGAAACTAACAGAAGACATCAAAGGTAGAGTGGATTTTTTCTCTGTTGTTGTTTTTGTTGAGGGTAGAAAGTCTGTCTAAAATGACTTAGCAAGATTCTTGCTAAAACAGGGTAGGAGGGCTTGGGGACAAGGCCCAAAGGAAAAGTGTCGTCTGAAAAGGGGCTCAAAGGAGTCTGACTAATGTTTGGTTAAAGAGAGAATCTTGGTCAGAATCATAGGCATTATATGGTACCTATAATTTCAATTGGTACCTCGTTTGAAAGAAAGGAGTTTAAACTACAACCTTCTCACAGTGTACGCCTGATAATAACTTTAATGATGATTAATAAGCAGGCTGTCTCTTTGAGCCTAATTTGATGTTTAGCAGCAGCTATTTTATTACTTGCACCATTTTATTGCTTTTTTTTTACCCTTCAACATAGGACAAAGTATAAAAACCTTCAATTTTGTATTTGCCGTTAACAAGCTACTAAATGTGTGTTTCCCCTAATGATGCTATGCTTGCTATTTGCTTGGAAAATCGTAGTAGTAATTTTTTCTTGTCATTAAATTTATGTTCTCCATGGCCAATTTGAGGCAAGATTGGTGAATAATGTAAGCTTTATCCAAAAATCTAATTAAAATTAACAATTCAAATTATTTTTTTGTTTTGTTGTTGTTAAATGTACTAATTTCTGAAATTTGTTCCTATTGACTCAGTGATTTATTTGGTATAAACCCTAAACTAAAGCTTAAAATCTACACACAGTAAATCATCTAGGAAATGACAAAACTATTTTAAAGTGACTAATCTCATTTTCAAGGTACTAGCAAAATACAAAACAAGAAAAATTACACAAGCAATTCTCAGACTAAACTTCCTATATTTACATCACTTTAATAGGGATATACATCATACTTGAAATGAAAGTGTTATTAACATAGATGAAGCAAACCAGAAGCAGTATGGTAACTCATTCTCATGATGTGGTGCTGTACATGTTTAGATTGGCTTTTATGTTAGAAGACTAAGCCTTTAATCAATGTTAAAAAAAAAACTGTTATGATTTTCTTAGGTATAACAACAATTTAGCTTTAACTGAAATGCTAAATTGTTTTAATCTTAAGTCCCATGCATAAAAATTGAAAATCAGTAGATACTGGCATAGCACCACAAATATATTTATAGTATGATACCTGCGAATATGTAAAACACTTTTATCTATCACCTATGTTTCAAATTAATGATTAATTTTATTTTTGTAAGGACTTCCCAGAAAAGGAGAAAATCAATTGTACAGGTTCAACTTGGTGGCCATCCAAGTACTATGATTACTTACGTCTTTATTCAGCAATTTGTGCTCAATATCCATTCATTAGACAACTTAATGTAGATTTTCTAATTCTTTGAAACAGAGGACCTGGAAGTGAGAACTTCATTTTAAAACAAATTAACTCTTCAGTTCAGTTTCTCGCTCAGTCATGTCCAACTCTTTGTAACGCCATGAACTGCAGAACACCAGGCCTCCCTGTCCATCACCAGCTCCTGGAGTTTATACCACCCAACCATCTCATCCTCGGTCGTCCCCTTCTCCTCCTGCCCTCAATCATTCCCAGCATCAGGGTCTTTTCAAATGAGTCAACCCTTCACATCAGGTGGCCAAAGTACTAGAGTTTCAGTTTCAACATCAGTCCTTCCAATGAACACCCAGGACTTATCTCCTTTAGGATGAACTGGTTGGATCTCCTTGAAGTCCAAGGGACTCTCAATAGTCTTCTCCAACACCATAGTTCAAAAGCATCAATTCTTTGGTGCTCAGCTTTCTTTATATTCCAACTCTCTAATCCATACATAACTACTGGAATAACCATAGACTTGAGTAGACGGACCCTTGTTGACAAAAAAATGTCTCTGCTTTTTAATATGCTGTCTAGGTTGGTCATAACTTTCCTTCCAAGGAGAAGCCTCTTTTAATTTCATGACTTCAGTCACCATCTGCAGTGATTTTGGAACCCAAAAATGAAAAGTCAGCCACTGTTTCCACTTTTTACCCATCTATTTGCCATGAACTGATGGGACTGGATGCCACGATCTTAGTTTTCTGAATGTTGAGCTTTAAGCCAACCTTTTCACTCTCCTCTTTCACTCTCATCAAGAGGCTCTTTAGTTCCTCTTCACTTTCTGCCATAAGGGTGGTGTCATCTGCATATCTGAGGTGACTGATATTTCTTCTGGCAATCTGGATTCTAGCTTGTGCTTCTTCCAGCCCAGCGTTTCTCATGATGTACTCTGCATAGAAGTTAAATAAGCACAGTGGCAATATACAGCACTGATATACTCCTTTTCCTAGTTGGAACCAGTTTGTTCTACCACGTCCAATTCTGACTGTTCCTTCCTGACCTACATAAAGATTTCTCAAGAGGCAGGTCAGGTGGTCTTGTATTCCCATCTCTTTCAGAATTTTCCATAGTTTGTTGTGATTCACACAATCAATGGCTTTGGCATAGTAAAAAAGGCAGTAGAAGTAGGTATTTTCTGGAACTCTGTTGTTTTTCGATGATCCATCAGATGTTGGCAATTTGATCTCTGGTCCCTCTGCTTTTTCTAAATCCAGCTTGAACATCTGGAAGTTCATGATTCACGTACTGTTGAAGCCTGGCTTGGAGAATTTTGAGCATTACTTTACTAGCATGTGAGATGAGTGCAACTGTGCAGTAGTTTGAGCATTCTTTGGCATTGCCTTTCTTTGGGATTGGAATGAAGACGGACCTTTTCCAGTCCTGTGGCCACCGCTGAGTTTTCCAAATTTGCTGGCATATTAGTGCAGCATTTTCACAGCATCATCTTTTAGGATTTGGAATAGCTCAACTGGAATTCCATCACCTCCACTAGCTTTGTTACTAGTGATGTTTCCTAAGGCCCACTTGACTTTGCATTCCAGGGATGTCACGCTCTAGGTGAGTGACCACACCATCATAGTTATCTGGGTCATGAAGATCTTTTTTTATATAGTTTTTCTGTGTTTCTTGCCACTTCTTCTTAGTATCTTCTGCTTCTGTTAGGTCCATACCATTTCTGTCCTTTATTGAGCCCATCTTTGCATGAAATGTTCCCTTAGTATCTCTAATTTTCTTAAAGAGATCTCTAGTGTTTCCCATTCCATTGTTTTTCTCTATTTCTTTGCATTGATCTCTGAGGAAGGCTTTCTTATCTCTCATTGCTATTCTTCAGAACTCTGCATTCAAATGGGAATATCTTTATTTTTCTCCTTTGCTCTAGGCTTCTCTTCTTTTCACAGCTATTTTTAAGGCCTCCTCAGACAGCCATTTTGTTTTTTTGCATTTCTTTTCCATGGGGATGGTCTTGATCACTGCCTCCTGTACAATATCATGAACTTCCGTTCATAGCTCTTCAGGCATTCTGTCTATCACATCTAATCCCTTGAATATATTTGTTCACTTCCACTGTATAATTGTAAGAGATTTGATTTAGGTCGTACCTGAATGGTTTACTGGTTTCCCCTACTTTTAAATTTAAGTCTGAATTTGGCAATAAGGAGTTCATAATCTGAGCCATAGTCAGCTCCCGGTCTTGTTTTTGCTGACTGTATAGAGCTTCTCCATCTTTGGCTGCAAAGAATATAATCAATCTGATTTCAGTGTTGACCATCTGGTGATGTCCATGTATAGAGTCTTCTCTTGTGTTGTTGGAAGAGGCTGTTTGCTATGACCAGTGCATTCTCTTGGCAAAACTCTATTAGCCTTTGCCCTGCTTCATTCCATATTCCAAGGCCAAATTTGCCTGTTACTCCAGGTGTGTCTTGACTTCCTACTTTTTCATTCCAGTCCCCTATAATGAAAAGGACATCTTTTTTGGGTGTTAGTTCTAAAAAGTCTTGGAGGTCTTCAGAGAACCATTCAACTTCAGGTTCTTCACTGTTACTGGTTGGGGCATAGGCTTGGATTACTGTAATAATGGTTTGCCTTGGAAACGAACAGAGATCATTCTGTTGTTTTTTGAGATTGCATCCAAGTACTGCATTTCAGACTCTTTTGTTGACCATGATGGCTACTCCATTTCTTCTAAGGGATTCCTGCCTGCAGTAGTAGATATAAATGGTCATCTGAGTTAAATTCACCCATTCCAGTCCATTTTAGTTTGCTGATTCCTAGAATGTCAATGTTCACTCTTGCCATCTCCTGTTTGACCACTTCCAATTTGCCTTGATTCATGGACCTAACATTCCAGGTTCCTATGCAATATTGCTCTTTACAGCATCAGACCTTGCTTCTATCACCAGTCACATCCATAACTGGGTGTTGTTTTTGATTTGGCTCCATCCCTTCATTCTTTCTGGAGTTATTTCTCCACTGATCTCCAGTCACATATTGGGCACCTACCAACCTGGGGAGTTCCTCTTTCAGTATCCTATCATTTTTGCCTTTTCATACTGTTCACGGGGTTCTCAAGGCAAGAATACTGAAGTGGTTTGCCATTCCCTTCTCCAGTGGACCACATTCTGTCAGACCTCTCCACCATGACCCGCCCGTCTTGGGTGGCCCCACACGGCATGGCTTAGTTTCATTGAGTTAGACAAGGCTGTGGTCCGTGTGATCAGATTGGCTAGTTTTCTGTGATTATGGTTTCAGTGTGTCTGCCCTCTTGCAACACCTACTGTGTTACTTGGGTTTCTCTTACCTTGGACGTGGGGTATCTCTTCATGGCTATTCCAGCAAAGCACAGCCGCTGCTGCTTATCTTGGATGAGGGGTATCTCCTCACCACCGCCCCTTCTGACCCTGAACATGGAATAGCTCCTCTAGGCCCTCCTGCGCCCGTGCAGTCACCACTCCTTGGACGTGAGGTTGCTCCTCTTGGCTGCCACCCCTGATCTCGGGCTTAATTCTTCTAGGTCTTTGTTAATTGATTCTTGCATTTTCTCCATTTTGTTTTCAAAGTTTTTGATCATCTTTACTAACATTATCCTGTATTCTTTTCCAGGTAGTTTGCCTATTTCCTCCTCATTTATTTGGACTTCTGTGTTTCTTGTCTGTTCCTTCATTTGTGTAGTATTTCTCTGTCTTTTCATTATTATTTTTGTTTTTTTTTACTTATTGTGTTTGAGGTCTCCTTTCCCTAGGCTTAAAGGTTGAATCCATCCTTCCTTTTGGTTTCTGCGCTCCTAAGTCTGGTCCAGTGGTTTCTGTAAGCTTCGTATAGGGTGAGATTTGTGCTGAGTTTTTGTTTGTTTACTTGTTTGGTTTTCCTCTGATAGAAAAGGCTGAGTGAGGTGGTAATCCTCTCTGCTAACGACTGGATTTGTATTTTTGTTTTGTTTGTTGTTTAGATGAGGTGACCTGCACAGGGTGCTACTGGTGGCTGGGTGATGCCGGGTCTTGTATTCAAGTGGTTTTCTTTGTGTGAGTTCTCACTATGTGATACTCCGTAGGGTTAGTTCTGTGATAGTCTAGGGTCTTGGAGTCAGTGCTCCCACTCCAAAGGCTCAGAGCTTGATCTCTGGTCAGGAACTAAGCTTCTACAAGTAGTTTTTAATGACATTACATGAGATTAAAACAAATATCCAAAAATGAGAAAAGAAAGATGAACCCCACACAAATGGCAGTTACCAAATCAGGCAAATAATAATTAAAATAATGGAATATAAACATATATGTATACATCCATGAGCAAAGTTAAAAGAGTCCAACAAAAATAAAGTATGACAGATTGCCCCAACAACAAAGGAAATCAAAAATTATATTTACAAATTAAGAACAAAACTAAAACACAAACCAGAAAATGAAACTGAAACAAGATGTCAAGTGGGGAATAAAGCCATGAAAACCATACTAACAAGTATGTTGAGAGGAAAGGAAAGAAAGAAAAATACATAGGCAAAGTTAAATAGAGGTAGATGAAGATTTATATACGTAAAGATTAACTGCAAGGGGAAAAGAACAGTAGGAAATGAAAACAAAGGAGGAAATGTCAAAAAATATACTAGATTTTAAAAAATTAATAGTTAAAATAATAAAAAAGAGGGAAAAAAACAGAAGAAGAAAGAAAATAAAACAAAACAAAAAAGGATAACTCCGCACAACTGCAAAATCCCTACGTAGATGCAGAGGTTTATAACAACAATAAAAAGTGTGACTGAATGTATACATATACAAATTCAACCCTAAGCAAAATCAAAATCATCCGACAAAAATAAAGTACAATGGGTTGACCAGGTGAACAAAGGAAACCAAAACTTATGTCTACCACAACAAAACTAACTAAAGCATAAACTGGAAAAAAAAACCAAATCAAGGTGCCAATTGGTGTAGATAGCAATGAAAGTAAACTTACAAATATGTTGAAAGGAAAGGAAATAAAGAAAATAAATAAAGAACAGATAGGCAAAGTTAAATAGCGGTAGATAAAATTTACATACATTAAAGATTAACTTCAAGGGGAAAAGAACAGCAGGAAAAGGAAACAAAGGAATAAATGTATAAAAAATAATGATAGGTTTAAAAATTAAAATTAATAAAAGATAAAAAAAACTGGAATACTCCCCAGAACAGCAAAAGCCCAATGTAGAGGCAGGGGTTTATAACAACAATAAAAATGTGACTGAGGAAAAATAAACGTTCAAAAGCTTAGATTTCATAATTCCAATAAAATTGACAACAACAACAGAAGTGGAAAAGAAGGAAAGAAAAAGAAAAAAAAATCCAAAAGAATCTACAGAAGAAGTCAAAACATAAGAAGTATAAATGTTTTTCTTGTGTCACTGCTGCCAGACTCCTTTCTCTTGCTGGACGTCACAGTCCACCTCACCTCTCCAGGATGCCTTCCAACACTGTGCTGATCTGTGAACCTGCTGTGGGGGCAGCTCAGATTCTAATCTGGTCCTACTTCTGTGCGTTCTTGCCTCCAATGTTCACAGCTATCAGAACTAGTGCATTTTCTTTAGTGGGCGCTCTCAATCACCATTTATATATTCCATAGAGACAGAGTCTGCCTAGTTGATCTTGTGGACTTAACATGCAACTGGTACAGCTAGTAGGAAGGCTTGGGTCTTCTTAGCCACACTGCCCCTGTGTTTCAATTGTGGTTTTATTTCCACTTCTGCATGTGGGTCATCCACTGGGGCTTGCTCCTGAGGCTGCCCTGGAGGACTTGGGTTTGCCCATGTGAAGGCCAGGTGCGGAGGTGGTGCAGCAGCTTGGGTCATAGGGTTCTGGCAGCACCAGGTACTCTGGGGAGTTGGCAGCTGGCACCCCACTCCAGTACTCCTGCCTGGAAAATCCCATGGATGGAGGAGCCTGGTAGGCTGCAGTCCATGGGGTCGCTGAGTGTCGGACATGACTGAGCAACTTCATTTTCACTTTTCACTTTCATGCATTGGAGAAGGAAATGGCAACCCACTCCAGTGTTCTTGCCTGGAGAATCCCAGGGACGGGGGAGCCTGTTGGGCTGCCGTCTATGGGGTCACACAGAGTCGGACACGACTGAAGTGACTTAGCAGCAGCAGAAGGGTATGGCAACCAGTATTGGCCAATATGCTCCGGTATTCTTGCCTGGAGAATCCCCCGCCCTGACAGAGAAGCCTGGCAGGCCACAATCTACAGGGTCTCAAAGAGTCAGAAAGTGTCAGAAAGGTCAAAGTGACCCTGTACGCATAGACGCAAGACTTTTTTTTGCCTGTGGCATCTCTGTCCCAGTGAGAGTTGAGCGTGAAGGTGGCACAGCTGCTTGGCTTGCGGGTCCCTGGCAGCACCAAGTGTGCAGGGACATGGACTGCCTCTGCCACAGGAGTTATGGACCTATCAGAGTCTTTTTTTGAGCCTCTCCTGGCTGGTGCTCAGAAGGCCTCTTTGACCAGTGTTTCTCTGTAGCTCCGCCCTTTCAGGCACTTAGAGGGCTCCCTTGCCTGGGGTTCTTCTCTGTTGTTCGGCGCACCAGGCACATAAAGGGCCCCGGGCCCAGCACCCCCCCCACTGCCCCTGCTGTCTGGGGTCCTATTCTGTAGATTGGCACATCAGGCTCTTAAAGGGGCACCTTGGGTGGGGTCCTGCTCTGTAGTTCAGTGCTTCAAGAGTTTGATGGGCCAGCCTCTCTATTGTTCAGCTGCCAACCCTGGTGTGTGGGCAAAGAGAGGCTCTGGTGATGGCTTTACCCCTTAACTGTGACTCAGCAGTATCGCCTTTCTTCCATGGCTGCCCAACTTTCCTCCACAGGCATTTGTAACCACAGTCTCCTCCCTTATAACCCCTCAATCCATCTCTCAGCAATCAACAGCAGCCCTCGCTCTGGAATTGTTCCACAGTCCCTAAACTCCAGTTCTTAGCTGCTACAACTTCCAGGGGACCTCCCTCCCTGTCAGGGGATGAATTTCTGTGGCAAGGGCTGCCTGATTCTCATTTCATTTAGGCTGCCACAGATCAGCTGTTTCACTCTCAGCCTTAAATGTTTCTCCTCTGACTCAGACAATTGCCCCGATATAGGGATCAGACCCTTGCTTCAGTTCCCCTATCTGCCAAGGGCAGGTCCAATCCTAGTAACACTCCTGTTTTTCCCCTTGTTCCTTTGTCCTACCGAGTTTCGGGTGGTTCTATATATTCTTTTCCACTGGTCAGGTTCTCCTGTCCACTCTCAGCTGGTGTTTTGCATGCACTTCTGTGTCTTAAGGTGTATTCCTGGTGTATCCATGGAGAGAGAGATACTCCACGTCCACCTACTCCTCAGCCATCTTGTTCTCCCATTTTGGTATTCTTGATTTACCTATATGTGTGGCACTTTGAATTCTCCCTGAACCATTCTTTGTAACATTTAACTGTGTCCCTTATTAACAAATGAGTTAAATCAAATATTTGGCATATGTTCATTTTCTATTTGAATGAAAGCATTGATTTTATTTTGCAAAACTGATAAGACCCAAATATAGTATTTATAGATGTGGTCAGTTACCCTTATGAATTTTCTTAAAAATGTCAAAGGCAATAATACTCAGCATAGAAAAATTTCTTAAAAATCTACTTTCTCTTTCTTACAGTCATATACACAAACATATACAGCAGGAAAGAGAGAAACAACTGTCATCACCTTCCAATTAATTCTTCATCCACTCTCCAAACTCTCCTCTCTTCATCCACTACTTCTTGTTTCAGTATTATTTTGCCTTTTTTTAGGTTACAGTCTCTTATCTGTACTTTGCTATTTATTTTAAACTTGGGTCTTTGTTTCTCACACACTACTACATCTCACTTTTTAACCATAATTTTCCACAATTTCTGCAGTTAATCTAGTAGACAATTCTCTCGTGTTGAAATTAAAGAAGGAAAGCTATGTTTATCCACACATTAATTATTATACCCATTTCTGTCATATAGTTGACAAAACTTTTTGGAAATGCATAGAATATGAAAGTAGCTTTAGTTTTATCTTACAGTGTCAAGGGCAGGGACACTCTAAGAGAGAACAAAAGGGCTTGTTATGGGAATTTAAAATCCAATGAGGTACATACAAGGCCTGCTCAAAATCATTTTGATCACAGTAGGAGGTTTCAGACAACATCAACAGAAAACTTGTTAGTTTAGTGAACAGAGGTTCACTCTGGGTGTGCACATACAATAACAGAGCAAGGTAGTACCTGCTTTCTTTTTTTTTTTTCCCTGTAAATCCACTATCTTATGTTCCTACTGCTTACTTATGTTACTTGTCTCTCCAAAATTAAAAATTCACTATTTTCGTAAATAAAGTTTTGAAGTGTCCTGTACTCTATTCTGAATATATTCTTTTAGTCAATTAATTCTCCTCCACAAGAAGTATATGTCAAGTCAAAGCAATACTTTTATTCTGAAAACATCTGCTCATGTAGACATTTAACTGATTGTACAGATATTACTTCTGTTGTAAACCTTCCACATCCTCCCACCCTCTCCACCATGGTCTATTAGGCAATGTCTAGACAAGGAAGTTATTTTGTCCAGTTAGCTCTGGATGTTTGGAGTGAAAAATAATAATCTTCACAGAAGGAAAGAAAGCATAATATGTGAAGGAAAAGTCTCTAGTGAAGCTAAGCTAATCCTGTTTGATAGCTAGTTTCTAGAATTTACTTCCTGAATTTGATGCTGCTTCTCTTTCTATAAATATGTTCTACCTGTGTATGTTTTAGTGATCTTCACATAGTCAAGGGCTGTGTTTAACAGTCATCAAGCAGAAACATAAATCTTTCTTTAGCATACGTTCCTGTGTGCAGTCACATGCATCTGTATATCAGCGGTGGGGGTAGAGGAAAGAGAACAGAGCAGATCTGTGTGTCCGGAAACAGACTAGTATAAATATGCATTGCTGTGTGGTTAACATAGTTTACATCAATGAGAACAAAATAACTGTGACATTTGCCTCTAAGATCTGTGAAATCACATGTGTCTGGGGAATACTGAATGGAGGAGAGCATGCTGCACTGAGACTCTCAAAAATTAGATTTCTATTTTCCTTGAGTATCTTAAAAGGACCTTGTTCTAATAATTTAAAAACACATCAATTGAACTCATTATTTTAATTTGCAGTGTCCTTTAAAGGAGACATTTTGACTATGGGGCTATTACACTTTGAATTTATTCTTACTCTCTTATCTTGAGTTTTTGGTTATCTTTCTTAATGATACACACCCACCATATGAAATTCAGGTAACTCTAAGACAAATGTGCCATCCACTAGGAATCTTTCTTCTGCAATCCACTGGACTTAATGGCTTGATCACACTAACTAAATACATCACATGTGCATTATATTTAGTAATATAAGTGTCTTTCTGACTAGACTCTTAGCTACTTAAGTGCAAACACTATGTATTATTTATATTGATATATCAACCCTTTCTTGACCCTTCATCCTGTAATTGTGTAAGTAAAATTTCACTAAAATGCCTAAAGAACATCTAAAACTAATTTATCAAATTTAAAATAATTCCAACTTTTGATATCTCCATTGCTGATTCACACCTTTAGTGGTCTCCGAAACAGTACTTTTTCTCAAAGCACATCTCTATGAATCCCTAACCAGCTTTCTCCAGAAATACATTTAAACTGTCTATATTGTTGAAGGAAAAAACAAAATGAATATATCTGGCAATAGTCAAATTTAGAGACATAGTTTTAAACCCTAGATCCTATAGAAGAGCAGCCCTCTGTTTATGTAAAAGGAGACTAAGGTTGAACAGTTAGTAGAGTGACCTTTGACTTTTCTTTCATAGTATCATTGGCAAGTCATTTGTTGATGCTGTAGGAATTGTACCTGAAAAGAGCAGAGCACTTGAGAAAAGTGTAATTTATGCTGTTGATGTTTTTCCTTTTATTATTGCTCTTTATTTCCATGAATCTCTAGATTCCTTTCAAGATGGGAGAAGCAATCTTATTCTTTCTTTCTTTCTTTCTTTTTGGTGCCCTCCTCCACAACACCTAAGTAATCTTTTACACAGAGAAGATGCTCAATCTATACTATTGCTCTAAATTCCTCCTAAACTTCTTTCATAGCCTCTTTTTTTGGTTTGCTCTTTGATCATCCTAAAGAGATAGGCTTTCTAGATCTAAACTCTAAGTTCAGTGGCCACCCTAGTCAAGTTATTTAGTATATACTGTCATGCATAACTTCTAAAGGTACATACTTCTACTAAACTTGTATATATTATTGACTCAGTGGATCATGGATCCTTTCACCAACACTAAAAGGAAATCAGAGATTGAACAAATGAATTAAGATACTACTATATTTACATAAAATAGAAACCAAAGTAATACTATACTAGTAAAATAAGAATGGTTATTTGATCTGTCCGTTTTTACACATAAAAGTATTTCTTTAAACAATCTCAGGATGTCCTTAAATTGATCCAGAAAATATATGCAAAAAAGTTAGTCAGATATTCATGATACAGAATGTTATTGTTAATTTACGGTAATTCTATTCCTATTGTATCTGTATAAAGATTTTAAAAGTTAGTAATGAATTCCTCTTATCAAAATAGGCACAGGACATTGTAAATCAACTATACTTCAATAAGATAAATTAGGGAAAAAATAGGCATAGGACAAACTCATTTAAACAAATTGCTCATTTTAGACACCTCATTAATTAGAAATGTCATGTTTGATTATAAAAATTATGGATTTGCTACTAAGAAAAAATTCCTCAAATCCATTGAGACTAAAATAAGAATAAATAGAACACACAGATTTTTATATTCACTTTAACACTTTTGTTGAAAAAAATTGAACCACAAGCAGTATAATTATTAAATAGAGAAAAAAAATGTAAATAATTAATTCCAAACAAGGGAAGTGAAAATCTATGATATGAGGGAAAAGGATGGGAATAAATGAAAGGATTACAAAGTTCACTGGAAAAATACAATTTAAAGACAGAGTGAAAACATAAAATTATGGAGGGGTATAAAAATAGTATAGATACTAGAAGATACAAGAAAATTAAGATCAGAAGTCTATGTACCTAAAGTGTGGAGAAATGGAACACTTCTTGACAATCAGTGGGGATGTAAACAGATACAATCATTATGAAAAATGAACTCTTTTTCCAGTACAAGAAGCTGCAACTTGAAGTACGTTGTATTATAAATGCGTGTATTTTACTTATTTTTTAAAATTGTTTGTATTACACCTCTAGGGGAAAATATATCTTAGATAATAAGCCTAGGATGTTATATTAATGCTACTTAAAATAGTCACATTTAAAAATAACCTACAACTAAGCAGAACTGGCAATTAAGAAAATTATGAACATTTTTTAGAGTAGGAAAACTATATATCAGATACTTTATATTTTTATATTAAAACTAGATATTTTAATCATATTATTTTATATAGTCTTATATACAATTTTATTTGATGTTTGCAGCCATAGAAGAATTTATTTGAACTCTAACCTATTTTTGAAAAATCCAAAAGACTAACACTATTTATTCTTAGACCTTTGGGAAACTAGAAATCAATGTTTGACATTATTCCTGTTTTCTATTAGAATATCTAATATTTATCACAGGTAGTTACTGGGCAGCTTATTAATGTATTTATGATAAAGCCATCAGCTTTTTACTAAAGATTTCATGAATGATATTTTGGGAATTAAGTCTCTCTTAAATGTAAATTTTTACAAATTTATCTAAACATTTTTCTCATAATTTAGAACTACAAAATGCTTTCTTTTAATGGTAATTGCTAAGTCACTTCAGTCATGTCCAACTCTGTGTGACCCCATAGACAGCAGTCCACCAGGCTCCCCTGTCCCTGGGATTCTCCAGGCAAGAACACTGGAGTGGGTTGCCACTTCCTTCTCCAATGCATGAAAGCGAAAATGGTAAATATATATTAAAAAGCAGAGACATTACTTTGCCAACAAAGGTCCGTCTAGTCAAGTCTATGGTTTTTCCAGTGGTCATGTATGGATGTGAGAGTTGGACTGTGAAGAAAGCTCTGCACTAAAGAATTGATGCTTTCGAACTGTGGTGTTGGAGAAGACTCTTGAGAGTCCCTTGGACTGCAAGGAGATCCAACCAGTCCATTCTAGAGGGGATCAGCCCTGGGATTTCTTTGGAAGGACTGATGTTGAAGCTGAAACCCCAATACTTTGGCTACCTGATGCGAAGAGTTGACTCATTTGAAAAGACCCTGATGCTAGGAAAGATTGGGGGCAGGAGGAGAAGAGGACGACAGAGGATGAGATGGCTGGATGGCATCACCGACTCAATGCACATGAGTTTGGGTGAACTCCAGGAGTTGGTGATGGACAGGGACGCCTGGCGTGCTGTGATTCACGGGGTGGCTAAGAGTTGGACACGACTGAGTGACTGAACTGAACTGAACTGTCTATATTTGGCCCACAAAGAAACCAATTAACACTTTGGCAATTGTTGATAAAATGCAGATGGCAATGAATGACAGCATCTTTGAGCTCAAACTGGTACCTTCTATGTTAACTTATTTTTGTGTCTGAATGTTTGTTTTGGTCTTTTATGCTGTTCTCAGGAGAAATTCTCAGACAAAAGCCTCACGAATTACTGATTTATTTATAAATGAATTGTTACCAATTTGATCTTCAGAGTAAAGGTCTACTGTCAGATGTGAGGGAATTCAGACTCTACTTGTTTTGAGTATTAACTCCATTTTCAAGGAGAAAGACAATGAGGATGGAGGGAAAAGTAAAGCATTTGAGCCAAATGTTCAAATATCTTATGAAGAATTAATAATAAATATTAAGAAATATGTACTTTGAAAGAAAGAACATGACAGGCAAACAAATTATTATTATCAGAAAACTGACTTCTGTGCCTGATGAAATTCTGGGAGTTGGTGATGGACAGGGAGGCCTGGCGTGCTGCGATTTATGGGGTCACAAAGAGTCAGACACGACTGAGTGACTGAACTGAACTTAAGATTTAAATGTGACTAGTATAGTGCACGGAGTCGGACACGACTGAAGCGACTTAGCAGCAGCAGCAGCAGTATAGTCAGTGGCACCCCACTCCAGTACTCTTGCCTGGAAAATCCCATGGACGGAGGAGCCTTGAAGGCTGCAATCCATGGGGTCACTGAGGGTGGGGCACAACTGAGCGACTTCACTTTCACTTTTCATTTTCACGCATTGGAGAAGGAAATGGCAACTCACTCCAGTACTCTTGCCTGGAGAATCCCAGGGACGGCGGAGTTTGGTGGGCTGCCATCTATGGGGTCGCACAGAGTCAGACACAACTGAAGTGACTTAACAGCAGCAGCAGCCGTATAGTCATATTTTTTTAAGCAGGTAAAATATGCATTTGTCTTTCTTTTAAAATTATAATCAGCCTTTGCAAAAGAACAGTTATAAAAAGGGATAAGCAGATCATTTCCAGATCAGGAAAACACATTCTATTCAGCATTTCCCCATTATGTGACCCCTTAAATGAGGTAATTATATTTTTAAAAAATTAAAATTGATATTAATTATATAATGCCCTAGTCACAGTCAGTATCTAAAATTTTGTAATATTTTGAAGCTACAATTTGGGATAAAACATGTATATTCTGTAGAAACATTTACCTTCTCTTTTTACTTCTAAATAAAATGCAATGGCCCAATCCTTTATTGTAGAGTTTACAAATTGGTAAAAAAAAAAAAAAAAAAAAAACACACGCATAGCCCTGACAGTTTTGTTTACTTATACCACAGGTAAAGAATTGTCCTTTCCAAATCAATAACCCCGTCTAGGAAAAAATGTCTATTGTATCATCGGTTAGCAGTGACAGTTACCTGAATAAAGACATTTTTTTTTCCTCTTCTATGACTTGATTCCCTTTTGAATAAATTAAAGTGAGTAGAACTACAGGAGCTGTCCTGTATAATATAGAGTCTATATCAAGCTGCCACCTCAAAATATTCCCAGGTGATGCAAGTGTAATTTTGTTAAACAGTACTTAATGACTCAATTTAGATACTGGTTTACCTAGGCCCTTGGGTATTCACTCAGTCTAAATCTTCAGTAATGTTTCTAAAACTTGTATAATGTAAGTCAAGTAAATCCCCAGACAAGAACCAAAAGTCATGCATTTTATGCCTAACAAAATGAGGTAAAGTTTGTTATTCTTAAGCTTTGGGATAGATGCAAAAGCAGTACCTGCTATTAATCAACATCTTACATAGAAATAGGAAGGCCAAACATCTAGTGTTTGGGTCTCTTAGAAAATATATAGTCTCTTAAAAAATATATAGGCTTTTATTAATTTAAATCATTCCACACCTTTATCAAGTTGTTTTCACTGCACTTATATTTCCATTAAAACAAAACAGGAAACTAACCCATAATCTTCCAAAAAAACTAAAATAGTATGATTCAATGAAATGAAAGCTGTATTAGTATTCTCCAATCTATAATCTAATCCAATTCGAAGGTTGATAATATTTACACAGTAGCTTGGAATTTCTCTCAGAGACAAGCTCAGGGACAAATATCTGGTTGGAAAGGTAGTGAAGCTTGAAGATTCATTAGAACAAGTATACCACATTGCATGATATTTTGAGGAGTGCTCTAAAGGAGAAGAACATAATTTCTATCAAGAACATAATTTCCATGGAAAATAACTTCCCCTTCAAAAGTAAAGCAGTTACAGTCTAAACTTTTTAATAAGGGGATGGTGAGGAGCCCAGGCAGGCGTGAGGCAGGGAGGAAACAAGCATGCTTCACAGATGGAAGCCAAGCCCCAGAGCTGGCAGGTGCGTCAGCTCTCCAAGACCTCTGACAAGCTCTGTGGATTCTTGCTGATACACCTAGTCCAAAAGCCAGTCAGACTCAGGAGACTTTTAGGTGGTACTTAACCTCTTTAACACCTCAAGGATGAAGTAGAAACAATGAACTCTGTGTAAACTAGATGGAGGAGCCCTGAAGATGAAGAAGAGGAAACTGCGCAAGGGGCAGGAGGCCCACCCTACCTTGTCCCCGTCGCTGTGGCGTCCGAGCTGCTGCGATCCTCAGCGCTGGCGGGACCAACATTCCTGGACCGACTGTGTCTATCAGGTGCTGGCCACAGGAGAGGCCCCATGAGTCCACTGGGTGCCCAGGGAAGGTGTGGTGGAAAGTCGGCCTGCAGCCGGAGCTTGGTGTTTGGCCGCCTCAACTGGCCTAGATGTTCTAAATGCAGGGGCAGTTATGGACAGTTTAGAAGAGAAACATCTGGAGGCTGAAGATGAACTGAATATGGAAGCAAGACCAGGACTGCAATTTCTTACAGGCACAGGGTTTCTTAGGAAATGCCCCCTCCGCCTTGGGGAATTCAGCGATGGGCTTGCCTGTGCATGTTTCCATTTGACTGGAGTGATGGGGAGGGAAGCATTCAGTGCTTTAAATCGGCTTGAAATGCTACATTTCGTGATTGTGAACAACAGGTGCAGAAGAGAGTCAGTCGCAAAGATTTGGCAGGAATGCAGCAGATGGGTTTGTGATTATCTGAAGAGGCTGGAGCGCTTTCTTCAGCTCGGTGCCGAAGTTGCAAAGGGTGCACTGCTGTTCTCCTGGACTGTGGGAACATGCCACTGACCAAGACGGCAGAGATGGAAGCCTGTGTCTTCGTTTGCATTGGCCAGTCAGGAGTTTGTGGTGGTCAACCTAGGCCTCAGCTCTGCGTATTTGTGCAGCCTCTTCAGGGAAGCCCGCCCCCACCCCTGCGAGTCGTGTACATCCAGGAGACTGACTCCGTGGGCAAGAAGCGCCCCAACACCAGGTCCGGCTTCAACAGGAAGAGGTTCAACAGGTTCAACGTACTCCGAACCAGTTTCTGTGGAAATGGGTGGACCGGGCACCAAGGGCCACATCACAGCTCAGGCGTCCACCAACCAAACCGACACTTTTGACAATGCTGAGGCCAAGCCCCCTGGACCAAGTCTTCATCCACCTTTCCACACCGTGGGAAAAGCAAGAGGTTTTCGAGCAGCAGCTGAAAAGACTGGCACTGACCTGGGCCCGCTGTGTTCACTGGTCGCGTCTGTCGGCTGCTGTCCCGCCTCAGCGTAGCGGAGTTCTGTACGGAACCCTCGCGGGAAGTTCGGGGAAGATCTCGCGGCCAAAACGGGTTTTCCCTCCAGTACCACACGCAGCGCAGTGTTACCAGTGCCACTCCCCCGAGCAGGATCTTCTCAGAGAATGGTGGGGACGTGGTTGCGCTTCACAAGTTGGGCCATGCTTGGGTTGGCTGGCTGCTGGTACACACGGAGGCGGTGGTGAAAGGCTTCTCTGTACTAGAGACAAAAGCTGCTCTGGGCTTGGCCTCTGCTGCTGGAGAGAAACCAGCCCGGCTTCACCAAGGAGCTGCTGAGAGAGTGTGTATGGCCCTAGGCGGCTGCAGGTTGTCCAGGACCATCTCCTTCACAAGATCCCTTCCCAGCCACAGGAGGCCCTAAGGAAGGTCACCCGCACCACCCACTCCATGGGGAAGCAGTCTGATGTGGCACTGAGCAGCATCTAGCCCTTCTCCTTCCCAGAGACACCTGAAAGCCTCACAGTTGTTGGTGCTTTTCAGCCAGGACCTCCAGAAGATAATGGGCCACAAAGCAAAAGTGCTGGATGCTAAGGCCTACAGACGCATAGAGAAAGCGCTCGGGGCTACCTGGACAGGCAGCAGGTCTGGCGAACCCCAACTGGAAGAGGAAGTTATAAAGCATGAGGCCTTGGTGCCCGGCGCCGCATGGGACTAAGAAAATGGAGCTTCTGAAATGAAGCAACACCTGAAGCAGAGAAACAAGATGTTGGCGGGGAGCCTGAGAAGGAAGAGCTGTCTTGGCCAATGTAGTTTGACCTCCATTATGGTACCTATGGGGATGTGGTGTTTCCTTCCACTGGATCTGGTAAGTGAACTTGTTACTTAGCTGTACTTCCAATTTCTTTTCATTTGAGATTTGTACCTCGTTACTGCGTTTTGGCTGGTTGCTGGTGAAGGGCTTGAGATCCATTAATTGCTTTTCCTACCCATGATTAGCAAATGTTTCTGCAGAGATTAAAACAACCAAAACAAAACAGGGCTTTTAAATTACTGTTTGTTCTGGTCCTTCTTACCCATTAGGTTTCTCACACATCTCTCCACAAAATATTTTGAGGAGGAGAAAGATGTTTCTCCAGAGAGGAATATTCGCACTGGACTGAGTTCCTAAGAATGTTCTATTTTTCCTTACGTAGGAATCTTCCTGAAAAGAACTCCCTGTGGCTAATACACTCATTACAACCCATCACTCCATTTTTGCCATGTGTTACATTACTAAGAAATTCTCACTTAAGGTTCCAGTTTAGACATCAGAATCTCTCATAAAGTCACTAGATAGGGTTCCTCTCCTGTTAGTGAATGCATATGCTGCTTTTCACGTCTCCCCTTATATTAAAACAACTTACACAACTAATTCCTCATTGGACTATGAACTTCTGGAGGAGAAGTGACATGCATTTAACCCTTTTAATAAAAGAATTGAAGCCAGTGAAGTAACAGAAAAGGAAATGGCTTTTTTTTCCCCCTTTCCTAACTAGTGCTTTAAAACATTTCTAATACTTCCTTCCTAGCCTTGCATAGAATCTTTTGATATAAATGTCAGTTGTAAGAACAAGTCTCATTTTAGAAATTGACTCCTCTTGGTATTAAAAAGTCCAGTCCACTTTAATTTAAAACTTTAAACTCATAATGCAAAGCCTCTCCCCACTTACCAATGTAGCTGTGATCTCACTTGGCTTGGGGACTGATAGTGGGAAGGCAAACATGGTATTTTTCACCCTTTCCTCTCGACTTCTTACCCTTTATTTCTGTGTCTCATTTCCTTTTCCAGATTATTTTGAGAGAAGATGAGAACACATCTTTTCTGTTTGGTTTTATTATCATCTGAGCATTCTGTGTGTCAGGCCCTAAATGTGAATTCTTTTATTGGTTGTATTAATGGTACTTCTGAGACTCCCATGGACCTCTGCATATGTCACGGTTCCATTCAGTTTCCCACCTCCTGGAAGTACTCTCCATAGAGTTACATTTCTGGACTCCTTTTCCCCAACACAGCTCCCTCTTGTATAGGGTGCTGTCAGGATAGTTCAAGCCTGGCTATTTGTACAGCATTTTTGGTAGGACAATGGGTAGTCTATATCCTTGCCAAATGTTGCTTACTAGGGTGCAGGGTGCTTTTGCTGCATGACTTTCTCCTTACCTTGCCCTGTGGACCCAGATGATATTCAACACCAGATGTTTTGTTCATAAATATTCCCAAAGCTATGGCAATGCATGTCAGACTTGCTCAAAGTTATTTCAGTATACTCTGGCCTAGTAGCCCCAGAGATAGCCTAGTGAGTTTCTGCTGTTTAGAAAGCTTCCAGGAGCGGAGTCAGTAGCATGATACCCTTCTGGAGCACTTCTTGTTTGTATTAAGATTGTATACACAGGAAGAAAGGGAAACATCACAGCACTTTGCCTAAGCTGATTACTCACTGCTTCTGTGAATTCTCTGTTCAAGTTTCTAGTCTTCTTTTATATATTACAGACATGGGTGATTGTGTTTGCTAATTTAGTAAGTCCAACTTGGATGTAATTAGAATCACTACTTAAAATGAAGAGGCTCTTACTTCCTCATTAAAAAAAAAATATATATATATATATATAATTTACAAAAAGGAGACTCAATCAAATTTATTTTATTAAAAATGGGAAATATTAACAGCTATCTGAAAATAAGAACTATGTCTCTTCATTTTAAAATTCTGTTTTGAAAAATTGCCAAATATTTTAATCTACACCATGGAAACTCACTATAAAATGGTTTGTTTTTTAATGTCCTAGAAATCTGGGCTTAACACTTGTCTGTATAATCCAATACAAATATATATTTTGTCTATTAAATTAACTAGAGCCTTATGAGGTAATGTTTTAAAAAGTAATAAGTTTTTATATCTATACATTTATATATATATTGTTGTTGTTGTTGTTGTTGTTAAGTCTCTAAGTTATGTCTGACTGAGACCCCATGGACTGCAGCATGCCAGGCTTCTCTGTCCTTCACTATCTCCCGGAGTTGCTCAAACTTATGTCCACTGAGTCAGTGATGCTATCTAACCATCTCATCCAGTGCCACCCATATCCCCTTTTGCCTTTAATTTTTCTCAGCATCAGAGTCTTTTCCAGTGAGTTGGCTTTCATATCAGGTGGCCAAGGTGTTGGAGCTTCAACTTCAGCATCAGTCCTTTCAGTGAATACTCAGGGTTGATTTCCTTTAGGATTGACCAGTTCAATTTCCCTGCAGTCCAAGGGACTCTAAAGAGTCTTCTGCAGCACCACAACTCGAAAGCATCAATTCTTTTGCACTCAGCCTTCTTTTTGGTCCAACTCTGACATCCATACATGATTACTGGAAAAGCCATAGCTTTGACTATGTGGACCTTTGTTGGCAAAGTGGTATCTCTGCTTTTTAAAACACTGTCTAGGTTTGTCATAGCTTTTCTTCAAAGGAGCAAGCATCTTTTAATTTTGTTTCCACTTTGGCCCCACCACTTCTTTCTTTCTGAATCTGTTAGTAGTTGCCCTCTGCTCTTCCCCAGTAGCATGATGGACACCTTTTGACCTGGTGTGCTTATCATCTGGTTTCATATCTTTTTGCCTTTTCATACCACTCACAGGGTTCTTGCAGCAAGAACACTGGAGTGGCTTGCCATTCCCTTTTCCAGAGGACCAGATTTTATCAGAACTCTTCACTATGACCCATCCGTCTTAGATGACCCTGCACAGCATTGCTCATAGCTTCATTAAGTTATGCAAACTCCTTAGCCATGACAAGGCTGTGATCCAAGAAAGAGATTTATTTATGCACACATACCTACATATATATCATTTGTAATCTATTTTATTGCAATTGAAAATCAATTTGGTTAATAGAAATTATCACAATGTGTTTTTTATAGGTAGGTTTATAGTTTTTTTGTAAATTATATACATCTTAATTTTAAAAATAAAATACAAAATGAGAATAACTCTGGTATGGGGAGGGAGGAGGGAGGAGGGTTCAGGATAGGGAACACAGGTATACCTGTGGCAGATTCATTTCGATATTTGGCAAAACTAATACAATATTGTAAAGTTTAAAAATAAAATTAAATTAAAAAAAAGAGAGAATAACTCTGTATAAGCTACATTTAATTGATTTCTTTTTTGAAACTTAATTAGCATTCCATAGATAACATGAGTAATACCATCCAAAGTGCTGGCTTTAACAAATGTTACAATACAAAACTTTCGGACAGTTTTTCCCTTCAAAAAAAAAAAGGTAGTTCACAGTTCTCTTTCATTTTTTTTTTAATTTTTATCTTTTGTAAGAGTTTCATTTTCTTTTTTTAACTTTTTATTTTATATTAGTATATAGCTAATTATCAATGTTGTGACAGATTGAGGTGGACAACAAAGGGACTCAGCTATACTTATACATGCATGCATTCTCCCCCAAACTCACCTCCCATCAGGCTGCCACATAACACTGAGCAGAGTTCCCTGTGCTATACAGTAGGACCTTGTTGATTGTCCATTTTAAATATAGCAGTGTGTACATGTTGATCCCAAACTCCCTATCTCTTCCTCCCATTTTACCCCTCAGTAACCATAGGGTCATTCTCTAAGTCTGTGAGCATGTTTATCTTTTGCAAATAAGTTCATTTATATCATGTATTTGTAGATTCCACATATAAGGAACATCAGACTTCCCTGGTGGCTCAGCAGTAAAGAATCCCCACCTGCCAATGCAGAAAACTCAGGAGATTCAGGTCCCATCCTTGGGTTGGGAAGAACCCCTGAAGAAGTAAGTGACAACCCCCACTCCAGTATTCTTGCCTGGAAAATATGGACAGAGGAGCCTGGTGGTTGCATGGGGTTGCAAAGAGTTGGACATAATGACTAAACAGCAACAATAAGGGATGTCAGATGATATTTCTCCTTCTCTGTCTGACTTACTTAATTTAATATGATAATCTCTAGAATCTCCATGTATGTTGGTACAAATGGCATTGTTTCATTCTTTTTAATGGCTGAGTAACATCCATTGCTTATATGCGCCATTTCTTCTGTGTCCATTCCTCTGTCTATAGACATTTAGGTTGCTTCCATGTCATGGCTGTTATAATAAACAGTGCTGCAATGAACATTGGGGTGCACGTATCCTTTTGGATCATGTTTTTCTCTGGGTATATGCCCAGGAGTAGGATTGCAGGGTCATATGGTAGCTCTATTTTTAGTTTTTAAGGAAACTATAATGTTCTCCATAGTGGCTTTATCAATTTACATTGCCACCAACAGTGTAGGAGGGTTCCCTCCTATCCATACCCTCTTCAGTGTTTATCCTTTGTGGATATTTTGATGATAGCTATTTTTGACAGGTGTGAAGTGATATCTCATTGTAGTTTTGATTTGCATTTCTCTAATAATTAGTGATGTTGAGTATCTTTTCATGTACCTCTTGGCCATCTATTTATCTTCTTTGGAGAAGTGTCAATTTAGTCTTCTGCCCATTTTTATATTGGTTTGTTAGTTTTGATGAGATTAAGCCTCATGAACTGTTTGTAAATTTTGAAGACTATTCCCTTATAAGTCTCATCAGTCACAATTATTTTTCTCAATATGTGGTTGTCTTTTCAAGGGTTTTTTTTTTCACTGTTTTCTTTGCTGTGGAAAAGCTTTTGAGTTTAAGTAGGTCGTATTTGTTTATTTTTGTTTTTATTTTCATGCTTCTGGGAGATGAAGTGAAAAAGATACTGCTATGATTTATCTCTGCTTCTGTTTTCCTCTAGGAGTTTTATAGTGTGCAGTCTCATATTTATATCTTTAATCTATTTTGAGCTTATTTTTTTATAGTGTTAAAGAATGATCTAATTTCCTTTTTTTTTCCACTTGTACCTGTCCAGTTTTCTGAGCACCATTTGTTGAAGAGACTGTCTTTCAAACATTGTATAGTCTTGCCTCCCTTGTTTTAGATTAATTGACTACAGGTACATGAGTTTATTTCTGGGCTTTCTATCCTATTCCATCGATCTATATTTCTATATTTGTGCCAGTACAATACTGTGTTGATGACTGTAGCTTATAGGATAGTCTGAAGTTAGGGAGCTTGATTCCTCCAGCTCCATTTTTCTTTGTCATTGCTTTGGCTATTTGAGGTCTTCTGTGTTTGCATACAAATTTGAGTGTTTTGTTGTTGTTCTAGATCTCACAGTTCTCTTTTAATTGCATTTTAATCTATTTTCAGACCTGAGAAATGGAGTACTGTTGTTTTTTCAGTAGATAACATTTAGGCTAAAACAACCAACATTTTATGTCAAGTTTTATTAAAATCTTACCTGATTTTTCTTTTTTCATCATAAGACCTTGAGGGGAAAAAAAAAAAAAACTGTACACATGAAAGATTTCTCAGAAGAGAAATTAAATTCCCTTACTGTAGGCCTGGACTTCCCAGGTAGCACTAGTGATAAAGAACTCACCTGACAATGTAGGAAACATAAGAGACATGGGTTCAGTCCCTGAGTCGAAAGCAGGGCAACCCACTCCAGTATTCCTGCCTGGAGAATCCCATGGACAGAGGGGCCTCGTGGGCTATCGTCCATAGGGTTGCAAAGAGTCAGACACAACTGAAGCTACTTATTATGCACTATAGGCCTAAAATGAAGTTTAACTATAAAGGAAGAAGGTTTATTAGCAGTCTGCATGAGAAATATATGTATCATTCAGTAATAAGTAGCTAAGGTAGAACCGAGTAAAATAAAACTTAAATATCTCTGTGAGGAGTATGATATCAAGTAAGCTACTCATATATTTGAAACCAGCCATATAGTTAAACATCATCACCCCTTCCTAACAAACCTAAATTTATACAGTGCTAAAAGGAAGTAGTTTATAAGTAGATAACCAACTTCTATCTAGAGTTACACTCTGACACCACTCAAATGTAGGAAACCACTCTTCCTGGTCCATGGTACTGATTCTTATAATAGTATCAGACCATTCCTAACTTTTTAGTACAATGAAGTTTTTTTTTTTTTTTTTTAGGTTACCTAATTTAATTTTCTGAAGTGTTTTTTCTTAGGAATTTACTACCAGACTTCTAAAGCTTTTTAAAATCGAGCACAAACATCTAATGTAATATATTATTTAATAGAATTAGAGGATGTGACAATGTTTATATCACTGGAGAAAATATGATACACTCCCCTCAAATATGCTGGTTTCAGACAGTTAATACTAGTCTAGCTACAATACAAATATCACCAAAAAGTTCATGTAAATTGTGGAAAGAGTATGAACTGTATAGCAAGAGAGAAGGAATAGGAAGCTAGGAATAGGGGTCAAGGAAAAGGATGAACAAGACTGCCTCATGGATATTTGTAATCATTAGAGAAAACTTTTACTCCAGTAAGTTAATGATGTTAAAAATCAACTGCATCATTTTGTAAAGTTTGAAGACAAAATTGAAAGAAAAGCATTGTTATCCTCAAAAATGCCATTGTGTAGTTGTCTAGACGGGAAATAGCAAAGTCAAGAAGTAAAAGATTGGCCCTTCATCAAATGATAAATCCTTAAAAGCAAATTCCCAAATGATATCATTCTGTGATTATATGTGTTTGGGCAAATAATTGGGTCAAATGCTATATTGATCAATCAGGGTAAAATGATTGAAATGAATCTGTCACTGCTACTGGAAAACTTTGATTTGTGTTCTTATAGGAGATAATTGCACTAAATATAGTGAGTTTTCTCAGGAATGGTGAATTAAATAACCATTGCTGCAATTTGCATTTGTACAAGGTAAAAATAGGAGTTAACTCCTTACTCGCACTTTTCAAAAAATAAGAAAATTGTGACTTTAAAACTGACCTCAATTATTTTGTAACTGTTGAGTGAAATGAACAAACTTCATGGATTTCAGACATATCTTTATCTGTTACTTTGGAAAGTCACTTGAAACTCTCTGAGTCATTATTTTACTGTCTTTTAAACTATTTTAAGTAATACAGTGTTTATGTAATCCCTTTTGAATGCTATGTTTAACCTAAGTGTAAGGGATTGGTTTTATTTTACATTTATTTCAGTATGGGGTTTGTAGTGGATCTACCTGAAGAAAGTCTTTGAATCAGCATTTCAAGTGCCATCATTCATTCATTGTAAAACCTTTAGAGTAAATTGCTTTAGGAGAAGCACCTTTTAAATATAATCAATTATTCTTATATATTATTTATATTAATTGGTACGTGCACATGACTCTTTCTGAGCACTAAATTAGTTATGCCAATTGCTAAGCAACAGGCAATGGCAAGATGTTTATATCACTGGAGAAAATATGATACACTCCCCTCAAATATGCTGGTTTCAGACAGTTAATACTAGTCTGGCTACAATACATCTATAATGAGAAAAGTTAAAAAAAAAAAAAAAAGCACAGTACAGAATGAGGCAAAATACACACTGCAATGAAAAGTTCACACTTTTTCAAATAAGATGTGTAGAATGTCAAGATCAATCTGAAGCTGAAAGAATAAAAATGAGGCAGTTCTTTAAATTGTGTAGCCTTTATCATAATAGTAGTAATTAATGTAATTACTCCCAAATTAATGCAGTTTTTAAAATTCACTTTAAAATGGACGAGGCTTTTATTATTATTTTATATTTGGGTGAAAAACTGCATGTTTTAGCTTCTGAAGAAAAGAGTGACAAAATTCTCACACCTTTGAATGATTTTGGCCAATCATTTTTCTAACTTTCAAGTTGGTTTGACTGGAAGATAAAAAGTTTTTACTTATTTCACAAGAATTTACTGTGATTGTAAACACTGTTCTTCCTACTTGTTTCGTATTAGGAAATGTTTGTATTCAAACTATTTATTTATTTACATGTGTATGTATATATACATGTGTGGATGCTACTAGACTTAATCTAGTATTATAGGTAAGCTCTTTTTTTGAAATAAGAAGTTAATCATGGTGGTAGACTAAGATGATATAAACTTTGAACTTCTTTCCTCCTCATCTCACTCTTCTTTTTTACCTCTGTTTTCGCTTTGCTTTATTTATTTTTAAAGGCTAAAACAAATTTGACTTGTCATGGAAGAAATCAGAGCCAATGCCCAAATTAGAAATATTTGCCACGGGCTTTTGAGAAATCTCCTTTCATAAGACAGGCAGGTTTTCCTTAACAGAATGACTGTTTAAGACAAAATAAATAAATCAATTGTTAGCAAATAAATTATATGGAAAATGTTTTAGAGTAAGATGAAAGAATACTACTAAATCCATGAGGCATTAAGGTGTCAGGTTATTGTTCATATAGTGCTTACTTCTAATATTATCTTGGGCAGTGATGAAAGGAAAAAATAAGAGGAAGTTAAAGTATGCTTTTGACTCTCCTACAGTGTTTATCTTAGCCTCAAGTACATTTGCTCCTACATTTGGTAATAAGAGGATTTCATTCTACTTAACCTGTTACTTTATGTGAGAGCATGACCTGTTGCAACTTGCAGTACTTTTTTCCTTAACATTTCATATAAAGAAAATATCAAGAAACTAGATTCCAAAGTAAAAACAAAATTATTTTCCTAATTTTGGGTGACACTAGCAAATTAAAATCACAAAGAATGCAAGTGACTTCATAGATTGTTAGATCATTCAAGATAAAAAAAAAAGCTCACATATTAATAAGGAAATCTAATTTCTCAGTGCATGGGCTTGGTCTCTATTCTGTCTGCCCTTAGACTTCTACACAGAGGGATTTAAATGAAAATTCTGTTGAGAATGGGAATTGTAAAATGAAATTTTAATATATATTTTTCATAAGTATATTCTGGCTTATAAAAACTATAGTACAGAGTTTAGTGTAATGTCTAAGCAAGGAAATAGATCAAACAAGCAACCAAAATTTAAAGAGTGGTTTAGCAGTCTTCTCAGTTTTCAAAGTAACTAAAATAGCAATAGCTTTTTAAAAAGAAGAAAACCAAATCATATCTGTAAATATAAACATGACAGTCACTTCTTAGCAAGCTTCATGATTCATCCTGTTTAAGTATGTAAATTAACTTGAGAGTCTACATAGTCAAAAATTAGTGATTTAGCAGATTAAAGTTAAAGATCAATTTAAGAAAACAAAAAGCAAATTCTAATTGAAATTATTTTCAGAACCTGACTTATACATTCAATAAATATTTGCTGTAGTTTGATGAATGAATTAAAGGATAAATAGATAAAGCAAGTCAAACAATAAAAATTGAGAATTCTTTGCTTATCTCAGAGAAACTTACAAAGATCAACCACATCTGTATAAGATGATTGTCATTTTTTTGCATGCTGTATGATAATTAAAATCTAAATAATGATTAAATATGGCAAGGTAGCCAGGAATTGAAAATATACACAGTAAATTCTAAAAATTAAGTGATGTCAAGTCACACATATGGGTTACATATAAAAATAAGTGGAAGCAACTGGTCTGCTCTTGGAATTATTCTGTATTCTGATTTTAAAAATACCCTAGGGGTCTTAACTGAAAGGGGTAGGGGGAAGGTCGCCAACAAACGGCTGAGCTCACAATCCGTCCTGGGACCAGGCCGGGACATCCCCCTCCCCCAGAAAAAAAAAAAAAAATACCCTAAAAAGTACTTAGAAATGCAAAGATTTTATTATAATATGTATATTTCTTTTACCTTTGTTCCTATCAAATATATCATTCCATATATCTTCAATCTTTTATCATGTTGATAGAGACCATTAACACTTGTCTGCAGATATTTCTTTCCAAGTTTGTCCACACCTACTAATGGAACAAAATTGTAAAAAACAATAGAAAAGTTATTCCATGTCTGTTACTAATTTTTGATAAAGGCAATTGTGTGATTTTGAATAGAATTATATTAATCAGTTAAAACATCATTCCTGTAAAAAAAATCATGACGTAACATTTGCTACATATACTCAACAAATGTGGAGTAGGTCACACTTATGACATATATTTAGTTTTTTTTCAACATCAACTTTGCCCAAAAGGTTACTATAATTTAAATAAAAACGCTTATTTTTACAACTTTAATATTATTTAGGAGTAAAAAGAGACTATACTCATACTAAGAAAATAACCGTGAAGAGAGTAAAATTAAATCAATAATGTATTTACTTCTAAATATCTAAGGATCTGAAATAATGAAGTCTAAAATGATTAATTTTAGCATTCTATCATAAATCTTGATATATTGCTGCTGGCTTCCTGCCATTTTACAAAATGCTTCTGAAAAGCATATCCATAAAGTGTCAAAAATGATGTTGAGATTATATTGTTATAGTCTGAAAATTATTCTAAATGTACTTTTTCAGACATAAACTGTACTTATACCTGTAAAGCATAAGCACACACATGTATGTACACACATATACATGTATGTCATAAAAATCAAAAAATGACTTAAATGGCAGAAGGAAAGAAACAGATATTAAGGATATGAATAACACAGGAAAACTAATTTAAATCATACACAATTTATTATGGAAAATAAGTAGCTGCCTGATCTGATACTTGTTTATCAATTAGAAAAATAAGGAAAACTACATTACCTAACATTTAAAAAAACAGCATTTAATACTTTCTAAAATTTCTTCATATACATTTGATACTCAAAACATATTAATAGTTTAGAAGTAAATGTCTTTAATTTTTGTTACCTTACATGCAGAAAATTTTTGTTTCAAATTTTAAGTGAAAAGAATACCCATTAACTCTTTAAAGTATTTGGGTCTATCAAATAGCATATCATTCAAAAATCTCATAAAAGAGGTTGTTTTTCATTGTGTTAAAATATGCATTAATACTGATTGATAAGGTAAGACAACATGGTACATTCATCCTTTATTTTGAAAGTTTAGGATTATTATGAATAATTAAGAGTATGAAGAAATATTTTATTAAAAATTTACCACTCTACTTCCCATTTAAAAACTCTACTTCCCATTTAAAATATAACTGTTTCTCAGTTATATTTTAGCGTCCTTCACTTTCCACATTGAACAAAAACTCTTCCAAACAACTTTGTTTTTATCCATGTGATTTCGGGTATATTCTCTGCTGATAGCACCAAAATTTTGCAATTTTCCTTTTCATTGCTATTTCTGGAAGCAAACTCTTTTGGTTTTTGATTAAGCAAACTCTTAATCCAGAAGGTTGGAAGAGTTAAAAATAGAAATATCATTGAAAAAAAGATGATACCAACATATGGAACAAACACCAGTAGTTTGATTTTAAAACAAGTTTAATGTATATTTTTGTATCCCTTTTTATTTATTATATTACTACTCTTTCCTCTAATAAAAATATGAATATTTGATATGCTTATACTGTTGGGTTGGTTACCCCCCTCCTTTATATATAAGCATATGTATCTATATAACCTTTCTATCTCAAACTAATAGGTTCCTATAGAAATACCTTTCTTTCTTTCCTTTCTCCCTACTTTCCTTCCTTTCTCCTTCCTTCCCCCTTATTTCTATTTCTTTCTTTTGTTCAGACTCCATCCTTGTTGATTAATGTATTAATTTCATAAGCCCATTCACTGAAACATGTATTCTTGAAAGGCAGCATGGTATAAATGGCTTTTTATTAACTGTTAAGATCAGACAGTTTACTCTCTCACTAGTCAGGCACTTCCCTTTCAATTTATACTGTCTGAGTCTCAGTTTTCTTATCTTTAAATAATAGTATCTATGTTATTATATTATCTTTATATTCTCTAATATTTTCTTATCTTTAAGCAATAAAAAATATCTATGTTGTGGCCTTCCCATCTGCCTGCCAATACAGGAGACTTAAGAGACCTAGGTTTGATCCCTGGGTTGGGAAGATCCCCTGGAGTAGGAAATGGCAACCCACTCGAGTAATCTTGCCTGGGAAATCCTATGGACAGAGGTGCCTGGAGGTCTACAGTCCATGTGATTGCAAAAAGTTGGACCTTTAATAAGTGACACATATCTATGTTATAACTTCACTGGGAAATGAAAACTATTCTATGTAAAGTATTTATATATAAGTATATATAGAGATAGGTAGCTGTTAAAATTAGTTAAAATTATTATAAAGGATAAAAAGTAATTAGAAAACACTTTCCTTTGTATGGGAAATACGGCTGATTAAGGAGGAGGAGATGGTTGGATGACATCCCTGATTCAATGGACATGAGTTTCAGCAAACTCCAGGATATAGTGAAGGATAGGGAAGCCTGGTATGCTGCAGTCCATGGGGTTGCAAAGAGTCAGAAATGATTTAGTAACTGAATAACAAGGATAAAATATAAAGCTATAATATAAAATATACACCTTGAGGAAAACCAATAAAAATATTGTACTCAATATATCTCTTTGCTGTCTTATTTTATCAATATAACATTTTTGTTACTCTTCTTCTATCATAGCCCTTGGTTATGGAGTTTTTAAGCATATCAAATTCTATATCTCTAAGACCAAGCTTATTTCAAGGTATAGCTATGCTTGCTTTTTGTACCTAACCTGAAGGAATTAGATCTGTCTTCAAGTTATACATGATTAAGAAAAAATTATTCAAACTTATTTTAAAAACCGCAGGAAATTCTTGAATTCTTGAAATATATGAACCAATGGTTTGTGATATTGATTATTTTAGTAAAAGTAAAGGAGAATAAACATTTTTTAGTTAGCATAATACAACAAAGTTGAATTCAGTAAAATAATTCACCCTCTAGGTATTTCCATCCTGAAAGAATTATTGAAGGTTTTGATGTCAAACATTCATGTCCAACTCTGGATCAAATTTTAACCTTCATCAGTCTTTCCTAGTCAACAGTTATTTTTTCTTTCCTTTCATTCTTATTAATCCCTTTTAATCCTGAAGGATATTTATAGCCCTTGCTCAGGGCAGGTGAGAAACCATTAGGTAGTTTAAGTGAGCATTTAGAAATCTGTTAAAGCTTTACTTTTATCTTAAAGAGCAATGCAACAAAAAAGTATATGCTTCTTTGTATGTTGCTGCTGCTAAGTCACTTCAGTCATGTCTGACTCTGTGCGACTCCATAGACGGCAGCCCATCAGGCTTCCCGTCCCTGAGATTCTCCAGGCCAAGCATACTGGAGTGGGTTGCCATTTCCTTCTCCAATTCATGAAAGTGAAAAGTGAAAGTGAAGTCGCTCAGTCGTGCCTGACTCTTAGCGACCCCATGGACTGCAGCCTACTAGGCTCCTCCGTCCATGGGATTTTCCAGGCAAGAGAACTGGAGTGGGTTGCCATTGCCTTCTCCGTCTTTGTATGTTACTAGGATATATATGGGGCTTCCCAGGTGGCTCAGTGGGAAAGAATCCACCCGCCAATGCAGGAGACGTAGAAGACCTGTGTTCAATACTTGGGAAGATCACATGGAAAAGTAAGTGGAAACCTACTCCAGTATTCTTGCCTGGAAAATTTTATGGACAGAGAAGCCTGGCAAACTACAGTCCCTGAGGTTGCAAAGAGCTGGACACAGCCAAGCATGTGTGTGTACACATACACACACACAACATATATGATATATTTTTTTTCAAATCAGATTAGGCTATTATCCCCCTATAGATACTGGGGGGAGGGCTTGGCAGAAGAGAGACAAGTGACATATCTAGATTCCACTCCCATCAGCTTTTATTTTTATCTCTTATTTACTTTACTTTAGACTGTATATGTGGCAGCAGTAGGTGGCTGGGGGAGAAGATCGAAATTTTTGGCAACCAAAATCTCTCTCACATCATAAAACCCCTAGACTTTAACTTCTACCACAGTGAACCTTCTTTAGAAAAGAAATTCTGCATGTTTAGCATGTTGTATCATAAAAAGACATTCTTCACCATGTCAGAATTAAAATGTCTTTTTTTCTTATAACTAATTTGGTGGAGCTGAATCATTTACAGTTTGTCAAGATTATTTCTCAGCCACTTTCTCATTTTTACAGACACAAATGTGGAGCACTCCTTATCTGCTGTCCTTTCCTCTTTAGCTGAAATATTTGTTGAAAAGATGAGAAAGGAAGGCATAATTTAGACAATAACTTAAGAATGTTCAATGTCCCCTTTTCTGCAATTGTATCTAAAAAAATAATTTCTATATGAAAAAGAATACATTCCTATTAGTTTCAAATAGAAAGCACATATGCATGTGTGCTAAGTCACTTCAGTCACTATTTCCACTTTTTCCCCATCTATTTGCCATGAGGTGATGGGACTGGATTCCATGATCTTAGTTTTTTGGATGTTGTGTTTTAAGGCAGCTTTTTCAGTCTCCTTTTTCACCCTGTCAAGAGGCTCTTTAGTTCCTCTTTGCTTTCTGCCATTAGAGTGGTATCATCTGCGTATATGAGGTTGCTGATATTTCTCCCGGCAATCTTGATTCCAGCTTGTGACTTATCCAGCCTGGCATTTCACATGATATACTCTGCATATAAGTTAAATAAGCAGGGTGATAATATACAGCCTTGACATACTCCTTTCCCAGTATTGAACCAGTCTGTTGTTCCATGTCCAGTTCTAACTCTTGCTTCTTGACCTGCATACAGGTTTCTTAGGAGGCAGGTAAAGTTGTCTGGTAGTCCCATCTCTTTAAGAATTTCCCACTTTATTGTGATCCACAGAGTCAAAGGCTTCCTCATAGTCAATAAAGCAGAAGTAGATTTTTTTTTTAATTGACTTGCTTTTCTATGATCCAGTGGATGCTGGCAATTTGATCTCCAGTTCCTCTATTTTTTCTAAATCCAGCTTGTATGTATGGGTAACCAAAACCATCCCAAAGAAAAATAAATGCAAAAAAGGCAAAATGGTTGATTGAAGAGGACTTACAAATAGCTGGGAAAAGAAGAGAAGTGAAAGGCAAAGGAGAAAGGGAAAGACATACCCAAGTGAATGCAGAGTTCCAGAGAATAACAAGGAGAGATAGGAAAGCCTTCTTAAGTGAATAACACAAAGAAATAGAGGAAAACAATAGAACAGGAAAGACTAGAGATCTCTTCAAGAAAATTGGAGATACCAAGGGAACATTTCATTTAAAGACGGGCACAAGAAAGGACAGAAATGTCAAGGATCTAACAGAAGCAGAAGACTCTAAGAAAAGGTGGCAAGATTAGACAGAAGAACTGTGCTGTAAAGGTCTAACCACTATGGTGTGATCACTCAGGTAGAGCCAGACATCCTGGGTGTGAAATCAAGTGGGCCTTAGAAAGCATTAGTGTGAACAAAACTAGTGGAGGTAAGGGACTTTAAAATCCTGAAAGATCTTCCTGTGAAAGTGCCATAGTCAATATACCAGCAAATTCGGATGTCAGCAGTGGTCACAAGGCTGGGAAAGCTCAGTTTTCATTCCGATCTCAAGTAAAAGCAATGCCAGAGAATGTTCAGACTATCATACACTTGTGCTCATTTCACATGCTAGCAAGGTAATGCTCAAAATCCTTCAAGCTAGACTTCAGCAGTACATGAACCAGGATTTCATTATCTCACTAGTGGAATTTATTTAATACTTTGGGAACTGTTAGGCTGGATGTACACTGAAGGTCCTTTTCAGTCCTGTGGTTGAAAGATGATGACCTTCATCACATCATTTATTTTTATGTTCAGAAATAATGCAGTGTCAAGCAGCCCTATTTATAAATGTGAGGAAGATGCTAGTTTAATTGAGTTTGAGCAGATTGGGCTCACCAATTCTGAAAGGTACCCTTATGTGTGTATCTGAATGTTCTGTTCACTCCCAGTCTTCCTAGGAACTACAGGCCCTTCAGAGCCATAGCTGGGGCTTGGAGATCTGTCTCAGAGAATCACTTCAGTTCAGTTCAGTTCAGTCGCTCGGTAGTGTCCGACTCTTTGCAACCCAATGAACTGCAGCACGCCACGCCTCCCTGTCCATCACCAACTCCTGGACTTCACTCAGACTCATGTCCATCGAGTCGGTGATGCCATCCAGCCATCTCATCCACTGTCATCCCCTTATCCTCCTGCCCCCAATCCCTCCCAGCATCAGAGTCTTTTTCCAATGAGTCAACTCTTCACATGAGGTGGCCAAAGTATTGCAGTTTCAGCTTTAGCATCAGTCCTTCCAACGAACACCCAGGGCTGATCTCCTTCAGAATGGAGTGGTTGGATCTCCTTGCAGTCCAAGGGACTCTCAAGAGTCTTCTCCAACACCACAGTTCAAAAGCATCAATTCTTCGGTGTTCAGCTTTCTTTATAGTCCAACTCTCACATCCATACATGACCACTGGAAAAACCATAGCCTTGACTAGACGGACCTTTGTTGGCAAAGTAATGTCTCTGCTTTTCAATATGCTATCTAGGTTGGTCGTAACTTTCCTTCCAAGGAGTAAGCGTCTTTTAATTTCATGGCTGCAGTCACCATCTGCAGTGATTTTGAAGCCCCCAAAAATCAAGTCTGACACTGTTTCCACTGTTTCCCCATCTGTTTCCCATGAAGTAATGGGGCCAGATGCCATAATCTTCGTTTTCTGAATGTTGAGCTTTAAGCCAACTTTTTCAGTCTCCTCTTTCACTTTCATCAAGAGGCTTTCTGCCATAAGGGTGGTGTTATCTGCATATCTGAGGTTATTGATATTTCTCCCAGCAATCTTGATTCCAGCTTGTGTTTCTTCCAGTCCAGCATTTCTCATGATGTACTCTACATATAAGTTAAATAAGCAGGGTGACAATATACAGCCTTGACATGCTCCTTTTCCTTTTTGGAACCAGTCTGTTGTTCCATGTCCAGTTCTAACTGTTGCTTCCTGACCTGCATATAGGTTTCTCAAGAGGCAGGTCAGGTGCTCTGGTATTCCCATCTCTTTCAGAATTGTCCATAGTTTATTGTGATTCACACAGTCAAAGCCTTTGGCATAGTCAATAAAGCAGAAATAGATGTTTTTCTGGAACTCTCTTGCTTTTTCCATGATCCAGCGGATGTTGGCAATTTGATCTCTGGTTCCTCTGCCTTTTCTAAAACCAGCTTGAACGTCTGGAAGTTCACAGTTCACGTATTACTGAAGCCTGGCTTGGAGAATTTTGAGCATGACTTTACTAGTGTGTGAGATGAGTGCAATTGTGTGGTAGTTGAGCATTCTTTGGCGTTGCGTTCACTGGTGCATCTTAAAATCCTTCTTTTTTAATGCATTTCTTTTCAGTTTCAGTGTTGAGATACAATGTGCAAAACTTTTTTTTTGGAATATTACATTTTCCTTTATAAAAATTATGACAGCTCAGCTAAAAAGGTGCTGAACAACTATAGTTTTCCTACCCTAGAGTATGTGGTCACAGAGCCATGGAAATAGGGAACTTTGCTTTTTCAGATATGTGTTTTATTTCTCAAACCTATAATTCAGAAGACATTAAAGTTCATAACAGATTATCATTCAGGAAACTCTTTTCCTAAATTAAGAGAATAATTATATTTTCATGTTCTGTGCCACCAAATAAAATAAACAGACTACACTCACAAAATTCTACAATTTCAGTTCATTGCTAATACCAAAACCTTTCTTTTGGGGAATTCATCTGTACTTTGTTTCACAGGTTAACCTCTAAAATTTTATTCTTTAAATTTAAATGTTATTTTTACACTGAAAGTTTTTGTAAATTAAAGATTGAATAAATGTTTCTTCCACATATTTTTGTCGTAAGTATTAAATATAATATAGTCACCATTTGTTTAAATGACTTAATACCAGTTAAATGACTGTAATGAACTTAACCTCTCATAATTTGTGACATGACAAAAGTTTAAATTGAAATTTCAGTGGCACATTGATTCTTTGCTTTGAATTCTGGCTTTACTGTGGTAATTCATACTGTTATTAAACTCCAGAAGTTTGCCTTCATGGGTCCATATTTTTTAAGGGCAAAATTCATGTATGCTCTCAACTTGTACACTATATACCTTTTCTCCTGAGAATGGAAAGTACATTACCAAAACTTAGTGTGTGTGTCCTAGGTCACTTTAGTCATGTCCGACTCTGCGACCCCATGGACTGTAGCCCACCAGGCTCCTCTGTCCATGAGATTCTTCAGTCAAGAATACTGGAGTAGGTTACCATGCCCTCCTCCAAGGGATATTCCCAAGCCAGGCATCAAACCTGCATCTCTTATGTCTCCTGAGTTGGCAGGTGGATTCTGTACCACTAGCACCACCTGCGAAGCCCCAAATTTAGTAGTATAAATAATAAATCACATTGATAAAAATCTTAATTGCCTGGAAATAAAACTATATATTCCTAATGGCCTAATTTAAGTGAAGAATCTCAACTTTGAAGAGACTGAAACCCAACTTTTAGATACTCTTCAATAATTTGTTAATATTTATATACTCCTATCACGTCCATGAAATAGAAGTAAGCTTTCAGGAAATGAAGCAAAAAATATGTCTTGCTCTCTAGGTGCTTACAGTTTAGCAAAAGCCAGATGATAGAAGAAACCAAAATGAATAAATTGTGCTTCATGGTTTATAAAAATTCTGATCCATAAAAAATAGTATTGGAAAAAAATTAGAAAACACTTTTCATGACTATCCCAAATATCCTAGAGTTTTTAAAAAGTCTCTGTAATATTTCAGCTCAGTTCAGTTCAGTCGCTCAGTCGTGTCCAACTGTTTGCGACCCCATGAATTGTAGCACGCCAGGCCTCCCTGTCCATCACCAACTCCCGGAGTTCACTCACACTCACGTCCATCAAGTCGGTGATGCCATCCAGCCATCTCATCCTCTGTCGTCCCCTTCTCCTCCTGCCCCCAATCCCTCCCAGCATCAGGGTCTTTTCCAATGAGTTCTTCGCATGAGGTGGCCATAGTACTGGAGTTTCAGCTTTAGCATCATTCCTTCCAAAGAAATCCCAGGGCTGATCTCCTTCAGAATGGAGTGGTTGGATCTCCTTGCAGTCCAAGGGACTCTCAAGAGTCTTCTCCAACACCACAGCTCAAAAGCATCAGTTCTTTGGCACTCAGCTTTCTTCACAGTCCAACTGTCACATCCATACATGACCACTGGAAAAACCATAGCCTTGACTAGACGGACCTTTGTTGGCAAAGTAATGTCTCTGTTTTTCAATATGCTATCTAGGTTGCAATATTTGGGATGTTATTTATTTTCTATGTGCTAAAAATAATAATGTTTCTGTTTTCTTCAAAATGTCATGGCAAAGACAATTCCTGCTTAAATGAAATTTCATATTATAATGCACGCAGGAAGAACAAGATGGCACAGGAGTAGGTGGACATGGAGTACATCTCTCTCCATGGTTACATCAGGAGTACACCTTCAGACACAGAAGTACATGCAAAACACCAGCTGAGAGTGGACAGAAGGACCTGACCAGTGCTAAGTATATACAGAACCACACAAAACTCAGTAGGACAAAGAAACAAGGGGAAAAACAGGAGTGTTACTAGGATTGGACCTGCCCTTGGCAGGTGGGGGAACTGAAGCAGGGGTCTGATCCCTACATCGGGGCAATTGTCTGAGTCAGAGGAGAAACGTTTAAGGCTGAGAGTGAAACTGCTGATCTGTGGAAGCCTAAATGGAAAGAGAATCAGACAGTCCTTGCCTCAGCCATACATACCCCGGACAGGAACACAGGTCCCCTGGAAGGAGCAGCAGCTGAGAGCGGAAGTTTAGGCATTGTGGAGCAATCCCAGGGCGAGGGCTGCTGTTGACTGCGGAGAGACTGATCGAGGGGATGTGAGGGAGGAGATCGTGGTGGGAAATGCCTGTGAAGGAAAGCCTGCAGCCATGGAAGCAAGGCAATACTGCTGAGTCAGACATAAGGGGTGGAGCCATCACCATAGCCTCCCTCTCCCCACATGCCTGCATCGGCAGCTGAAAAATACAGAGGCTGGCCCATCAAACGCACAACAGCCGACTACAGAGCAGGACCCCAATCCAGGGTGCCCCTTTAAGTGCCTGAATGGGCGAAGCTACGAGAAGGACTGGCCAAAGAGCCCTTCTGATCGCCAGCTACAAGAGACTCGAAAAAAGACTCTAGTATCTGATAGGTCCAAAACTCCTGAGGCAGAGTCAGTCCATGTCCCTGCACACTTGGTGCCACCAGGGTACCCACAAGCCAAGCAACCATGCCACCTTCATGATTAACTCTCACTGAGGCAGAGATGCCACAGGCAGAGAAAAGTCTTGTGTCTATGCGAACAGTGTCACTTCAGTAGTGTCTGACTCTTTGTGACCCTGTAGACTGTGGCCTGCCAGGCCTGTCTGTCGGGGAGGGGGATTCTCCAGGCAAGAATACTGGAGCATATTGGCCAATACTGGTTGCCATTCCCTTCTAGAGCACTATATTTCCGGCTGCCCTAGCCACCAACTCTCCTGAGTACCAGGTGCTGTCAGAACCCCTACCACCCAAGCAGCTGTACCACTTCCACACCTGGTCCTCACAGGGGCAAACCCAAGCCCTCCAGGGCAGCCTCAGGAGCAAGCCCCAGTGGATGACCCACATGCAAGGTGGGAATAAAACCACAGTTAAAACACAGGGGCAGTGTGGCTAAGGAAGAAGACCCAAAAACCTTCCACCAGCTATACAAGTTGCAGGTTAAGTCCACAAGATCAAATAGGCAGACTCTGTCTCTGTGGAATATATAAATGGTGATTGAGAGCGCCCACTAAAGAAAATGCACTAGTTCTGATAGCTGTGAACATTGGAGGTAAGAACACACAGAAGTAGGACCAGATTAGAATCTGAGCTATCCCCACAGCAGGTCCAGAGATCAATGCAGTGTTGTAGGGCATCCTAGAGAGGTGAGGAGGACTGTGACTCCCACCAAGGGAAAGGACTCTGACAGCAGTGACACAGATTAACATTTATACTTACGTTTTGACTTCTTCTGTAGATTCTTTTGGAATATTTTTCTTTTTCTCTCCTATTATTCCCCCTTCCATTGTTGTCATTGATTTTATTGGCACTATGAAATCTAATTAAGATTTTGAACTTTTTTTTTCCTCAGTCACATTTTTTATTGTTATTATAAACCCCTGCCTCACCGTTGACATCTTGCAGTTCTGAGGCATTTTCCTCTTTTTTTATTTTAATTTTTAATTTTTTATACCTATTGCTACTTTTTCTACATTTATTCCTTTGTTTGCTTTTCTTACTGTTCTTTTCCCCTTGCAGTTAATCTTTAATGTATACAAATCTTCTTTATCTACTTCTATTTAACTTTGCATATCTATTCTTTCTTTCTTTCTTTGATTTCCTCTCAAGATATTTGTTAGTTTTATTTTCATCACTTTATTC